>NC_064644.1:474954821-475607321 GCF_023864345.2 Schistocerca serialis cubense | reverse complement strand
CTTTTCAGCAGCCAACAGTTTGGTGGGTCCAAAACATCCTGTAGCGTTTCTCAATGTGTTCGTAAACGAAATAAGCAAACACTTCCTGCTTTCTTCTGCTTACGTGCATACTGGTTGACTTCCAGTCTAGTACTGCTGCGCGACTGCCAGTGCGATGCCGCCGTGTGTCTAGGGACTGAGACGATTTCTGATGCTGCAATGTCGCTGCGAGCATGTGCGGCTGTTACCCGCTCGTGTGCCTAGTCTGGCTGCTGCTATCGCCCACTAGTGGTGCCAGATGACGTCAGAGGTTTCATGGAGTCCGTTACTTATACTCGGACGGCACGCGCAGATATGAAGGGGTTATGATGTGCAAGATGCACGATATGGCGATCATTAATAAATAACATATTCCATTATAGTCTCTTGAGACTGTAATGAAAATCTTATTTAGACCGTACGTCGAAGTCAGACTTTTATTATAGTCGCAGAAGACCGCATACAGGGTGTTTCCGTAAGATCGTGGAAAAATGTAACAGTACACAGAGAATGATCAGTTGAATAATTTGTGGTAGGGAACCTGGGGTCAGAAAAGTCAGCTTATGGAGATATGGAAGTAAACTTGTCTATCGCTCTGTCTAGCATTACCATTTCCCAGCTTATTCACAACTAACAAGGGTGCAAGTTTACACGTACTGTGCTGTTTATTTACATGTACATTCCTTATTTCCTGAAAGGAAACAACGAGGATAAACCTGATTACTAGGAAGTCATGATGTAAGTATTATTTACTTTGCTTGTCCGTAAGGCAGCTATTTACATTGTTCAAAAAATGGTTCAAATGGCTCTGAGCACTATGGGATTTAACATCTGAGGTCATCAGTCCCTAGACTAAGGACATCGCAGACACCCACGCCCGAGGGAGGATTCGAACCTGCGACCGTAGCAGCAGCCTGGTTCCAGACTGAGGATCCTAGAACAGCTCGGACACAACGGCCGGCATTTACATTGTCCCATAACTCAACGTGCTATGAATCAACAACAGATCCATTCATTTCTCAGTGCTATGCAGAGACGTACAGTACAATACGATGTAGCAGTATCGGTACAGTTTCGCAGAACTCACTGACATGGACTTTGTATGTAGGGAAATACGTTGAAATGTCATGTGTGGGGTGAGGAAAATCCTCACGCTGTAGTAGAGTCACACCATCAAGTACGTTTTGCTGCGAATATCTCGGCCGGCATTTTAGAACTCATTAGGCCATATACTCTACATGGCCGTCTGAATGGCCATCTGTACTAATGTTCACGCAAGGAGTTGTTGGAGAATGTACCATTGGCTGTTCGTGAGAGGATGTGGATACAGCATGACGTTGCACCGCCTTACTTCAGTGTGGATGTCCGCAACCATCTCAATGCTGTATTTCCTGGTCGCTAACTTGGAAGGAGAGGTCCTATTCCATGTCCTGTGAGGTCACCTGACCTGAATTCCCTTGATTATTCCCTATGGGCATATCTAAAGTGGATACGGAGATGGAATCAGTTTCCAGAATTGTAGCTGCCTGTGATGTGATTCGAAACACACCAGGGATATTTGTCAGGATGCCTCAGAATCTTGTTCGCCAATCTCATGCTTCCACTGAGGTCGATGGCCGTCAGTTTCAGCACTTCTGTAAGATACGGTAGAAATGGTACGTTCATTGTGTCAGTGACGCTATTTGCACTTAACTGTAACTAATGTAAATAAAAACGTACACAATAATGTGAGTTTATTCCTATTATCTCCTTAAGCTAGCTTCGCGGATTCCAAGTTCCCTACCTCAAATTGTTCAGCGGAGCATTCTCTATGTCCTGCCAAATTTTATTTCGGAAATACCATGTATAGCTTATGTTAATTGTGTAACTGCGACTGCTGGAACGAGGCCTAACAACGAAGAAGACAACAGGCAAATCGACTGTATTACCTTCATTGCGCATTACACGCAGGTGCAGTGTGGACATGGAGATCGTGTCCTATATGAACTCACACAGTGCCGTTCAATGATGGAGCTGAAAAGCGAATAACTCAGGATAATAGTTCGATCAGTTTCTGCCATGTTGTGTGCAGTAGACTGCAGAGTGGCTGAGGGAACAGGTTTACTGCTGGGACGCTGGACAGTATAAGAATGTCACCAGAGTTTGTGATTTTTACTGCAACGTTTGCTGTTGACAGCTAACATCGCTGCGGAGTGCAGTATACCTCAGAGACGAGATGGATTGCAATTCAATCAGTTCGCGTCTGAAAAAGGACGCGTTGTATGTGCACAGGGAACCGATTAGTCATTCCAAAGTTGTAGATGCCGCTAGGGTGCAACGAATAAAGGGAGCCACACGCGCAACAGTTACAGCGTTATTCGTATCAGTTATTGGGGTTTCGAAAAATCATAATATACGAATGCGAATCTTATTTTATTGTGCTCTGTAACTGATAAAGTTTTTTTACGTAGTATTAAAAATTCTTTTTGGCATACGTTACAAATACTCAACATGTGCGTCCCTGATCATTCGACACGCTTCTACGTGACAGCCTATCTCATCCTTGTTCTTGAATATTCGCCGATAGCGGAGGAACAGAGATCCGATCTTTACCGTAGTTTCTGAATATGATGAACAGGATAAGAACACTTAGTCACCGTTCGTCCTGTGTCCGATCTATCACTGTAGTGGTTGCTGGTCAAAAAATGCCCTAACCTCTCTGCAGAAATGAGATGGTGAACCATCCGTCTGCATTATGAAATAGTCACTCACGAGGAGAACACGGCCAGTGCCACAGCCGGATATCCCAGAAAATTCTCTTAGTGGAAGACGGGTCAAAATTAAAGAAAACGTGTCTCGGCTTACCCACAGATACTCAACGGTATTTGAAAAAATCCACAGTCAAAGCATTCGTGGGATTTTCCAGGTAGTTTATGCTCCTTTTACTGCCCGATTTTCTCACTCGAAATGGTGAGTTAATGGTTAGCACTGCGGCTTTTTTTTACTTGCACCCCGTGCTAGAAACTCGATTATTTCTTTAATTTTTGTTTTTCATTGATGTATCTGTGTCTGTAGAAGATTACGGCACAAGTGTATTCCAGTGTACAGGGTGCTCCGTTGATCGTGACCGGGCCAAATATCTCACGAAATAAGCGTCAAACGAAAAAAACTACAAAGAACGAAACTTGTCTAGCTTGAAGGGGGAAACCAGATGGCGCTATGGTTGGCCCGCTACATGGCGCTACCATAGGTCAAGCGGATATCAACTGCTTTTTTTTTTAAAAAAAATAGGAACCCCCATTTTTTATTACATATTCGTGTAGTACGTAAAGAAACATGAATGTTTTAGTTGTACCACTTTTTTCGTTTTGTGATAGATGGCGCTGTAATCGTCACAAACATATGGCTCACAATTTTAGACGAACAGTTGGTAACAGGTAGGTTTTTTAAATTGAAGTACAGAACGTTGGTACCTTTGAACATTTCATTTCGGTTGTTCCAGTGTGATACATGTACCTTTGTGAACTTATCATTTCTGAGAACGCATGCTGTTAAATCTTGATTACCTGTAAATACCACATTAATGCAATAAATGCTCAAAATGATGTCCGCCAACATCAATGCATTTGGCGATACGTGTAACGACATTCCTCTCAACAGCGAGTAGTTCGGCTTCCGTAATGTTCGCACGTGCATTGACAATGCGCTGACGCATGTTGTCAGGCGTTGTCGGTGGATCACGATAGCAAATATCCTTCAACTTTCCCCACAGAAAGAAATCCGGGGACGTCAGATCCGGTCCACGTGCCGGCCTTCGACAACCAATCCACCTGTCATGAAATATGCTATTCAATACCGCTTCAACCGCACGCGAGCTATGTGCCGGACATCCATCATGTTGGAAGTACATCGCCATTCTGTCATGCAGTGAAACATCTTGTATTAACATCGGTAGAACATTACGTATGAAATCGGCATACATTCCACCATTTAGATTGCAATCGATAAAATGGGGCCAATTATCCTTCCTCCCATAATGCCGCACCATACATTAACCCGCCAAGGTCGCTGATGTTCCACTTGTCGCAGCCATCGTGGATTTTCCGTTGCCCAATAATGCATATTATGCCGGTTTACGTTACCGCTGTTGGTGAATGACACTTCGTCGCTAAATAGAACGCGTGCAAAAAATCTGTCATCGTCCCGTAATTTCTCTTGTTCCCAGTGGCAGAACTGTACACGACGTACAAAGTCGTCGCCATGCAATTCCTGGTGGATAGAAATATGGTACGGGTGCAATCGATGTTGATGTAGCATTCTCAACACAGTCGTTTTGAGATTCCCGATTCTCGCGCAATTTGTCCGCTACTGATGTGCGGATTAGCCACGACAGCAGCTAAAACACCGACTTGGGCATCATCATTTGCTGCAGGTCGTGGTTGACGTTTCACATGTGGCGGAACACTTCCTGTTTCCTTAAATAACGTATCTGTCCGGCGAACGGTCCTGACACTTGGATGATGTCGTCCAGGATACCGAGCAGCATACATAGCACACGCCCGTTGGGCATTTTGATCACAATAGCCTTACATAAACACGATATCGAACTTTTCCGCAATTGGTAAACGGTCAATTTTAACACGGGTAATGTATTACAAAGCAAATACCGTCTGCGCTGGCGGAATGTTACGTGATACCACGTGCTTATACGTTTGTGACTATTACAGCGCCATCTATCACAAAGCGAAAAAAGTGGTCCAACTAAAACATTCATATTTCTTTACGTACTACACGAATATGTAGTAAAAATGGGGGTTCCTATTTAAAAAAAACGCAGTAGATATCCGTTTGACCTATGGCAGCGTCAGCTAGCGGGCCAACCATAGTGCCATCTGGTTTCCCCCTTCAAGCTAGACGAGTTTAGCTCTTGGTAGTTTTTTCGTTCGATGCTTATTTTGTGAGATATTTGGCCCGGTCACTATCAATGGACCACCCTGTATAATGATAAAATCTGTGTGGTATAAGTTCACGGCGCAGTTCAAGATTGGTCTACTTTTCTTTGAGGAACTCTGTCCCCAAGGACCGAGGACACGCAGCGTGAATGGGACGCGTCACTGTGATCTGCTGGCCACCATACGATCCCTGCTCTACGGGAGAGGTTATTTGGACTAAGCTGTTTTGATTTACATTGGAGTTCCACCTCACACTGGTCATAAAGTCACTCGGTTACTCTGTAACACAGTTGGAGGAAACCGAATCATTGACTGATCGTTCCAAACTGTGTAACAACAAAGATCACCAGATTTGAACCCTCTCCTGTGGAAATTAAAATGTGTCTCTTTCAATAGTTTAGTCGTTATTTCTCTTCAGCGTGTCCTTACCAATGTTTCACGAAGTTTCACTGCCCTACAATCACTCGTTTTTCGTCGGGTCTGTCTCAAATAGCGAAAATTTAATTATAACCATCCAGTACATGAAAAGAAATTATGTGGTTCCAGACACCTATTCAAGTCTCGAACATCTACGACGGTCACTCCAAAGGAAATGCACACTATTTTTGTAAAAATACAGTTTTCATTCTGCATGTGTGAAAGTTTTACAGTTTGTAGCTACATCCTTCCCGCTTGTTTTCAAACTGAGTTCAACCTGTTCCCGTGAGTGGCACCATAACAGCATGTCTTCAAGGTGGCTGCTACACTTGACGTTCGTCAGAAGCAACATGCTGTCATAGGATTCCTGTGCTGTGAAAACGAAACAGTGGGAAACATCTACAAGAGGTTGAAAAAGGTGTACGGAGATGCTGCTGTCGATCGCAGTACAGTTGGTCGGTGGGCAAGCAGGTTACATGAAGAAAGCTGGCACGGCAATATTGAGGATTGTCCTCGCAGCGGCAGGCGTCGTACTGCACACACTCCAGACAATGTGCAGGGAGTTAACGAATTGGTGACTGCTGACAGACGGATAAAAGTGAACGAATTGTCGCGCTACTTTGGTATAGGGGAAGGAAGTGTTTGCAGAATACTGAAAGTGTTCGCGTTAAAAAAGGTTTGTGCCAGGTGGGTTCCTAGGATGTTGACAGTGGCCCACAAAGAAACAAGATAAACGGTATGCAGCGAAGTTTTGGAACAGCACGAGAATGTTGGAGATTAATTTCTTGGAAGAATTGTGACATGTGATGAAACATGGCTCCAGCCGGCCCGTGTGGCCGAGCGGTTCTAGGCGCTTCAGTCTCGAACCGCGCGACCGCTACGGTCGCAGGTTCGGATCTTGCCTCGGGCATGTATGTGTGTGATGTCCTTAGGTTAGTTACCTTTAAGTAGCTCTAAGTTCCAGGGGACTGATGACCACAGATGTTAAGTCCAATAGTGATTAGAGCAACTTGAACCTAACATGACTCCATCATTTTTCACCAGAGACGAAGAGGCAATCAATGGAGTGGCATCATGCTAATTCACCCAAGAAAAAACGAATTCAAAACCACACCTTCTGCTGGAAAAGTTATGGCTACGGTGTTTTTCGATTTCGAAGAACTCTTGCTTGTGGACATCATGCCAAGTGGAACCACCATAAATTCTGATGCACATGTGATGACAACGAAGAAACTTCAAGCTCGACTGAGTCGTGTTCGACCGCATCGGCAAAAGCAGGATGTTTTGCTGTTACATGACAATGCACGGCCACATGTCAGTCAAAAAACTATGAAAGCGATCACAGATCTCGGATGGACAACGCTGAAACACCCGCCTTACAGTCCTGACCTGGCTCCATGTGACTATCATCTCTTTGGGAGACTGAAAGACTCTCTTCGTGGAACAAGGTTTGAAGATGATGACTCCCTTGTGCACGCTGCCAAACAGTGGCTGCAACAGGTTGGTCCAGAATTTTACCGCGCGGGTATACAGGCGCTGGTTCCAAGATGGCGTAAGGCAGATGAGAGGGATGGAAATTATGTGGAGAAAGGAAGATATTGTTCCTAAAGGATGTATCTACACACTGTAAAACTTTCAAACACGTAGAATAAAAGATGGATTAAAAAAAAATTGTGTGCATTTCTTTTGCAGTGACCCGCGTATGATGTGTATACGCACACTGAAGCGACGAATGAAAATTTGTAGTAAGGCCGGGATTAGAACACAGATCTCCCGCTTACTTGGCAGATGTGATAACACCTAAGCCATCCTGGCACAGTAGTTATGCACAACTGCACAGACTACCCAAGCAGGCCTCCCACCTCGATCCTGATTTCCATTTCCGCCTCAGCCAACTTGGTATTCCCCCTAAACTCTAACAGCACTGCAGTCGTTCTCCAACTGTATTGAAATAGCGGTTCAGCATTGAAATAAACTGGGGATCCTGCGTGAAACTCAGGTTTAGTTGATTTAATCAAATGGAAATACAAGGCTGCAGAGATATTTTCAAGTCTCAGACATCTGCGCTGGGTTGGTTCATGCAGCTGTACAAAGCAACTGTGTCAGGGTGGCGTAGTGCTTAGTGCATCTGCATGATAATAATCTCCCACCCGGCCGGGAATCAAACCCGGGCCCTTGGGATTGACAGTCCGTCACGCTGACCACTCCAGCTGCCGGGGGCGGACATCTGCCTGGTGAACAGGAGACTCGCCTTCGAATCCTGGCCTTGGTGCCAATTTTCATGTGTCGCTTCAGACTGTATATACAGGGAGAGTGATTCTAGTGCGTTTAGGAGATATCGTATGTTGGTTTCCACATCGACACTTGTTTGTGCCATTCAGCCTACATAATTGCTAGGTACGATGTTTTTATGTTTGCTTACAATGTGCTTTTATGTTCCTCGAGTGCATTTCGACTTGCTAGACAGTATGTGACAGTCTAAGCGTTAGATAGTCTGTGGACGATAAGATTTACCAATGCAGCAAAAGCTCATGGTATATGGAGTGTGTAGGAAGAGTGCAGTTCGTTCTCGTACGGCGCACACGGCAAGATATCCTAATAGACGTCACCCATCTCGACATTATTTATGAGCTTCTTCAACTAGTTATGTGAAAATGATAGTGTAACGCCTAGACAACGTAGCAGAAGGAAACAAGCGACGGCAGAAAAGGGGGGGGGGGGATTAATGTTCCCGCTGCTGTTACAGTTGATCCGCATCATAGTATCCGCGCAATCGTACGAGGAAGTGGGACGAGTCTCAGGCAAGTGTTCTACGCTTTCTCCATCGGCATAGGTACCATCCTTATCACATTTCTCTCCATCAAGAGCTGCATGGAAACGATTACGAGAATCGCGTTAACTTCCGTACATGGGTATTCCAGATGTATCACGTATCTTGCTTAGTGATGGAACCACATTTACCAACCATGACGAGGTAAACTGCCGAAACACTTTTGGTCTGTTGACAATCCGCTGTGGTTTCGTCAGGTGGAACGTCACAGTTCTTGGAGTGTAAACGTGTCGTTTGGGATAGTGAACCATCAGCTCGTAGGCCGCTGTTTCATAGACGGAGCAACACTGCAAGCGTACAAGTATCACAGCCTCCGGACAGACCAACTTACACGGATGCTAGAAGCCGTTCGTCCGCAGACTAGGAGGGACGTGGCCATAGGTACTTGGTGCAGGGAGTGGCAACTGACCCTTAACATAGACAAATGTAATGTATTGCGAATACATAGAAAGAAGGATCCTTTATTGCATGACTATATGATAGCGGAACAAACACTGGTAGCAGTTACTTCTGTAAAATATCTGTGAGTATGCGTGCGGAACGATTTGAGAGTGGAATGATCATATAAAACTAATTGTTGGTAAGTCGGGTGCCAGGTTGAGATTCGTTGGGAGAGTGCTTAGAAAATGTAGTCCATCAACAAAGGAGGTGGCTTACAATCGTTCGACCTATACTTGAGTATTGCTCATCAGTGTGGGATCCGTACCTGGTCGGGTTGACAGAGGAGACAGAGAAGATCCAGAGAAGAGCGGTGCGTTTCGTCACAGGGTTATTTGGTAAGCGTGATAGCGTTACGGAGATGTTTAGCAAACTCAAGTGGCAGACTCTGCAAGAGAGGCGCTCTGCATCGCGGTGTAGCTTGCTGTCCAGTTTTCGAGAGGGTGCGTTTCTGGATGAAGTATCGAATATATTGCTTCCCCCTACTTATACCTTCCGAGGAGATCACGAATGTAAAATTAGAGAGATTCGAGCGCGCATGGCTTTCCGGCAGTCGTTCTTCCCGCGAACCATACGCGAGTGGAACAGGAAAGGGAGGTAATGACAGTGGCACGTAAACTGCCCTCCGCCACACACCGTCGGCTGGCTTGCGGAGTATGAATGTAGATGTAGATGTAGATGTAGTGCGTGAAGTACTGCAGCATGTCTTCACGAATTATTTCCAAATCGTTGGAGTGAACGCAGAGGATCTGTGCCTTGGCCGGATCTTTCCCCGGATTTTCTGCGTGTAGATTTTATGCTGTGGGGAAACCTGAAATACGCTGTCTGCAAGGACATACCAACTACATCCGATGATATACAACGACGTATTACTGCAGCCTGCTCGGACATCTCCGCTGAAACGCTATCACGCGTGCAGCAGTCGTTTCATACCAGACTGCAAGCGCGTGTTGCCGCTGCAGGTGGTCATTTTGCACACAATCTGCGATGGTCAGTTGTCTCGTTACTTGTCAGAATCCACATAACTAGCGTATGCACTTGTGTTGTTGTTTAGTGTGTGCTACCACAGGTATTGTACAAGTGTCGGTGTGGGAACTTTTCAAAGTACGATATCTCATAAACGACTTGCACTGGTATCCTATACCAAACAGCACTGACATTCTAATTTACCCTACTCTCGGTTTGTTAATGTCAGTAGCCTTTAATATTTCTGGCTTATTCAGCCATCATATTAAGCTCCAGGAAGCTATTTCCAGGGCAGTGGAGATGCAAGAAGCATAGAGATGACACAATGTGGGATGAGGTACCGGTGACAGATGTTAGATTCGGTACCATTCCCGTGAGAAAGACCGCCTGCATGATGCTGCTGCTCTATGATTGGCTGCTGTGTTCGGCGGCAGGGCGCCGAAACGTTAAACTTTAGTTGCTATTATTAATTAAACCTGTCTTCCAAATTACTTAATTTTTTAAAATAAACATCTCTCAACAGCCAGCTATCAATCAGTCATTTCAAAATTATTAAAGTCAAAGTATTACTAAAACAAAAGACTGACGATATTACTGCCGATGCACTTCGGTGGCGTTCGGGTCACGCCTTGCTGGCTTGGCGCGCGAGGTGTCTCGGGCAGTCCGGCTCTCCAGTTCTGACCGTTGCAGCAGACAGACATGTTGTCTGTTATAGCAGTATTTGTGTCATGCAATTTTATTTACTACAGTTCCGAACGTCGCTAGGTACAGACATGTTGTCTGTAATAGTAGTATTTGATTCATGTAATTTTATTCTCCAGTTCTGACGGTTCCAGTAGACAGACATGTTGTCTGTGATAGGATGTATTTCATAGCCAGAGATAATGACTGTGGAAAGATATGTTCAATACGTTGTGATCAAGAATAGTTTCTCGTGTCTATATCTATAAAATCGCGAGTGGCATCCCAAATGAGTTGTAGTTTACTCGTAGCAGCAGTTCCTTGCGAAGATAATTTCAGCTTCAAGGAAAAGAATCCACGACCTGCGTGCTGTTTTCTGCGCTGGGGACATCATCATCATGAAGACAGCAGGTTTGTGAAGTGTACAAGAACTTATGTATTCCACACAGGGCAGTGGAAACAACTAGGCACCTCACGTGTACTGCATGCACAGTACGAATGTGCTCAGTGACACGTCATCTGCAGTAATGCAGAGGAGGCAAAGAAGGATGAAAGTATTAACACTATCTCACTTTTATTCCTTTTTCCTGTCGTAAGGCGCGAGCTCCTGACTACAAGTCCGTTCTCTGAAAACCACACATCAATAGCACGTTGTATTTCCGCAATTTTTCCGGTGCAAATTTTTTGTGATTCACCCCGAATACATCATAGATATCTCGAACTTTAAAAGGTTTCCGGGACTGTATAGTTTCATTTGACTGAATCACCTGCACCTGAGTTTCAGTCAGGATCCCCCGTTTCGCACGATGCTGAGATGCTATTCCAGTACAGTTGGAGAACCTTTGCAATGCTGTTTGAGTTCAAGGGAAATACCAAGGGCTGGAGGCATGGATGGGAATTTGGACTGAGGAGGCTGGCATGCTAGGGTGGTCTGTGCAGTTGCTCAAAGCCACTGTGCCAGACGCAGTGGTTAGCACAGCTACTTAGTGAACGGGAAACTCGTGTCAGAATCTTGGCCTTGGTACAGATTTTCATTCGTCGCTTCATTCTGCATGTATACATCACCCTGTATAGAATAGCTATTTTAATAGGTGGACCATCAGTTGGCTTTTGAAGCTTCAAATTTTCAAGAAGTTGGGTTCCTGATACAGAAGATGATTTTTTTGAGATATATATGTTACGTAGTGGAGTAGAGAGGATTCCATACTGTTGAGTACGAGTATTTCCGATGTGCTGTTCAGCTAGTAGTGTAAGAGTTGAGAATGAATATAAGGGAGTGCAATGATTGAGAAGATGACAGAGCAACGGCATAGATCACATTCACTCTGGGAGAGACATTTACATGTTCCACGTAAACACGTAGGCTTTCTGCTCGCGCTTGCACTAACACCAGTGCTTGTTTTACAACTGAAAACTAGTGTGTCACAGAAATTAATTTCTTATGGACGGTCTTACAATGTGATACTGAAATCTGAACGTAGGATTTTGTCATCACCTTTTAAAGATGGACACTGTTATAAGCGGCACCTTCGTAACGCATGTCATCATGTGGTTTGAAATACATTCAGTTCCCAGCTGCCTTCTGTAGTGGATTTCTAAGTGTCCCTGATCCGATATGCTATCGCTTCTGACGCAGAGGGACACCCACCACTTCGCTATTTGCATACACAGCCCGAGCCCACAAATTTAGCGTACTTCCAGTATTATGGGATAGTCGGACAATACATAATACCGCGATTTCTCTTCCGTCTAGTAATGCTCCCAAACGCGAGACGCATATACTATCCCCTTGATGCTCAGTAGCGACGCCATTGTGTCTCTAGACACCGTATATCATAGAACAAAAAATTTGTTTCCGTAGTTGGACAAAATTTTTGCAGGTAAGTTTCTAAAAACATGTAATAATTTTAAGTTTCCAAAAATATGCAATAATTATTGAAAATGCACACAAATTATTAAAACTACGCAATTTATTAAGGAAAAGAGTTAAGAAAAAGAGTAGTAGAAACATAGATGTTACGCTCAAAACATAAATTAGAAAGGCTTTCGGTATTTTACGACGACGTTATTACCCCACAAATAGAAAAGAGTAGTCAGAACTTAACTGAAACAAGAGTTGCAAACACTGGAATAAAAAGTAAAGGAAAATAAAATAATTAACGAGAAGGAAAGTGACAGCGAGCTATATAATGTTCTTGACATGAAAAATTAATCTGCAAAGCTGTAAAAGGAAGGTTGAAGGATTTACTTTTGAAGCAACAGAATGTCTTTTAGAAATGTGTAAGGTTAATGAAAATGCAGTATTGAGGAGATTTATGAAGAGAATTTTGAAGAGCAGTATATTATGAGCAGGGAAACTAACGAAAGTCCAGAAGAAGTGTCACATTCTGCGTCCCAGTCAGTAAGAGGTATTCATAGTATTTGATGTTTTCAAACATCGCAATAATAAGCACAAACCAATTTGGCTAGGTATGAAGACCGGGTATCGAAAGAAGCCCCACTTCTGTGAATAAACGGACGATGGTTAAAGAACCACCTATTAAACAGAGTTAAATGTATATGTGAAGACAGCAACTGTTCTCGAAAGAACGGAATACTGTCGATGACCGTGCAGCTTTTTCCTCAGCTGCCGACAGGTGTTGTTGATATATCTCAATATGGACAGTTGAAAATGTGTGCCCCGACCGGTACTCCAACCCGTGATCTCCCGCTTAGATGGCAGACGCTCTATCCATTTGAGCCACCGAGGACACACATGAATAGCGCGACTGCAGGGACCTATCCCTTGCACGCTTCCCGTGAGACACATTCCCAACTGTCCACAATTCTACATATGTAGTGTCGGGGCACACATTTTCAACTGTCCATATGGAGGTATATCAACAACACCTGTCGGCAGCTGAGAGTTTCAGTTAGTCATCATTTATTCCAGAAAAAAGCTGCACGGTCATCAACAGCATTCCGTTCTTTCGAGAACAGTTGCTGTCTTCACATTTATAGTTAAAGGCTACCCAGCCATTGACCTTCGTCTGTGCGAATGCGCACAGGTTGCCCAAACTCTTACGGGAATCGCCAAAGCGTGCGCGAGTAATGAGTGGATGGGCAAATGTCTATAAGGTACATTACATATGTAGAATTGTGGACAGTTGGGAATGTGAGTCTCACGGGAAGCGTGCAAGGGATAAGTCCCTGCAGTCGCACTATTCGTCTGTGTCCTCGGTGGCTCAGATGGATAGAGCGTCTGCTATGTAAGCAGGAGATCCCGGGTTCGAGTCCCCGGTCGGGGCACACATCTTCAACTGTCCATATTGAGGTATATCAACAACACCTGTCGGCAGCTGAGGGATTCAGTTAGTCATCAGAGTTAAATGTATACAATAGAAAGGGGAAATGTTATTGGTAAGACGCAACTGATGTTAAAAATCGTGCAAAACGTGTTTTATCGAATGTTTGCCTACGTACACGAGGCTTCGTGAGTTGGATGGCCACGCAGATAAAGAAGTGATTGGAATTTGACGTCCGTCGTGGCTTTTAAAATACATGGACGGCTGGACAACACAGTCCTAATGGCGTCTTGGAAGGTGCGTCCAGATGACAAGTCCGACACACAGAAGAATGCTAAAGTGATGTAAGCAGGGACGCATCACTGTATGAGGTGTTGTAAACAGAACTTCCAAATAATAATATTGTCGTGGGATATGTTTAAGGATAATAATTTTTATGTGACGAGTTCTGCTTTAGTACGAATTACTTTAAATGAAGAATATTATTTAGTGTCTAAAGAAAGCAGATTATTAACTAATTGAAACTTCCTGGCAGATTAAAACTGTGTGCCGGACCGAGACTCGAACTCGGGACCTTTGCCTTTCGCGGGCAAGTGCTCTACCAACTTTTTTTTGTCATCTCATTTTGTTCGTTATAGTTCGTTGTAATTGTTCGTGGCGGATGTCTCCTGGCGGCCGTTGAAGTTCATTATTGATCCAGTCATTCAGTTTTTTTTTTTTTTTTTGTTACAGCTAACCCTCTGACCGAACACGCTGAGCTACCGTGCCGGTATACCAACTGAGCTACCCAAGCACGATTCACGCCCCGTCCTCACAGTTTTACTTCTGCCAGTATCTCGTCTCCTACCTTCCAAACTTTACAGAAGCTCTCCTGCGAACCCTGCAGAACTAGCACTCCTGAAAGAAAGGATATTGCGGAGACATGGCTTAGCCACAGCCTGGGGGATGTTTCCAGAATGAAATTTTCACTCTGCAGCGGAGTGTGCGCTGATATGAAACTTCCTGGCAGATTAAAAATCCTTTCTTTCAGGAGTGCTAGTTCTCCAGGGTTCGCTGGAGAGCTTCTGTAAAGCTTGGAAGGTAGGAGACGAGACACTGACAGAAGTACAGCTATGAGGAGGGGGCGTGAGTCGTCCTTGGGTAGCTCAGTTGGTAGAGCACTTGCCTGCGAAAGGCAAAGGTCCCGAGTTCGAGTCTCGGCCCGGCACACAGTTTTAATCTGCCAGGAAATTTCATATCAGCGCACACTCCGCTGCAGAGTGAAAATCTCATTCTATTAACTAATTATTTTCAAAGTTGAGAAACATTTGTTTGTCACTTTGCAGAAAAAGTAGTTAATAATATAAAACAGTATGGAAAGTATGAAAGCTTGCTAGTATGTGGTGCCTAAAGTATGTTTCTTTGTTACTTAAAACTATAAAAAATTGATGATGCCTGGAATCACGGGAAATTTTGAGCTATGACGACTAGATGACAGGAACAGAAAGCCAAAACCAGAACCCTAGTCAGTAAGGAAATAAACGCGGTTGGAGATTTTGTAATGATGGCTTTCAAGATGAAGGATAGTGGGACTACAGCGGTCATGATCGGGAGATTCGATAAACAAGTGAAACATGGTTTAAATAAAGTTTACGTCTCAGTAGCGTGTCCTGCAAAAGAAGGAGCGTCGAGTCGTTAATGCTCGTTAAAAGTGGTGTGGTGGATTGCGAGGTGCTGTTATAGAATAAAGGGAGAATAGATACCCTCTGCATGCCGCAACTGAATACCTGCAGCGATAATGAGTCGCTAGTACAGGCATCTTGTGTTTGTATAATGCTAAAATCTTAAAGAACGTACTGGTTGATTTCTATAGTACGGTCAATCATGTCTTCGCAAAAGAGACATGTTTAATATCATTTGTATAAATAAGTGTAACGAAATTATATCGCACTAATGATTAACATAAAAAACTCTATTTAAAGAAAATATTTCAAATTTTGTGTTCATTGTCTTGAAAGCTGAACGTAACATATGGCATTTCTATATTACTTTGTCTTCATTGTTTATCACTGTAAAATATGGTATTCGGTATAGATTTACTAGAGCATGGGAAATTGGGTGAGAATACTGCGTGAATACTAAGAAACTGAAAATCGGCGTGATTTCGATACTTATATAAACTTGTAAAAACCTTTTGTTTTTACTAAATCTCCAACGAGATCATTTAATAAGGAAAAAATGCTTAGGGCAAATCATGATGAGATTCTACATCTGCTTTTAAAGTCTGTAAATAAATTAAGATTACTGAATAGGAAGAAATAAGAAACACTTGTACAGGCTACACGTACAAACCATAATACTGTGACTCTGTTACTTTCACCATTGGAATTCTGTCTAAAAACACAAATTTTGCAAAGGAAATTGCGTCCGGTTTTGGAATTTGTTTTGTTTTATAAATTTTACGTTCTCTAGAAGCAGCAAATTATTGTTGTGGTCTTCAGTCCAAAGACTGGTTTGATGCAGCTCTGCATGCTACTCTATTCACACAGTGGAGCTGCGTGCCCTCGGAAAAAATTACGGTTTTTGTTTCCCCTTAGTCTGAGCCATTCGTAATACTAGCAGAATGTAATATCACCCTTCTTTTGCAATTATTTTTCTCTTTTGGGGCAAATGTTTACTTGTAATTCCACAAATGATCTACTTGGATCGAAGACTCATTACGGCCGGCCGGTGTGGCCGTGCGGTTCTAGGCGCTTCAGTCTGGAACCGCGTGACCGCTACGGTCGCAGGTTCGAATCCTGCCTCGGGCATGGATGTGTGTCATGTCCTTAGGTTAGTTAGGTTTAATTAGTTGTAAGTTCTACGCGACTGATGACCTCAGAAGTTAAGTCGCATAGTGCTCAGAGCCATTTGAACCATTTTTTGAAGACTCATTACGACTGCGAGAGACAGATTACTTCTTAACTTCTCCCTTGTCTGTGGTCCTGAAATATTATTTGGTGTGTCGTAATTCGTAGGGAACTTTATATCCTGGGAAACCAGTAAAGCCTGCATCACGGTGGTTTATGCTCTACTTTGAGAGATTAATTTTTGGACGTTTATCGAAATCAATACACAACTTGGACACTGATTCCCATGTTGCAGAGTGAGTACATCATAGCATCCAAGACGGCTTCCCCACGGCGCACGACTGTGCCTCTGACTATTTTAAGAATTTTCAGAGTCGACAATAGTCGGAATTCTGCAGAGCCACAGAAATTTTATTTGGAAATTTGTTGTAAGTCCCTATGCTAAGGTATTCGATCCCTGGGCTTACACATTAACTTAAACTAAGTTAGGCTAAGGACAACACACACACACACACACACATGCCCGAAGGAGGACTCGAACCTCCGATGGGGGTAGCCGCACATCTTCGTTTCAAAGTACCTTAAACCTTAGACGGCTACCCCGTGCGGCGAAATTTTTTTCCACGTGCTGACTTCGACATCGAGAAGCAGACAGAGTACGATTATGAACTCCAACTGTCTAATCATTTTGTTTTATGGACTCGAGAATTCCATTAAGAATCAAATGTACACCTGGGAGTGTGGGAGATATGTGTGTAAAAATATTTGGGAAGCGACTTCTCTCGCCCAAAAGTTCCCATTCAAGTCCCTATATATTATTCAGTCGTAATAATTTAACTTCATTTTAAGGGGGATAGTTTCAAGTGGTTCAGATGCCTCTGAGCACTATGGGACTTAACTTCTGAGGTCATCAGTCCCTTAGAACTACTTAAACCTAACTAACCTAAGGACATCACACACATCCATGCCCGAGGCAGGATTCGAACCTGCGACCGTAGTGGTCGCGCGGTTCCAGACTGTAGTGCCTAGAACTGCTCGGGAGAGGAATTAAAACAGTAAGGCTCTTTTGTTTGATGTCATCCAAACTGTTGCCCCCGCAACTACTGAAGGCTGCTACTCCTCTTTAGGAACCACAAGTTTGTCTGGCCTCCCAACAGATATCCGTCCGTTGTGATAGCACGTATGGTCAGCCAATGTTCGATTTGTGACGATACGCGCAGGTACTCCCTATGGGTATCTCTGACGAACAAAAAAATCAGAACCTTAGATTTTGAGATAAGGCACAATAGAACTTTTTTTTTACCATTACTAACGCTGCTTTCGTGCTTTTAAAATGCGCAAAAAAGCAATTTCAATAACTGCCCGCCGGAAGGTCACAGTGGCGGAATCTCCTCTTTCTTTACATGTCAAGCACTGCGTGCAGCTATCGTATCGCTAAGGCACGCAAGCCACCCCGTCAATGGCAAGGTCCATTGGTCATGGGGGCACTCAGGAGATAGTAGACGGGTAATTAGCTGCCTTAAGCAGCGCTCTAGAATACAATGGCAGTGAGTAGGCAGCTAGCCCCCACAAAGGTAGTGGGACGAGTCGTTTATATGGGATGTTAGTGAATTGTGGGGGTGGGGAAAAGTACGCGAGCTTTGAGAACGAATCATACTTAACAGTTGATACGTTGGGGAACCGCAAGTATTTTGGAGCGAAATTCAGAATTTTCTTGATTACGTATTAGCTATCGAAGTCCACTTTTGCAGTAGCAAATACTAGGAGGAGCTTCAATGCTATAATGCCCCTATGCAGTAAATCAGTTAACTCAATAGACAAATAAATATTGTTAAATAACCGAAGATGTACTATAGGCTATGATGTCTTCCGATGTTAGCAAGAGATTTCAACCGAGCGCCAGTGGCACCAGTCAGCAATAGGATGTATTCGGAGTTTGTTCTTATGTGACAGAGTACAGCGGGTCTGTTTCGCTCCTTTCAACTGTCAGTCCTACATAGTATAAGTCGAAACTTTCTAAAAAATCTCGATACAATTATGGTATGTTAATTGTGAATACATTCCAGTATATAAAAGGACGAAATTCCTGTACATGTACGAATATCACAAGATTGCAGAAATCACAATATATAAAAATTGTGGGGCTATTCCACCCAGTCCAGTGTCAAAATCACAAGCATTTATCACAAGTAACTCTTTTTCGTTCTTTTGCACCCACGCACTTCATGAAACCCTGTAGCACTTTATCCCGAGGAGCTGCCTTTAACACTTGTTACTGCTTGTTTCATATCTTTCTCGGACCATAAAACACTTAGATTTTCCTTTTGTCTGCATGGACCATCTAAAAAGAAACCAAGAAAACGCGTTCTCTAGAATTTCGCAGTAAAACATCAATTAAAATAATAATTTGACTGGGCGGAAATAGCCCCACGTGTATGGGCTGAAATAGCCTTATGTGCAGACATTTCGAAAGACGCTCCAAATCAGACCTTTGTGGAAAAATCCAGCAATATTTGGTGATACACTCACTGTATAACCTGTGTTCTTATTGAAGTAAGCATAAGAGTTTAAAATTTCACGTTATTGTGCGTAGTGCTCCTTAATTTGTTAAGCTCCATTCTTTAACTATGGCAATAATACATCACATTTCGCTTACCTCTAGAGTTTGTTCTTCTGTCCTGTAAATAATGTAACAGAAAGCACCCTTACTACAACAACATGCGGCGACACAAAGGCGCTGACATACACTGAAGACGAAATGACCTAGCGCACTGTTGCAACATTTCGGATTTCAGGTGGATTAGCCCCATGGACGGAATAGCCCCGCTGTACCATGATCGGTCTTACTATACTCTCAAAGTTATTAAATTTTTGAGGGGTATCGTTCCAAAATATTAAACTGTTACTGTTTCTGTTTAATAAACGCATTGTACTCACATTCCGGGACTTGTTTAAAGTAAATTAGCTATCCGATTGTCTATTTATTGTTACAGATATCGTACTTGCTTCCTTTGAAAAATCCACTGCACTAGAAGAGTTGCTTCGAGGGCAACATCTATGACAGATTCACAGGAGAGGAGGGGAGGAGAGGAGGGCTAGTTTCTTTAGCAGCGATTTCGTAGAAAGTGATGTAGCTGACTTATAGTATAACTGGTCATGCCTTCCCCGAGAAACTGCGCTGGCTAAGCTCACCCATTCCAAGGTTATCTTAATGAATCGGCGCGTAGGATTTCCTTAGCTCAGGATGACACGGCGGTCGGATGGTCCCGATGGGTCACTTGTGGCCTGAAGACGGAGTGCTGATACTTAATGAGTACTG
The DNA here is from genome assembly GCF_023864345.2 of Schistocerca serialis cubense. Lineage (NCBI taxonomy): Eukaryota > Metazoa > Arthropoda > Insecta > Orthoptera > Acrididae > Schistocerca > Schistocerca serialis. The sequence continues at coordinate 475,587,609 of NC_064644.1, read as the reverse complement.
CACCATAAAGGATGACAGCCAAAACAGTTGCAGGATAAAAATTTATTAAAATTCTTGACCAAGGTTTCGGTATATATAAATATACCTTCATCAGAAGTAAAACATCTAAAATTACATCATGCAGTGCAGATTAATAAAACAATTGCGCCAAAGGCACAATCTCCATTGCATGATGTAATTTTAGATTTTTTACTTCTGATGAAGGTATATTTATATATACCGAAACCTTGGTCAAGAATTTTAATAAATTTTTATCCTGCAACTGTTTTGGCTGTCATCCTTTATGGTGAAGAATTTCAACAGTTGCTGTTTCAGCCATGTTTAAAATCTTGACTTAATGAGTACTTCCTTATTCTATTAGTAATTATTATCATCATGTAGGATGCTCCGTACTTCGATCCGTATGTGTGTTGGAAGACGACTTTGTGGCGTAGCATAGGGCAAGGGCGCCCATACACGGGGTAAGGAGGGGGGGGGGGGAGAAGGAGAGGCAGCCTCCTAGATAGGTCCTACATAGGCCCCCGTACCATACACTCCGCATGTGCCGTCCCCACAAATGTTGTCTCCAAAATTGTGCTCAAGAATACACTCGAAGAACATCCATAAATATTCGCTCCTGCCATACCAAAGAACGTTGTGTTTTTTATGCGAGAGAGTGCAGCGTTCCACATCCTCCGAAGGGAAAACGCATTGTCTCTATTAACCAAACTATGAAACTCTGTCTGTAGGACATGATGAGGTATGGACGACCTAGAAATCTTTGAAGAGACTTAGATCAGGAGCGTGGATCAAGGTTTAATCTGGCAAGATTGGGCTACAGCACTGAAAACAGTATTAAATGTAATTGTGGAGAAGCACAGAGCATTTTTATCAGCTTTTTTTAAAATAGATATATTTGCGTTTCTTTTTGATGGTTGTAGGTGTTACGGTATTCAGCCTAACAGCAACTGCCTTGTGGTCGCTAATCCCTGTATTCGTCACAATACTCACAAATTGCCCAGGATTATTTATTGCTGAAAGGTCAAGTACTATTTCGCAAGCATTTACGCTTCGAGTGGGCTCATAAACTAATTGTTCAAAATAATTTTCTGGGAAAGCATTCAGTACAATTTCGGATGACGTTTTGCGCCTGCCGCCGGCTTTAAACGCATAATTTTTCCAGCATATCGAGGGTAGATTGAAGTCACCACCGACTATAATTGTATGGGCGGGGTACATATTTGAATTGAGACTCAAGTTTTCTTTGAACTGTTCAGCAAGTCTTCTGAGTCGGCGGGTCGGTAAAACGATCCAATAAATAGTCTAGTCCGATTGTCAGGTATAACCTCTACCCAGACTATTTCACACGAACTATCTACTTCAATTTCGCTACAAGGTAAACTACCTCTGACAGCAATAAATACTCCACCACCAACTGTATTTAATCTATCCTTTCTGAATACTGTTAGACGGTTTGAAAAAATTTCGGCTGAACTTATTTCCGGCTTTAGTCAGCTCTCTGTACCTACAACTATATGAGCTTCAGTGCTTTCTATTAGGTCTTGGAGCTCTGGTACTTTCCCAACACAGCTACGACAATTTACAATACCAATCGTTTCTACAGCTACCTTACTGCGTTTTACCTGCCTACTTTTAGACGGACGTCCCTTCTGTGGTTCCCTGAGACCCTCTAACCTAAAAAATCGCCCAGTCCCTTCCACACAGCCCCCGCTACCCGTGTAGCCACCTCCTGTGTATAGTGGACTCCTGAGCTATTAAGCGGAACCCGGAAAACCACCACCCGATGGCGCAAGTCAAGAAATCTGCAGCCTACACGGTCACAGAACCGCCTGAGCCTCTGATTCAGACCCTCCACTCGGCTCTGCACCAAATGATCACGGTCGGTTCTATCGACGATGCTGCAAATGGTGAGCTCCACCTGAATCTCGGAAGCACGACTGGCAGTCTTTACGATTTCCGCTAGCCGCCCGAAACCAGGCAGAATCTGCGCTGATCCAAAGCGACACACGTCATTGGTACCGACATCAGCCACCACCCGCAGTTGGCTGCACCCTGTACTCTTCATGGCATCTGGAAGCACCCTTTCACATCTGGAATGACTACCCCCAGAATGCACACGGAGTGCACACTGGCTTCCTTCCCCTCCTTGGCAGCCGTGATCCTAAGGGGCCCCATTACACGCCTAACACTGGAGCTCCCAACTACCAGCAAACCCACCCTCTGTGAATGCCCAGACCCTGCGGGCTGAGAAGCTTCCTCTGGAACAGGGTGGACAACTGCATCCGGCTCAGTGACATCGGCAGCCACAGATAACGCCCGAAACCTGTTCGTCAAACGAACTGGGGAGGCCCTGTGATATTCCCCTCGGAAAGGTTTTCGCTGCCTGACAGATTTTGGAATGATCTCCCACTCGCCCACGGGTGAGAGGTCAACCTCAGCGCAAGCAGTACCCAGGGTGGCCACAGCAGTGCGCCGATCGGAGGACATGTGGGACATGCTCAATGTCCCTCGCATCCCCGCGTTTGATCCCCCACAGTGACACCCCTTGGCAGCAGCCTCAGGCTGTGTGATGGAAGCCAAAACAGCCTGGAGCAGTGAACGAAGGGTCGCCAATTCAGTTCGCATCTGTACACAACTCTCACAGTTCCTATCTATTTCTGCAGTCGCTCCTGTTTGAAGCTCGTAAAGATATGCAACAAACGAACGGTGTACTAGCCTTATTAGCAGCGGGAAATCGAAGTGCTCTCTCACTGACGGTCTAACCGACATTGAGCTATTCTAACGAAACAAACAAATGTCTGTACGATATGAGGGTCGATAGCAACGGCGGTACTGTACATTACACTGTTATTGAAATAAAAGGTTGTGCCTAGTACTCACTCAAACACGCATGAAATTACAAAAATAAACTAGTAACTACCCAGATATCTGAAAATAAGTCGCTCCTGTTTGAAGCTTGTAAAAATATGTAACAAGCGAACGGTATACTCGCCTTATTAGTAGCAGGAACTAGCGGTGCCCTCTTGCTGACTGTCTAACCGTCAATTTGGCACCTGGTGAATCATATATGTGACCTATATTTTCAGTAACGTATTTACCGACTTTTGTGTGGTTTGATCTTTCACTTCATTGTAAGTACTGATGGGAACTGAAGTCCACAGTGCATATCTATCGTATTTCTTTATTCTTACCACATCTATACCTGATTGGCGTGACTCTCTGCCAAAACCTCTTCTACACCTCGACAGTCTTCACAATATTCCTGGCGAGAGCACCAACCAACAACACTACCTTGTTCAACTCAGATACTGCCAGCAGCGAAGAAGAGAAATCCAAACTCCAGTTTCTACTAACAAGTAACGTAAGAGCGAAAAGAAGGGCAGTAATTTCACATCAGTCTCCGTGTTACATGCCAAGGAATTTCAAGAGCTGCAAGAAAAGACTGGAGAGCAAAATATTGTACTCTGGACAGACGGACCACCGAACCCTCCGGATGAAGCGTAAGTTCGACCGCGTATTTAAAAGTACTGATAATCTGTGATTTCATTATTCAAGTTGACAATTCTGCGAATAGTACAGGAGTATGTGCAAAATGTATAAAAATAATAACGTCTCTGAACGGATAATCAGGACCTGCAATGGTAGCGTAAAATTTAATTGTAACGATGGCTGCGTTAGCACAGTTTCAATAGCGTACACAGGTTTTGGCTTGCAGAATGATGTGGATGATACTGAAATGGGTTGTGTTATTCACTGAGAGAAATGAATATGTGGAAATCCTGATACTTAAAAACTAAACTAAACTCCTCCCGAACAGGCCTTGAAGGCCCAACGATACCGACCGGCCGCCGTGTCATCCTCAGCCAATAGGCGTCACTGGATGCGGATATGGATGGGCATGTGGTCAGCACATCGCTCTCCCGGCCGTATGTCAGTGTCCGAGACCGGAGCCACTACTTCTCAATCAAGTAGCTCCTCAGTTTGCCTAACAAGGGCTGAGTGCACCCTGCTTGCCAACAGCGATCGGCAGACCGGATACACCTTTCCTACGCACCTTTCCTATTTAATGTGACTACTCCAGTGTCGAATGTAAGTGTGGGTAATGACTGCTTCAAATGCCTCTGAGCACTATGGGACTTAACATCTGAGGTCATCAGACCCCTAGAACTGTGAACTACTTAAACTTAACTAACCTAAGGATATCACACACATCCAAGACCGAGGCAGGATTCGAACCTGCGACCGTAGTGGCCGCGCGGTTCCAGACTGAAACGCCTAGAATCGCTCGGCCGCATCGGCCGGCTTGTGGGTAATGGACTGTTTCAAAAATATCATACTGAATTTAAGAAGTCCTTTTGTAACTGAGTGAAAGTAAACCTCATTATGTTGTTTTTGACTGCCAAACCTGACCTTTTTTCACTTCTTAAGAGTCTGTATTATCGTAAAAGGGGTCTTAACAATTCAATTTTCGTTTTTTTCTGTTCATTCTAAAATGAAGTGAGTGTTCTGACCGTACTTCGTTTGTAGCATTGTAGAATATAAGAAAGGCCCATTGTTTAAATGTACTTAGCAATAACGGCACGAAAATTTAAAGACTAATCTATACCATTATAGATTTTCCTTGACAATATTTCTTCGCTTAGTGGTCAGAAAGATATGAAGCGAGACTCTCAAATGTTTCATAGTAGACCTGTGGTATATTTTTGTGGTCCTGATGCCATGAGAGGCCTAAACATAAGCACTCTACCAGTTGGCCGACCAGATTGGCCGAGCGGTTCTAGGCGCTACGGTCTGGAACCGCGCGACCGCTACGGTCGCAGGTTCGAATCCTGCCTCGGGCATGGATGTGTGTCATGTCCTTAGGTTAGTTAGGTTTAAGTAGTTCTAAGTTCTAGGGGACTGATGGCCTCAGAAGTTAAGTCCCATAGTGCTCAGAGGCATTTGTTTGTAAATCTTGTACGCAGTAATAGCTGCATGGCACCCCAAAACGAAAAAAAAGTTACAATTTAAAAAAGAGAGAAAATTATAGGCTGATGTTGCAATGTATTTGTGCTATGCGAGTGAATATGTGTGTTACAGGAATTCTTCTATTAAACGTGACAGATTCAGCAGTGACTGTGAATGTTAAATGTTTCAAGAATATCACACTGCGTCTGAGGAACCCATTTGTGATTCAGTGAACGTGCAGTTTATTCTGTTATTTCTGACTACTAAGCGCGTCTTTTTATAATTTTTTATGTAATCGTCCACATCCTACGGATGCCACAATTTTACATGAGGTTAAAACTAACGGCAAGAGCATTTAAAGTAATATCATACGCCATCAACCGCTCTTATTAAAAATAATTATTACCTTAGTGACTAAACAGGTAAGCAGCGGGGCTCAAATATTTGATCATATACCTTGTTGTGGTAGATTTTTGTGGTCTTGTTAAAAGGAGACACATGTGGCTCCATGGGTTCCTTACGTCTGTAGAAAGAAGTAGCACAGTGATAAAGTGCCAGGCTATACATCCAAAGGTCTCGGGTAAGGTCCCCAGTTAATCCTAGCATTTTTATCTGATGTTTACCACTCCCTTCACCTCTGGCGTTGTGCATTTATGTGAAAAATGCCGTCTGCTAAAATGGCTACCATCGTTTAGGCTCACGATATCCTCCCCGCAGACGCATCTATCGATTTGCGGGTGATTAAGCTGCCTTTCTTATGACGTCATGAAAGGCCATCGGCAGACCGACGCCCGGCCGCCCCGATTTGCGTCTAAGGTGTGCAGCTAATGTCTTTGAGATTTACAGTCTCACAAGGAGGAGCCTCTTGAGTGCGAAGTCGCAAGTTCAGTGTGTAGCAGGACTCACTTGAAAGTGTTGTGTTAAAAATTATGACAGGAGAAATATTAGCTGCTAATGATTCACCATATGCATCAGGAGACCAACGTTCTTTGGGATGTATGTATTACACTCCACAACATGGACTGTGCCGACATTCAAGAAATATTCAAAAGAAACCATTAACTGGCACCATGAACACCGAATGAAAAATGGTGCTCCACAGTGATCGCAAAGGTTCGGACCATCAAGGTCGAAGGCGAACACCTCGGAAGATACAAATCGTGCCGCTAGGTATCCGATCTTAAAGAATGCATAAAGAATCATATTGGTGTAACGGGGTTTGTGAACCTGTGAAATGTGATGGCCTGAAACAGAATACGAAACAGTGTGTCGTGGAGTTTATCGTGAAACTGGCAATCCTTTAAGACGTAGCTGTAGATAGTGCGATAATGTTTTATAGGCACGTAGGAAACAAACAGCCAGAGGCTGAATTTGTCCAGTGGCTCCAGGCGGTGTGAATCACAATGCCACACACTTTTCAGGAGGAATATTTTACTCTAGAGGTGTATGATTTTTATATGCAGGCCAGGAATCGAGCAAAAGCAAGTTACTTTGACGAGCTGAAAACAAATTCCTTACTGAACGGTGGGATAAGTTTGTTTATGTCATTTTCAAATTTTCTGGCCGATTCCGCAGTTTGCAGTGCAGCGTCAAGTTGACACTATGTTTGAAATGTTATCTTACGTCTTCTAATTCTGCAGCACTGTTTGAAGTTATGCAACAATTCCCTATTTCCCTTGAAATCACTGTGATCTATATCGCTCATAATCTGATGTGCATAACGCAGTAGGTCACCATCATGCATACCCTGCAAACTGCATAGAGCATCATCGAAACACAGAAACACTATTTTTTTTAACAAGTGCACCTTATAATGCCTTGCATATCCGTAGTTTTTCGTATGCACTACACGGTCGTATTGCTGATGGCTCATTCGAAAGCTGTTCATGGCTTCAAGCGATCTTCCGTGTAGGGTAACTAAATTTGACAGCTGATCCTTGGACAACGGTTGTGCTTTGCTACTTTTCACTGGAGAAGGGATTTGTGGCTCCCTGTTCGATCAGGATGATAAGCTATATGACTCGACACCTGTTTCAATATCAATTTCACTTGTTAAGCAGGTGTCCTCATGACAATACTTCTCATGTGCGTTGTTCGCACAGTCTAGCGTATACGACACCAAAAAATTCCATTGAGTCATCTTGCCGAAACGCTAATACTTCTTTCTCAGTCTGCGAAATTCCTTGGGTTTCTTTCTGACGAAATATCAACATCGACAACTGTTGTTGCAGATATAAAGCAATGTTTACTTTGTTTATCGTTGCCGTTGATCTGCTTTGGATCAACACTACTAGCACTACAGCACTGTTGTGAGTTATTCGTCGACTACAGCTATGTTCCATAGGCTCACCCTGTGCTGACCCTTGGATACCTCCAGTCCCGTCCCTGTTGCCATTAGTAGCCAATATTGTGGCTGCATGGTAGACAATATGTGGACCTTCGAACAGAGTAAACGTTATTAGTCTTTTGTGGCCTTGCACTCATGGAGTTCCTTGTCAGAGGGTGTCGTCTGATAGAAGTTAAAGATATTATTGTAATGTTATAGTGACGAACTGTGACCCCTTTCCTGATACTGGGTTTGCACCTGCTTCGTAGGGGACCTAGACCGTCCTTCGTTCTGCTGTTGCTCCACAGAAGGGACCCCTACCGAATCGCCTGCCCTCTGGAAAACGAAGAACGTAAAAATGTTCTCCGGCGATGAGTTTTAAACCAGCACGGAGCGAGAGAGGTGGAGTAGGGGACACACACAGACGGCGCGTATTGCCCGTGTGAGCCGGCGGTCGGCTCTTGGCTGAACAGCCACCAGCCACCGCAAGCGTGATTAATGGCATCGTTTTTCTCTTTGCCGGAAGACGTGATCCGCGTCCAGAGACGTGAGACCGGATGCCGGATAGCCGGCGCGGTGTAAGTGCCCCAATTGCAGGCGGATCACGCGCCTGGCACGTGACGAAACTGCCGTCTGCTTTGATGCCGTCGCTCGCCATTCGTTTCCGACACTCGAGAAAGCCGCCATCCGCCGCACAATCACCTACCGCAACAGCAACAGTTCTTCCTCTCTCCCTTTTCTGATAAGCTCGTCTGTAGCTGTGCAGGGGCTAAGCTTAGCATCACAGGGCACATCCGTATCGAATAGGACACTTCTACACTGAAACGCCAAAGAAACTGGTACAGGGATACGTATTCAAATACAGAGATACGTATACAGAAAAAATACGGCGCTGAGGTCGACAGCTCCTTTATAAGACAACGACTGTCTGGCGCAGTTCGTAGATCGGTTACTGCTGCTACAATGGCAGGTTTTCTAGATTTAAGTGAGTTTGAACGTGGTATTATAGTCGGCGCACGAGTGATGGACACAGCATTTCCGAGGTAGCTATGAGGTGGGGATTTTCCAGTTCGACCATTCCACGAGTGTACCGTATTAGGAATCCGGTATAACATCAAATCTCCGACATCGCTGCTGCCGGCAAAAGATCCTCAAGATCCTCCTGAAGAGAATCGTTCAATGTAACAGAAGTGAAATTCTACCGCAAATTGCTGCAGATTTCAATGCTGGGCCATCAACAAGTGTCAGTGTACGAACCATTCAATGAAACATCATCGATATGGGCTTTCGGAGCCGGAGGCCCACACGTGTACCCTTGATGACTACGTGGCACGAAACTTCACGCCTTGCCTGGACATTGGACAGTTGATGACCGGAAACATGTTGCCTGGTCGGAAGAGTCCCGTTTCAAATTGTATCGAGCGGATGGACGTTTACGGGTATGGAGACAACCTCACGAATCCTTGGACCCTGCATGTCAGCAGGGAACTGTTCAAGCTGGTGTAGGCTCTGTAATGGTGTGGAGCAAGTGCAGTTGGAGTGATATGCAACCCCTGATACGTCTAGATACGACTCTGACAGGTGACACGATTGTAAGCATCCTGTCTGATCATTTGCATCCATTCATGTCCATTGGGCATTTGGACGGACTTCGGCAATTCCAGCAGGACAATGCCACACCCCATACGTCCAGAATTGTTACAGAATGGTTCCAGGAACACTTTTCTAAGTTTAGACACATCCGCTGACAACCAACCTTTCCAGACATGAACATTGTTGAGCATATCTGGGATGCCTTAGAACATGCTGTTGAGAAGAGATCTCCTCCCCATCGTTCTCTTACGGTTTCATGGACAGGCTTGCAGGATTTATGGTGTCAATTCTCTCCAGCACTACTTCAGACATTAGTCGATTCCATGCCATGTCGTGTTGTGGCACTTATGCGTGCTCGCGGTGGCACTACACGATATTAGGCAGGTGTACCAGTTTCTTCAGAGTGTTTTACTCTGCCCGTCATTGCTATCGACGCTGTGGTTTACGCTCTAGTACTACGTTGGTGTGCAAAACCTCAGGACGAAAGTAACTTTCGCATGACGTGTCGCTGCCATGTAATATAGATCGAGGAAACTTGGGCCATACATAGAAAGGAACTGCTACAGTTGTGGGGTGGGTATTCATCTTGGTTATTAAAAAACTGCTAGCTTCTTAATTTTATCTGAGAGCAAGCCATATCGATTCCTTGATCCTTGGTTTTGTTGTTACACCGTCTCTGCCTGAAGGCGCCCAGAGAGAAATTATTCTTAATTGAGGTGCGTAGGGCAGCAGACGTGGAACTGAATGGTCAGGTTGATTGGTTGGCTGATTTGGGGGAGGGGACCAAAAGGCGAAGTCATCGGTCCCATCGGATTAGGGAAGTACGAGGAAGGAAGTCGGCTGTGCCCTTTCAAAGGAACCATCTCGGAATTTACCTAAAGCGACTTGAACCATCCCAGCATTTACCTAAAGCGACTTACGGAAATCACAGAAAACCTAAATCAGACGGGCCGGACGCGGGTCAATGGTCGGGAAATTCTTTATGTAGATTTGAGGTGCTAAATGTGTGAATAAGATGATGATTAGAATATTTACTGATTTTGAAAAGAGTTTTGTAAAGAACTGATTGAAGGTAAATTCGCAGATTTGCATACTGGTGCGTAGTTAGGACTCTTTCGTAAAATTAATTGTCACACTGAGATTTGATTGAAACATGTATCTCATGGATTGTTCACAAACAGATAAGTTGGTTCTCCACCCCGAAATACACACTTTGCAAAAAAAAAAAAAAAAAAAAAAAAAAAAAAAAAAAAAAAAAAGTGGATATCATTTTGGGTAGGTTCATTTTTTGTGTAACGTAAATTTTTGAATAGTCAATCGTAGAATAGTTTCTAAGACCAGTCACTATTATATAAAGTCAGTATAGTTCAGTATCTTGAAACTGAAGTTATAAAGGAATTCTTTGGTACAAAATTGTTTTAGAAATTACATTTTTAGAACAATATCACCCAAAATTATTCCCGTGCAAGTTCTATGTTGCTTGTCTACACATTGCACGTGGCGCTACAGACTCTTTTGAACATCATTCTTAGCTTACCGTTTTTATTCAGTTTTGCTGCGGCGCTGCTTGCTGTGCTCCACTTTCGAGAGAAAGTTTTTACTGTTTCGAGGTAAGTGGAAGAATAGTTCAGGGTCATAGCCATTCAGTTGCACTATATATACTGAACTATATCATTATACAGTTGGTCACAGGCTAGATCAGGTAGCTTACATTCTGCTTGGAGTACATTTCAGCGAACACTGAGATGTATCCATGTGTGCAACATTTTTCGTATCCTGAGTTTTGTTTCGCAAATTAGCGACGTAAATATGCAGTGGACTTTTACTACAGTAATCTGGGTAATTTATTCACATAAAAATTAGTAGTTCATTTGATATGTAATTCTTATTGGTTTTATTTTGCCGTATTTTGGAGATGTTTAAAACTGTCCACTGTGACGTCAGGCAATTCACCACATTCACCTGACTGAACACTATAGGACTTAAGCAATCACATTTTTCGGTAATTAGTTTCCTACACATACACAAAAAGACTATTAAGGAGAAAAGTTACACCGTATAGTATAAAAAGTAACTGAAAGAAATACGCAATGAGATGAACGGAAATGACACATTCTTTCAAAGACAGTAATTACACGGATGTCACCGCGATTCATGATGGTCGCCTAGACATTACAAAAGGCCATGCGTTGTAAATATGGCGCATGACCACCACGGACAGAAGTGCATGCTATACAATGAGCTTCTATGCTGGCCACAAGGTGTGTAAGGAGTTCTTGTATTAGGGAATTCCATTCTTTTACCAACAGCTGGCCAGGGTGGCCGAGCGGTTCTAGGTGCTACAGTCTGAAACCGCGCGACCGTACGGTCGCAGGTTCGAATCCTGCTTCAGGTATGGATGTGTGTGATGTCTTTAGGTTAGTTAGCTTTAAGTAGTTCTAAGTTCTAGGGGACTGATGACCTCAGAAGTTAAGTCCCATAGTGCTCAGAGCCATTTGAACCATTTTTGAACCTTCTACCAACGCGGTTGACAACTGCCGAAAAGCCACTGGTGCATATAGATGTTATGCAGTACATATTCCCAAATTATCCCAGATGTGCTCGACTGGGTTTCAATTGGAGGGCCGCGCGGGATTAGCCGAGCGGTCTAAGGTGCTCCAGTCATGGACTGCGCGGCTGATCCCGGCGGAAATTCGAGTCCTCCCTCGGGCATGGGTGTGTGTGTGTTTGTCCTTAGGATAATTTATGTTAAGTAGTGTGTAAGCTTAGGGACTGATGACTTTAGCAGTTAAGTCCCATAAGTTTTCACACACATTTGAACATTTTGAACGGACACTGATGAGTGTACCGTATTCAAAGATCTGGAGTTTAGTACACCGATGCAACATTATGCCTCTCTACGCCGTAACACGCAGACCACCAAAACGATCATGTTTGACATTGCTGGAGACACCTGCGTGTGACGGAAGATGGGAACATGTAATGCACTCAGGGACATCGGCGAACATGAGCATACAACAGTGTCTTACAGCTAAACAGGCCATGAGAAAAATTTGTAAGGTGGCAGACTAAATTAAGGTCAATTTCGCATCTTACATAAAAGTTTTATACATCATAATGGGAAGATGACTATGACACCTAACTTACTTCGGCAGTAATTAGCAGATTTGCCTATAAGTATGTAATGCAAAAGGGATGAGATTCAATTGACGGTTTTAACACACCGCTCCTATATAATGCATGTCAATGAGCAGAAGGTGAAACAAGCAGCGAGAGGAAACGCTTTGTGTGGAATCCAACACAGGCAGACGCAGAGGCCGCAACCCGGGATGCACTACGGAAAGCTCTTAAGGGGCGCATCCCGTGGCGGGAGTCAGCGACTGGACAGGTGTCGCATACTGCACAGCGAGTAACGGGCCACAAGAAGTAGGACAGAAAGAAGCTTTAGAAAACTGCGTTTCGGAATTTCGAATGGATATGAACAGAACCAGTGTGTAAATGTGTGTATTCTGTGATAAGTTTGTATCATTAAAACAAAGTTATTTACAGCTTACACAGTTGTTGTTGATCAGACACGAACCTTACAGAATGGCGACCCTGTCTGGATGTCAATTAGTCAAATTAGAAAAGAAAATTAAAATTTTTAAATTGAAAAAAATTTTTTTTTGTTTTGTTGTTTTTGTGATCAGGTTGCCCAATGTATGTGTATGTATAGTGGTCCGAATGCGTGCTCCAAAGTGTAGAAATGTTGCATTAATAAATGCGATAAGGCTTATTTTGGTGTAAAAATAGCTTGTGCATGATCTTGATGGCGTTGTTGAGTTGGTTTGAAATTCTATAAACAGTGAACGGCGTTGCTAATGATTTGCGCGGAGTCTAAGAAACTTTCTATAATTTTTTTGGAAACGTGTAAGATCATAGAACTTGATGTTGACGAGAGCTCAGGCTCGCGCAATTCGAGAATAACAGAGGTTAGTTAGACGATCGGAGATGGCGGAAGATTATATCAGACAGGGCAAACTGAAGATCTTGACAGAATAGAGATTGAGGTGCAACAAATTTCCGGAGGACTCCAACGAAGTGTTATAGTACTGTTGCTGTTTACAATATATACAAATGATCTAGTAGGAAAAGTAGTATGCTCTTTAAGGCTGTTCGCAGATGATATGGTTGTCTATAACAAAGTAGCATCGCCAGAAGATTTGAGGAATGATCTCCAGAGAATTGACGAACGGTGCAGGCTCTGGCAGTTGACCCTGAACATAAATATATGTAACATATTGCGCATACATACGATAAGAAATCCACTACTGTACAGCTACACTATGGATGACAAGCCGCTGGAAACAGTATCTAGCGTAAAAGATCTAGGAGTAACTATCCAGCGCGACCTGAACGAGAGTGACCACATAAACAAAATAGTGAGAAAAGCGGATGCCAGACTCAGATTCATAAGAATGTTAAGGAAATACACTACTGGACATTAAAAATTGCTACACCAAGAAGGAATGGAGATGATAAACGGGTTATCATTGGACATTTTCACGCAATTTGGGTGCATAGATCCTGAGAAATCAGTACCCAGAACAACCACCTCTGGCCGTAATAACGGCCTTGATAAGCCTGGGCATTGAGTCAGAGCTTGGATGGCGTGTACAGGTACAGCTGCCCATGCAGCTTCAACACGATACCACAGTTCATCAAGAGTAGTGACTGGCGTATTGTGACGAGCCAGTTGCTCGGCCACCATTGACCAGACGTTTTCAGTTGGTGAGAGATCTGGAGAATGTGCTGGCCAGGGCAGCAGTCGAACTTTCTGTATCCAGAATGGCCGTACAGGACCTGCAACATGCAGTCCTGCATTATCCTGCTGCATGTAGGGTATCGCAGGGATCGAATGAAGGGTAGAGCCACATGTCGTAATACATCTAAAATGTAACGTCCACTGTTCAAAGTGACGTCAATGAGAACAAGAGGTGACCGAGACGTGTAACCAATGACACCCCATACTATCACGCCGGGTGATATGCCAGTATGGCGATGACGAATACACGCTTCAAACGTGCGTTCACCGCGATGTCGCCAAACACGGATGCGACCATCATGACGCTGTAAACAGAACCTGGATTCACCCGAAAACATGATGTTTTGCCATTCGTGCACCCAGGTTCGTCATTGAGTACACCATCGCAGGCGTTCCTGTCTGTGATGCAGCGTCAAGGGTAACCGCAGCCATGGTCTCCGAGCTGATAGTCCATGCTGCTGCAAACGTCGTCGAACTGTTCGTGCAGATGGTTGTTATCTTGCAAACGTCCCCATCTGTTGACTCAGGGATCGAGACGTGGTTGCACGATCTGTTACAGCCATACGGATAAGATGCCTGTCATCTCGACTGCTAGGGATACGAAGCCGTTGGGATCGAGCACGGCGTTCCCTATTACCCTCCTGAACCCACCGATTCCATATTCTGCTAATAGTCATTGGATCTCGACCAACGCGAGCAGCAATGTCGCGATAAGATAAACCGCAATCGCGATAGGCTACAATCCGACCTTTATCATAATCGAAAGCGTGATGGTACGCATTTCTCCTCCTTTCACGAGGCATCACAATAACGTTTCACCAGGCAACGCCGGTCAACTGCTGTTTGTGCATGAGAAATCGGTTGGAAACTTCCCCCTTGTCAGCACGTTGTAGGTGTCGGCACCGGCGCCAGCCTTGTGTGAATATTGTGAAAAGCTAATCATTTGCATATCACAGCATCTTCTTCCTGTCGGTTAAATTTCGCGTCTTTAGCACGTTATCTTCGTGGTGTAGCAATTTTAATGGCCAGTAGTGTATAGCTGATCCACAAAGGACGTGGCTTACAAGGCGCCTGTTCGACCGATTTTTGAGTATTGTTCAGCTGTCTCGGATCCCTAACTAGGTAGGTCCAATAGAAGAGATAGAGAAGCGGCGCGTTTCTTCACAGTATCGTTTAGCTGGCACGAGAGCGTTACGGAGTTGAGCAACACACTCCGTTGGCAGACGTTACAAGAGAGGCGTTGTGCACCACGTGGAGATTTACTATTGAAATTTCGAGTGAGCACTTTTCGGGACGAGTTGGACAACATATTACTTCCCCCCAAATTCGTCTCCCGTAATGACCACGAGGAGAAAATTCTAAAAACTGGAACCAATGCAGAGGCTTACCGACAATCTTTCTTCCCACGCGCTATTCGCGAGTGGAACAGGGTTGGAGGACTCAGTTAATGGTTCAAAAGTACCCTCCGCCACACACCACTAGGTGGCTTGCGGAGCACGCTATAGACGTAGATGTAGATGAGTGTCCTTTCTGGCAGGAAATCACGAATCCAGTCGCACAACTGCGACGGTAGTCCACAGGCACGCACTCTGATTAGAAGCCCCTTGTGACAGGAGGCGGTTGGTTTGGGTCAACAAGGAGCCGCTCCTGCGGTCGCGTGCCGCTAATGGCCGCCACGGCGGCGCACGCGAGCCCCTCCACGTCTAGTAAACAATCAGGAGCGACGAGTCTGCACTCCACGCCACCCAGGCCCGTCTTGCACGACTGCACCCTTTTTCTCGATTTGCTCATATCCTTAGCGAATGTTCCACATTAAATCCACATTTTGTGGTTCCCTTCGGAGTACGCTGCTGAAACAGCTCCATTCCGAGCAGTCATACACAGCCATTCGCTCGACAAATAATCAGTATGTAAAGACTGGGAAGTTGCACAGTTCACACCGAAACTCGACGAAGGAAATTGAAGTAATCCACAGAATTATAGACCCATAACACTGACATCGATCGCCAATACGATTTTAAACCTTAACTGTGTTAGAACATTATGAAATACTGAATTATTATTTTACAGAAAAAGTTTTCTCTTTAAATGCGAACATTTTAGGTTAGGCTTTACCGTGACTGTTATTGACATTAAATATGATGTGTTACGACAGCGAAAGGAACCTGTGACCACTGGAGGTACTCTATTTTACTTATTTTATGTTTACTATTAGATATCAGTTTAATTTTTTGTCAGAAGAAATCCAGAACCATGTTCTGAAATAGTGTCTTGTTTCTCCACTAGACAGTGCCACAAATTCCTCCAAAAAATCATAACACAACACACACACAAATGTCATACTAACTAATGTAAATCCACCCGATGATGGAGGTTTAAACCTTTGAAACGCGTCGTGGAAATGAATAAAACGGTGACTGATGACAGTAAACTTGTTGTTTCATTTAAAGTTTTCTTTGTTTTGTGTGGGGCTCTTTAGTGGTGACGGAGAAATAAACGTTGATGAGAGGACATTAACTGGAGTGCTGTTAATTAAAAGAAGCTGCCAAATAAAAAGAAGTTCAAAGTATCACACGGCACAGATAAATTCACCACTGCAAGAGAGACAATTAATAATTCAAGAGTTTGTATAACCTGCATTGATACCGTGGAGCGGAACCGCGCACATCGTTTGTTGGCCAAATGCCGATCACTAATATTACGCGTTATGCACAGAAGTGCTGCGCGGAAACTGCGTTTACGGATTGGGTTAACAGTTCTCAGGGACGCAACTAGTGGCTGCTACAAATTCGAACATCAGTGACATTCGGCAGCGGCCAGCAAACAATATGTCGGGAGTCTTACAGTTCTCCTAGCTGAAACAGAAAAGTTGGCAGGCAAGGTTGATGTTGTTGAAATGAAACATTGGCGAACAATAACAATTATTCATATATTGACGATGCTCTTACATAGATAAATACTTTGCACACCGTGAAAATATCTTCCAAGTACAACTGCCTGATACAAAATCAGTCGAGAGAGCGATCGTTAAGGGAGAGATATCGAGAGAGAGAGAGAGAGAGCCAGACGACGCTCGTGTTTATAGACGAGTAGGGGACGGAAGGCAACTTTACTGTCGTTTTTCCTGAGTCTCTTCCTGTTCTGGAAGCCTATTGCGTGGAAAAATGTTCAAGAGACTTCGCTGCACGGCTGATCGCATAGAATTTGATTGTTAACGCCCCATGCGCTGCGTCTGATGTATCATTTGCCAATTAAAAATGCAGTTGCTCTCTCACATATAAGAATTAATTATAATTTTACATTATAAGACAATTTAAAGGCAATACACGGAATTAATACAAAAATACAGCGTTTCTTACGAAAGTTTACATAAATTATTTTAGTTTTGAGGCTTAAATTTATTTACACATACGAAGAAACGTTTCAATAACTCGAAGAAAACGACTACTGATACGTAGTCAGCACGGATTCAGAAAATACCGTTCACGTGCAACACAACTAGCAAACGACGAGTGCTATCGACAGTGGATCTCAAGTTGATATACACTCCTGGAAATTGAAATAAGAACACCGTGAATTCATTGTCCCAGGAAGGGGAAACTTTATTGACACATTCCTGGGGTCAGATACATCACATGATCACACTGACAGAACCACAGGCACATAGACACAGGCAACAGAGCATGCACAATGTCGGCACTAGCACAGTGTATATCCACCTTTCGCAGCAATGCAGGCTGCTATTCTCCCATGGAGACGATCGTAGAGATGCTGGATGTAGTCCTGTGGAACGGCTTGCCATGCCATTTCCACCTGTCGCCTCAGTTGGACCAGCGTTCGTGCTGGACGTGCAGACCGCGTGAGACGACGCTTCATCCAGTCCCAAACATGCTCAATGGGGGACAGATCCGGAGATCTTGCTGGCCCGGGTAGTTGACTTACACCTTCTAGAGCACGTTGGGTGGCACGGGATACATGCGGACATGCATTGTCCTGTTGGAACAGCAAGTTCCCTTGCCGGTCTAGGAATGGTAGAACGATGGGTTCGATGACGGTTTGGATGTACCGTGCACTATTCAGTGTCCCCTCGACGATCACCAGTGGTGTACGGCCAGTGTAGGAGATCGCTTCCCACACCATGATGCCGGGTGTTGGCCCTGTGTGCCTCGGTCGTATGCAGTCCTGATTGTGGCGCTCACCTGCACGGCGCCAAACACGCATACGACCATCATTGGCACCAAGGCAGAAGCGACTCTCATCGCTGAAGACGACACGTCTCCATTCGTCCCTCCATTCACGCCTGTCGCGACACCACTGGAGGCGGGCTGCACGATGTTGGGGCGTGAGCGGAAGACGGCCTAACGGTGTGCGGGACCGTAGCCCAGCTTCATGGAGACGGTTGCGAATGGTCCTCGCCGATACCCCAGGAGCAACAGTGTCCCTAATTTGCTGGGAAGTGGCGGTGCGGTCCCCTACGGCACTGCGTAGGATCCTACGGTCTTGGCGTGCATCCGTGCGTCGCTGCGGTCCGGTCCCAGGTCGACGGGCACGTGCACCTTCCGCCGACCACTGGCGACAACATCGATGTACTGTGGAGACCTCACGTGTTGAGCAATTCGGCGGTACGTCCACCCGGCCTCCCGCATGCCCACTATACGCCCTCGCTCAAAGTCCGTCAACTGCACATACGGTTCACGTCCACGCTGCCGCAGCATGCTACCAGTGTTAAAGACTGCGATGGTGCTCCGTATGCCACGGCAAACTGGCTGACACTGACGGCGGCGGTGCACAAATGCTGCGCAGCTAGCGCCATTCGACGGCCAACACCGCGGTTCCTGGTGTGTCCGCTGTGCCGTGCGTGTGATCATTGCTTGTACAGCCCTCTCGCAGTGTCCGGAGCAAGTATGGTGGGTCTGACACACCGGTGTCAATGTGTTCTTTTTTCCATTTCCAGGAGTGTAATATTTCTGGATTTCCAGAAAGCTTTTGATACTGTTCCTCACAAACGGCTTCTAATTAAACTACGTACCTATGGAATACTATCTCAACTGTGTGACTGAATTCGCAATTTCCTGCTAGAAATGTCACAGTTCTTAGTAATTTATGGGACGCCTTCGAATGAAACAGAAGTCATATCTCGTGTTCCCCACTGAAACGATTTAGGAGACAATCTGAACAGTAATCTTAATTTACTTGTTTCATTTTTGGTTTTTAGGCCTCCCCTCTGCAGACCTAGGCAACGGCCTTGCCGCAGTGGATACACCGGTTCCGTGAGATCACCGACGTTAAGCGCTGTTGGGCGTGGCCGGCACTTGGATGGGTGACCATCCAGCTGTCATGCGCTGTTGCCATTTTTCGGTTTGCACTCAGCCTCGTGATGCCAATTGAGGAGCTGCTCGACCGAATAGTAGCGGCTTCGGTCAAAGAAAACCATCATAACGACCGGGAGACCGGTGTGCTGACCACACGCCCCTCCTATCCGCATACTCAACGGAGGATGACACGGCGGACGGATGGTCCCGATGGGCCACTTGTGGCCTGAAGACGGAGTGCTCTGCAGTCCTCGATTTACGAGTAATATAGGATATTCACCGTCTTTCACGGCTATGAAAAAGTCTTTTTTAGATTATAGGCGTTTCTCTTCTTTTTAAAAACGTCTTCGGTTGTCGCTGCAATAACGTGGTTTGCCTTACAATGTCTATATGCCAAGAAGGTGAACAGTTCTCATATTGCAAATTACTGTTATTAAACTGTTTTAAATTGGCATTATTACTCGCTTTTTTGTGTCCTACTTCACTCTTAACGTTTTTATACACACAGGTGTTCGCTTTTAGTGTACTGCATTTCAGTGACAGAGAGCGTATTTTCGTTTTCATGCTCTGTAGATCCACTCACAACTAGCGTACTTCCATCAGTCGAAAAACAGAAACACATACACAGAAGAATAAGAGACGCTGCTGCAGCCGCAAAAAGAAAACAAAAGACGATCGCATTCGGCCACTTCAAACCTAGAGATGGGTCGTGTGGTGTCACCGCCAGACACCACACTTGCTAGGTGGTAGCCTTTAAATCGGCCGCGGTCCGTTAGTATACGCCGGACCCGCGTGTCGCCACTATCAGTGATTGCAGACCGAGCGCCGCCACACGGCAGGTCTAGAGAGACTTCCTAGCGCTCGCCCTAGTTGTACAACCGACTTTGCTAGCGATGGTTCACTGACAAAATACGGTCTCATTTGCCGAGACGATAGTTCGCATAGCCTTCAGCTACGTGATTTGCTACGACCTAGCAAGGCGCCATTACCAGTTACTGTTGATATGAATCATGTACCGTCAAGAGCGACGTTCACCATTAATGGATTAAAGTTAAGTATTCCACCAGCTACGTCCGTTTTTTCTAAATTCTAATTTCCTTGTCCTGTTCCAGACCTCACGCCAGCCTGCGTGAGCTAAAACGCGTGCCTTTTGGCTTCCTCTAATAACACGGTGTTGGCTCTCCTGCCAACCACAACAGGTCGTTCGCGAACTAATGTGTTCAAAGCAACGGTTCACAAGATGAACGGAAGCAGCGAGGAACGAATTCTAAGGAACGGTCTTTCATAGTTCACTTCGGTCGCGGCTTTCTACTTACAGTTCCGGGGAACGGGAAGCGGTCGTTCTTGTTCCCGCAACGGCACGTCGGTCGGTCTCTTTCCAGCCTCGGTCCCGTTCCCGTCTGTCTCGGTCTCGGTCTCGCTCGGCCGGACTCCTCGTTCTTCGCCTGGCCACTCGTCGCAGTTCCACTGCCGACTGCTCAAACTTCAGTATCGAATTGTTCGTTTCGTTCGCTGCGCAAGCTCATTCTAGATCTGTTTCAAACCTTTTTTGAACTCTGACAAGGGAACCTCCCCATCGCACCCCCCTCAGATTTAGTTATAAGTTGGCACAGTGGATAGGCCTTGATAAACTGAACACAGATCAATTGAGAAAACAGGAAGAAGTTGTGTGGAACTGTGAAAAATTAAGCAAAATATACAAACTGAGTACTCCATAGGCCACATACGTAACATCATCACAATGTAAGCTCAGGAGCGCCGTGGTCCCGTGGTAGCGTAAGCAGCTGCGGAACGAGAGGTCCTTGGTTCAAGTATTCCCTGGACTGAAAATTTTACTTTCTTTATTTTTGCATAGTTACGAGTATTATCTGTCCGTTCGTTCATTGACCTCTCTGTTCACTGTAATAAGTTTTGTGTGTGTGTTTTGCGACCGCGTCGCAAAACCGTGCGATTAGTAGACGAAAGGACGTGCCTTTCCAATGGGAACAGAAAACATTCGATCGCAAGGTCATAGGTCAACCGATTCCTCCACAGGAAAACACATCTGATATATTCTATACGACACTGGTGACGACATGTGCGTCACATGACAGGAATATGTTGTCGACCCACCTAACTTGTACACTTGGCGAATGGGTAAAAAGATTCTTCTACCTTGCCCGATTTAGGTTTTCTTGTGGATGTGATAATCACTCCCAAAAAAGTGATGAAAACATAAGAGTTTGTCACAAACTGAAAATAAAAAATTAAACTTTTTCCTCGATAGAAGATTTGAACCAAAGACCTTTCGCTCCGCAGCTGCTCACGTTACCACGAGACCACAGTGCTCCTGCCTCCCCAGTGTCCTTAATGTTGCATATCTTTCCATGAACTACTCGGTTCGTATATTTTGCTTATTTTTTCACAGTTCCACACAACTTCTTCCTGTTTTCTCAATTGATCTGTGTTCAGTTTTTCAAGGCCTATCCACTGTGCCAACTTATAACTAAATCTGAGAGGGGTGCGATGGGGAGGTTCCCTTGTGATCTTCTGTTTTTTTTTCATATTCTATTCAGCGTCCACGACCGGTAATTAAAATGTATTTTATAATTACGTAAATTACATACGATTACTTGGTATGTAATACAAACATTATTTCAGGTGTCAGAACGGCTTATCAGCTTACTTCACTATTTCGATAAACAGCAGAATAAATACTTGTAAAAAGGCAAGATTTTTTTGTTATTACACATGCAAAAGAAGTAGGCACACGGCACACACGAGTGGCCATTTTCCGTCTTTTTTTGATCCAAGGTAAAAGGACATGTTCATTGTTATGGAAGGCAGACCGACTTACAACCGAATGAAGCCCCGCGCTCCATAATCGAGTGTCTGCTGTCACATTCTGTAAAGAGAATATGATAATTTCTACAATATTATTTCAGTGGTACAGGGTGGCGCACGAAAAATGGGACCCAAGTACTAGACTGCTCATTGTCGCCCACCAATCGTCATCTATTGTTTCGAAGTTGTAGTTTGCATTAGCTTTTTTTTTCACCACTGCTTAATTATTACATGTTAACCCATTCTGCTCGTAGCGGTCAACAAATCGTGCGTTATTGGTGAACAGTTTGTACTCGGGGCCGGTTTTCCGTGCGCCAACTTATATTATTTCACGGCGATCAGCCACATAACGTTACAATTGGCTAAACGAGATGTTTTGCAGAATCATGAAAATTACAATTGTTTGAGAGTTCTGTTATGAATAAAAAGTCTGTACTCCAGGGGGGAGGTAAGTACCCCTCTTGGCGCCTTCCATGTTCAGTCACTTATGCTGCTAATTTTCAATTTATCATAAGAATCATATACCAAGCACAAATGAACAGTGAACGAGTGAAAATGAACGGTTCCCAAAAAAGAGCGATCACCGTGAACTAGTTCCAAAAGATGAACGAGTTTGCCCATCACTAGCCAAAACAAAGAGTTTACAATGTGTTGATTGAATCGTGTTGAAAGGGGGGTGAAAGGGTAGGAACAACAGCAACCAAAAATATTAGAAAAAGCCAAAATAAAAATCGAACGGAATGTTGTTCTTGTCGTTGTAATTTTCAGTTTGAAGGCTGTTGAAGGTGCATACTATATTCAAGCCTTGGTCTCTTTCTGCGCTTCCCTCTACTGCCAAACTGACAATTTGTGTCCCATCAATCGATACCTTCTTTCAGTCACTATGTGCCACAAATTTATTTTTTCCCTTATCAGATTCAGTGACTCCTCATGAGATATTAGATCTACCGACATAGTCTTCAGTCAACATCTGTTACGCCACATTCCATATACTGTTATTCTCACCGTGTCGGAAATGCTTATCGTCCACATTTCCCCGGCGGGGTCAGGGATTTTCTCTGCCTCGTGATGACTGGGTGTTGTGTGATGTCCTTAGGTTAGTTAGGTTTAAGTAGTTCTAAGTTCTAGGGGACTGATGACCATAGATGTTAAGTCCCATAGTGCTCAGAGAGCCGTCCATATTTCACCTCCACACTAGGCCACACTCCACACAGATACCGCCAGAAAAGACTTCATAACACTTAAATTTGTATTATATGCCAACAGATTCCTATTTTCAGAAAAGTTTTTCTTGCTGTTCCCAGTGTATTCTTTCCACCTAGGCCATCGTCAGTCATATTTCTGCTCAAACAGCAAAAATATTCTACTGCTTTTAATGTCATATTTACTACTCTAGTTCCTTTAGAAACACCTGATTTAATTCGACAATATTCGATTACCCTTTTTTTATTCCTGTTGATGTTCATGTTGTATCCTTCTTTCAAGATACTGCCCAATTCCGTTCAACTGCTCTTCCAAGTCATTTGCCATCTTTGAAAGAATTACAATGTCAATGGAAAAATTTAAATTTTTTATTTCTTGTCCGTGAGGTTCAGTTTCGAACTACACCGTTTCCGTGACAACAATAGAATAATAATAGAATAATAATAACAATGCATACGTACTAAACACCACGCGGTTACCGGACTCAGTGTTGAAAGGCATAATTAGTGGGGCTGACAACACATACAAATAGTAACTCAGTTTGGACATTATTCGCAAAACACATTGCTAGTCCTACTGGTAACATAAGGCCCTAACGAAATGTAATGGACCTGAACGAGGCACGAATAATACTTGATACTAATCTGTGGGACCATTGGAGGAGGGTACAAAGAAAACAAGTTTGGCATCTAGTAGATAAAGTAGTGCGAATAAATTCACGCCCACGACATGGAAAGGGCTTCTTTCAAAGCTGACCAGTCATCCACTTGTATCATTGTAGTATGTAAGTGCAAATGTTTTCTAGAGGACCCACTGCAATCGCACCACTGCACCAACTGTACAACACAAACAGCAGCCGTTGACAGAGGTAGATATCGTACATGTGGTTACAGTGTTTCCAGATTTCCACCCTTTAACGTCCTTTCTCTGCCGTATGTACTCGCTGGACGGAATTTTGTGAGAAATTTTTCTATCGCTGGCACGTGCGGAGTCGCGCTACGAAGCCCAATTGCGCGAATTTCCCTTCACCCTGTAGAGGCACTCTACATGTTCCTTCTACATTTCAGATCTCCTCTCTTTGCGTACTACTGGCTTCACATCTGAGCTCTTGATATTCATAGGGCTTCTTCTCTTTTCTCGAAAGGTTTCTTTAATTTCCGTATAGACGGCATCTGCATTTCACCTTCTTATGCATGTTCTACAGCCTTTGCATTTGCCTTCCAGTCATTCCTGCTTAGCCATTTTTCACCATCTGTCAGTCTCTCTTTTTAGATCCCTGTATACCCTTTCGCCTATCTCATTCTCTGCGTTTCTGAATTTTGTATCTTAAAAGAACGTTATTGTCACGTATATGAAACAATTCCGTCTGATCAGGAGATAATGTCACTGAAACTGAATTTTGCTTTGTCAAAATATTACAAGCGGTATCAGTCAATCTAAATAAACATTTTTATCAAGAAATAGTAATTGAAACATCGAATTTTATGTAAAATTTGTTTAAGAATAAAGGTATTTAGACATTATGATTCGACTGAAATACGTAAATTGGTTGAAAGTTTTTTCCTAAAATGTGTCAAAATTAAAATGAACAGCGCTCTTGTATCAAGTTTTGGAGGCATAGTTCATGGAAGATACCCTCCCCAAAACCTATTATGTTGCTCTAGATAACTGGTGGTTTTGACTTCGTACACATTTTAGGAAAGGTGGGTATAGTTCCTAAAACCGAAACCAAATACGAATACTTTAACTTCAAATGTGATAAAGGAAATACATGTGAACAGATTGATATGGAGAGTCCAGACTCTGTATTCATAACTACTGCTTGTCAAAATACACCCTGACACGAAAAAAACGACATAGTACGAAGGCATTATCCGAATGAGACGGAACAGGTAGATGTGATTTAAATATGAAGACAAACAAATGATTACAGTTTCAGAAAAATTGGATGATTTATTCGAGAGAAAGTGTTTCACAAATGGAGCAAGTGAGTAACGCGTTGGACGACTTCTGACCGTTTTGCAAGCAGTTACTCGGCTTTGCATTGACTGACAGCGTTGTTGGATGTCCCCCTGCGGCATATCGTCCCAAATTCTGTCCAACTGGCGCGTTATATCGTCAAACTCCCGAGCTGGTTGGAGGGCCTTGCCCATAATGTTACAATCGTTGTCAATTTAAAATGGTTCAAATGGCCCTAAGCACTATGGGACTTAACATCTGAGGTCATCAGTTCCCTAGAGTTTGAACTACTTAAACCTAACTAACCTAAGGACATCACACACATCCATGCCCGAGGCAGGATTCGAACGTGCGACCGTAGCAGCAGCGCGGTTCCGGACTGAAGCGCCTAGAACCGCTCGGCCGCCGAATCGTTGTCAATTAGGAAGAAATACGGTGACCTTGCTGGCCAAGTTTGTGTTTGGCAAGCAGGAAGACAAGCAGTAGAGAAACTCCTGCGGTGTGCGGGTGGGCATTGTCCTACTGAAATGTAAGGCAAGCATGGCTTGCCATGAATGTCAACAAAACCGGGCGTAGAACATCGTCGACGTACCACAGTGCTGTAAGGGTGTCGCGGATGACAACCAATGAGGTCCTGCTGTGAAAAGGAATGGCAGCCCAGACCATCACTCCTCGTTGTCGGGCCGTCTGGCAGGAGACAGTTGGGTTGGCATCCCAGCCGTGTCCAGGTCGTCTCAGGACACGTCTTCGGCTTGGACTCACACTGACTGGAGTAGAATTATCTTCAGTGATGAGTCTCGTTTCGAACTGAGCCCCGATTACCAGCGGAGACGTGTCTCGAGACACCCAGGACAGCGGTGGGGTACCAACCAGACTGTCACCTGCCAAATGGCAAGACAACCAGGAGTGATGTTTGGGGTGCCGTTTCTTCTCGTAGCAGGACCTCATTGGTTGTCATCCGCATCACCCTTACACCACAGCATTACGTCGACGACATTCTACGCCCCGTTTTTTTGCCCTTCGTGACAAGGCCTCCTCGAATTACTTTTTAGCAACGTAGTGCCCGCCCACACACAGGCTCCCCAGACCCTACCTTGGCCAGCAAAGACGCTGGATGTCTCTCCAGTTGAGAAATATTAGAGCATTATAGGCAGTGCCCTCCAATCAGCTCTGGATTTTGAAGGTGTAACTCGCCAAATGGACAGAATTTTGCACAATATAGCTCAGGACGGCCTTCAACAACTCTATTAATCAATGTCAAGAAGAATAATCGCCTGCATCGGGGCCAGAGGTGTGTCAAAGCGTTACTGACTTGCGCAATTTGTGAAGCACTTCCTCTTACATAAATTACCGAAGTTGTAATTATTTGTTTGTCCGTACATGTACAGGGTGAAAAGTATTTAAACCGACAAACTCTGGGAGGTTTTAGGGGACATCAAAACAAATATTTTTACCTAATGTCATTTTTTCTTATGAGGATTCGTTAAATCGGTGGAAGCCGTATTACGCGCTGCGGTCGAGCGGTTCTAGACGCTTCAGTCCGGAACCGCGCTGCTGCTGCGGTCGCAGATTCGAATCCTGCCTCGCGCATGGATGTGTGTGATGTCCTTAGGTTAGTTAGGTTTAAGTAGTTCTAAGTTCTAGGGGACTGATGACCTCAAATGTTAAGTCCCATAGTGCTCAGAGCCATTTGAACCATTTGAACCTACAAGACAACGCATGTGGTTCCAACATGACGGGGCGCCGGCGCATTTCAGTTGTCGTGTGCGTCGATTCCTGGACCGACGGTTCCCAGAAACGTGGATTGGCAGAGGTGGTCCTGTACCGTGGCCTGCTCGATCCCTAGATATGTCCCCTCTGGACTTTTTTGTGTGGGGAGAGATGCGCAACCTTGTTTACGCAACTCCTGTTGCATCAGAAGAGGATCTGGTTGCCCGGATAGTAGCAGCAGCAGGAACAATTCAGGATACTCCTGGGATTTCTGCCCGTGTCAGACAGAACATGATTCGACGGTGTAACCTTTGTTTACGTGTCAATGGAGGCATTTTTGAAAATCTTCTGTGATTGAAATTGGGTTGTGTTGATGTGTTGCCTCTTGGTCATAAAAAATTGGAAAATTGTTTGTTGGTTTAATTAATTTGTCGCCAGATGAATCTTCCTCTACCGGTTTAAATACTCCTTATAGGAAAAAATGACATTAGGGAAAAATATTTGTTTTGATGTCCCCTACAACCTCCCGGAGTTTGTCGGTTTAAATACTTTTCACCCTCTATATCACATCTACCGATTTCTGTCCCATTTGGATAATTCCTACGTGGTGTGTTTTTTTTGTCTTAGAGTGTATAACTTTATAAAAAAACTCTGAAAACTATATCTTTGCATCTGTCTGCATGATATGTTGTTTCACTGAGAAGAAATACGATACGAGCTTTAATTTCTCTCGTTGTAGTCGTGGTCTTCAATCTGAAGAATCATTTGATGCAGCTCTCCACTCTGCTTTATCCTGTGCAAGCCCCCTTCCCTTCCGAATAACTACACAACATACATCCTTTTGAATCTGCTTACTGCCTCCGGCTTGGCCTCCCTCAAGAATTTTTAACTCCTCACACCTTCCTACAATACTAAATTGGTGATAACTTGGCGTCACAGACTGTTTCCCATCAACCGATCCCTTCTTTTAGTCAAGCTGTGCCACAGATTTCTCTTCTCCCCAGTTCTACTCAGTACCTCCTTACTGATCACACGATCTACTCATCTAATCTTCAGCATTCTTCTGTAACACCACATCTCAAAGCTTCTACTGTCCTCTTGTCTGAACTGTTTATCTTCCATATTTCACTTCCATACAAGACTACGCTCTAGACAAACACCTTCGTTGCCAACAAATTTCTCTTCTTCAGGATAGGTTTTTACCATTGGCAATCTACATATTATATCTTCTCGACTGCGGCCACCATTATTTATTTGACTGCCCAAATAGCAAAACTCATCTAATACTTTTAATGTCTCGTTTCCTACTCTAATTTCATCGTAGTCGTCTGATTTAATTTGAATACATCCCATGTTTTGCTTTTGTTGATGCTCTCCCAAGTCCTTTTCTGTCTCTGATGGAATCACGGTATAATCGGGAAACTTCAACGTTTTTATTTCTTCTCCCTGAAATGTAATTACTTATCCAAATTTTTCATTCGTTTCCTTTACTGTTTCCTTAGTCTACAGATTTAATAACGTCGGAGAAAGTCCACAACCCTTTCTCACTCCCTTCACAACTACTACTTCCTTTTTATGCCTCACGGCTATTATGAATGTCGTCTGCTTTCTGTACAACTTGTAAAAAGCCGTTCGCTCCTTGTATTTTATCCCCACTACCACCAGAATTTCAAAGAGTGTATTCCAATCAACATTGTCAAAGCCTTTTTCTAAGTATGTAAATGCTATAAACGAAATATACTTTTCCTTAACCTACCGTCTAAGAGAAGTCGTATGATGAGAATTGCATTGCTTGTTCCTATGTTTCTCCGGAATCGAAACTGAGTTTCGTCGAGATCAACTTCTAGCAGTTATTTCATCCTTCTGTAGAGAATTCAAATTAGTATTTTGCAACCGTGACTTCATAACTGATATTTCGGTAATATTGGTACCTATCAGCACCTCCTTCCTTTGGAATTGGCATTATTACATTATTCTCGAAGTCTGATGGTATTTTTCCTGTCTCGGATGCCTCACATATCAGTTGGAATAGTTTTATTATGACTGGCTCTTCCAAGGTGTCAGTAGTTCTGAGGGAATGTTGTCTATTCCGGGTTACTTATTTCGACTTACATCTTTCAGTGCGCTATCAAATTCTTCTTGCGGTATCTTATCTGCCGTCTTATCATCATCTAAGACCGTTTCTTTTTCTATAATATTGCCTTCAAGCACCTTTACCTTGTACAGCCCTTTTATATATTCTTTGCACGTTCCAGCTTTCTTTTCTTTGTTTACTTCTGGTTTCCCATCAGAGCTCTCGATATTCATGCAGCTACTTTTCTTTTTCCCAAACGTTTCTATAATTTACCTATAGGCAGTATCTGTATTTCTCCTAGTTATATTATACTTCTATATCCTTACATTTGTCGTCTAGGAAGCACTGCTTACCCATTTTGCATTTCCTGTCAATATATTTTTTTTAGTTTTTTCTATTATTTCGCCTGCTACATTTGCTGCATTTTTATATTTTATCCTTTCATCAATTAAATTAAATATATTCTTTGATATCCAAGGATTTCTGCTAGTCTTGTCTTTCACCTATTTGATCCTCGGCTGCCTTTACTACTCTCTTCGTCTTTTACAGCATTCCTTTTCTTTGTTTCAGTCATTCGTTGTCTAATGCCCTTTCTCAAACTCTCAGCAACCTCTGTTTTTTT
This sequence comes from Schistocerca serialis cubense, assembly GCF_023864345.2. NCBI lineage: Eukaryota > Metazoa > Arthropoda > Insecta > Orthoptera > Acrididae > Schistocerca > Schistocerca serialis. The sequence continues at coordinate 475,558,236 of NC_064644.1, read as the reverse complement.
TTAAATTATTCATTCCCATATCCTTAAATTCCTACCTTTACGCAATTCTTCAGTTTTGATCTACAGTTCGTAACCAATAAATAGTTGTCAGTGTCTGTCCTTGGCATTATATAATCAATATGAAACCTTCCGATGTCTCCAGGTCTGTTACACGTAAACAAACTACCTTCATCATTTTTAAACCAAGTGTTAGCAATGATTTAATTATGCTCCGTGAAAAATTCTACTAGGCGGCGTATTCTTTCATTCCTTTCCCCCAGACCATATTTACCTACTATTTTTCCTTCTCTTCCTTTTTCCACTATCATATTTCAGTCCTCCATCACTATTAAATTTTCGTCTCCTTTAACTACCTGAATAATTTCTTTTATCTCATCATATATTTTTTCAAACTCTCCATTATCTACGTATCTGGTTGGCACACAAACTTTTACTATTGTGATGGGTGTTGGCTTGATCTCCATCTTGGCTACGAAAGCGCGTTCACTATGTTGCGGGTAATAGCTTAGCAGCATTTCTCTTTTGCTATTAAATATTAGAACTACTACTGCTTTACCCGTATTTAATTTTGTGTTTATAAACCTGCACTCACCTGAGCAGAAGCCTTGTTCATCTTGTCACTGAACTTCACTAATTCGCACTATATCTAATCTCAACCTATTCATTTCACGTTTTAAATTTTTCAACCTATCTCACCGATTAACACCGAGCGAGGTGGCGCAGTGGTTAGCACACTGGACTCGCATTCGGGAGGACTACGGTTCAATCCCGCGTCCGGCCATCCTGACTTAGGTTTTCCGTGATTTCCCTAAATCCCTCAAGGCAAATGCCGGGATGGTTCCTTTGAAAGGGGACGGCCGACTTCCTTCCCCGTCCTTCCCTAATCCGATGAGACTGATGACCTCGCTGTCTGGTCTCCTCCCCCAAAACAACCCAACCCTCACCGATTACGGGTTCTATCATTCTACGGCGCGACTCGCAGAGAACAGTTTTGTTTTTCGTTATGACGACATCTTCCTGAGTAGTACCCACCTGGAGTTTCGAATGGGGGACTATTTTGTCTCCGGGATGCCACCACCGTTTAACCGTACAATAGAGCTGCATGCTGTAGTTTCCCTTTGCTCTCAGCCGTTCGCAGTAGCAGCACAGCAAGGCCATTATGGCTGATGTTACAAGGCCAGATCATTCAGTCATCCTGACTGCTGCCCCTGCCTGAAAAGTCTGCTGCCAATCATGAGGAAGGTTGAATTATAAAACTGTGATTAGAATTAATGTTTAACTGTCCTTAATATCGTCATTAGATGTATTTGGAAATTTTGTTGGTTCAGCAACTAGAGGAGTATATCTGCTTGTGGAAGTGTATTCAGATTTTAGATCAAATTATGTACGTGAAAAAACTTGTTGCAGGTACTTTATCTTTCACAAACAGCATTTAATTCTCGTGATTCTGACACATCGCAATTTCAACATTCGAATATGACAAGACACACGCACAGTAGAATAACTTCCCACCAATCACCTACAACAACTTCCAAGCACTAGCCAAAAAGAACTGAGATAAAACATACGTCAAAGAAAGCCTTTCACATAACAAAGTGTAGTATCCTCGTTGCCACTGTAGTATCTTGTACTGTAAGGAAGAAAGAAAGAGGATGTTATGGTGGCCAGTATCCTCATTTTGCAGCACAAATGCACACGTGGATTAATATGGTCCTTTATTTACAAGAACACGAAGTTGTTACTTAAGTTGAACAGAGTCCATGTGTTGTGGTACAGGCTCATCAGTAATAGTACTCGCAGATGACATCAGCAATCTTGCTATTACAAACTTTACTCTCACTGCTGGTCCCGCTATAGCCACTAATCTGCTCGCTATGTACTGTCAGAGCCTGAATGACTCAGTGAGTCCGGTGAGTGGCGACGGCGGCCTAAATACATGCTGTCGAGAGGGCGTTGGCGGCTGTTGCTTGTCAGTGTGTCTCTGGCCTCTCTTGTGATGGGCGCACTTGATCCAGCGCCTACTATCGATCTTCGCGCTGCATCTTTGCCGACCTGTGTGTTGGCGACAGCTTACGCCAGCACAAAATGAGTTGCATATAGATAACATTTTCTAAAATACCTAATTAAGCTTTTCAATCTCAGTTCAGTGACTTCAAGTATATTTATAATTGAAATGTTGAATTAAATACAATATGTGAAAAATTATTAAGTTTTCTGAATCTATCTGTATCGTATAGCAAATCTATGGAGTGTATCAAATAATCCATTATGTAAAGAAAAATGAGCCATTGACGGGTTCCCTTACTAGGCGGACAGATAATTTCAGGCAATTTTATGCAGTGACCGAAAATGCCTGCCATGTTGTATTAGAAGAAACATTTATTACATGAAATTTTGCCATCCGGGGAGGCCGAGCGGTTCTAGGCGCTACAGTCTGGAACCGCGCGACCGCTACGGTCGCTGGTTCGAATCCTGCCTCGGGCATGGATGTGTGTGATGCCCTTAGGTTAGTTAGGTTTAGGTAGTTGTAAGTTATAGGGGACTGATGACCTCAGAAGTTAAGTCCCATAGTGCTCTGAGCCATTTTTGAAATTTTAAATTTTTGTTTAAAAGAGTTTTCATCTGACAAAATTCGTTTGGAATAGACCGAGTGGTCGAAATTTATCTAACTTATGAAAAGAGTGGCGAGTTTAATAAGATTATATCCCAGCACGAATTCTTATACCCTAAAATTTCTAGTGTAATGTACCCTCTCTGATAGCACAAAGTCCGTTGTCGCACCAGCGTTGACGGTAATTATGCCAGTGGGACGCTTTGCTGACCTTCCTTTTAGTTGAGGGGAGCTGGTCCACCAGTCCTTAGCCCGTTGGCGTCAGCCACTGAGGATCACAAGTTTATGTCACGGACCGCTACTGATGGATGACGGGGGACTTGTTAGACTCTGTCTTATAAATGAGAAGAAGAAAACACCGGCCCTCCGGCACCTGCCCGCCGTGCTCCATCTTCATGAAAGAAGAGAAGCGACACGTCTACTGGACGGACGCTTGCCACTCTCGGGCATCCATCACGCTGGCGGGCCAGTCCGTCTCCCGGGGCTCCCTCCACGGCCAGGTTACCCGCATCTGCATGCCACTCATCTGACTTGCATGCTGGTGCTAGTCGGAACCCTCCTCTGCTGGTACTGCAATGCCTGAACACTGGAACACCTGTAAGGAGTTTGGTGCATAAGTTACATCTACATCTAAATGATTACTCTGCAATTCACATTTAAGTGCTTGGCAGAGGGTTCATCGAACCACAATCATACTATCTCCCTACTATTCCACTCCCGAACAGCGCGCGCGAAAAACGAACACCTAAACCTTTCTGTTCGAGCTCTGATTTCTCTTATTTTATTTTGATGATCATTCCTATCTATGTTGGTTGGGCTCAACAAAATATTTTCGCATTCGGAAGAGAAAGTTGGTGACTGAAATTTCGTAAATAGATCTCGCCGCGACGAAAAACGTCTTTGCTTTAATGACTTCCATCCCAACTCGCGTATCATATCTGCCACACTCTCTCCCCTATTACGTGATAATACAAAACGAGCTGTCCTTTTTTGCATCCAATGAAACGCAACTTTGGCTCGCCTTCCCCGCAATATTATCTATGTGGTCTTTCCAACTGAAGTTGTTCGTAATTTTTACAGCCAGGTACTTAGTTGAATTGACAGCCTTGAGAATTGTACTATTTATCGAGTAATCGAATTCCAACGGATTTCTTTTGGAACTCATGTGGATCACCTCACACTTTTCGTTATTTAGCGTCAGTGACTCCCTACGTTCTGGGAGACTTTCGGGGTTGTTGAAGATCGTTAAAACACATCAGTCAACGACGACCCACGTCGCTGTACTTGAGAACTGGCAAATGTGATGAACTGTGATCATTCCACCATCGTGCAACATTTTCATGCGATGGGGACGGTTCAAAAATCTGATGTATATGTATATGTACCATATACTGTAAGCCAAAATCAGAAAAATTAGGGGGGGGGGGGAGGGGGGGGCATATGTGCATTTCCGCTTGCTCGTCGCCAATAGGTTTCCTGTCATACAGGGTGCCGCACGAAATGTTACCATTTTGTTTTTGAATATAAACTTTATTGTCAATACAATCTGAAAGGAACATATACTACAATGAAGAGCCGTCCATGGGGATTTGTTCTAACTTAGCACATGCTCAATATGTCCACCATTTCGTTTCCTAACTTCCTTCAAACGAATACTGAACTCAGTGATTACCCTGCGGCACATGTCGTCAGTAATTTCACTGCAAGCTTGAAGAATAAGTCTTCTGAGCTCCATTAAATCACGTGGACGTTTCGGGAAAATTTTTTCCTTTAGGTATCCTCAAAGAAAAAAGTCACATGGATTGATGTCTGGACTATTTGGGGGCCAATTTTGTCCGCCATTGAAGCGACCTGGAAACCCGAGTGAAATGATCCGCATGTCGAAATGCTTGTGTAAAAACACCAACACAGTGTTTGCAGTATGTGGCCTTGCTCAATCTTGCATGAACCGCTGCATGTTTAAGGGCAAGGCACTAGCAAGAAGTTGTGGAATGAAGCTATTGCGAAGCATGTTCAAATAACGCTCGCTGTTCACAGTTTCTTCAAAGAAAAAGGGTCCAATAAGACCGTGACTGGAAATTGCTGCCCACGCTGTAATCCTCGGAGCATAATATTGTCGTTGGTGAAGCACTTGTGGGTTTTCAGTGGCCCAAAAGTGTACATTTTGTTTGTTAACCACACCGTCTAAATGAAAATGAGCCTCGTCTGAAACCAAACGTTGTTGAGAGTTTCTTCCCTATCCTCCGCCCACTGAGCAAACAGTAGTCTCTGCTGCTTGTGTTCTTCAGTGAGCTTCTTTGCACAGGTCATCTTGTACGGGTATATATGGTCATTTGTAAGAATGCGTTGAACGGAGCGTCTGGATATTCCCAGTTGCACTGCTGCCTTTCTACACGATTTCCCGGGACTTCTCTGTACAGCAACTCGTACCGCTTCGGTATTCTCCGGCGAACAAACAGGCTTAGGCAGAGGTCGCTTCGCTTGCAATACTGTTCCTTCCTGTACAAATTTATCGTACAACCTGTGGATGGTCTTCTTGCAAGGGACCCATCGTGTGTTAAACTGTTGTCGAAAACGCCTTTGAGTCACAACAAGGCTTTTCTTTTCATGAAAAAGTAACCTTGCCGATCATTGCTATGTCGTCAGTCTTCCATTGTCAGCCATTGCTGCTTACTCGTCTCCTAGCGGCAGTATCGTGAATTACACGTCATTTCGTAACTCATTTGTTTTTCCAAGCTCTGCTGGTACTGCTGTAGATCCCAGCGGGATATCTAATGTGCGTAGTAAATTGTGAAATAAACAAATGGTAACAAATTTCGTGCGCCATCCTGTATGTCGTTAATGGTGACGAGAAATGGTGTCTTTACTCTAGCATAAGGAAAAGGAAGAAGTGATTGAACCCAAACAAAGCCGCAACTCCCCACCAAAAAATATGCGCACATCCACATAAGATTATGTTATGCAGCTGGTGGAACAGCGACGGTGTTTACTACGAATTGCTTCCCCGAGGTGTATGCATCACTGATGACATTTATTGTCAACAACTGAGACGTCTTTCAGATGCAGTTGAAGGCAAACGACCAGGGAGACTGCGTCAAGGCATGCTACTCCATGATACCACCCGCTCGCTTTCTGCTGTACGACATAAACCCCATACACCTGATTTGGCACCCTCAGTTTCTCACCTCTTCCTCCCTCTATCGAAGGTTTCAAGGAACTTCCTTACCGGATAAAAATGTGTTCCGAACATGGTTCGACGAGTTCTTCGCCACAAAACCAGGTGCTTTCTACAGTCGCGGAATCGAAAAGTTACCCCAGCGCTGGGAGACTGTTTAAATAGTGAAGAAAAAGATGTTATTGATGATTAAAGTCTCTCTTTTGTATATCTGTTGTGGTTAAATGCTAGAAATTTATGCACCAAACCAATATTTCGAGCTTGCCATTGTTGTGACGTGTTTCAGGCTTGTAGACATCAAGAGGCCGTCGATCGTGTGAGTTTTGCAGTAGCGTCCCCGGAAACGGTGGCCTCTTACACAAGAAACGTGGCCAGGAAGCATCAGCTATCGTACAATGGAAAATGATCACCAGATCATGTAGAAGCAGTGTATGCATGGAATACTGGTAATAGTAATTCAAAGTACCGTGCTCTGCCCTGAGAAGACACCTTGTAAGGAACTGTAAACGTTGAGCCCATATTCCGGTACGTGTCACGTTGGAAGGCCATCACTGGACGGATAGAGGGTGAGAGAAAACGACAGGGAAGCGTGGAAGGGATGAGATTCGCTTACACTGAGTGGCAGAGTAAGGGCAAACATCTTCCATGATGCCGAACCTTACAAGTACTCCTGGGGACAACTAATGGAAACTGTGAATTAGAATCGATGCCTCTACCAAAAAACATCTTTGGCAACGTTCCTGCAGTTGTTGCTACATACTTTTTTGTACACGTTCTCTGCTCCTTACATGTTTGTAATAGTTCGTCTTTACATTCGTTCTGTGTGAAAACAAAGTGCTTTATTCAGTTTCAAATCGTAACCGCTATTTATTTAAGCATTACAAAACAATCGGTTATGGGTGCAGTGGACTCCTTTCGCCAGTTCAGCAGTTCGACCTATCTGAATTTTGCGTCATTTTCAAAAGTATCCGAACAAACTTAATTTCGTGTCCTATTCAAGAGCATCCGAAAGATGTGAATTATTTATCCAAATACATAACGATGTACACAATACTACAATATTTCCATATTACATAAGACTGCAATATTTCCACGTCCAAAAATAGGTAAGCCTCATCTGAATTGCAGAAAATGGATCCATGTTCAAAATAGTATTGCCAATAGCACAGTTTTTCAACGTCGAAAAAATACGGACATTTCACCTGAAATACATACACTGAAACCATTCAACAAATTGATCTCTCTCCTCCTCTCTCTCTCTCTTTCAAATACACAAAAACACACCTGAACTATGCACCATGTTCAAAAGTACCTGAAGGACTTTTATTTACCAAAATGCATCGACTTCACCTAAATTGCTTAAATCGCTGTCTTGTTGAAAATACCAGAACAACCCGTATCATTTACAGGTGTTTATTTCAGGCAAGGAAAACTGCATTTGTATCTGGTAGGTCAAGAATTTTCGCTTCCGACATAAATACAGAACTCCAAACGCTAGCATAAAAGACGACTCAAGGGATGCAAAGTCGGGCAGCAGCATTTCAGTAAAGAACCAGGAGCAAAGAACATGGACGATTATGTGTCCTATTACACCAAGGATTCACCAGAATCTGATCCACGAACTGTGAAAGATGCGTTTCAGTTTATCCCTTCGGTGGGCGCGCCTTTCATACTTTCATAAGTGGGCGCCTTGCGGCTTTTGCACCACAATTAGTTTTACATTTTAACCTAAGGAACAATAACCATCCCATCAGTAATAAATAAGTAAAATGTATCACTTTCTTTTTCCGTAATTTCAGCACTTGCTTTTGGACCTGGCAAAACTTTTAGGATATTCTTGGCCTTGATTTTAGGAGAAGAAGGCAGCGGTTCACTTATCCAAATAGTTTCTTTACCTTTTCCTACGTAAAATCGGTAATCCTCTGTTTGTTGTCTCTCCTCTTCAACCAGGTGGTCATCTGTTTCCTCTGTTGATTGTTCGGAGTCACTGCTGTGGTTTTCTTCTTCAATTACTTCCTCTACCGACTCAGAGTTACATGAATCTGACAATTCTTGTAATTCTTCTTCTGATAGTTCTCGCAGTACTTTCTCATAGTCTTCAGGACGTACAGTTAGACGGTGCCTGACAGATGCCTTTATTTTCTCCATTTCCACGTTTTTATGAGACCTAGTGAAAGACATGTCTTTGTAAAGGTAATATATTGTAGCAAATCAATATCCAAGACTGTAAAAAGTAATGAAAATTGCATATGGGAACTTTGATTCGATTCGAATAATCATTCTGTACTAATATAAAAGAAAGGTTGCCTTGAGGCGAAAGAAAAACACAAGTATAGAAAATACATCACAAGGCGCGTAGCAACAAACACGCCGCAGACGCAACACTCACGTTTCAAACAACAATAGTGACCAAACTGCTGAAAGCATGAATAGCGCAAGTGCACTAAAAGTGGTGACATTCGTTGAGAACAACAAATACTTATCTGTGATACTAACAGAAAACTAAATTTTGCGGCTATCTGCCGCAGGCGCGCCCACCGAAGGGTTAAGTACTCGCAGACATGGTTCAAGCAATTCAAGAACAATTAAAGTCACGCCAGAAAATCGAACTCGGGAGTCGGCAGTCCTGCCTCCAGACAGAAAAGCTGTTGATAGCAAGTGGGTCATTAAAACAAAGAGAGATTTATGAGGGCAAATAATTCAGCGTAAAGCTCATTTGGTAGTTAAGAAATGTGCACATGCCAGAGGTTTAGACTATGAAGGAACGTATGCATCAGTGACACGATACTATTAACTCAGTTAATTTTTTTGATCTAGCTGCTAAATACGACTTGGACGCTTATCATTGTGATGTAGTGACAGCCTTTTGCAAGGCGACTTGAATGAGGAAATTTATGTTAAATTTACCGATGTTGACTACGTGACAAAACCAGTAATATTCAAAGGTTTTAGAAGACTTAAGAAAGCAATCTACAGACTTAAACAGGGAAGTCGCTATTGGGACATCAAAGTGTTAAAGAGAAACCAAAGAAACATTTTAACATAAAGGATATTGGAGAAGTATCCGATTGCGTAGGAATACGACTGACGAGAGATTGCAGCTGTCGTCTTCCATGGATACACCAGATGCATTATATAAATGATACATAGATATTAGCCAACTACACTCCTGGAAATTGAAATAAGAACACCGTGAATTCATTGTCCCAGGAAGGGGAAACTTTATTGACACATTCCTGGGGTCAGATACATCACATGATCACACTGACAGAACCACAGGCACATAGACACAGGCAACAGAGCATGCACAATGTCGGCACTAGTACAGTGTATATCCACCTTTCGCAGCAATGCAGGCTGCTATTCTCCCATGGAGACGATCGTAGAGATGCTGGATGTAGTCCTGTGGAACGGCTTGCCATGCCATTTCCACCTGGCGCCTCAGTTGGACCAGCGTTCGTGCTGGACGTGCAGACCGCGTGAGACGACGCTTCATCCAGTCCCAAACATGCTCAATGGGGGACAGATCCGGAGATCTTGCTGGCCAGGGTAGTTGACTTACACCTTCTAGAGCACGTTGGGTGGCACGGGATACATGTGGACGTGCATTGTCCTGTTGGAACAGCAAGTTCCCTTGCCGGTCTAGGAATGGTAGAACGATGGGTTCGATGACGGTTTGGATGTACCGTGCACTATTCAGTGTCCCCTCGACGATCACCAGTGGTGTACGGCCAGTGTAGGAGATCGCTCCCCACACCATGATGCCAGGTGTTGGCCCTGTGTGCCTCGGTCGTATGCAGTCCTGATTGTGGCGCTCACCTGCACGGCGCCAAACACGCATACGACCATCATTGGCACCAAGGCAGAAGCGACTCTCATCGCTGAAGACGACACGTCTCCATTCGTCCCTCCATTCACGCCTGTCGCGACACCACTGGAGGCGGGCTGCACGATGTTGGGGCGTGAGCGGAAGACGGGCTAACGGTGTGCGGGACCGTAGCCCAGCTTCATGGAGACGGTTGCGAATGGTCCTCGCCGATACCCCAGGAGCAACAGTGTCCCTAATTTGCTGGGAAGTGGCGATGCGGTCCCCTACGGCACTGCGTAGGATCCTACGGTCTTGGCGTGCATCCGTGCGTCGCTGCGGTTCGGTCCCAGGTCGACGGGCACGTGCACCTTCCGCCGACCACTGGCGACAACATCGATGTACTGTGGAGACCTCACGCCCCACGTGTTGAGCAATTCGGCGGTACGTCCACCCGGCCTCCCGCATGCCCACTATACGCCCTCGCTCAAAGTCCGTCAACTGCACATACGGTTCACGTCCACGCTGTCGCGGCATGCTACCAGTGTTAAAGACTGCGATGGAGCTCCGTATGCCACGGCAAACTGGCTGACACTGACGGCGGCGGTGCACAAATGCTGCGCAGCTAGCGCCATTCGACGGCCAACACCGCGGTTCCTGGTGTGTCCGCTGTGCCGTGCGTGTGATCATTGCTTGTACAGCCCTCTCGCAGTGTCCAGAGCAAGTATGGTGGGTCTGACACACCGGTGTCAATGTGTTCTTTTTTCCATTTCCAGGAGTGTATTAACATACGAAATGAGCTCGAAGAAAGAGAGAGAACGAGCTGCCTTGACGAATGTCCATTAAGAGAAGCCATAGGTAATGTAAGGTATGGACTGTATCGAGCATACGCTACTGGAGTGGGGGGTTGGTTTATTGATAATACAGGAAAACCTACTGGCAAGTTGTAAAGTAACAGAATCCTACGGTACATAAAGGCAACTAAAAATGTCAAACTACAATTTCCTAAAGATGACAACCATGAAACCAACGGACAGATGAATGCTGACTGAGCACTGGAGATGGAAATCGATCACCGAAGTATAATGGCTATGGGTACTGAAATATACAGTTCAAACGTCCTCCGTTAATCGATGCTGCAGTCACTGAAAAACCCAAGATGATGTTGGGGAACAAATTTAAAAATCCAAGATCGTGCTGGAGGGAAATTAAGAAATGTAAGATGGCAATGGTGGGAAATTTAAAAATGTAATATGACTGTGGCACGAAATTAAAAATAAAATGCAAGACGGCAGTGTTGTAAAATTAAAAAAGCACTATGCGAATTGGTGCTAGTGGCTACTTAAAACAATCCAAGATGACGAAACTAGTCCAGTTATGCTTAGCAAACCCGCTGACACTACAATTGAAGATGGCGTCACGTTCAAAAGTATCCAAGTGATCTGAATTCTACATCGTTTCCAGGAGTATCTGCGTAAGCTGAATTTTTGAGCCACTTTCAAAAGTATTCGAATAGTCTAGATCATCTGTCGAAATACAGAAATATACTCGTAATATTACAGTATTCGCATGTGAAAAAATACGTAAGCTTGAGATGAACTACAGAAAATGGAGCCAAGTTCCAAAAAGTGTTGCTAATACAACAGTATTTCCATGCCGAAAAATTTGTTAGCACCACGTGAATTGTATAAATTGAAGCCATTCAGAAAATTTATTTCTCTCTCTCTCTCTCTCTCTCTCTCTCTCTCTCTCTCTCTCTCTCTCACTCTCTCTCTCTCTCTATCACTCACACACACACACACGCACACACATACACACACACCTGAATTATGTATCACGTTCAAAAGTATCTAGAACAACTTGTCTTACTTATCAAAATGTATGTGCTTCACATAAACTGTGTAAATTGGTGTCTTGTTTAAAGTTTCTGAACGATATATACTATTTATCAAAAATACTTAACGGGTGTAACTTACAGTATTTCCATGTCTAAAATGTATGTGAAACACAATGTTCATGTCAGGTGTTAGAGCGGTATATGTCAAAATTGGTAAAGTTTGTTGGCATTTCAATTGAAGGCTTACTTGGGCTATTTTACTTGTGGCAGAAAGATTGAACTAACAGCATCTGATGCATTTACAAGCTATTCAGTAGTTCTTCATCTCACCAAGAACCATTTTAGGGGGTACTAGATAATATATTATGTTCTTCGCTAGAAAAAATATAATCGACGTTTTTGACAGGCCAATATTGCTTTTTATTATAGTAGATGTAGGCATAATTGAGTTTATGTACAAAAACGAATATTCAAGAAAGGGTACGGCATTCACTGATCAGAAGGCAAACAAACTGACAAGGCAGCATTTTAGGGGCAAAGAAGGCATTATGAGGCAAGCTTTAATTTATTATATAATTAAACTCCATATTTTCGTAATACACAAAAAGGCATTCATAATGCACAAAATACTAATGTAAAGGTGGCAAAAGACGATGGTACACAAGGTTTCTGCCACCTTGGACTTCACATCATGTGGTCAAGGTCAGTGATCAAGTGATGTCAAAATTTTATCATGGTACAGATGCTGTTTGAGATCGAGAAGTTGATACACACTGTCAGGTAACAGCATATGGACTATCACCATCTGGTATTAGAATACAGTTTTACGATCCAGCACCTGACACCCCCAGTCAGCTTCTTGTGTTAGAATACTATTTGAGATCCAGTAGCTGACACCCACTGACAATGTGTGGCGCAATACTTCACAGTTTGTTGTAAGACGTCGATGTATGGGGCAATTTGTTACAGTTTCTGTTGCAAACCCACTGGTGATGTATGTGGCAATTTGTTATCATTTGCTTTAACTTGTTGATGTATGAGGCAGTTTGCAAAAATTTTTGCTATAATACATCGATGTATGAGAATGTTGTTACAATTTTGCTGTGACATAGTGATATATTGAGCAATGTTTTGAAGTTTTGCTGTGCCATAATGATGTATGGGGCAATGTGTTACAACTTCGATGTAACATGTCAATGCATGGTGAATCTGGCACTGTTGTGTCATTGTATTGGGTAATTTGTTTCAGTTTTTCTGTAAGATGGTAATGTACATAGTAATTTGCTACAATTTTTCTGTACCATGACGATGCATGTGGTAGTTTCTTACAATTCCATTTGATGCTTACCTGTAAATCAGTATAAAATGAGGGAACTCCATCGTCTGTTAGCCACTGCAAAGTTATGCCACATACAGAGACTATCAGCTTCTGGTATCACAAGACTGATTGAGGTCTAGTATCTGACACCCAGTGTCAGTTTATGGTACACACGATATTAAGATGCAGTTGGGGTAATGGTAGGCACCATATTGACGGACTATCAAGACCCACCCAATAGTATCTGAGTGGTAATGCCAGTCACCCTGTCAGCTGACCAAACTTACTCCCACTATATCTGGGGTAATGGCAGTCACCTTGTCAACTGATCATTGGCCCCAATTTTATGTGTGGCAAAGATAGTAGCCATACATACACTGACTGTCATTGCCTCACAATAACATATGAGATACTAGTAGGCACCCCATTAATTGACTACCATCAGTGCTGCAGAGTATTGTACAGACTGTCAGCCAGCATATGTCAACCTACCATCAGTGCCTCTCAGTAGTGTCTGTGGGTAATAGTAGTCAGCATAATCGAGGACACAAGCACAAGCACTGTGTCCAGAACTGTACAGTTTCTATACTAAGGAGGAAGGTTCCAACTACCGTTATTTGCTATGTCTTGCTCATCGGACTCTGGCAGGTATCTTAGTGGTTTTAGCCAAAGTAAGATGTGTTTTTGACATATAAACTGACAGTCATTGCCAAAGTTTCATATGGTTTCATGTAACATGGTGTATGGAGAAAATTGTTAGAAATTCTTTTAACATAATGATGTGTGCGGAGATTTGTTACAATTTTGCTGTAAAGTGACAATGTGCAGGAGTCATGTCGTGTCGATTGTGTGGTAGGATAAGTTAGCAGATAACCGTTTTGCACTGCAAGAACAAGTTAATACCCTAGCACAGAGTGTCTGTAATCCGTGGGTGACTTTGCTATCGGTTTTAGCCAAACTAAGACGAGTTTTTGACAAATAATATAGATAATTTAAACTTGGAAATAACGTTGTTAGCACAAAAATCAAACTATTCTTGTTGACAAGAGCACTCCAAGCTGTAAGTCAGATCAGCAGTTGTGGCCATGTGTGCTTTATAATGTTGTAGAACAAATTTTTGTGTATTCTGATAAATTTACTCTGCATTTAAACTCACAAAGATGTTCCTGGGCCCTTGTATCCAAACCATATTGCTGAATTAGTAATTGGGATTGTGAATGTGCCCATGAGGACACTTTCTTAGGAGGTCTGGATGAGCTAGTCCCTATAAATTAATTTCATGGCTTCTATAGCAACTTCAAGAATATAACTCTTATGTTGAGAACATGCTTCTGATACTTTAGCCTTCCGGAATTTACTCTGTGATTCAGGTACAGGCAGGCAAAGTGAGTAGAGCACTGCATATCTTCTGTCAATAGGTGGAAATCACAGACTTCTGCATGGAGTAATTTCAGAGACATCCATCATTTCAAAGACATGTTTTTGTTGTTGTGGTCTTCAGTCCTGAGACTGGTTTGATGCAGCTCTCCATGCTACCCTATCCTGTGCAAGCTTCTTCATCTCGCAGTACCTACTGCAACCTACATCCTTCTGAATCTACTTAGTGTATTCATCGCTTCACCTCCTTCTACAAATTTTTACCCTCCACGCTGCCCTCCAATGCTAAATTTGTGATCCCTTGATGCCTCAGAACATATCCTGCCAACCGGTCCCTTCTTCTTGTCAAGTTGTGCCACAAACTCCTCTTCTCCCAAATTCTATTCAATACCTCCTCATTATTTATGTGATCCATCCATCTAATCTTCAGCATTCTTCTGTAGCACCACATTTCCAAAGCTTCTATTCTGTTCTTGTCCAAACGATTTATCGTCCATGTTTCACTTCCATACATGGCTACATTCCATACAAATACTTTCAGAAACGACTTCCTGACACTGAAATCTATACTCGATGATAACAAATTTCTCTTCTTCAGAAACGCTTTCCTTGCCATTGTCAGTCTACATTGTACATCTTCTCTACTTCGACTATCATCAGTTATTTTGCTCCCCAAATAGCAAAACTCCTTTACTACTTTAAGTGTCTCATTTCCTAATCTAATTTCCTCACCATCACCCGACTTAATTCTAGTACATTCCATTATCCTCTTTTTGCTTTTGTTGATGTTGAATCTTATATCCTCCATTCAAGACACTGTCCATTCCGTTCCACTGCTCTTCCAAGTCCTTTGCTGTCTCTGACGGAATTACAATGTCATCGGCGAACCTCAAAGTTTTTATTTCTTCTCCATGGATTTTATTACCTACTCCGAATTTTTCTTTTGTTTTCTTTACTGCTTGCTCAATATACAGATTGAATAACATCGGGGAGAAGCTACAACCCTGTCTCACTCCCTTCCCAACCACTGCTTCCCCTTCATGCCCCTCGACTCTTATAACTGCCATCTGGTTTCCGTACGAATTGTAAATAGCCTTTCGCTCCCTGTATTTTACCTCTGCCACCTTTAGAATTTGAAAGAGAGTATTCCAGTCAACATTGTCAAAAGCTTTCTCTAAGTCTACAAATGCTAGAAACATAAGTTTGCCTTTCCTTAATCTTTCTTCTAAGATAAGTTGTAAGGTCAGTATTGCCTCACGTGTTCCAATATTTCTACGGAATGCAAACTGATCTTCCCCGATGTCGGCTTCTACCAGTATTTCCATTCGTCTGTAAAGAATTCGTTTTAGTATTTCGCAGCTGTGGCTTATTAAACTGATTGTTCGGTAATTTTCACATCTGTCAACACCTGCTTTCTTTGGTATTGGAATTATTATATTATTCTTGAAGTCTGAGGGTATTTCGCCTGTCTCATACATCTTCCTCACCAGATGGTACAGTTTCGTCAGGACTGGCTCTTCCAAGGCTGTCAGTAGTTCTATTGGAATGTTGTCTACTCCCGGGGCCTTGTATAGACTCAAGTCTTTCAACGCTCTGTCAAACTCTTCACGCAATATCGTATCTCCCATTTCGTCTTCATCTACATTCTCTTCCATTTCCATAACATTGTCCTCAAGTACGTCGCCCTTGTATTGACCCTCTATATACTCCTTCCACCTTTCTGCTTTCCCTTCTTTGCTTAGAACTGGGTTTCCATCTGAGCTCTTGATATTCATACAAGTGGTTCTCTTTTCTCCAAAGGTCTCTTTAATTTTCCTGTAGGCAGTATCTATCTTATCCCTAGTGAGATGAGCCTCTACATCCTTAAATTTGTCCTCTAGCCATCCCTGCTTTGCCGTTTTGCACTTCCTGTCGATCTCATTTTTGAGACGTTTGTATTCCTATCTGCCTGCTTCATTTTCTGCATTTTTGTATTTTCTCCTTTCATCAATTAAATTCATTATTTCTTCTGTTACCCAAGAATTTCTACTATCTCTCGTCTTTTTACCTACTTGATCCTCTGCTGCCTTCACTACTTCATCCCTCAGAGCTACCCATTCTCCTTCTACTATATTTCTTTCCCCAATTTCTGTGAATTGTTCCCTTATGCTCTCCCTAAAACTTTGTACAACCTCTGGTTTAGCCAGTTTATCCAGGTCCCATCTCCTTAAATTCCCACCTTTTTGCACTTTCTTCAGTTTTAATCTAAAGTTCATAAGCAATAGATTGTGCTCAGAGTCCACATCTGCCCCTGGAAATGTCGTACAATTTAAAACCTGGTTCCTAAATCTCTGTTTCACATTATATAATCTATCTGATACCTTCTAGTATCTCCAGGATGCTTCCATGTATACAACCTTCTTTTATGATTCTTGAACCAAGTGTTAGCTATGATTAAGTTATGCTCTGTGCAAAATTCTACCAGACGGCTTCCTCTTTCATTTCTTAGCCCCAATCCATATTCACCTACTATGGCCGGCCGCGGTGGTCTAGCGGTTCTAGGCGCTCAGTCCGGAACCGCGCGACTGCTATGGTCGCAGGTTCGAATCCTGCCTCTGGCATGGATGTGTGTGATGTCCTTGGGTTAGTTAGGTTTAAGTAGTTCTAAGTTCTAGGGGACTGATGACCATAGATGTTAAGTCCCATAGTGCTCAGAGCCATTTTTCACCTACTATGTTTCCTTCTCTCCATTTTCCTACTCTCGAATTCCAGTCACCCATTACTATTAAATTTTCGTCTCCCTTCACTGCCTGAGTAATATCTTTTGTCTAATCATACATTTCATCAATTTCTTCATCATCTGCAGAGCTATTTGGCATATAAACTTCTACTACTATAGTAGGCGTTGGCTTCGTATCTATCTTGGCCACAATAATGCGTTCACTATGCTGTTTGTAGTAGCTTACCCGCACTCCTATTTCTTTATTAATTGTTAAACCTACTCCTGCATTACCCCTATTTGATTTTGTATTTATAACCCTATATTCGCCTGACCATAAGTCTTGTTCCTCCTGCCACCGAACTTCACTAATTCCCACTATATCTAACTTTAACCTATCCATTTCCCTGTTTAAGTTTTCTAACCTACCTGCCCGATTAAGGGATCTGACGTTCCACGCTCCGATCCGTAGAACGCCAGTTTTCTTTCTCCTGATAACGACGTCAAAGACGTATACGTCCAGAATTTGGTAGTTTCAGATATACCCAAGTAATGCAATGTAATTAAAAATAAAATAGTTCTAAGGGCCATACAGAGATAAATTACATTTAATTTTAGACAGTAAAAAGTGACTAAAATTATACAAGGTGGGGTAAATGAAAGTGCCCTGGAGAACATAGCTGTAGGATACAAAAGATCACAGCAAAGGAAAGGAAATATTGAACTAAGCTGACGGTAGCAGAGTTTGAAAGTAACGACCATTCATCGCTTGGCACTTGTGCCGACATGTTTCGCAATGTTTTTTGAGTTGTTCAAAAGAGATCCTACCGGGTGCCATTTTCAGACTAAGCGTTGCATGGCACTCTTTGCTGGCACTTTGACACCGTTAAACTTTTTTTTACTTACTAAGATGGTATCTGTTCTTTCGGACATGTCCGAAAGAACAGATACCATCTTAGTAAATATATAGTTAAGGCTCACCGGCCTCTTGACCATCTTCTTCTTCTGTGCGAATGCACAAACAGTGCCCGAACTCTTACGGGAATCGGCAACGCGCCGCGTGTAATGAGTATAATGGGCGGGGGCACTACGAATGTAGTGCGGGACAATACGTTGAGAATGTGGGTTTCGCGGGAGGCGTGCCAGAGATAAATCCTTGTAATCGCGATATCCTCTGTGTCTCAGATGGACAGAGCGTCTGCCATGTAAGCAGGAGATCCCGGGTTCGAGTCCCGGTCGGGGCACACATTTTCATCTGTCCCCGTTGACATATATCAACGCTTGTATGCAGCTAAGGGTGCTAATTTCATTGCAACTGTTAAACTTCTCAGCAAACACCGTTTCCTCCACAACGAACACACGCTGCTCCACTGTGAGTACCATTCGATTCACATTGACACAGCCACACTATGCTCTGCACCGGTATGGATCAAGTGGAAGGTGTACACGTGATGTGCACTACACGGGGTGTGATTATATGCATACATTCAGGTCAAATCTTATTGAAGCATCCCCAACTCTCTTGTGGTTCCCTTTTTAGGTATTCCACGTCGACGTCTGCCCGTAGATACGTATCGTCGGTAGGTTTTCCGGCTTTACTTCTCGACGTGACAGCGACGACTCTCCGATGAGGTGCGGGCCTTGTGTTTTGCTATTACTGCGAGTCTTGTAAATATCCCTTTTATTTAGTAATTTGCCCGGCTAAAACTTTTCCAGCCTGCGCCACCTTTCGGAGGGAGTGGGGACGTCAAAGAGTCACAAAAGTTCAAATTAAGCAGTCCGTAAAACACGTAAACGTTCACTTCAGTTAGCGTGTTAGTTAATGCCTACGCTTTCCGCTAGATGGTGCTGACTTAACTGCTGAATAGCTTTGGTTCCGTAAAACCTTCACTGATTAGTACTAGGTAAATGAAATAAGTACAACACTCTTGTATTTCACTTTCAGTCTATATTCAAGGATTAAGATAGTGATGGACGATGGTCTATTTAAAAGGTTCCTAGCCTGGAGGAATCTAAATAGTCCGCAAATGCCGATATGCACGCGCTATACGTCCAGATTCGCAACTAACGGCACACGACACTTTCAGAAGTCCATACGTTAATATCTGAATACCGGTACCTCTGAATTCACTCATATCAGCAGATAATTTGAGTTTCTGTCTTCTGTATTTCCGTAAAGTTCTAATCTAGCAGTAAAGTCCTAAAATCCCCTTAATACTCCGTTGATACCAACAGTCAGAGATCGTACACTACATCACTTTTACTCTCCGTAATATTCTAACAGTTTATCGTGAATCTTAACACGATAAAGTCCAATCTAATTATTGTCTCGCTGACTGACACGGGTTCCCCGCCCTTTAACGAAACAATCAAGGAAAAAAGGCGGCAATAATGACGATCAGGCCTTTTTATAGGTTTTTCATCACAAGAGTTTAACGTCACTGCCTTCTCCATGACGGAGCTTCCGTGGCTTTGCTGTGGTTTGGCGCTAAACTACTTGCTGATATACTATGATTTTGATCTGCAATTACCGAACTCTGATTCTACTTTATTTTCCCCTCTAAAATTCTATTCTTAATTTTAAATTATTCATTCTATAGCTTTTATCACTGTAAACTGAACCGAGGTGTTACAGTATCCACTTGCCTGAGCCATTTTTATTTGCCCCATATTGTAGGACATTTTGTGAAAAATACCAAACATCCCTTCTCAAAAGAATGAATAATGGAATTTTGACAGTTTGAAGTATGTTCGTCTTCGTGGAAGGGTACGTTCTTCCAAGCCTCATTTTATCCAAAGCAGGACCCGTAACACTTTTTACATGACCTTATAGCAAGGCCACGCAACCACCATGAGGTTTTTCACAGGAAATTCAGAACGCAAATAAACAAATGCAGTTTTTTAAACACGTATTTATTTTTATGAAATATATTTTTTTCATTGTAATTATACTGCTACCAATACAGTGATCCCTTGGGATGTTAACAAATTTATTATATTGAGTACCTTCATGATTTTAATTCTGTTCATCACTTGAAGCCAACAGCTCATTATAACAGATAGTACTGAGCTGCCCTGACACTGTCTGTGGCCCAATGGCTAGCAATAATAAATTACGAGGGTAAGTCAAATGAAAACATTAAATATTTTTTAAATATTATTTATTGTGCAGAAGTGGTACAAAGCTGTATCACTTTTCAACATAATCTCCCCCAAGCTCAATGCAAGTCCTCCAGCGCTTACAAAGTGCATAAAGTCGTTTAGAAAAAAATTCTTTTGGTAGTCCGCGCAGCCACTTATGCACCGCGTGGCGTACCTCTTCATCAGAACAGAACTTCTTTCCTCCCGTTGCGTCTTTGAGTGGTCCAAACATATGGATATCACTTGAGGCAAGAACTGGTGAGTATGGTGGATGAGAAAGACACTCAAAATGCAGGTCTGTGATTGTTGCAACTGTTGTACGGGCAGTGTGGGGCCTTGCATTGTCACGTTGCAAAAGGACGCCTGCTGACAGCAATCCACGTCGCTTTGATTTGATTGCAGGCCGCAGATGATTTTTTAGGAGATCTGTGTATGATGCACTGGTGACAGTCGTCCCTCTAGGCATGTAGTACTCTAAAATGACGCCTTTTTCGTCCCAAAAGAGAGTCAGCACAACCTTCCCTGCTGATGGTTCTGTTCGAAAGTTCTTTGGCTTTAGTGATGAGTAATGGTGCCATTCCTTGCTTGCTCTCTTTGTTTCCAGTTGGTGGAAGTGAACCAGGTTTCGTCCCCAGTAACGATTCTTGCAAGGAAGCCATCACCTTCTCATTCAAAGCGCCAAAGAAGTTCTTCACAAGCATCAACATGGCGTTCTCTCATTTCAGGAGTCAGCTGCCGTGGCATCCATCTTGCAGACACTTTGTGAAACTGAAGCACATCATGCACAGTGTGGTGTGCTGACCCACGACTAATCTGTAAACATGCTGCAATGACATTCAGCGTCACTCGGCGGTTTTCCTTCATTATGGCTTCAACTGCTGTAATGTTGTGTGAAGTCACAACTCGTTGTGCCTGACCTGGACGAGGAGCATCTTCCACTGAAGTCACACCATTTTCGAACTTCCTACTTCATTCGTAGACTTGCTACTGTGACAAACATGCTTCACCGTAGAGGACCTTCATTCGTCGATGAATTTCAATAGGTTTCGCACCTTCACAACGCAAAAACCGAATAACAGAACGCTGTTCTTCCCTGGTGCAAGTAGCGAGTGGGGCGGCCATCTTTATACTGATACTGCGACAGTATGTGTGTATCTGTACTACGCTGCCACCTACAGGCCATTCTGCACGCTCTTTGTAGCACGCTTACCAACTTACAGGATAACGGCGGGAAATTTCGATTTGTTATTACAAATTTAGGGTTTTCATTTGACTCACCCTTGTATATACACAGGCCTTCCTCTAGAATTATTAAAAACCACACCGAAATCCCTGTACAGAAGTTCCTGGCATTAGCCTTCAGCAACAGAGAGAAATCGTGGGAGCAACTTTAATTTGTCATAGGTGGTCTAGGGGTAGCGTCTTTGATTCATAATGAAAAAACGTCTTCGGTCCCGGGTTCGATCCCCGCCACTGCCTAAATTTTGATAAATAATCAGCATTGGCGGCCGAAGACTTCCGGCATAAGAAGTCAGCCTCATTCTGCCAACGGCCTTGTCAAAGAGGGCGGAGGAGCGGATAGAGGTTCAGGGCACTCTCTTGTCCTAGGGGTGGGAAATTGTCCCTAAAGGCGGAAGAATCAGCAATGATCAACGACGTGAGGATGCAGAAGGCAATGGAAACCACTGCATTAAAGACACGTAACGTGTATCCACAGGACATGTGGCCTGTAATTGAAGAAGTGTCATGATGACCTCTCCATTGGCAAAAGATTCCGGAATAGTCCCCCATTCGGATCTCTGGGAGGGGACCGTCATGGGGGAGGTTACCATGAGAAAAAGATTGAATAATCAACGAAAGGATAACGTTCTACGAGTCGGGGCGTGGAATGTCAGAAGCTTGAACGTGGTAGGGAAACTAGAAAATCTGAAAAGGGAAATGCAAAGGCTCAATATAGATATAGTAGGGGTCAGTGAAGTGAAGTGGAAGGAAGGCAAGGATTTCTGGTCAGATGAGTATCGGGTAATATCAACAGCAGCAGAAAATGGTATAACAGGTGTAGGATTCGTTATGAATAGGAAGGTAGGGCAGAGGGTGTGTTACTGTGAACAGTTCAGTGACCGGGTTGCTCTAATCAGAATCGACAGCAGACCAACACCGACAACGATAGTTCAGGTATACATGCCGACGTCGCAAGCTGAAGATGAAATAGAGAAAGTGTATGAGGATATTGAATGGGTAATGCAGTATGTAAAGGGGGACGAAAATCTAATAGTCATGGGCGACTGGAATGCAGTTGTAGGGGAAGGAGTAGAAGAAAAGGTTACAGGAGAATATGGGCTTGGGACAAGAAATGAAAGAGGAGAAAGACTAATTGAGTTCCGTAACAAGTTTCAGCTAGTAATAGCGAATACCCTGCTCAAGAATCACAAGAGGAGGTGGTATACTTGGAAAAGGCCGGGAGATACGGGAAGATTTCAATTAGATTACATCATGGTCAGAAAGAGATTCCGAAATCAGATACTGGATTGTAAGGCGTACCCAGGAGCAGATATAGACTCAGATCACAATATAGTAGTGATGAAGAGTAGGCTGAAGTTCAAGACATTAGTCAGGAAGAATCAATACGCAAAGAAGTGGGATACGGAAGTACTAAGGAATGACGAGATACGTTTGAAGTTCTCTAACGCTATAGGTACAGCAATAATGAAGAGCGCAGTAGGCAGTACAGTTGAAGAGGAATGGACATCTCTAAAAAGGGCCATCACAGAAGTTGGGAAGGAAAACATAGGTACAAAGAAGGTAGCTGCGAAGAAACCATGTGTAACAGAAGAAATACTTCAGTTGATTGATGAAAGGAGGAAGTACAAACATGTTCCGGGAAACTCAGGAATACAGAAATACAAGTCGCTGAGGAATGAAATAAATAGGAAGTGCAGGGAAGCTAAGACGAAATGGCTGCAGGAAAAATGTGAAGACATCGAAAAAGATAAGATTGTCGGAAGGACAGACTCAGCATACAGGAAAGTCAAAATAACCTTTGGTGACATTAAAAGCAACGGTGGTAACATTAAGAGTGCAACGGGAATTCCACTGTTAAATACAGAGGAGAGAGCACATAGGTGGAAAGAATACATTGAAAGCCTCTATGAGGGTGAAGATTTGTCTGATGTGATAGAAGAAGAAACAGGAGTCGATTTAGAAGAGATAGGGGATCCAGTTTTAGAATCGGGATTTAAAAGAGCTTTGGAGGACTTACGGTCAAATAAGGCAGAAGGGATAGGTAACATTCCATCAGAATTTCTAAAATCATTGGGGGAAGTGGCAACAAAACGACTATTCACGTTGGTGTGTAGAATATATGAATCTGGCGATATACCATCTGACTTTCGGAAAAGCTTCATCCACACAATTCCGAAGACGGCAAGAACTGACAAGTGCGAGAATTATCGCACAATCAGCTTAACAGCTCATGCATCGAAGCTGATTACAAGAATAATATACAGAAGAATGGAAAAGAAAATTGAGAATGCGCTAGGTGACGATCAGTTTGGCTTTAGGAAAAGTAAAGGGACGAGAGAGGCAATTCTGACGTTACGGCTAATAATGGAAGCAAGGCTAAAGAAAAATCAAGACACTTTCATAGGATTTGTCGACCTGGAAAAAGTGTTCGACAATATAAAATGGTGCAAGCTGTTCGAGATTCTGAAAAAAGTAGGGGTAAGCTATAGGGAGAGACGGGTCATATACAATATGTACAACAACCAAGAGGGAATAATAAGAGTGGACGATCAAGAACGAAGTGCTCCTATTAAGAAGGGTGTAAGACAAGGTTGTAGCCTTTCGCCCCTACTCTTCAATCTGTACATCAAGGAAGCAATGATGGAAATAAAAGAAAGGTTCAGGAGTGGAATTAAAATACAAGGTGAAAGGAATCAATGATACGATTCGCTGATGACATTGCTATCCTGAGTGAAAGTGAAGAAGAATTAAATGATCTGCTGAACGGAATGAACAGTCTAATGAGTACACAGTATGGTTTGAGAGTAAATCGGAGAAAGACGAAGGTAATGAGAAGTAGTAGAAATGAGAACAGCGAGAAACTTAACATCAGGATTGATGGTCACGAAGTCAATGAAGTTAAGGAATTCTGCTACCTAGGCAGTAAAATAACCAATGACGGACGGAGCAAGGAGGACATCAAAAGTAGACTCGCTATGGCAAAAAAGGCATTTCTGGCCAAGAGAAGTCTACTAATATCAAATACCGGTCTTAATTTGAGGAAGAAATTTCTGAGGATGTACGTCTGGAGTACAGCATTGTATGGTAGTGAAACATGGACTGTGGGAAAACCGGAACAGAAGAGAATCGAAGCATTTGAGATGTGGCGCTATAGACGAATGTTGAAAATTAGGTGGACTGATAAGGTAAGGAATGAGGAGGTTCTACGCAGAATCGGAGAGGAAAGGAATATGTGGAAAACACTGATAAGGAGAAGGGACAGGATGATAGGACATCTGCTAAGACATGAGGGAATGACTTCGATGATACTAGAGTGAGCTGTAGAGGGCAAAAACTGTAGAGGAAGACCGAGATTGGAATACGTCAAGCAAATAATTGAGGACGTAGGTTGCAAGTGCTACTCTGAGATGAAGAGGCTAGCACAGGAAAGGAATTCGTGGCAGGCCGCATAAAGCCAGTCAGTAGACTGATGACAAAAAAAAAAGGTCAGCCAATTTGCACGAAATATTTATACACTACTGGCCATTAAAATTGCTACACCAAGAAGAAATGCAGATGATAAACGGGTATTCATTGGACAAATATATTATGCTAGAACTGACATGATACTACATTTTCACGGAATTTGGGTGCATAGATACTGAGAAATCAGTACCCAGAACAACCACCTCTGGCCGTAATAAAGGCCTTGATACGCCTGGGCATCGAGTCAAACATAGCTTGGATGGCGTGTACAGGTACTGCTGACCATGCAGCTTCAACACGATACCACAGCTCATCGAGAGTAGTGACTGGCGTATTGTGACGAGTCAGTTGCCCGGCCATCATTGACCAGACGTTTTCAGTTGGTGAGATATCTGGAGAATATGCTGGCCAGGGCAGCGGTGGAACGTTTTCTGTATCCAGAAAGGTCCGTACAGGACCTGCAACATGCGGTCGTGCGTTATCCTGCTGAAATGTAGGGTTTCACAGGGATCGAATGAAGGGTAGAGCCACAGGTCGTAACACATCTGAAATGTAACGTCCACTGTTCAAAGTGCCGTCAATGCGAACAAGAGGTGACCGAGACGTGTAACCAATGGCACCCCATACCATCAGGCCGGGTGATACGCCAGTATGGCGATGACGAATATACGCTTCCAATGTGCGTTCACCGCGATATCGACAAACATGGATGCGACCATCATGATGGTGTAAACAGAAGCTGGATTCATCCGAGAAATGACGTTTTGCCATTCGTGCACCCAGGTTCGTCGTTGAGAACACCATCGCAGGCGCTCCTGTCTGTGATGCAGTATCAAGGGTAACCGCAGCCATGGTTTCCGAGCTGATAGTCTATGCTGCTGCAAACGTCGTCGAACTGTTCGTACAGATGGTTGTTGTCATGCAAACGTCCCCATCTGTTGACTCAGGGATCGAGACGTGGCTGCACGATCCGTTACAGCCGTGCGGATAAGATGCCTGTCATCTCGACTGCTAGTGATACCAGGCCGTTGGGATCCAGCACGGCGTTCCGTATTACCCTCCTGAACCCACCGATTCCATATTCTGCTAACAGTCATTGGATCTTGACCAACGCGAGTAGCAATGTCGCGATATGCTAAACCGCAATCACGATAGGCTACAATCCGACCTTCATCAAAGTCGAGAACGTGATGGTACGCATTTCTCCTCCTTACACATCACAACAACGTTTCACCAGGCAACGCCGGTCAACTGCTGTTTGAGTATGAGAAATCGGTTGGAAACTTTCCTCGTGTCAGCATGTTGTAGGTGTCGCCACCGGCGCCAACCTTATGTGAATGCTCTGAAAAGCTAATCATTTGCATATCACAGCATCTTCTTCCTGTCGGTAAAATTTCGCGTCTGTAGCACGTCATCTTCGTGGTGTAGCAATTTTAATGGCCAGTAGTGTAATTGCATTTGATTCAGGGAATACGAATCTGAAACTATATGAAACTAGATTTTTGTTATTGTAATGCATTTGTAGGTTTGTGGAGCTATGTGGCACCAGATGTTTACGCACAGTTCATGCAATTTCCATAAATTATAGACTGGTAATTTGTGGATGTGGTGTTGGTGCGGATAGCATCCCAGATGTATCCCACTGTGTTCAGATCACGCAAATTTAGTGGCCAAGACATCAACGTGGATTCATAATTATGCTCCTCAAACCTCTATAACAGGATTCAGGCTTTGTCCTACTGCAAGATGTCATCGCCGTCGGGGAAGACGTCGGGCATGAAGCGAGGTTGTCCCCAATATTGTTCATAGCTAATGTGGTGTCTTCGCTTAATACCATAGGTCCCACACAAGCCGAAGTGATTGTCCCCCATGGAATAATATTGAACCAGCGGCCTGTGTGCGTAGGGTGTCACATTTCTCGACTAGCTGTTCGTCTAGTAAATGGCTTATCTGAACACAGTCGTCACCACGGAGTATTAAGAAGCGTGATTTGTGCTACCAGACGACTCGTCTCCATCGATCCACGGTTAACGTTTGATGATTCCATGTTGGGTCAACATGGAAACATTAGGTGTCATCTGCTACGGAGTCCTATGTTAATGTGCACTAAATAATGTGCTCTAAAACACTTGCACCCGCACCAGTACTGTACTCTGTCGTCAGAACTGCCACAGATCGTTCGTCGCCTGCCCTGCGTCACAGAGTGGTCAAGCCCCTTGTAAGTAGGCTGTTTAGGATTTTTTATTGGTAACGCCACGTAGCGCTCTGTATGAAAATCACTGGCTGTGCTGTGTGCAGTCTGTGGCTGGTTCGCATTGTTGAAATAGTCGCTATTGTAGTGTTGGGCAGTTGGCTGTTAACAGCGCGTAGCGTTGCGCAGTTGGAGGTGAGCCGTCAGCAGTGGTGGATGTGAGGAGAGAGATGGCGGAGTTTTTAGAGCGGATGATCTGGACGTGTGTCCATCAGAGACAGTAAATTTGTAAGACTGTATGTCATGAAAATGACTTTTGAACACTATTAAGGTAAATACACTCCTGGAAATTGAAATAAGAATACCGTGAATTCATTGTCCCAGGAAGGGGAAACTTTATTGACACATTCCTGGGGTCAGATACATCACATGATCACACTGACAGAACCACAGGCACATACACACAGGCAACAGAGCATGCTCAATGTCGGCACTAGTACAGTGTATATCCACCTTTCGCAGCAATGCAGGCTGCTATTCTCCCATGGAGACGATCGTAGAGATGCTGGATGTAGTCCTGTGGAACGGCTTGCCATGCCATTTCCACCTGGCGCCTCAGTTGGACCAGCGTTCGTGCTGGACGTACAGACCGCGTGAGACGACGCTTCATCCAGTCCCAAACATGCTCAATGGGGGACAGATCCGGAGATCTTGCTGGCCAGGGTAGTTGACTTACACCTTCTAGAGCACGTTGGGTGGCACGGGATACATGCGGACGTGCATTGTCCTGTTGGAACAGCAAGTTCCCTTGCCGGTCTAGGAATGGTAGAACGATGGGTTCGATGACGGTTTGGATGTACCGTGCACTATTCAGTGTCCCCTCGACGATCACCAGTGGTGTATGGCCAGTGTAGGAGATCGCTCCCCACACCATGATGCCGGGTGTTGGCCCTGTGTGCCTCGGTCGTATGCAGTCCTGATTGTGGCGCTCACCTGCACGGCGCCAAACACGCATACGACCATCATTGGCACCAAGGCAGAAGCGACTCTCATCGCTGAAGACGACACGTCTCCATTCGTCCCTCCATTCACGCCTGTCGCGACACCACTGGAGGCGGGCTGCACGATGTTGGGGCGTGAGCGGAAGACGGCCTAACGGTGTGCGGGACCGTAGCCCAGCTTCATGGAGACGGTTGCGAATGGTCCTCGCCGATACCCCAGGAGCAACAGTGTCCCTAATTTGCTGGGAAGTGGCGGTGCGGTCCCCTACGGCACTGCGTAGGATCCTACGGTCTTGGCGTGCATCTGTGCGTCGCTGCGGTCCGGTCCCAGGTCGACGGGCACGTGCACCTTCCGCCGACCACTGGCGACAACATCGATGTACTGTGGAGACCTCACGCCCCACGTGTTGAGCAATTCCGCAGTACGTCCACCCGGCCTCCCGCATGCCCACTATAGGCCCTCGCTCAAAGTCCGTCAACTGCACATACGGTTCACGTCCACGCTGTCGCGGCATGCTACCAGTGTTAAAGACTGCGATGGAGCTCCGTATGCCACGGCAAACTGGCTGACACTGACGGCGGCGGTGCACAAATGCTGCGCAGCTAGCGCCATTCGACGGCAAACACCGCGGTTCCTGGTGTGTCCGCTGTGCCGTGCGTGTGATCATTGCTTGTACAGCCCTCTCGCAGTGTCCGGAGCAAGTATGGTGGGTCTGACACACCGGTGTCAATGTGTTCTTTTTTCCATTTCCAGGAGTGTACATTGTTTGTTCTCTATTAAAATCTTTCATTTGCTAACTATGCCTATCAGTAGTTAGTGACTTCAGTAGTTAGAATCTTTTATTTAGCTGGCAGTATTGGCACTCGCTGTATTGCAGTAGTTCGAGTAATAAAGATTTTTGTGAGGTAAGTGATTCATGAAAGGTATAGGTTATTGTTAGTCTGGGCCATTCTTTTGTAGGGATTATTAAAAGTCAGATTGCGTTGCGCTAAAAATATTGTGTGTCAGTTTAGTGTTGATCAGAATAAGTAAAGAAAGAAATATATGAGTATGTTCAGTTTTGCTCAGCTGTTTGAAAATCAAATAACGTAAGGGGTTTACCAGCACAGTAATTCATAAATTTTTCTAAGGGGACGTTTCACCCTGACCTAAATGTACTGCGACGTGTTGTGGACGCTCGACACCTTGTCATAGTTTCATCCTACTTCAACCACTTTGCACCGACGGATTCAAAGATCATCGAGAACAACCTACCAGCATCATCATAACCAGTCAACATGTTACTCTATACAGTAACACACAGGTGCATACATAACATAAATAGTCAAAACACATACACAAAAATTTAAATTTTGTCTGGGATAATGACATTGTTCCAGAAATAAACTGAAATTGTTCTGATCTCCCAATTGGAAGGTTGTTCTTGGTTGTCGTATAAATATCGGAACTGGTAAGACCTCCAAATTAGGAATCCCCTCTGTGCCACAACCAGCTCGCCTGTTGCGGCTGAAAAGAACCACCAATCTACAGGGTGAGTCACTAACTATTACCAAGAATAACTCCGAAATTTTGAGAGGAGCTGAAAAGTTTGTAGGACAAAAGTTGCGTGGGACAACGGGGACCATAATATGACGTTGGTTTTTTGTGGTGAGGTGGGGTCGCTACAGAGATATGAAGGTTAACTTTTTTTTTTTTTTTTTTTTTAAATGGGATGCTATAGTTCGGTACATATTTTCTGATAGCGGATATCGAGACGAATTCAATGATGTGGAACAGTAAGATGTTTGAAAGTCAACGAAGGTCACATAGGACGCGAAGGAGATGTGTCGTGGCCGGCTCGTTCACCACGCCCTCCAACCGGGGATGAAGTCGCACATGCCATAAGCGATCTGAAGAATAATAAGGTAACTGGAGAAGATGGTATAGCAGCCGAGATGATGAAGTGGGGAGGCAACAAAGCAATAGACAACATGACCAACATAATTCACCAGATCTGGAGATCAAAGAAGTTGCCAGAAGGATGGAAGAATGCAATTATAGTATCAATACACGAGAAGGGGGACAAGAGAGATACAAAAAACTACAGAGGAATATCGCTACTAGAGGTCGGAAACAAGGTGCTGTCAAAACTATTGCTCAAGAGAGTAGAAGAACAGGTAGAAAGTACAGTTGGCGACTACCAAGCGGGATTCAGGAAGGGAAGAGGTCGTGTAGAACAGATATTTATCCTGAAGCAACTGATAGAACATAGGGCCTTAAAAAACAAAAAGATAGTAGTAACCTTCGTGAACTTCACATAGGCATATGACTCCATCGACAGACAGACTCTTGTTAGGATCCTGAAGAACAGAGGACTTGATGGAACTACACAAGAACTCATAAAAGAAATTCTGACAGACACAAAAGCAAGGGTGAGATTCAGAAGAGCACTGTCAGAAGAATTTGAGATCAAGACTGGTGTTAAACAGGGAGATGGATTGTCACCATTGTTGTTCAATATAGCACTGGACGAAGTGATAAGGCAGTGGAGAGCAATAAACGAGGAAATGGGAATACCAAAGACCCATGTGGGGGACAAAAAGAACAACAGGGCTCAAGTGGACTGCCTAGCCTTTGCAGATGATATAGCATTAGTAAGTGAGACGGAAGAAGATGCAAAGACACAACTCGACAACTTAAGTAAGGTAGCCAGAAAGGTGGGACTGAGGATCGCCTACAACAAGACAAAGACATTAAACGCCACTGCAGACTGGGAAACACCGGAAGGCACTGTGCAAATGGTGGACAAATTTAAATACCTGGGAGAATTTATAACAGGAAGGAACAGGAGTAAGGAGGGAATAACAGAGAGGATAAAGAATATGAGGTCAGCCTTCTGCATGACGAGAGAGATATACAATAAAAAGAATATATCCACAGAGGCAAAGATAAGCCACTACAAGGCAACAGTGAGGAATGCAGTATTATATGCTGCTGAGACGATGACACTAGGAAGAAATGGGTCAGAGCAACTAGAGAAAGAAGAGAGGAAAATACTGAGAAAAATACTACGTCCCAAAAGAGGTGGAGAGAGATTTTAATATATTTTTGTGTGGAATCTAAAATTTAAAAACCTCTCTCACACCGGCCTGACTTAGCTTCACTGATCAGGATAGTAAAAACATGCGTATGTTAAGGGAATTTTCATTCACAAAGCAGGCTTACCACATTCACACAGTTCAATACTGTTCTATCCTGATTAAATTGAGCTTAACTTAAATTCCATAAGGCAGTGAAGCAATTTCGAAGTCTCGGTGCGACGAAAATTGTCAGTCGATCTCTATTCTAGAATTCATAGGAAAGATACAATCTGCCTTATAGCCACAAAAAAAAAAAAAAAAAAAAAAAAATCTTTACACATGCAAATTTTTTACAATCTTCTGAAAAATTTTCTTCATCGATGTCTTGCTGAACTGCGGTGAAACTGATCGAACAGGAACATGGGACACGGCACGGAGGACAGGCGTCGCATTGGCGTACCGGACAGGAGACGTAACGGATTTGAGAGACCAGAAGGAACCTCAGGAACAGGTACTCAGGATTGTGGCATGAAGCAATCGAAATTCGTCTAAGAAATGGTCAACTATTAAAGATTCCTGGAAGAGAAGGGTTAGTCGAATTTCTCCAGATTCATTTTGAACTCAAAATGGACCTGATCCATCCAATCTTCCATCTGACGAATGGGAAAATCCATTCGTCTTATACTTTCCACACCTAGGTGTCTTAATCGATACTGTAGTTGCACAATATCACAACTCCAGATCGGAAAACAATTTTGAAAACATGGATAATTTCATCCATCTTCTTGAGTAAGCCGAAAGGTTCTAATCCTGGTTTTAATTATTTATTTATTTTTTTGTTGGCTTTTCCAAGTGGAAGTAGATCTGAATCTTTCCTAATTTGGTTTCAAGTACGAATGTGGATAGCATGTCAGAATGTTAGAAACTTTATTATTTGAGACAATTTCCAAAAAAAATTATATCTTACTCATACATGATTAAAATGAAACTTTGCTGAAAGAGAACGTCTGATTAAGTCTTGCTGCATTACCTCTACAGCTGAAATTAATCTTTGTTAGTATTGATTGCCGATCAAATTTTTCTCTTTTATACTCCGATTGCCGCATTTTCTCATGAACATATATGAATGCAATATAACAATAAACAAATCCAACTGGAAAATGACACATTATTATAAATTCAATGAAGAACTTTCTTATTAACTCTAATTTTATAAACTCACACTAAGCTAGTTAATGAAATTCTCTTGAATAGAATTTAGCTCGCGCCAAAAAAAAAAAAAAAAAAAAAAACCCAGCGAGTCTTTATATCTGTGGACAGTAGCAATCGATTCTAATTTCCTAACGCGGTTCATTTGTTCTCCTGTGAACTGTCAGTTTACAAACACTAACTTCACACGCAAGCGCCGTATTCGATCATATAGTTTCAGTAAACTTATTCTCACTGGAGATTAACACTCCCTGAATGTATATTATTTCACACGCACAAGCTTCTTTGGTGATCATCGTGTAGACAGATAATCCGTGAGTCTTCACAGCAGCAATAGCTACAGTTCCACTTACTTTTCTAAATATTCCTATACTATCACAGAAGCATTCGCTTACTGTTCATTAAACTATCACAGATGCTTGGCATGCTGTCATTTAACCTATCACAGTAGCTGAGGCATACTGTCCTTCGCACTTCGATTTTTTTTTCAACACTCAAATACTTCTTACAGACTTTTCATTTAATTTGAAACACTTTCCTTAAAAGTACCTCTTTAGGTCTACGTGGGGAAATAATCCTTTTATTCTTCCAGAATCCGGATATGTTAATAAATACGCACCAGGATTCGGTATATCAACTATTATATATGGACCTGTATAAATTAGATTCCATTTTCTGATGGTCTTCTTCAACCTTGATGACTTGATGTGTCTTCTTAAAAGAATTTTCTGTCTGATGTTGAAAGTCTGAATCCGTTTGATGTTTCTGTCATGGATTTCCTTTCGCTGTCTTGCTTTCTCCGTAATATTAATGAGAGCATTGCGAATTTTTTCTTCCCATGACATTTTGGTGTCCTCGAGTTTAGGCAAGTTATCTACCCAAAAGTTTCTTTCGTTATCTCTGAACATCAGTTCATTCGGGGTAAAGTTTGTAGAACTATAAGGTAAATTATTATGAATCTGCTCAAACTCGGTCAAATAGTTTATCCAGGTAGTTTGTTTATCATGACAGTACGTTCTCATGAATCTGTTTAGTTCTCGAAAAACCCGTTCAATTAAATTCCCTTGTGGATGATAGCAAGATGTAAATATCTGTTTTATTCCTAGTTGTGATACTAATTTTCTCCATAAATATCCAGTAAATATCTTCGCATTGTCAGAGATTATAGATTTTGGAATCCCTGAGTAAGGAATGTAGTCATTTACAAACTTTACTGCGGCAGCTCTTGCAGTTGCTGATTTTATAGGATATAGTTTAAAATATTTTGTAAACACATCACAGAATCCAATAATGTACTTAACACCACCTCTGGCTCTAGGAAGTGGTCCACAAATATCACATGATATAAGTGATCTTGGTGCTTCAGGTATTATTGAGTGAAGCGCAATTTTATTTCCCTTGTTGTCCGGCTTAGCCTTTTGACAGAAAACACATTTCTGTATGACTTTGTGCACTTTTCGCCTTATATTTGGGAAGTAACAATAATATCTAATCGTATTAGCACACTTTACAACACCAACATGATCCCAGGTCAAATGTGTAAACCAAATTAATCGTTCTTCATATTCTTCGGGTATGCAGACACACCACTTTGGATTCTTGCCCTCCCAGATTTAAAAAATAAAGTATTATTCACAAGCCGGTAGTATTCCAAATTGACCATAGGATTTTGTTGATTGAATTGTCGTATTATAGCATTCCATCATCGATCCTTCTTCTGAAGCTGAGCCATTGTCTTACATAAATGAATATAATATAACTTGTAATTATTTTCTTGAAGAAGAAGCACTGGAAATTCCGCCTTATTATTTACATCCAGTTCAGGTGTTATTCCTTCTGGAGATCTTGACAACGCGTCAGCTATAATATTTTCTTTTCCGGCTACATGAATAATTTGAAACTGATTTTCTTGCAGCGCCAGCGTCCACCTTGACAAGCGAGGATGCAGCAACTTACAAGTTTGTAAAAAGGCTAGTGATTGGTGGCCACAATAAACGGCTATCCTTGAACCATATTCATAATAATTAAACCTTTTCAAAGACCAAATAACTGTCAAAGCTTCCAATTCCGTAGTGGTATATCCTCTTTCATAGGTGGATAAAACTCTGCTAGCAAATGCAATTGGAGAAAAGGTTTTTACACCATCGATGTATCTAATTTGAAATAAACAAGATCCTAATCCCACATCTGATGAATCAGTGGCTAAAAGAATCCGACATTCATATCAGGGTGGTATAATAACGGAGCATTTATCAGTTGATCCTTAACTTCACAAAAAGCCTTTTCACAATCATTAGACCATTGCCATGGTTCATCTTTCCTCGGGAGCCGGTTTAGTGCTTCAGAGTTCATTGCTTGAGCTTTAATAAATCGACGAAAAAATGAAGCCAAGCCTATAAAGCCTTTCAGTTGTCTTCTGTTTCTTGGAGTTGGAAAATTTTTTATCGCACTAATCTTCGCTTCTGTTGGAAGAATGCCTTTTGCATTAATCATATGTCCTAAGAATTTAATTCTCTGTAGATTTGCAGTTATACCAGTTTGAACACAGCAAAAATCCTCCTAATAAGTTGTACATGTTCCTCCCAAGTTTTAGAGGCAATTAATAGATCGTCCACAAAAATTGTTATTCGACTACGTAGTTCTGGTCCTAGGGCATAGTCCAACGCAGAAATAAAAACCCCAGAGCTGATACTGAGACCAAACGGAACGACCTTGAACTGATAGCTTCTCCCTCCATATATAAAAGCAGTATATTTTCTTGAGTCCTTGTCTAACTGGACTTGCCAGAACGAACTTCTCAAATCAACACTGGTTAAATAGGATGCATCTTGAAATTTCTGTATTAACTCATTGATGTTCTCCGGATGTGTGCGCACAGGTATAATTTTCCTAATTTCCCTTGCATCTAATACCAATCGAACTTTTCCTCCTGGCTTTGGTACAACAAGCAACGGAGAACAATATGGGCTGTTCGACGTTTCAATAAGATTCCAGTTTAACATTTTTTGTATCTCTTCCTGAACTGATTGTTTTAATCGCCAGGGAATGGGATAGTGTGTGCGGCAAAATGTCTTACGGGGCTTAATCTGTAATGTACAAACATATCCTCTAATAATTCCGGGCTTTTCATGGAAAACTGACTCATATCCTGTTAATATATTAAATAATTGTTCCCTCTGACTATCCGTTAGGCAATCTGACTCTGCAATCTTCTGTTCGACTGTTTCTCTGAAATCCTCTACTTGAATTGACTTGATCGGTAGTCGGTACATATTATTATTTTCAGCACAAATCAACTGCACAGCAGCACCACGGAAATATCGCTCATACACTGCCTCCTTTCTCAGTAAGATCAGTGTAACAAATTGATCTTCGATTTTAAAATGCACCTTTCCTTCTACCAAGTCCAACTTGCAATTGCAGGCTTGCAAAGTTCCAATGCCAAGAATACAATCTACTAACAAGTTTTCCACTACAAGGAATGTGCATTGTTTAGCTACATTTCCCAATTTTATCTCTATAAGCGTTTGTATCTTGACGCTCGGGATTTTGCTCCCACTGCACCTATAACTCGGCAATTTTACTAATTCTGCGAAACAAAGTTCCGGATACTACGTCTGTAGATGAAGCTGTGTCCAATACAACATTGGTTAAAATTCCTCCCATTTCTGTGATGATCTCAGACACAGGAACCCTTTTATCTTCGACTACACAGGCCTTTAAGTCTCTCGTCAATTCATCTGTCATTAATTCGCCTTCATTATATCTCAAAATTGCCACGGAATTAATTTCGTTTAAAACAGGTTTGCCCCTTTTGTATTCCCCGGCCGACTTTACGGAGCACAAAGCGGGCCTCTTCAGTTTAAATGTCGATTATTATTTCCTCTTGAATCATCTACTACTTCTGTTATGACTGGTTGTTGTTGATGACTGGTTGTGTTATTTGCTTCAAATCGAGGGTCAGAATTTCTGTACGCATTATTATGATTTGAAAATTGCTGGTTCTGATAATCTCTTGCATTTCCCAACCTTGGGTTGTATCTGCGACCTGTTCGATTGTCTCTGAATCTGCTCCTCGCAGCACTGTTATTGAAGTTTCCATTTCCGTTGCAACTGTTTCCGTTGAATCTCTGACTATTCCTAGTATAATAATTATTAAATCCGTTTCCGTTCCGGTTTGCGTTTGGCGCCTCAATCGCTCTCCTCTGCATAAACGGTTGTCTTGGCCGATGTTCATCTTCCTCGATCATATCTATAGTGTCAAGCGTAGTCATGAAAGAGTCAAGGTCATGCTCATTAATATACAGCATTCTATTTCTGATGCTGGCCGGAAGTCGAGATTTTAATATGCCAATCACGTCTTGTAGAGGCATAGGCTTATTCCAATACCGCGATTTGTTTATATATTTCTCAAAGTATTTCTTTAAAGACCTACGTGAAAAGGAAAAAAGTTCCGGGTATAATACCTCCTGCCTTAAACGTTCTTGTACTCCTTCGGACCACTATTTGGATAAAAACCTCGTTCAAAATCTTCATATGTGTCCCAAGTTGATATCATATCAGATGCCCATATAGCTCCTGACCCCTGAATATAACCGGTCACGAAACTAACCTTTTGCCACTCACTCCAATTTTTTGGCAATACTCCCCTAAAACTTCTTATAAACACTGCGGGATGAGCATTTTTATTGTCTGGGTTGTAGATCTGGAATTGACGTTGTTTCAGCATTTTCTCCTCAATATTGCTTTTACAATTACAGTCATTATGACTACCCTCATAGTGTTGTGATTGATTGCAAAAACGAGCATGTGCATTAATGTCACTCCAATTTTATGGCAATACTCCCCTAAAACTTCTTATAAACACTACGGGATGAGCATTTTTACTGTCTGGGTTGTAGATCTGGAATTGACGTTGTTTCAGGATTTTCTCCTCAGTATTGCTTTTACAATTACAGTCATTATGACTACCCTCATAGTGTTGTGATTGATTGCAAAGGCGAGCATGTGCATTAATGTCCCTGTCTCTCAATGTTTTCTTTCCATTGTTTAAGTTCTTCGCCTAGTTGTTCTCTGCCTTCTCGATAGCCTTTATTATACGCTTTTTCTTCAGAACTCTCGGTAATTTCTCTGCCTTCTCGAAAGCCTTTATTATACACTTTTTCTTCAGAACTCTCGGTAATATATTATAAACTACCCTAACCGTATGTTCAATATTGTCTGAACAAATGCTTTGCCTTTCCAAACATAACTGCGAGAATTTTCCTGCGAGAATGTTTAACTTATGATCAACCTCGTCTTGTCTCTCCTTTATGTTAACTATGGATTTATCCAAATTTTGGATGTCCTTCGAGATATTGTCTTGTGATTGTCTCAAATCCTGCATATCTGCTGACATCTCATTTACTGGTTGCTTTAATTCATCTTGAACTTCAACTAATACCGGAATTACCGCCATAGAACATTGCATCTGTTCTTGTGCTTGAATTATCTGTGGGATTGACTCGACCTGCTCTTTAATAGTATCAAGCTTAGTAGCAACATACTCGGTTGGCTCTAGGCGTAACTTCTTCGCATTTTCATTACACTGCTGAGTGACTTGCTCAATTTGAGCAGCTAATTTTAATTCTGTCTTTTCATTCTGAATTTTCAATTCTTCCGCAGTTTTATTTAATTTATCATCAAGTTTCTGAAAACTCTCTGCTAATTTATTATTTAATTCCGCTTGATTAGCTTCTAATTGCTCCTGGACTTTCACTTGATTGGCTGCTAATTGTTCATTCAATTCCCTTTTAGTCTCTATTTGCGCTTTAGTTAAGTCTGTTACATTTTTGGCTAACAGTGTTAACTGCTGCATGATTACAGTCAATGGGTCTATTTCGTCCCGCTCAGATGACATTGAAACACTTAAGCTTTGTTGTGGGGCCTGACTAATGCTGCCGCTAGGCACTACTTCAGTCAAGCTAGCGTCTAATGTTTCATTAACCTCAGAAACAGCTGAGGGCTGTTGTGATTCGCTCTGCTGTTGCATTGCCATTTTATAAGCCGCCCTAGTAAGAACCATTAATACACAGAACAACATATATATATAAAGTCACTCGCATCTGAGTTAATAATGTCACTGACATAAACTTTGCATAATACTCACTTAGAATAAACACTTCCTATCTAAAGTTCAACCCAACATTCACTTAATCAATCTGATTCAAACCGATAGACATTTAAATAGTTATTCTAAATTTCTATCTACAAAAATTTAATTGTATATTGTCTGGCCTGAACGACGTTCTCGTAGGTTGTGGCGAAATCGTGACTTCTGGAACAGGCCTCGTCTTCTTTTCTCTCGTGCACATACAACATAAAATTCACACAATGTTTAAGTAATGCTCAAAAATGTGTCCTGTCACAGTGAAGCCAAATTTAATTTTTTTGTGTGGAATCTAAAATTTAAAAACCTCTCTCACACCGGCCTGACTTAGCTTCACTGATCAGGATAGTAAAAACATGCGTATGTTAAGGGAATTTTCACTCACAAAGCAGGATTATCACATTCACACAGTTCAATACTGTTCTATCCTGATTAAATTGAGCTTAACTTAAATTCCACAAGGCAGTGAAGCAATTTCGAAGTCTCGGTGCTACGAAAATTGTCAGTCGATCTCCTGGAAACATTTGTAATAATTATTATCTTTCGGTGATCACATGGGGAAGACCGGAGATCTGCTGGTAAGACCGTGTTAGCCTATTTGTTTGAAGTAACTGGATATCTTGAGCATACAAAACGGCAGGTTCGACCAGTGTAAATCAGACGTTCCCCATTGATCCCGTGCAACACAGCTTAGTAAGGAGACACTGTCAATAATAATCAGCTAAATAATACGCGAACACACTTACTTTAGTTTAGTTCATGTATTAAATTCCTTCTCATACAGAATCTCATCAAGATGGCGACTAGCTCAACACTAACACGACTAATCAGCAAGCATTCCTTCATTCTTTTCATAAGAGAAAACATAGATAGCAGAGAAGCTATTCCATGGAGTAAATGGACGCTCCAAGGAATAATTGGGCTTGAAACTACTTCGCATTGATAATCGGTAAGATAAGATGAGATATTTCGAGATATGTACTGAGTTATATAATTTATAAAATTTCTGAAAATATCGCGGAGAGACCGCTGTAAGAGACATTACAAGGTGGATGCGAAGATCTAGGGAAGAAGTGTACCGGAACATGAGAACAATATCCGGGGAAATCAGACTCAAAAGGGCACGGTTTGCTGGGCATGTAGTTAGGATGAGTATGGACAGAATGACGAAGACAGTGTGGGAAAAACAGGGAGGACAAGGGGAAAGACAGGAACCAAGTGGATTGTTGAACTTCGGAAGGACTGGTTGGAATTGGGGATCAAGGTCGAAGGAAAGGAACATTGGAGGAACAAATATACACCGACAAATATGCCGGAGATCAATGACAGAGAAGAATACAGGAAAAGATTAGAATGTCACCAGTGGAGCCGCCAGGAGAAACGGCAACTGAAGATCTCGGAAGAAGAGCGGGAGAGG
Organism: Schistocerca serialis cubense; assembly: GCF_023864345.2. Classification (NCBI taxonomy): domain Eukaryota; kingdom Metazoa; phylum Arthropoda; class Insecta; order Orthoptera; family Acrididae; genus Schistocerca; species Schistocerca serialis. The sequence goes on along the minus strand of NC_064644.1, from coordinate 475,518,541 downwards.
AGAAGAGAAAGAATGAAGAGGTTCTGGGAGAAGAAGAGGAAAATGCAGTCCACAAAGGAGCTACCCGTGGTCCTACAGAGGCCGTAACGCAAGAAGAAGAAGAAGAAGAAGAAGAAGAAGAAGAAGATACCAATGGTCATCACTTCGAACACCTTCTGTAAATGGACGTTCATGCCACCTTTTTGATCTTCGTTGACCTTCAAAGACCTTACTGTTACACGTCACTGGATTCGTCTCGATAGGCGCTATCAGAAAATAAGTAGCATCTCATTCAAAACAAAGTTGACCTTCATATCTCTGACGCGATCCCACCTGGCAACAAAAAACCAATACCATATTATGGTCCCCATTGTCCCATGCAACATTTGTCACACAAACTTATCAGCTGCTATCATCTATGTGGCAATAGTTAGTGGCTCACCCTGAATAATGGGCCAGATCTAAAACAGCCCCCCTCTACTCTTTATAGTGGAGAATGAAAATTGAAAGAAACTGCAGCCATACTCAACACTTATTGTGACACACTAGCACATATCCAACAGCTGTCCCTACCTATAGGTTTTATGCAATGCGCAATGTCTTCAGAAACCCCACAAAAGATTTTCATATTGTCTCGCTCGCTACCTGCAAACTGTTACTCCTACAGAAAAAATGAATGGGACATTTTGGTAGGGAATTTAATGTAGTTAAATTTTGCACTTGGTTACGGTTTCGCTGGAGGCCACGGTTTTAGAGTTATTCAAGAAAAACGTATTTGAAGGTCACTTTTGCATGTTTTGCCTGAATAACTCGGAAACAGGAGCCTCCATCGGAATCGTATCGTACAAAATATAAACTCATGAAATGTTCTACAAAAAGGTCTTGTTCATTTTTTTCTGTAGGACTAACAGTCTGTGTGTAGCGATCGAGAGCATATGACAATGTCGCACGTGGGTTTTGAAGGCATTGTGAGTTACACAAAACTCACAGGTGTGGCCAGCTTAATCACCCTGTATACTCACAATACACGTACAGAAATGTTTTAGTTTTAGTCGGTTAGACATTCAAATAGCCCTGAACAGAGCTCGAACATCAGTAGAGAATTGCGAATGTTTCTATCTGTGTTTCGTCTCGTTGTGATGGCTTCGGCTAAGAAGAATCAAAGCAATTATTAAAGCAGTTCAACTGCTCGTGAGGATCTTGCTTTTCAGCCATTCTGTGTTTTCAGTTAAATTTTGAGATACTTCACTTATTACGAGAACAATGTGATAGTCCTACGAGTGCGGTGCGGTACTGTGAAGAAATTTCTAGAAGAAAAACTTCGGGGACAGAGAGGAGCCTCTCGCATCCGCACCCTCAGTGAATGTTCGATAAAGCTGTCTCTCAGCGAAGGCGCCGGCGGATTCACTGATCAAAGCGTCGTTGGTCCGTGTAATGCGCTTGGGTCAGAAGTCTTCTTTGTCATGTTGCAAGAGGCTAGCTAAAGATAGCGAGCAGCGCACTAATCCTGGACGCCTGGGAGGAATCATTGTACCACTGACGACGAATATGGGTGAATCAGAGTGCACTCTCCAACAACTGCAGATGATGTCTGTCAGCACTTCAAGACACATTTTTTGTTTTATTCTTAAACGTGGAGTATTCAGTAAATTAAAAACGTTTTCCGTGGATCCTGTTACGGATACTGCAGAGCTTTCGGGTGGCAGTAGGACATTCACTCTTTATATTTCATAAGACGTAAAAACTTTGACTTGATAAACTATGACTTCTAAAATCTAGCCGCCTGTGAAGAGTGAGGTGTTTTTCTAATCTGAATTGTGTAGGCATTAACAACATGATCCTTTAGTAGTTACAAACTGTTAAACATTTATGCATTTATGCAGTCCACAATATACAATAAAACATGCACATTAATACTGTTAACATTTGCAGTTGCTACTTCTGTTACGTTTATCATGCAGATAAATATATTATTCGTTTTTATGCAACTGAATGCTGATTTTGCTTTTAAAAGAAAATAATTTAATCATATTGTATGTACTTTGTTAGAAAATTTGCAGTGTTTCCTGGAAGAACATTTAAATTATATAACTATTCACAATTTTTCTTCAATATTTTGAATAAAATACCCAAAATGAAAAAAGGAAACAAAATCTTCTTGATTAACAATTTTTGTAGAAAATGATTCATTCAGTTTCCACATCTTCCCTAAGAAAACTGATTCAGACAATATTATTTCCGCTGATTCGGCGCATCTCAAAACTAATATCTAGCGTTTTGTCATTCCGCATTACATCGTCTTGTAACTAATCCTTTATCGCGTGACAGTCAGCTAAATGAGTTACACGACATTAAATCGCTCGCTGTCAGTAATGGGTATGACCAGGGTCTGGTAGATTACATCTTCAGAAAGAAAAAGATGTTCGACCTTGTACAACGCTCTTTCCACCCACAATAAAAAATGCATATGGATTTCCTTCTTAGGAAATGTTTCTTATACGATTAAGCGTCTTCCAGTGAAGACTATAGTTTGCAAAGAAGACCTTTGCATACAGTGGAAAATACTGACGACTCGTTTTCCAATTCAGGTGTCTATAAATTAACCTGCAACAATTGCTCATGCTATTACATTGGTCAGATAGATAGAGCTGTGAGGACAAGATATAAAGCATATTTTAGGAAAGAAAGGTGCTGTTACATTGGTCAGATAGGCAGAGCTGTGAGGGTAAGACATAAAGAGCATCTTTTAGGAAAGAAAGGTGCAAACATTCATAACTCTACGTTTGCTGAACATCACTGACTGCACACCATACTCCAAAAAATTTGAAAGACCCAGCTATTCTTCACAGAGAAGTCAAATGGTGTAGGATGGACCTTTAGGAAGCATAAGAGATCTATGAAAATCTAGAGCGCAGAGATGGGACATTACTAAACAACCAGGTGCAACTCGCCTGTAGACAGTTTTTCGATGCTTCAAACCTATACTGTTCGCTAAAAAAATCTTCATACGACTGCTGGTAGCCTTTGCGAGTGGTTCATTTTCTCAGAATTCTATTATACCATTTTTGTGCATACAGTTTCATTTATCAATTTACTAAGATATTAACGCCACCCACTCTTGATACGTTTGTCACTATACAGAGACGTATGAATTTTTGCACTTTACTGTCACTATGTTTAATAGAGTGCTGCTGAACTGGTGTTCGTACTTTTCGTTCGATGATGTACTGAAGGTCATATTAATCTGTTTACTGTCAGTGTTCTTGTAATAACGTACTTATGCACAGACATTATTTTCGTACTGTAATGTACTGATTGTCCTCTAAGGGTCTTAATGTATGCTAGTATATTTTATTTGCATTTTCAACATTTTATTCTATACTCGTTTGTTCGCATGGTGTATTTCTGTACGTCTGTTACTAATGTGCTTACGCTAATTGGCTGTTTATGCTGCCAAGCGTACGTGTTTATCGGCGCATACTCCTCAGGATTTGTTTTCCTGGTATCCATGCTCTCCACCACTCTCCTTCAGTCGGCATGTAGCTCTAAACATAATCTAGCATTTTATATTATTTATTTTACGTACGTGACAAGTCCTTGATTTTAGAGGCCTTAACTTTTACAGTGAATGTACAGATCGTTGCCGGCACATTTCATCTGGTGATGTTAGATCGCTTCACTAGAGGACAAGCTGTTTGCTAACGTGAAGTTTTAAGTACTACTTTTCGCATTTTGATATACAGTGCGATTTTTTCCATCGTGTACAAACTATAGGGATTGACCGATGAGAAGACACGGAACAAAAACGCTCTAATAAACTTATGTCCGGAAATGCACGGTTTCCATGCTAGAGACCATTTATCCAATCATACATTGTTACAGAGGCTGCGGTCTGATACGCGCTGTACCATGCAGCCACAGTTACTGATACGTGGTACTTACTGGAAGTAAGGAAAACGTGGGAGGGAAGACCCACCAATATGACTTCCTCTTTACACAACCTGTTTATTTAACAATATATAAACTGTGTTTTACAGATAATCGAAGCATTTAACCATAAAATTTTCTTTAACGAAATGAACAAATTTCTAAAATTGTTTTGACCTTAAGCCTTAAGTTGAATAAATTTTTCATCTTTACAAAAGAAATCTGAAGTACTGCATTGCAACACAGCAAACAATATGATAATGATTACAAGACGGACCTGCAGCCCGCCCGTTATCGGGTGAAACAGCGGTGTTTACTACCGCGCTGGACACAGTCTGTTTTATTAAATGCCCTTCTGCAACACATGAAAACTATGTAAGCACCATTGATGATAAGAGTGATTCAGTTACTCAAAACAAATGACCTAACTTTTAATTTGAAAGCTGTATGTCGAAAGGTTCGGGGTTAAGGTGGGCATCTGTGTTTAAAGGTTAAACAGATTAGCAAACAATACGACAATGATAAGGCTTACTTCAGAGCAACCACCCTCTTAATTTCAATCGGCAACCAAAGTGCGACTGGACCCCAACCCGTTCCTTCTAACGATTTTATTTTGACTAAAGCCCTATTGACAGTTGACTGTTAATATTTTCAAGATTAATCTTATTGTCAGTTATTAAGACCGCTCTGAAGGAACTTTTTAAAACATTATTTGTGAACACTTGTTACAAGAGAACCCACTCGACGGAATCACAAGATCGAGCTAACATACACCAATAATGACCAGGTCTTTGAAACAGCTTAGTACAACACATTGCTCAGATTACAACTAATGACTGAGAAATGCGATTAAAATCAAAGAATTGAACGGATTAACAACTAAATCTAACCACAAGGTCCCTCTTTTAACGGGAACCTGTGCCTTAGTACAATTGTTCCGGTTGTATTTATGTAGCCGGCTGGTGTGGCCGAGCGGTTCTAGGCGCTACAGTCTAGAACCGCGCGACTGCTACGGTCGCAGGTTCGAATCCTGCCTCGGGCATGGATGTGTGTGATGTCCTTAGGTTAGTTAGGTTTAAGTAGTTCTAAGTTCTAGGGGACTGATGACCTAAGATGTTGAGTCCCATAGTGCTCAGAGCCATTTGAACCATTTTTTTTGTATTTATGACCAAGAGCTGATTAATTAGAATATTAATGATCGGGTACAATCCAGAAAGGAAAGGAAATATAATAGCGAGACAAATTTTCAAACGACAACTAGTGTCTTAGTACAGAACTGCTGCCTATATTTACGACCAAAGAACCGACCGAGTAAAACTCTGAGTGTCGGGTATAAACTAGAAAATAATAAGGAGGGCAGGTAGACAAAGAAATAAATCACCACGAAGATTACAGAATGTTACTCCCCTTTATCAGCAAGCAGTTCCATGGGTCCACGGTGCGTCGCAGCGGTTGCTGAGTGGTGCCGATGAAAGCAGTGTAGAAGAGGGCAGCCAGGCCACGAGCGGTCGTCCGACACGAATGTTGCCAACCAACTGACAGGATGTCGGCCTGCTGCTTGTAGTCGGCGCTGACTCCGGTGAAGCACTCCGGTACCTTCGCTCTGAGCAGGCCCTCCTTGCGCAGCTCGCGGCTTCGGCCGATCGGACATCGTGACCACCTGTTGTCGCGACGCTACCGCCAATCCCCAAACTTTGTGCCTCCCTCTCGGGCGAGCGAACCCAATATATATATATCGGCAAACAGACCTTAAAAAGACAAAACAGACAGTTACCGCCTTTTCCCCACAGATATTGGCAATGGCGCTGCAAGAGGGATGGTCGATATTTCACCTGAGCCAGTGACGCAGACAACATAGCCTACAAATTCAATGGCGCCACGGCTCAGTTACAGTATGTGTTGAAAATGGTTTCCATGTGCCTCAACGCATGCATGTACTCGCCGTAGCATGTTCTGTCTCACACGCTCACATCGGCCAGGCTGCCTCCGAACTGTGTCAAGGGCAGCGTGAATACGCAATTCCAGTGTCTCCAGAACTGGAATGGGCTCTGCCTACACGATATTTTTGAGATGGCCTCATCACTAGAATTCTCACGGGTTGAGATCCAGTGAAATAACAAGCCATGCAACTGGACCCCCTCCTCCGATCCATCGACCAGGGAAGACACCATTGAAATGCATCTGGACGTTAACGGCGAAGTGGCCTGAAGCACCATCTTGTAGCAGCCACATAACCCTTCAAATCAAAAGTGACACCTCTTCCATCAGGGGAGGCAAAGTCACCCGCAAGAAACACCGATAGTTCCGGCCTGTTACGCGACGTGGAAGGAAGACTCGTCCCAAAGTACGATCGCCAATTATCGCGGCCCACACATTCCGGTTGAACCAACGCTGATCATTCGCTGTAACCATACCAAGGGATATACTATCCTACAAATGACTGTTATGAAAGTTGAATATACCACTCTGCATAAAGGTGGCCTCATCTGTGAATAGGATGGATGCCACAAATCTCAGAATCGTCGTTGCCTGGTTAAGAAGCCAGTGACAAAACTGCTCCCAATGTGGAAAGTCTGTCCAGCACACGCCGCAAGTGATAAGGATAGTAAGAAATGTCATGAAGTATGTTCCACAGGGTCGTCTGACTTACGTCATACTGGTGGACCAACTGTCTGGTACTGACACGGCTGTCGCATACCACAGTGTTAATCACATATTCTTCCAAGTCTGGTGTCCGAACATTTCGGGTATGTCCTTCACGATTTCCTGCTTCCTGAAACGATCCTGTGTCAAACAACTGGGAAACTGTTGCAAACATTGAATACTGAGATTGTTGTCGGTGGGATATGTCTCCTGATACAACCTTGCTGCCCTCCGCCCATTGCAATTTGCCTTTCCGTAAGTAAACACAATGTCGGTAAACTCTCGATTCGAATATGGAACCAATGTGTGCAACACTGTCTGACATACACTACTAGGTGAGTCAGGAAGTGGAGTGAAACAGACACAAAATTACCAGTTACTATGGCAGGAGAGGGCGCTAGGGCATAATGTATGAGAAACAGTACCACCATCCCCCGCATCTCGTGGTCGTGCGGTAGCGTTCTTGCTTCCCACGCCCGGGTTCCCGGGTTCGATTCCCGGCGGGGTCAGGGATTTTCTCTGCCTCGTGATGGCTGGGTGTTGTGTGCTGTCCTTAGGTTAGTTAGGTTTAAGTAGTTCTAAGTTCTAGGGGACTGATGACCATCGATGTTAAGTCCCATAGTGCTCAGAGCCATTTGAACCAGTACCACCATCTAGGAAGAAACAATGCGTACGTTAACTGTGGCTGCACGGTACAGCGTTTATTAGACCGCAGTCTCTGTAACGAAGTATGATTGAATAAATGAGCTCTAGCATGGAAACCATGCATCTCCAGACATAAGTTCATTCGACCTTTTTTGTTCTGTAGCCTCTCATCGATCAACCCCTACATTTTGTACATGGTGGAAAAATATCGCTCTGTGTATCACGTTGTTTGTGACATGCCTACACTTGCTTTAGGTAATAGTTTCTGTGTGACACGTAATACAGGTCCATGATGTTTTGATATTATTGTATGTTGTCGCATCTATGCAGCTTTCTTGTGCTTATGAAGAAGACGGGTTTAAATCTGTCGAACCCACGGTTAGGGTTAATTGAATACCACCATTTATTTCAACTGGTTGGCTGTCTTATTCACCTGCTACACAATTTTTCTGTTCTTTTAATGTGCCCAATGGTTCTCCTGTTGGCACTAGAGACATCCAGCACAGGTTTCCAACTGATAGTTTATCACACTTATACGTTTCATTACACATAATTTTCCCTGTTGTGCACTGTATATGACTTGCTCTAGAGTTGACTGAGGAATCATGGGAGCTGTAGAGTGTGAGAGTGCGGTGGGAACAGAGGGAGAGAGGAAGGATGATGATGGACACTCTCTCTTTCTGTGTGTGTGTGTGTGTGTGTGTGTGACGCAAGTGCGCGTGTGTACACAAGTGTATGCATGTGTGCGTGTGTACATGCTTCCATATGCGTGTGTTTGTACATACGCATCTGTTTTTGTATGTTTACAATTGCATTTAGAGAGATCATTACTTCAGTATTATACAGGATGGTCCAAATAAAAGTATCAGTGTGAGTGGAACAGTGATGGTATTAATGATGGAGCAGCAGGTGTTCGTTGTGGAAAGTTACGTGACAACGAAGTCTTGAAAACGGTGTGGTCAGTTGCAGAGAAGTTTAATGTTTTAAAAGTGCCAGCAAATAGTGCCATGGAATTCTTAGTCCAGAAATGGCGCCAGACAGGATCTGTTTTGAATAAGTCAAAAAACATTCTGGAACGTGTCTGCACAAGTGCCAAGAGATGAATGGTGTTTACTTTTAACATCTGCTATGGTCACGTTAGCACTGGTTTTCTTTTCCTCTGCTGGGATTCTTTGTACCGTGGAACTCTATTCTCAGGGCTATTTTTATTTTCCCAACCCTGTGTAACAGTTAAAGATTAAAATGGAAATAAATATCAGAAATACCACATACCACAAAGTTGATCAATGTCCCCATAGCAGCACCATGCAGACCAGACAATACCCAAGCGCTACATGATATTAACAAATTGTATTGCTAACAATACATACCAAAATTGAATCACATGATGAAACGCCAATGAGTTTAAAAAAAATCTGAAGAAATGAGAAGCAGTATACAAGGTGGAGAACTGTAGCTTGATGGTAAGGTCAAAACAGGATGCAGGGAGTAGAATCCAGCAGAATTGTCGGATAATCACAGCCCAGAAATGCACCATTATGTAGTTATGACCACAAAATGGCAGCCAGGCAGTGACAAACGGCAAGAAAACTTGTTTGGGTGTGCCTAGCAGTGGGGTTTTGTCTGTATAAGCTGCTGCTGCGTTATGCTGACGCTACTGTACTCCAATGCAGATTTATAGCGCTGTTGGAGGCAGGCTGTACAGGGTGCAGCCAACTGCAGGTGGTGGCTCATGTTGGTACCAATGACGAGTGTCGCTTTGGATCGGACCAGATTCTGCCTGGTTTCGGGCGGCTAGCGGAAATGGTAAAGACTGCCAGTCATGCTTTCGAGATTAAGGCGGAGCTCACCATCTGCAGCAACGTCGATAGAGCCGACTGTGGTCCTTTGGTGCAGAGCTGAGCGGAGGGTCTGAATCAGAGGCTCAGGCGGTTATGTGACCGTATAGGCTGCAGATTCCTTGACTTGCGCCATCGGGTGGTGGGTTTCCGGGTTCCGCTTAATAGGTCAGGAGTCCACTACACACAGGAGGCGGCTACGCGGGTAGTGGGCCTGTGTGGAAGGGACTGGGCGGTTTTTTAGGTTAGAGGGTCTCAGAGAACAACAGAAGGGGCGTCCGACTAAAAGTGGGCAGGTAAAACACAGTAAGGTAGTTGTAGAAAAGATTGGTGTTGTAGTTGTAAATTGTCGTAGTTGTGTTGGGAAAGAACTAGAGCTCCAAGCCCTAATAGAAAGCACTGAAGTTCAAATAGTTGTAGGAACAGAGAGCTGGCTAAAGCCGGAAACGATCTAACAGTGTTCAGAAAGGATAGATTAAATACATTTGGTTGTGGAGTATTTATTGCTGTCAGAGGTAGTTTGCCTTGTAGCGAAAGTAGATAGTTCATGTGAAATAGTATGTGTAGAGGTTATACCTGAGAATCGGTAGACATAGTTACTCAGAAGACATAGTTACTAAACAGTTCAAAGAAAACTTGAGTCTCATTTCAAATAAGTATCTCGCTCATACAATTATAGTCGGTGGTGACTTCAATCTACCCTCGGAATGCTGGAGAAATTATACGTTTATAGCTGGTGGCAGGCATAAAACATCATCCGAAATTGTACGCTTCCTCAGAAAATTAGTTAATGAGCCCACTCGAAGCGTGAATGGTTGCGAAAGCATACTTGACCTTTTAACAACAAATAATCCTGGACAAATAGTGAGTGTTGTGACGAATACAGGGATTAGCGACCACAAGGCAGTTGCTGCTAGGCTGAATACCGTAACACCTACAACCATCAAAAAGAAACGTAAGTACATCTATTTAAAAAAGCCGATAAAAATGCTCTTAACGCCTTTTTAACGGACAGTCTTCACTCATTCTGATCTGATCATGGAAGTGTAGAAAAGTTGTGGAATGTTTTCAAAGAGATGGTATCAACAGCAATTGAGAGATAGCCGGCCGCGGTGGCCGTGCGGTTCTGGCGCTGCAGTCCGGAACCGCGGGACTGCTACGGTCGCAGGTTCGAATCCTGCCTGGGGCATGGGTGTGTGTGATGTCCTTAGGTTAGTTAGGTTTAAGTAGTTCTAAGTTCTAGGGGACTTATGACCTAAGATGTTGAGTCCCATAGTGCTCAGAGCCATTTGAACCAATTGAGAGATATATACCACATAAATTAATAAGTGATGGTACTGATCCCCCATGGTACACAAAACGGTTCAGATCGTTTTTGCAGAATCAACGAAAAAAGCATGCCAAATTTAAAAGAACGCAAAATCCTGAAGATTGGCAAAGTTTTACAGAAGTTCCAAATATAGCTCGTACTTCAATGTGAGATGCTTTTAATAATTTCCACAACGAAATTCTGTCTCGAAATCTGGCAGAAAACCCAAAGCGATTCTGGTCATACATAAAGCGCACCAGTGGCAAGACGCAATCAATATCTTCACTGCGCGATTACAACGGTGAAGTCACTGATGATAGAGCCACTAAAGCAGAGTTATTAAACACGGTTTTCCGAAACTCCTTCACCAAAGAAGATGAGGTACATATTCCTGAATTCCAATCAGAACAACTGCCAAGATGAGAAACATAGAAGTAGATATCCTCAGTGTAACAAAGCAGCTTCAATCACTTAATAAAGGCAAGGCCTCCGGTCCAGATTGTATACCAGTCAGGTTCCTCTCAGAGTATGCTGATAAACTAGCTCCATATTTAGCAATTATATACAACCACTCGCTCACAGAAATATCCGTACCTAAAGACTGAAAAATTGCTTAAGTCACACCAATACCCAATAAGGGAAGTAGGAGTAATTCGCTGAATTACAGGCCTATATCACTAACGTCGATTTGCAGTAGGGTTTTAGAACATATACTGTATTCGAACATTATGAAGTACCTCGAAGAAAACGATTTATTGACATATAGTCAGCACGGATTCAGAAAACATCGTTCTTGTGAAACACTACTAGCTCTTTATACTCATGAATTAATAACTGCTATCGCAGAAGGATGTCAAATTCAAATTGATTCCATGTTTGTAGATTTCCAGAAGACTATGGACACCGTTCCTCACGAGCGTCTTCTAACCAAACTGCGTGCCTACGGAGTATCGCCTCAGTTGTGTGACTGGATTCGTGATTTCCTGTCAGAAAGGTCACAGTTCGTAGTAATAGACGGAAAGTCGTCGAGTAAAACAGAAGTAATATCCGACGTTCCCCAAGGAAGTGTTACAGGCTCTCTATTGTTCCTGATCTATATTAACGACATAGGAGACAATCTGAGTAGCCGTCTTAGGTTGTTTGCAGATGATGCTGTCATTTACCGTCTTGTAAAGTCATCAGATGATCCAAACGACTTGCAAAATGATTTAGATAAGATGTCTGTGTTGTGACTTGGCAAGACAGCCAAGTCACAATGAGAGGAAGCCGAAAGGCACGCGTCAAGCTCACGCAGATTGGCGTGAGGTCTGGAACAGTTAAAGGAATTAATAGTAGCAAATAAAGTACGTAGTTGATGTAATACTTAACTTTAATCCACAATTGTAGAACATCTCTCTTGACGATACATGTTATAACCACAATATAAAATAATATCAAATGCTATGGCGCCTTGCTAGGTCGTAGCAAATGACGTAGCTGAAGGCTATGCTACTATCGTCTCGGCAAATGAGAGCGTAGTTGTCAGTGATCCATCTCTGGCTAAGTCGGCTGTACAACTGGGGCGAGTGCTAGTAAGTCTCTCTAGACCTGCCGTGTGGTGGCGCTCGGTCTGCAATCACTGACAGTGGCGACACGCGGGTCCGGCGTATACTAATGGACCGCGGCCGATTTAAAGGCTACCACCTAGCAAGTGTGGTGTCTGGCGGTGACACCACAGTCTGTATGGTGCGAAAAGTGGCAATTGACCCTGAATGTAGAAAAGTGCGAAGTTATTCACATGAGTACTAAAAGAAATCAGCTAAATTTCGATTACGCTATAAGTCACACAAATCTGAGGGCTGTAAATTCAACTAAATAATTAGGGATTACAATTACAAATAACCGAAATTGGAACAATGACATAAATAATATTGTGGGCAGAGCAAACCAAAGACTGCGATTCATTGGCAGAACACTTAGAAGGTACAACAGGTCTACCAAAGTGACTGCTTACACTACGCTTGTCCGCCCTATTCTGGAGTACTGCTGTGCAATGTGGGATCCGCCTCATGTGGGACTGACGTATGACATCGAAAAAGTACAAAGAAGGGCAGTTGGTTTTATATTATCGTGAAATAGGGGAGATAGTGCCACAGACATGATACGTGAATTGCAGTGGCAATCATTAAAACAAAGGCGTTTTTCGTTGCGACGGGATCTTCTCATGAAATTTCAATCACCAGTTTTCTCCTCCGATTGCGAAAACATTCTGTTGGCACCCACCTACATAGGGAGAAATGATCATCACGATAAAATAAGAGAAATCAGGGCTTGCACAAAAAAATTTAAGTACTCGTTTTTCCCGCGTGTCGTTCGAGAGTGGAACAGCAAAGAGACAGCTTGAAGGTGGCTCAAATGGTTCCAATGGCTCTGAGCATTATGGGACTTAACATCTGAGGTCATCAGTATCCTAGAACTTAGAACTACTTAAACCTAACTAACCTAAGGACATCGCACACATTCATGCCCGAGGTAGGATTCGAACCTGCGACCGTAACGGTCGCGCGGTTCCAGACTGAAGCGCCTAGAAGTTCTCGGCTACACTGGCCGGCGAAGGTGGTTCATTGAACCCTCTACCGGGCACATTATTGTGAATAGCAGAGTAATCACGTAGATGTAGGATTTAATTTATCGTAAAAATGTGTTTCGACAAAGAAAGAGCGTTTTCATTTTAAATTGTGTTTCCTTTTTCACCTTTGTATTAGTACACGTTTACTGATCTGCTAGTGTTACTGTGCTATGACTGACATCGCTCACTGCTGATGTTTCTGTTCGCAAAAGAATCTAGAAACAGAATAATGAAGCGGGAATTATTTCAGAGATTGTTCCTAAGGAATTTCCACTGGAGAAACCAATGTAGGACACTACAATTTTGATAGTAAAATAATTGGTATAGTCGCTTGTATGAGTTCACAGCAGACTCAAAAAGTCAATGGGTAGAGAGGTACAGACCAGGGCTTGCTTGATGTCGGACCAATGTCGGTTGACAGTCCACTTTAGCTTTGTATTTGTTCATTTCATGATAAGTAATTCACGATATATAAAGTCGTGTAGGCAGTGATTTTAATTGGTGTTTCAAAGTATTTTCTGCTGTTGACAGTATCTACAGACTTAGACGGAGATAGATTAACTGCACAAAGCTTAAGGCGTGTCATACGTCACCACTCAACCAGTGTTAGTAAGTGTGCTCGAAATTGTGTCCACCATTCGGCTACATGGTGCCATATGGACGGAAGGCATCCAAGTCTTCGGCCGCGGGGAGTTCTAACGGCTGTTCAAAGACCTTAACTGTCAGCATGCCTAATCTGCGCGGTCGACCGCCACCGGCACGACGCTACCGATGGCGTGGCGGAAACGGAGACCCCGTTGCGCCTTCCCAAGGATCTTATCGCAACTCTTATCCTAGACTTTAACATACACCGTGCTGTTAGTATAGATAATTGGATGCCCACTACGTCGTTCGTCGCGATTTCGGGTTCATCACGAAGAAAGTGCTCTACCTTGAGCGCCTCTGGTCTTGCGTAGTCACTGCAGAAGCTGAAACGGGAGTGTTGATTTACGGAGTCTGTTCGCCATTGATCTGGAGTGCAAGTAACGGCCGTAGAGATAAACAAAACTAGCACGGGCGCTCCGCAGGCGGAAATACGGGTCGTCCACACTACTCGGCTCTGAAAACCGCCGGCCGCGGTGGTCTAGCGGTTCAGGCTCTCAGTCCGGAACCGCGCGACTGCTACGGTCGCAGGTTCGAATCCTGCCTCGGGCATGGATGTGTGTGATGTCCTTAGGTTGGTTAGGTTTAAGTAGTTCTACGTTCTAGGGGACTGATGACCACAGATGTTAAGTCCCATAGTGGTCAGAGCCATTTGAACCTCTGAAAACCAGACTGACCTCTCAGCTACAAAGGCAGACCCTTCCAGAATGTTGTTGTATTAATCCGGTATTAAATTAGGTATACATATGGGAGCGCGATGCAAGCACAGCTGTATCATAGATAAGGACAAGTAGGTTTAACAGGTATACAATGTGTGGCTGAACTTGAAGTACGTAGCATCTGAAGGTAGGTCTCTGTCTTAACTAAGTTTGCATGGCTATTAGATCACTGATTTCCATCCCCAGCAGGTTGTTCGATGTTACGTTCCTTAACTGTGTTTCTGGCTGGTTCTTTGTCTTGGTGTAAACAGCTGTACTCAAAATGCTGGAATAAATTATCTGGGAAGCTTTGTGCATTGCAGATTTTGCTATATTTATTCGCAAATTGTTAAACCATGTTAATTTCACTATCGAGAGTGAGTAAGCCATGTTTCAGGATCATTCATGCTGTCTATACATTACTAAAAATCAAAATGGGTGGCATTTAGATTTTATTATTAATAACATTGCCCCTTACAGTACCCAACGTCGACCATTTTACTGCAGTCAGTGCCGTTTCTTAATAAATTAACGGCATTACGGTACTTCTGGCGCTGTTAATGTAATAGTCAAGCTTTATCCAGTAATCATAACACAAAATATGCGTATGACATAGCCAGACACAAATTTAAACTTTGCCTAATTTTAAGTGCTCAGTTGAAACCAAATTTTTTACTCACTGCACTCTTTAGCGTAATAAAGTGTTAGATACGGGAAGTTAGTTTAAATGTATACACTTCCGCGTGCTCTTCACTGATTGACTATCAATTTATAGCCATCGCTCCACAATTATACAATTACGATCTCTAGTTATTTGGAAAATTATGCTTGATTCGACCTGTGACCTTATTATCAGGTTGTTTCAGTCCGCTCCGTATGTGCACGGGAATGTGGCCGTGTGTCTCATCTTAATCGTATTACAGTTACAACGTTCCATTTATGTGTCCGGAGGGATTTCCTCAGTGGTAGTTTGCTTGATTAACCGGCTGTATTTTCTTTTTGTTTTGTTTCGTTCCTCCGGGCCCCATTATCCTTCTGACACATGCCATGTCTCTTCAGCAATGCGATTATGCGGTCTCAGCAGACTGCACGTTATTTTCCAGTGTATCTTGCCGCCCTTTGATCTTGCTCGTTTCCCAGGATTCCCACGTGACACAGTGTCCACCACTTGGTCCTTTTATCAAATATGCAATACCAGGTTCCACCTCCCCATATTCTTTAAAGAATGAACTCATACGTATATAATAGCTTGTTTTCAAACAATGGATGAGTATAGTCTGGGTAATTAGCGCTTCGTTTTAAGAAACGCTACATTGCACACATGTCAACGTTCATGATGTCATATCTGCGGAACTAGGTGTTGTGGAACGACGTAGTTTTGTAGGCGTGCTTGGTGGTATATCTGGATACTGTCTGGAAAATGTGTTGCGTATGGAATTAGCAGTAAAACTGAAATATGTTAAAACGATAATCTTCATGCCATATTTTCACTACATGAACACCGAAAATGTAGTAAACGATTAACTTTTTTCCTTTCTTTATTTAGTGGAGGGTGTCTTCGAGGAAAAGATTCGAAGAGTTTTGAAATTATGTGTAAAATTTATTGGAAAGCGCTAAGTGATCTCAGTCTCAAATACTGAATAAAAACAGTCTGGGTAATTTGCATGTCATGAATTATGCTGCCTCAAGACATACACACAGTTTCTGACATTAATTATAGTGTTGAACATTTCAAGTAAGATTATACCTCTTAACGTTTTGAGTGATGAAAATATGAAAAAAATATTGTTGTGACTGACAATTCGCAATTTTTCACAAACACAACTTTTATTGATCAAAGTTCACAAACTAAAGGTAACAATAACGATGCCTGTAAAAGTCTCCTAATTGAGGCAAACAAAAGTTCACTTCTAATTTTCCACAAAGGCTCGTGGTAACACACTCACACACACTAGTAACAGTACAGTTCAGAGACGAAGACGTAATCTTCAACGGTCGCAGTACACAAGGTCGGCGGCCCCTAAACAGCTCTCTCCAGCCAATCAGGTTTTGGCGTAGTGATACTTCCTGCATGCCAGGGCTCGAGCTCCCCCTGCAGGAAGTAGTGCTAAGAATGTCTGTTTCCATTATCTTGTGTGTAAATAGCTAGTGTTTACCATGGTGCTTTTGGTACGCCTTGGGCATAGACAACCTCGTCCTCTGTGGTGTAATATGGGTTGCCGGCCCTCCGGTATAACACCCGTCCCCCCTTGCAAAAACTGGTGTGGCACAGGCGACTGCGGGGAGAGAGTACCAATAGTGCCCAGTGCCATACGCTGATCTGCAGCTATGTCCTCCTGAAGGAGGCAGTGGAACCCGGACGCCGGAGAGTAAAGCGCTGCTTTCCATGGCGGCTGGAACTAAGCAGCCGTGGCAGTTGCGGGGCGACGTCGGGCTGGGCAAGTGACATGGGGACGTCTGCGTCGTCCAACTGGGGTGGCGCCGAAGAGGGGGCTGGGAAGTGGGTTCAGGGAAAGGTCCCAGAGCCGTCCCAGTTCTAGAGTATGCAGCGGCATAGGGCTAGCAGCCGCCATCTGCTGGCTATCTCTGTGAAGATCATCCACCAACTGAGATGAGGGCATCAACATAGGCCCCAAGGAAGGGACCAGCGATGGGAGAGAGAGGAGTCAACATTTGGGGCTGCGGCTGCTCGAGGAAAGGAAACAAGGACGCAGTTGGTTGCGGTGATGCAAAACCACACTGTTGTCCAGGCGTATGTCGATCAGTTGTCGGCCATTGGGCCAGATAACGACCCCTGGAAGCAAGCTGGGCTGGGGTCCGTAACCGCGAGCCCACGCATCCGAGCCGAATGAATATTGGGAAGCACTTGGCAGGGCGCGAGGTCCAACCTGCAGCAGGAGGAGATGGAGTGGGGTCCAAGGCTGGCGACCATGGAGCAGTTCAGCTGGACACTTGTCACCCACCAGCATGACCCTGTAGTTACTGAGAAATAAAGTAAGAGCTTCTTACAGAGAATGGTTCTCCGTGTAATTCTTCATCTGAGTTTGTGAACGAGGTGCTCTGCCTCTCCATTGGATTGGGGATGGAAAGGAGGGGTAAAGACGTGGTGGATACCATTATCGTGACAGAATTTGGCGAACTCTTGACTGCAAAATTGCGGATCGTTGTCTGATACCAAGGTGATGGAAAGGCCTTCATTGGAAAATATTTTGGACAGGGCCATGATGGTATTCTCTGTGGTGATAGAGGAGCATCAGGTAATGAAAAGGAAGTGGGAGTAGGCATCTGTGACGGGTAACCAATAGGCGCCGAGGAAGGGTCCTGCAAAATCAACATGGATGCGTTCCCATGAGAGGGAAGCGGCCGGCCAGGTTTGGAAGGACCGGCGCGGTGTGGGAAGGGCCTGGTTACACTGCTGACAACCCTGAACCATGCGCTCCACGTGAAATGTCTCCTTAGAAAAATTATTAATGACTGTGCTGGTAAACTTCTACGTTATTTGATTTTCAAGCAGCTGAGCAAAACTCAACGTACTCAGACAGTTTTCTCTTTACTTATTCATCACTAAACAGACACACAATATTTTTAGCACAATGCAATCTGACTTTCAACAATCCCTACAAAAGAATGGCCCTGACTAACAATAACCTATACCTTTCATGAATCACTTATCTCACAGAAATCTTCGTTACTCGAACTACTGCAATACAGCGTGCGCCAGTACTGCCAGCTAAATAAAAGATTCTGACTACTGAAGGCACTAACTACTGATAAGCATAGTTAGCAAATGAAAGATTTTGATACAGAACGAACAAAGTATTTACCTTAATAACGTTCAAAAGTCATCATGACCTCCATCTTCACAAATTTCCTTTTTCTGGCGGACACATGTCCAGATCGTCCGCTTATAGTAACCTCTCAAAACTCTTGCATCTCTCTCTCCACATCCACCACTGCTGGCGGCTCACCTACAACTGCCCAACACTACAGTAGCGAATATTCCAACAATCCCAACCAGCCAAAGACTGCACACAGCGCAGTCAGTGATTTTCATACAGAGCGCTACGTGGCGTTACGAACATCAAAACCTAAACAGCCTACTTACACAAGTCCGCTGTCATGCATACCCAGAAGACGTGCGAGGGTTTTCGTCTGGGCAATACCAAAGTGACCATGATGTAAGACGTGGAGAATCCGGGACTGCAGGGAAGTTGGTACGATGACTCGAGGAGTGGCATCATTTTCCGCACGGAGGAGCACCCCGTTGATGGCCACCAGTTGGTGGCGGATGGAGAAGAAGAATCGGAGGTCAGCCTGGGTGCGAGGCGGAGGAAGCGTTGGCCAGCCACAGAGTACATAGCAGCGCACCACGTGGAGGAGCGGATCTGCGGTCGTCGCTGCGACCACCCTCTCAGCTGTTACTGGGAATGCAGCAACGCATGCTTTATGTCGTAATCGACCTGAAAAATTAGGAGGTGCAATGAATCGAATGCTGAATCCTGGCCAGAGGGGAGCCGAGACAAGGCATCGGCGTTGGCCTGCTGGGAGGTGGGCCAGAAATGGATGGTGTACCTAAAAAATGAAAGAAATAGGGCCCATCACTGCAGGTGGTGGGAAGTCTTCGTGGGTAACTGGCTTGACAGGGAAAATAAGGCTACGAGGGGCTTATGGTCAGTGATTAAGCGAAAAGACCTACTGTAAAGGCACGGGAGGAATTTGTTACAGGCAAACACAATGGGTAGGGCCTACTTTTCAATTTGAGAATATTTGCATTGGGCCTCTGTAACGGATTTAGATACGTATGCCACTGGGCGTTCCGATCCATTTGGTATACGATGCGAAAGGATAGTCTGAGGCGTCCGTAGCCAAGAGGAGAGGAAGAGAGGGGTTATAGGGCATGAGACACGCCGCAGACTACAACCTACGCTTTAAAGTATGGAAAGCCGATTCACAAGCTGGGGACCAATGAAAAGGTTCGTTCTTTCGGCATATGTGATGGAGGGGCGCCACATTGTGGGCGGCGGAGGGAATGAACATTCGATAGTAAGCAATTTTATCCAGGAAAGACCGCAATTGGTGGACGTCGCGTGGACGAGGAAGGGCCATTATAGCGGTGATGTGGGAGGAGGTAGGCGATATGCCATGGCGGGAAATCATGTCACCCAGGTAGGAGATAGCAGGTTGAATAAAGAAGCATATAGTAAGGTTGCATTTTAGGCCCGCAGTCTGCAGGCGCAGGAACAATTGTCGCAGATGACTGAGATGTTCATCCGCCAGTGAGACGATGTCGTCGAGTTTGTACAACCTGGCGCATCCCGCAAGAGCTGTTCCAAGTAAGGCTGAAAGATGGCCGGTTCACTAGCGATGCCACACATGAGGCAGTGCTACCAGAACAGCCCAAACGGTGTGTCGAGGACGGCCAAGTGAGTAGAAGGCTCATCTAAAGGTATTTGGAGGTAAACCTCGGCAAGGTCGATCTTCGAAAAAAATTGTCCCCCTGTGACCTTGGAGAACAGGTCCTCAGGACAGGGGAGGGGATAGTCTTCAACCTGTAACTGAGTGTTAAGTGTAGCCTTGAATTCGCCACAAACTCGAAAATGCCCATCTGGTCTCTTGAGGACGACCAAGGGTGTCGCCCACGAACTGTAATCGATCAGCGTGACGGCTCCCTCCATGATGAGACGGTCCATTTCTTGTTGAAGAGGCTGCTGGAGGGCATGGGAAACCTGCCAGGCTTGGAAGTACTTTGGGCAGGCAGATGATTTCAGCTGGAGCGACGCATGAAAATCTTTAGCACAGCCGACATCCGGCGAGAAGAGGTCCTGGAATTCCGTGCACAAGGTATCGACTGCCGGGAACAGAACCTGACAAGACACCAGATCCTGGCAAGATCCCAGTGATTGCATCTGGTTGACATCTGTGGGCATAGGCCCCCGACAGTCATTGGCCGGGTGAGAAGGAGGCTGCCGAGATCAGCAGACAGAACTGACATGTCCGTTACATGTACACACTGCACAATGCGCCCACCTGTCAGGGCAGTCTTACCGTGCATGGTTCTTAAAGCATCAGCGTCGACAGTGCAGAACAGGATGGCCGGCGCCGGTCATCGGAATGCACGGCGACAACGTCTTCGACCTCTGCCAGCGATGCGACGGGTTCCGAGGAGTCGTGGTCGCGGAGGGCCGCCACTTCCGCCCAGGGTTCCAAACGCTTGTCGGCCGCAGTAGAGACTTCGTACTTGAATGCTAGATCAATGATCTGGTCCAGAGTAGGATCGTCGAGTCTGAGGGCGTCGCGCCGGAAAGCCCCGTCAGGGGCGGCCAGGATGAGGGGGTCGCGGAACATCTTGTCCGCGTAGTATTCTTTGGAGACTCGTGTGTTGAAGTGACATTTCCGGCTGAGACCTTGCAGTTCCGCTGCCCACTGGCCATAGGACTGCCCAGCCTTCTTACGACACTGGTAAAATTCGACACTGGCAGCCAACACGTGGAACCGTCGTCGATAGTAAGCCGCGAGAACCTCACAAATCTGGGAGAAAGTCAAAGAATCCGGAGGTCGAAGTTGGAGTTTCGTCAAGAGAACATACACTTTGGACTGGTTCCAGGACAAAAAGTAGGAACGACGAGCAGCCTCCTGACAACCTGGTGGATTTGAAAATGCTGCTGGAGCCGCTTCTCATATGTTTCCCAGTCTTCAGCATCCTCACTGAAAGCGGGAAATGGCGGAGGTCGCGGAACTGGACGGTTTTGCAAGAGTTCCGTAAATAAACGTTCCTCTGTATCCTGAGAGTTCTTGTAAAACTGTTGAAAAACTTGTAGTAAATCGTGCACAGTTCGGACCAGCTGCTGAAGGACAACTTCCGCCATGAGGAAGACACATACAGGCACCAACTCGTCGCCACTTGTGTTGTGACTGATAATTCGCAACTTTTCACAAACACAACTTTTATTGATGTAAGTTCACAAGGTTGATGACTGAGCAACAACCGAAAGGTAACAATAACAATGCCAGTAAAAGTCTCCTAATAGAGGCAAACAAAAGTTCACTTCTAATTTTCCACAAAGGTTCGTGGTAACACACACACACACACACACACACACACACACACACACACTAATAACAGTCCATATCAGAGACGAAGACGTAATCTTCAACGGTCGCAGTACACAAGGTCGGCATCCGGCGTGAACTGGACTTCGGGGCTGGTTCTAGCCCCTAAATAGCTGTCTCCAGCCAATCAGGTTTTGGCGTAGCGTGGCTCGAGCTCACCCTGCAGGAAGTATTGCTCGGAATGTCTGTTTCCATTATCTTGTATGTAAATAGCCGGTGTTTACCATGGTGCTTTTCGTATGCCTTGTTCATACACAATCTCGTCCTCTGTGGCGTAATATGGGTTGCCGGCCCTCAGGGGCAACCTTGGCTCCGGTATAACAAATATTATTTTAAAATTTTTCACAAAATTAACCTTCATTATCATATCAATCAAGGTCTGCAAAAAGACATTAGCAAAAAGTAAACAATCAGTTGAAATGTGTAACCCAAATACCAGCATGTTCCATTTTTTTAAATAAATTTTATCTTACTCTACAACCTATGTATGTAACATTGCCAGTGCACCCAAGGCATGGCTATGTGCCACAGTGCTTAGTTTAGTTCATACATTCATCATAACACAGAGGCTTTGCTATGTTGCTCACGCGTTGACTCACAATTCTGCTAAATACCAAGAGCTGGTTTGAATAAAAACAAGATGATGATCTTCCTTTTTATTTATCTTCCCTCACTTGGAGTCTCTGATATCATTGAATAAAATTTCTTAGCATCCAGCCCTAGCTATTTGCTGTGTGGTAGGGACTTCATGCTGACTGAGAAGAGCAAGAGGCTGTGCAAGGCATTTGTATCTAAAGACCTGCATGATATTGATCTAATTCAGAAAAAAAATTCATCATTTTTCACTCTACTGTCGACTCGTTTGTAACAACTAAAAATTTGCTGATGTCAAAGGTAACTATGGTACACTTCTCAGCAAACAATTTTGGAGTCATAGAAGTCAAATATACATTCATCGAATTGCAAACTTGGAAAAATATTAATATTCTAAAAAAGGGAGTGGGGGTTTCTGACATCAGAAATGTAATATTCAATGGAACATAAGGGGAAAGAGTATTAGCAAAAGAGGAGTTTTATCCACGACACCAAATATGTATGAAAAATGCAGAACATTTAATGAGAATTTGCGTCATACTAATGTGGACTGATTTGGACTTTCAGTTTCTTTCAAATAGTGTAAGACTGAAACTACCTTTGGCACTTAGCTGATTTTTGGGTAAAAGGGTTAGATCCTTTGCTACGCTTAGTATTTGTGACTGCAGCAGTTCATACTATTTACGTAACATACAGTATCTTTAATGAAATATAATAATCTACTAAAATTATCCTTCTATGCAATGTACACTATGCTCAATACTAAAATTAAAAATGAAAACGCCTGCGATACATGTTCTTAAATGTAACTTCCAAAAAACTTTTTGGCACTTAGCAACCTTACGCTCTTTAGTTATTTTACAGACGTGGCTTCACTTTGGAACATAGTTTTACATTTTTTCACAGAATCACCTTTATTAGCATAGTAAGCAGCGAATACAAGAAGAGATTGCCAAAAGTAAGCAATTAATTCTTTTAAAGAGGTGATTTCTCTCTGGAGCCACGGTGACATAGGTTTTCAACCACCCATCATTTCATGTGATAAATTTGAAAGCAATTTCACGTTTTTCCTAGACACAATCCCACATTTCTTAACTCCTATGACCTCATAATGCCTTAGCAAATAAATTATAGTCCTTCGTAACAAGCAAAAATGAGCCTAAAATTTAATAAATTTATCCCCCTACAAGCAGTAGCACAAATGCAAATTTACGTTACAATAACTTCACACTTAACTTTCACTGTCAATGATCTCTTTATGATCACCATAAAAAAATCACGTGCCGAAATCTCCTTCAATCGTGTAGCACAGTCTCCGAGCCAACAGTTGGTTTGAACGCTGTAAATGACTGTTAGCAATTCATTCGTAGAAGTACCCTAGTGTATGACCAGATGTATCATCTTGCAATAGCATCTGTGGTTTCATGTGAATGAAATGAAAATTAATGAAATGATAGTTAGAGGCAGAATCCACTGGTACTCGGTAGGTCAATGAGTTGATTCTGACAGGATTTTATGTTTTGAAATCCTTTGTGTAATTATATAAAAAAATTGAAAATCGAGTTTTTTGTTGCCCTGCAAGTGTAATTGAGTGACTGGACGACCATTTAAACCGTTTAGTAATATATCAAGTCGTTGTAACTGAAGTGCAGATATCTACAGAGGTCCAGTGTGGGCTGTAAGTATCCTACTAAACTAGGTAGATATGCTAATATGTAAACGCAAAACCGACTTACGGGGCACAAAAAATTTACTTCCGATTTTGTCCACCAGGTGCAAATCTGACACCGTGCAGCGTGTAGTCGACATCTAAAGTACTCATATTAAATGAATTGTGGAAGTGGCGGTTAATGATAAAATAAATATTATGCCTCTCTCACTTGTTTAACTTTATCTGCCCACGTCCCGTTACTAATACATTACATATGGAACATTTCTGTAGTCTTTCTTGCATTCACAGAGTCAGATTTGCACCTGGTGGCAAAACGTGGAACTATTTCTTTCGAGAGTAAATCAGTTTCGCATTAACGAATTAAAATATGAACCTAGTTTCGCTGCCATATAATAATTATGGTCCACAATGGACCTCTGTGAATAGCTCCACTTTAATTATAACCACTTGGTACGTACTATGCTTATATTGTATAATCTACGATATTTCACATGCTCTATACTTTTGCCGAATGGTCTGAAAGAGGCTTAGAGAATAGAAGAGAGGGGTAAACTCTTCTGTAGATAACCACTCATCTTTCCCAGTGCCTTTAGAATTGTGTAAGAAATCGAAATATCTCCAGGAATCCAAATATTAAACACAATATCAGGGAAAACCACTGACCAACCATGCCTCCTTACTTGCACCCATCTACGAACAGCTGTTTAATTTAGGTTCTCATTTAAGAACCAGTGAGAGGCTTGCTTGAAAATAAAGTCTCGTATACAACATTAAATGTACTTTTCAAATTTATAGACGACCTACCCCACACAGCCACTAAATTTGATATAAATCTGTGTTAAAACAATCAGCTCTCTCGTTCCAAGATCTGCGAGCTGCTCCTTTATTCTGAGTCCCAGCGGTCTTGTAGCTGTTTTGTGAGCTGGAAACGTATTTTCTGTTGTGACGTGTAGTTAAGAGCAAAAATGTGTGTACCAGACTGCTTTCCTGACATAAGCCTATAACACTTTAATAACAGCGTTTTTATCCTTTATATCGTGAGTGAACCCAGTATTGAATACTGTCGCTTCGTAAATGCCGCTATTTATCAAAGTTATGCATTGTGGATCTGCACTATATTTCGCAAGTTCCATTGTTTTAGTTGTTACGTCATATAAGGTAATTAGATCAGCATAATTTTAAAGATACTTAACTACAGACGATAAAGACCTTATTCACTCGGCTTTCAATATTAACGCCAGATTTTTCAACATGGTTAGTATGTTAGACTTAAGATTGATATGCCAAATAATCTTGGATGGCATGTTCTGCACTGGTAACTATTAAAATGCTTGTTTTGTTCTTCCTTGGCAGTTTCATGATGTAGGGATGGGCCTATTATGTACCTATTATGCAAGTAATAACTTCTACACTGAACCCTATTTAATTCTTAATGGGCTAGGATTCATCAACAAAATGTGTTTTCGCCATACCTTTAGCTTTTGGGTCAGAATGATAAAAAATCCTTTTGTTGTTATTAAAATACTTTTGTTCTTACTGTCAAAATTTCAGTAACCGTAAACAAATCAGCGTCATTTGTGAATTGTCCTGCAAGCTCCGTGCGTCCGGGTGTTTTTCACACAGCGGAAACATTCGTTCCTTCGGAAAGTTCCGTCCTAGCCATTTCACAGTGTAGCCTTGAGTCATTAACCAACTAGCTTACTTTCATGGCAGCGATCCGTGCCCTTCGTCAAAGTCGTTCTTTTCTTTAATGAGTGAGAGGCGTGTAACGAAGCCGCAAGCTATACATTATAGTTCTTCACTTCTGTTAACAGATGGTCTGGAGTCCTGTATATCAGTGAAAAGGCTAAAGATCAATCTGTCACGTTGTTCTTACATCATTCGATTCCGTCGAATAGTTCACTCGTAAGATAGAAATGAAGTTGAGGGAGTTCCCATCAATTTCGTCTGTACAGTAGTCAGAATCAAAATGTCGTTGTGTGAGCAAACGTTTTCGCATCGCTGCCTTAACGACAAGAAAATCAGTTACAGTCTGCCTTAAAGGGAGAGTGAATCTTCAGAATATTATAGTTCTAATTCTACTTCTGAAGATGAATTTACTACCGAGAGTGATAAGGAAAGTGTGTAATCGGCGGAATCTGCCGGTGCAGATGACGATGCGCATGACGCAGCGCTCGGTACAAGTACTCAGCAGACAAAGAAAAATAAAGAGAAGAGAGGGAAATGGAGCAAACATTTAGACAAACCATAAAGATTTCAATTTTTTGGGAATACAATTACTACTACAAAGGTACTTAGCTTTTATCCGATCCTTGCCCTCTTGATATTGGTTTTAAATTCATACAAGATGATTCGTGGAACCACATAGCAATGGAAGCAAATAAATATGCAAGCAAGTTTTACAATTTCAGTCCAAATCCTAAATCTAAAAAAACGCTTTTAAACTACTTCAGACGAAAAGATCTTTTTCTTTGTGTGTCCTAATGGGCGAGGTTCTAAAGCCTTCCGTTGAGTCCTATTGGTCCATAACAAAACCCATTCCTTCACTTTACTGATAATGGGAAGAAAATCCATTCCTTCATTTACTGATAATGAGGATCATGATCCTAATGACACTTTTCAAAATAAGATGTCATTCGGCATCTCCAGGCAAGTTTGAGGGAAACCTGTTGTACACACGAAAATATTGCATTAGACAAGAGCCTTATAAAATTCAGGTGTAGATTGTGGTGCATACGAGTTTGTGAGTTCTCCAGTGATTATTATTTAGGTTTTCACATCTACACTGGAAAAAGTCAGATGATGTCACTGGAGGAATACCTTCCAGCGAGGCTGTGGTGATGGATTTAGTGGAAACTAAAGAACGGTGAAACACTGGTACTTTATACACATAAACTTATGGCGTAACAGTGGATGGACAGGAAGGTTGTCAGTATTTTGTCTAGTTGCCATTATGGTTCTAACGTGAAAGATACTGATAAAGTTGACAGGAAAACGAACCAGATAATAATGAAACCAAAGGCAGCTATTGATTATAATAATGCAGTGAGTACCATTGATAAACAAGATCAACACGTACCTGACTTGGTACCCTTTCTTGAGGAACACAATTTTTTTTATATGTGGTAAATGTTGCAGTTTTCAACATCTACGCTCTTCATTATTATCCTAAGAAAGGTAAGCCTTCTCAAGGTGTGTCAGCCGCTGGGTTTCAAGCTGCATAATGGGGATAGTTCATAATATTCATCCCTTCTAATAATAATAACAATGATAAAACAGAATCCATGTAGAGTGTGCCTAATGTGTAAGTCAAAGAAAAAAGGAAGTGAGAGTAGATATGAGTGCGAAAAATGTCTAGTTGCCCTGTTTCAAGCAATTCTGTACAACCAAAAATTTTTACAATACCTTATATTGAAGCTGTTGATGCATCACACAGGATTAATATAATGTGAGATTTTCCTAGTTACACTTTCAGAAACGATTTTGAATAACTTACAAAGTAATGCAATTTTTCATTAATCTGGTATTTTTAGGCTTTTCAAGGGTGTAAAAATTGATAAGGTAATGGATTAATAGGACCTTTATGTTGAATATTGCAACCGTTCTCAGCGGTAGCCGTGACACAGTAATATTTCCAACCTGCTGGAGTGCAAATCGCGACTGTAGTGTATTTGTTCCTTCGGTAACATTGAACAGAGGTGGGCTCTGTCACAGACCACAAGTGAATATTTGACTTCAGTAGAAAAAGAGTCGCGGCTAAGGACATGAATTATACAGGGTGTTACAAAAAGGTACGGCCAAACTTTCAGGAAACATTCCTCACAGACAAAGAAAGAAAATATGTTATGTGGACATGAGTCCGGAAACGCTTACTTTCCATGTTAGAGCTCATTTTATTACTTCTCTTCAAATCACATTAATCATGGAATGGAAACACACAGCAACAGAACGTACCAGCGTGACTTCAAACACTTTGTTACAGGAAATGTTCAAAATGTCCTCCGTTA
The DNA here is from genome assembly GCF_023864345.2 of Schistocerca serialis cubense. NCBI lineage: Eukaryota > Metazoa > Arthropoda > Insecta > Orthoptera > Acrididae > Schistocerca > Schistocerca serialis. Next base: position 475,490,869 of record NC_064644.1, on the reverse strand, counting down.
GCGAGGATACATGCATCCACCCTCCGTCGCATGGAATCCCTGATGCGCTGATGCAGCCCTGGAGAATGGCGTGTTCTAACACAGCCGTCCACAATACGAGCACGTAAGAGGAATTGCCTCGTCCATTGCAGGTGTCCTCGACGTTCTAGGTCTTTCCCAGTCGCGAGTCATAGGCTGGAATGTTCCGTGCTCCCTAAGACTCCGATCAATTGCTTCGAACGTCTTCCTGTCGGGACACCTTCGTTCTGGAAAGCTTTCTCGATACAAACGTACTGCACCACAGCTATTTGTAAACATTGCACTGACTGCAAAACCACGTTCGTGATGAACACTAACCTGTCGATGCTACGTACTGACGTGCTTGATGCTAGTACTGTAAAGCAGTGAGTCGCATCTCAACACAAGCACCGAAGTCAACATTACCTTCCTTCAATTGGGCCAACTGGCGGTGATCGAGGAAGTACAGCACATACTGACGAAACTAAAATGAGCTCTAACATGGAAATTAAGCGTTTCCGGACACATGTCCACATAACATCTTTTCTTTATTTGTGTGTGAGGAATGTTTCCTGAAAGTTTGGCCGTACCTTTTTGTAACACCCTGCATATTGATTTGTTACTCCATGATTTAAAATGTAATATTGTATTAACATATTCTAGAGGGAAAGACAAGGAGAGGAAAAGTTTTGTAAACGCAAACACAGATGGTTGCTAATCGACGCCTTGTGCAGCGAAGCTGGCCACTATATGAAACTCCTACAACACAGTTGTTTCAACAGTGCTAATAACGCTGTTCGTTTATTTCCTCGACAATTACGATGCTGGTCTCGAAAGATTTGTTAGGGCATTTAAGATTAGATCGAGAGTCTACTGGATAGTGATACGGCCATGCAGAATCGCCTTACATGGGTTTCCTTCTTAATTACTAAACTGTCATGGAGCAGGAGTTGACTATTACCATCACGCACAGGACAGTTCAGTTAAAGAAACTATAGGCTGAGAAATCTGGAAAGACATTTAGTGGATCGTTAATTTGATAACGCCTCGAACAGGTAATGTTGGTGTACGAGGGTTGAACGAAAAGTAATGTCTTCTCCTTCGTTAATTGGGTTTGGATGTGAATATTTTAATTAATCAAACGCAGAAATAATCCTTAGAATGTTATATTTAATTACCAATATTCACTTTTCCACATAATAACCAGCCAATTGGAAACATTTCTGCCAACAGTGAACAAGTTTTCTGAAGCCGTCACGGAAGAAGTCGACACTCTGTTTCCGGAACTACAGACTCACAGTTCTCTCAACGTTTTCATCAGAAGCATAATGATGCCTCCGCAGATCGTCTTTCATTATCGAGAACAGATGGAAGTCAGACTGTGATAAATCTAGACTGTATGGAGGATGCCGTCCGGTGGTGGGCTTCAGTCTCTGAAGTTCTGCTGTGGTGCACAGATCTTTCGATAGCCAAGCGAAGTAATAACGTGACCCACTCGTTCTTGCGAAATGCCGATTGCGCTTGCAATTTCTCTCTGAGTGATAAGACGATCGTCCTGAATCAATCTGTCAAATGACCGCGGAGAAGCCCTCGGACGTTGGCGCGCCAGGTACATATAGTCTGCGGCCGCGAGCTCGCCTCCAGTTCACCACCGGCAATGGAGGGTGAAGCTTTGACAATGCCAGCCACTCGTGCTGGCGAAACGTCAGAAAAATCATTAGATGAACGTCGGCCGAAGAACCCGAGACAGAAGCCAATAGGCAGTTTGTCAACATTTGGTTGTGAAACTCGGTGGTCGCTGTCACAGGACGTCCAATTCTTTGTTTGTCACGCAGGTGAGATGTTCCTGCCTCAACTTCTTTAAATTACTCGCCTAACGACGCACAATACTCACATGAACATAGTCACCATAAACTGCTTTTATTCTCTGATGAATCTCCTTTGGAGTGACACCTTCTGCTGTCAAGAATTCAATGACTGCACGTTGCTTAAATCTGATTGACCGACCGCCTGCGCATGGTTCCATACTTAACACTGTAACAACACCACCGTTCAATTGTAAGGTTTCCCGCAAACTGGAACTGTAGAGAAGAGGCTACGGAAGAAGCCAGTACCTGCCGCATGCTATGATGCCAACTGTTGAAGAGTTTCGAAGGTGGAGACATTACTTTTCAGTCAACCCTCGTATGGATGGTGGAATTCCAGATCTTTCTCTCCGGTACAAAGTAGTTTGCCCTTAATAACAGAGGTTTCTTGTTGTTCTATGTGAAGGACTGTGTATGTTCGCATTGAGGGCTTAGGAAAGACTCAATTGCTTTGTTTGATGGTGAAACGGGGGCGACTGTTGGGGTGTTAGTTCAAATCGTTGCGTTACTACAAAGTGCCCAAAACTATACACCCACTTTCATTTTATGTTTAAAAATTTATTTATGCCATGTAATATTTACTTTACACATGGTTCAAATGGCTCTGAGCGCTATGCGACTTAACTTCTGAGGTCATCAGTCACCTAGAACTTAGAACTAATTAAACCTAACTAACCTAAGGACATCACACACATCCATGCCCGAGGCAGGATTCGAACCTGCGACCGTAGCGGTCACGCGGTTCCTGACTGAAGCGCCTTTAACCGCACGGCATTTACTTTACAATATTATGCGCCTTCAAAAATATAAATAAAAGTTATTATGAAAAAAATATAATTTCAAAAACCTTACACTTAGCGAGTTTTAAAAATACACTGTCAAGAAAAAAATTGGTACACCTGGAATCAAGGTGATCCAATGACGGCGTTTGCAACCTGGAGGACGGTAGAAATACTGATAATAGTTTCACCTTCATCCGCCAACAGATAGCGTACTGCCTTAGCTACCAGGACGCCATTTGTGTGTGCCCTTTAATAGGAAATGTTCACAGCCAGAAGGTTCAGCGTGGTGCAGGCGTAAGAAGCAAGCAGGCAGCCATGCTATGGCGAAGCACTTGTATTTCCTACAGCCAACGGAGTACGTTTGAAAAGGATCAAATTGTGGCCATCCGAGTGGCGGTATGGTCCTTTCGGAGAATTGCCACACAAACTGGACGTGCTACGTTAGTATATGAAGATGGTATCAGTTTTTTCGGACATGTCCTGTGGTTAAGGCTAACCGGCCATTGACCTTCTTCCTCTGTGCTGGTTGCACATGCATTGCCCGAACTCTTACGGGACTCGGTAAGATTGTGTAATGGGTAGGGGCAATACGAATGTAGCGTGTGGACATTAAGTTGGGAATGTGGGTCACACGGGGAGCGTGCAAGGGACAAATCCTCTGTCCCCCCGGTGACTCAGATGGATAGAGCGTCTCCCATGTAAACAGGAGATCCTCGGTTCGAGTCCTTCTCGGGGCACACATTTTCAACTGTTCCTGTTGATGTTTATCAACGCCTGTCGACGGCTTAGTGTCTTGATTTAATTATTATTTAATGCTACGTTAGTTGTGGAACGATGCTGGTATCAGTGGTCACATGGACATTTTCACACCTGTAGATGAGGTTCTGGACTTCCATGCAGCACAGACACCCACCAGGATCGACGTATTGTAAGTGGCTGATCGTACAGTTACCACAGCACAGATAAGAGAGCTTGTGAACCCAGGCGTGTCAACACAACTTGTTGCGAACCGATTATTAGCGGTGGGACTGCGAGCACGCACACCTCTAGCCCGTCTTCCACTCACGCCATAGCATCGTCGTGCACGGCTCGATTCGGACCCTCAGAGGATCACTTAGAAGACGGAATGACGCGCCGTGGTCTTCAGCGATGAAATAAGATTTTGGTGTGATGGTGATGGTCGTTTGACGCGTACGACGTAGACCTGATGAGCGCTGACTCATACAGTATCAGACGGATGTCATATTCCTTGACTTCCGGAAAGCGTTTGACTCGGTGCCCTACTGCAGACTCCTAACTAAGGTACGAACATATGGAATTGGTTCCCAAGTATGTGAGTGGCTCGAAGACTTCTTAAGTAATAGAACCCAGTACGTTGTCCTCGACGGTGAGTGTTCATCGGAGGTGAGGGTATCATCTGGATTGCCCCAGGGAAGTGTGGTAGGTCCGCTGTTGTTTTCTATCTACATAAATGATCTTTTGGATAGGGAGGATAGCATTGTGCGGCTGTCTGCTGATAATACTGCGGTGTACGGGAAGGTGTCGTCGTTGAGTGACTGTAGGAGGATACAAGATGACTTGGATAGGATTTGTGATTGGTGTAAAGAATGGCAGCTAACTCTAAATATAGATAAATGTAAATTAATGCAGATGAATAGGAAAAAGAATCCTGTAATGTTTGAATACTCCATTAGTAGTGTAGCGCTTGACACAGCAGAGCGATATGAAATGGGACATGCATGTGTGGGGAAGGCGGACAGTCGTCTTCGGTTCATTGGTAGAATTTTGGGAAGATGTGGTTCATCTGTAAAGGAGACCGCTTATAAAACACTAATACGACCTATTCTTGAGTACTGCTCGAGCGTTTGGGATCCCTATCAGGTCGGATTGAGGGACATAGAAGCAATTCAGAGGCGGGCTGCTAGATTTGTTACTAGTGGTTTTGATCATCACGCGAGTGTTACGGAAATGCTTCAGGAACTCGGGTGGGAGTCTCTAAAGGAATGTAGGCGTTCTTTTCGTGAATCGCTACTGCGGAAATTTAGAGAACCAGCATTTGAGGCTGACTGCAGTACAATTTTACTGCCGCCAACTTACATTTCGCGGAAAGACCACAAAGATAAGATAAGAGAGATTAGGGCTCGTACAGAGGCATATAGACAGTCATTTTTCCCTCGTGCTGTTTGGGAGTGGAACTGGGAGAGAAGATGCTAGTTGTGGTATGAGGTACCCTCCGCCACGCACTGTATTGTGGATTGGGGAGTATGTATGTAGATGTAGATGTACATCCGTCCAAGAGACACAAGCCACAGTCCTGGCATTATGGTCTAGAGTGCGATAAGCTGCAACTTCCGTTCACCTTTGCTGTTGCTGTAGGGGGGACATCCAGCAGTCGGTACGTGCAGAATCTTGTTAGACCAGTTTTTTGGCGTTCTTGCAACAGAAAGGTGATATGTTGTTCCAATACGATAATCCTCACCCACACACTGCTTCTGAAGGTCATTGTGCCCTGCAAGGCATGCAGCAACCTCCCTGGCAAGCACGATCTCCAGACTTGTCTCCAATGGAGTATGTGTGGTGTCTGATGGGATGTGAAGTGACTCGTGCCACTTATCAACCAGAAAATCTTACAGAACTACGTGAACAGGTTGAACAGGTGTGTAATAATGTCTCCCACGACAGTATTCGCCATCTGGACGATCGACTGGATGCCAGAGTCAGCGCATGCATTGCCATCTGTGGAGACTATGAGATGTGACAATAAAGTAATGAGACTGATTTTCTTTGCAAGATATGGCAACCCTGCAGGCTTGTGTAGGCACAATATCTTTGACCTTGGTCTATAAGCTGCTTCTAGTCCAAGGGGCACATCGACGCAACAGTCAGTCGTGAGTTGTGCTGTAATAAGTTTACACGTGTTTGTGTCTCTCGTCACGGAAATGGAACTGCATAATATTGCGCAACGGTATCCCATTTCTTTTTGCGTTAAATTGAGTGAATACGGGGCAACTACTTACGGTAAACTTCAGAAGGCTTTTCGAGAGGAGGTTATGTCAAGATGGTTCAAATGCCTCTGAGCACTATGCGACTTAACTTCTGAGGACATCAGTCGCCTAGAACTTGGAACTAATTAAACCTAACTAACCTAAGGACATCACACACATCCATGTCCGAGGCAGGATTCGAACCTGCGAGCGTAGCGGTCGCTCGGCTCCAGACTGTAGCGCCTAGAATCACATGCCCACTCCAACTGGCGGTCATGTCAAGAGCTCAAGTTTTTCGTTGGCATAAAATATTTAGTGAAGGCAGAACGAATGTTGAAGATGAAGACCGCAGCGGAAGACCATCAACCTCATGCACGGATGTCAGCTTGGCCAGGGTGCGTGAACTCGTACGATCTGATCGAAGATTATCTGTGAAAATGATTGCAGAAGAACTGAACATCAATCGAGAAACGGTTCGTCTAATAATAACTGAAGATCTTGGCATGAGAAAGATTTGTGCAAAAATGGTACCCAAAAATCTCACATCACAACAGCGAGAAACATGGGAAAATGTGGCAGCCGATCTGTTAGAGCAAACGGAAATCAATCCAGAATTGGCTCAAATGGCTCTGAGCAGTATAGGACTTAACATCTTAGGTCATCAGTCCCCTATAACTTAGAACTACTTAAACCCAACTAACTTAAGGACAGCACACACATCTATGTCCGAGGCAGGATTCGAACCTGCGATCGTAGCGGTCTCGCGGTTCCAAACTGACGCGCCTAGTGCATGGGGGCTTAATTAAATTTTATTATGCAAATATTTTTAATTTTAGTAGCTGTCTGTCCGATTACGCAAGTCTCGTAACCGGTTGGCCCTGACTAGTATTAGTACGCAATCTGACTGCATAGAACAACAACAAAGAATGAAACGAAATTTCCGTTAACATAATTAATTAATTAAGTCCCCAGCAACTATGAAAGCTACGAAATAACAAGGCACAAGTGTCGCTGTTCTGTGTGTGGAAGTGTGATTCAACGTACACATCTGGCACGGTTCTTCCTCAATAAGAACAGATATTTTAAACACCATTTATACTGAAGTAATTTAAAAAAACCAGAAATACTATAATTGCACATAGAAACCAGAAATACAGTCTAATACAAGAACACGAGCCAGATGCTTTGTTGACTGAACCTGTGACCAAGAGGCTTATTGTTTAAGACATTGAAATAATAAAAAAAGGAATTTTTTACCTTCATATATATTGACGAAAAGCACACTCTGATCATTACAGCATCCCCAATCCAACAATATCTGGTGTCCAGCCCATCAAAACAATACGACAACATCTGAACAAGAACTCTCCTTGGGAACTTCTCAACAACGACTCACCACTGCTACATCTCAACAAGCACAGCCTACTGCTACTTCTCAATAAGCACTCTCCACTACGACTTCTCGACAAGCATTGCCAGTGGAGGCGGCTGAATAATACTCTTTGGCGCAATCTCTGGCGCTGTGACTCAGTGTAGCCACCTTTCATACGCCCCTCCTCCACTGGCTAGAATTTGATGGTATTTTTGTCAGAATTGGTGGTGAAAATACCACCAAATTCGTCCAAAAAATACAGACAAAAATTAAAACTTAATATTAATAAGTAAATATCACATAACTAAATAAATTTTGGATTTGCACTGACCCTTCAATAACCTAATATATACAAATGCTTGCATACATGTGATTTTACATAATGGTTTACACAAGTATCATTCAATCAATGGCACCAGCAATGACAAATAGGTATAGGCAAGAGTCTCATAACATCTCATAAACAGTAAACACACAAAAAAATCAGTTTATGCAAATATTCACATAAAATCCTTTCAATAGTTCAATAAACAAGTAGAACTCCTCAGAGTAGTTGACAGTTCCAACAGTAGCACCCAGCAATGATCAACAGGTGCAAATGGCAGTCTCATAACATTTCATCAGCAGTATTTAAACAGCTTCAACAGTGGCATCCAAAAATGGCGAGCGGGCGCAGACACCAACAAGTGATATCATTTCAGTAGAAGCAGTCCATCAGTGGCACCCAGCAATGTTGAACAGGTGCAGACACCAACAAGTGACATTATTTCAGTAGAAGCAGTCCATCAGTGGCACCCAGCAATGTTGAGCAGGTGCAGACACCAACAAGTGACATCATTTCAGTAGAAGCAGTCCATCAGTGGCACCCAGTAATGTTGAACAGGTGCAGAGACCAACAAGTGTCATTTCAGTAGAAACAGTTCCATCAGTGGCACCCAGCATTGTGGAACAGGTGCAAGTAACAGTCCATAATATTCACTATCACTAATCAGACAGTTCATCAGAGTTTATCAGCAGAAATTAAACATTTCCAAGTGGCACCCAGCAATGTTGAATAGGTGCAAGCACGAACAACAGTTTGAAGGCACACACAATTGCTTTTACAAAATTATTATCAATGCTCTTACACTAAATATACAAATTGTAATAAACACACAAATGATATCAGATAATTGTCATATTAAATATTACAAATACACAAATATCAGAAAACCTATAATATTTATGGGTGTCAGTGCAAGCCAGAACAAAAAAGTAAAATAATAATTAGGAGATAGGTCGGTACCAATTATTTGGGATTAGGAAGGGGAAACACACAAAACACACTCACTCATCTTTCATCCACATTAAGTACTACTGTGTAATTGAATAGTGTTAACTGTGTAAATGCAATTCTGTCCAAAATTTTATGTTCAACTTGTGTATCAAGTAGTAGTGGCAGCAATGTATAACAGTCAATAATAGTTAGTCAACGTCGTAGTCATCAAGTCAAGACCAATGTTTGCCAAGCCAAATCAAAATGTGCGGTTGCTGAACAACTGTCAGTGTGCCAAAATATGCAAATGCTTCCTCTCTCCAATATATATATATATATATATATATATATATATATATATATATATATACTGCTTAGTGATTTAACAAAGTGTGTGTGTAGACAATCTTCCTTCCACTTGAGTTGTAAGTAGGCTGTTTAGGTTTTTTTTATTGGTAACGCCACCTCTGTATGAAAATCACTGGCTGTGCTGTGTGCAGTCTGTGGCTGCTTTGCATTGTTGTAATACTCGCCATTGTAGTGTTAGGCAGCTGAATGTGAACAGCACGTAGCGTTGCGCAGTTGGAGGTGAGCCGCCAGCAGTGGTGGATGTGGGGAGAGAGATGGCGGAGATTTGTAATTTGTCATGAACTGCTATATTTATATATGATGATATCAAGGTAAATACATTGTTTGTTCTCTACTAATATCTTTCATTTGCTAACTATCCCTATCAGTAGTTAGTGGCTTCCATAGTTTGAATCTTTTATTTATCTGGCAGTAGTGGCGCTCGCTGTATTGCAGTAGCTTGAGCAGCGAAGATTTTTGTGAGGTAAGTGATTTGTGAAAGGTATAGTTTAATGTTAGTCAGGGCCATTCTTTTGTAGGGAATTTTGAAAGTCAGATTGCGTTGTGCTAAAAAAAATATTGTGTGTCAGTTTAAGCACAGTCTTGTATAAATTGTTCTAAGGGGAGGTTTCATATGTCGACCCTTGGCCTAGGATACCTCACTGGAATCTTCTGATTTTTTTTTCTTGTAGTTTGTGTAATTAGTGTAGCTATTGTTTATTGCTAGCGCGCAATTGTAGAGAGAATCTCCTTTGTAGTTGTAGTTTTTCATTGTTGTACACAGTTGTGGCATGCATGTAGATTTGCACCTAGTATTTCGCAGCTGCAATTAACTAGATATTATTTTCAGTGCTATGTTAATGTGTTCTCTTATTTTTGATCTTCAAATTGTGTTTTTCTGTGTTGTCGTGTGAAATACTGTGACAATAATGGCGTGTGAAAAACGTAATACTAGGCTCCAAAGTAAACTGAGAAACAATAGTGACGACGAGCGTAGCTTGCCAGCACCACTGTGTAAGGAATTAACAGACGTTCAAAGTAGTAATTTGGTAACTGTGCATAGGGAAATGGAGCGGGCTGCAAACAATGGCGTAGACAGTGAAACAGGTAGTGAACAGGGAAGCATTATCGATCGATCGGTCGGCAACAGCTCGCCTCAGGAATCCGAAATGACAGGACACAATTTCGCAAATACTGTAGATTCAGGTTTTGGGTCATCAACGTTTTCTCAAATAAGTCAAGACACATTTTCTGATTGTCAAAATGTGAATGTTGCCGGTGCAAATGCACTGCCGAAAAGCGTAGAGAAACAGATTCCAGACACTAATACATTATTATTGCAATTAATGCAACAAATGGAACAAAATCAGAGACAAACACAGCAAAAGCTTCAAAAGTTAGACACAATGGAACAACACCAGAGACAAACACAGCAACAGTTAGACGCAATGGAACAAAATCTTCACACCACGCTTGAACAAACACGTGAAGATTTAACTACTGAGTTACATAACATCGAATCGAAATGTCAAAAAGTCTGTAATGACGTAAAAACACAAATTTGTGAGCATTTCCAACCTATTTTTTCGCGTCATGAAAATGCATTACAGAATCATGAAGCAGCCATAAAAGAACTGCAAACTATTGTTCATGAAAATCACACCACCTTGCAAGCTAAAATTGACTCAGTTGCATCTACCGATTCGGTTACGCAACTTGCAAAAACTCAAGAAAACTTAAAGGACACAGTAGATACGATTTCAACACAAATGGACACTCTGAAACTTGGTTCAGAAAAACACACTGAGGAAATAAGTACACTATCGGAGAAAGTAGCCGAACTTTCGGATCAGGTCACTAATCTATCTACGAAGGTAGATGATAATCTGAATGACACAGAAGAGTGCAAACAAATTAGGAAATTCAAACAAAATCAGAATCAGATTAATACGCAACACCAAAGAGAAATCCGGGAAGTACAAGATCAGCTGACACAGTTAATACAAGAATTTCGTATTTCAGAGGATACTCGCGCCCCAATACGGGAAGAGGGACACAGAAATACGGAACAGCCACAAAATAATAAACAGGGCATTTCGGAAGTTATGAAAGAAATTGGCAATGTGCACCGAATTTTGAGATGGAACGGCCGACACGACCTAACAATGACCGATATGCGACTCGGCGACATGATGATTTTGACTATAAGCTGTTCATTACTACACGTAAATTCAAAACATTTAAGAATTCTGGCAATGACATTCATCCACAAGCATGGCTCCATCAATTCTCTCATTGTTTTCCTCCCAACTGGTCGTTGGAACACAGATTAGAATTTATGTGTGGCTACTTAGAGAATGAACCAGCTGTAAGAATGCAATCGGTCATTCACGATTGCCACAGTGAAGGAGAATTTTACCATGCCTTCCTCTCAGCATATTGGTCTCAAGCCACACAAGACCGAGTAAAACATGGTATCATAATGATGAAACATTTCGAACAATCTGGATTCTCCAGTCTTGTGAAATATTTTGAAGACATGTTGCACAAGAATCAGTACCTGTCAAACCCATACAGCCCCTCAGAACTCATCCGCATTTGCTTAATCAAATTACCTGAACATTTACGACATATTATTTTGGCAGGACGTTGCAAAGACGACATTGAAGCTTTTCAGGGACTGTTACAAGAACTGGAAAGTGACACTGACAATCGCGGAATGCAGGAGCATAACAATTACAGATCACATCAGTCGCAATTCCGCGATGAAAGAAATAACTGGACGTGACAAGGCTATTCTCACAACACAAATCGTGACGGAAACAGGCACCACCCGTATTACAACCGTTGGCAGAGTAGTAATAATTACAAGGAAAGATCACCTCTCCATGGTAGTGACTATCACAGAGACAATCAGAGAAACAGACAATTTGGGAACCAAAATAATTATTATCAAGGGAGACAGAATAACTTTAGACGCAACGGTCCAGCGCACAGTTACGATTCAGGGAGAAATTCTCCACCACTTAACCGACAAGAAAGAAACTACAGGAACTACCGACATGACGACAGACGATGTGATCGTAACGACAGACCTGAATTGCATCAGAACTGGCGGGATTCAAACAGAGCAGGGCACTTTCGACAACGTGAATTTGTAGAAGTTAGGTCTCCTAATCCCAATAACAACGCGCGCCAACAAAGAGACAGACAATGACTCGCTCCGCAGGCACCCACGTGCGCCGGCTGGCTCAGAGAAAAATAACATAGACGCTAACCTTGAGAAAAATTCCAGTATTCTTTACCGACGTATACCGCATGACATTTGCATTCAAGTTCAAACTCTGAGTACTATGAAGAGTAAAGGTTTACACCAGATTTCACATGTAAAACCGTTTATTGAAAGATAATCTGCTTTTTAACTTTGTCTTTGCCATATTACTTTTCACTTCACATTTCTAGTATGCTTTGTCAGACTTAAGAAACTGTTAATATGCAACAATGTTTGAAGTTAAATATCCAGTCTAGAACCTAGGGAACATTTTTAAACAGAAATTACGATTGCATTGTTGTAGTGAACAGACGACACAGTGTTATTGTGTGTGTACATTCTTGCTTGTTTGTTGCACGATTACGTAACGACTATCAGGCTTACATACTTAGGACACATACTGGTACTGCTAATGAGATTTTAATGCAACATTTTGGTTTACTTGAAAATACATTCTGGATTTAAAGTACTTTCTGTGGAATTAATGATGACTTAGCATTTGGTTTCTTTGACAGCTACACGATTATATCACGACGCTACTAATGAGTGACAATTTACAATGTTGTTTTTGCGGTGTATCTGTTTTATATCTGCACAGGTTTTCTGAATTCTTCTGGAAAGTAAAACATGTTTTAGTAGTAACTTTGTGGTATAGCTACAATGAGACAGCCTTTTTCGTAGCACAACAATCTGTTACATTATAGTACTTTCTTCATCACGGCAATAAGCATAATAACTACAATATCTATACGGAAAGCATCTCACTTTTATTTATTATGAGGTAAGTACATTGACTTTTGCAGAACTTAGCTTTCGGAGGACGATAACTACGTCACTTCCACACAGATTATGTTGCAACAAGACGCACATTTAGCGCTACAGTACACGTTTTTGAGTGATTAATTTTGTACTTAAAACATTTATTTTTAAAGATTTTTGAATTACAAAGAAAGTTTTCCGTGATACATTTCATTCCATTGCTGTAATCTGTAACACCTGAGGGTATAATTACATTAATCCTCAGGGGGGTACACGCTTACTTTGTGTACCATGTGTGAGGCAACCACAAGGAACCCTAGCTAATATGGTATTTGCTTATACAACTTTACACATTGGTACCATATTTCTCTAACACACAAATCACCCAGCTATCTGATCATTTAACTGAGAGATAAACATTTTTTTTACTACATCAGTGACACATGTTTACGCAATACACAGTTGGGTAACTTCACACTTATGAAACTGTATTTTGTCTGTACTTTGTAAACTGTTCATATTTTTTCGGAACCATTGTGATACTATGAGAGCTTTGAATGATGTATTTGGTATGAGATCATGATTTTTAAAGTACGTTTGAGGTAGATGACACTATTGAAATGAGCAGAGAATTTTTTTTAGGTTTTGAAATTATTGCAGAAAGCTACGACATTTTTGTGTTATGATGTTATGATGTTATTATTACGACGACGATGTGTACTATGCTGTTGAGATATGTTTATGATCAATAAGGTGATGCTACCGTATATGAGGAATAAGAAGTATGTTGGAAACCAAGAATCGTACTTTAAGAGTTATGAAATGTGCGTAAATTCGTGACTGTATCACAATGCTGACGAATATTTTATTTGGACACTTATATTTATAGGATTTTCTTTCTACAGATTTGCAACGCTAATTCTTGACCTGTGAAATATTTTTATGTGAGACTGTCACTGTAGCGGAAACTGCTGTCGTAAATATTTCCGTAAGAAAGTTAAGTGACCACCTGCACGTAATGCGTCACGGGCACCCACCTGGGCGACGGCCGCCCGAAAAAAAAAAAGCCATTGCCTTTCAGAGGCGCAGGTGGAGAAAAAAAAAAGGAGAGACCATTAACCTCGCTATTGACATTCCTTTGTGGAAAGCATCGCAAATAAGACACGCTCATTACTTGGAAACATATGATTACATTGTGGAGCGCCTACTTTCTGCTACTTACTGAAATGCTTATAAACTGATGGGAAATATTCTTACATCTGCAAACCTGATAATGACAAGTGTATTTCTACGAGAGTTGAGAGCTACTGACTTATGAAATGTCACATGACTATTGAATGATATTTGTATGCTTTGGTTTGCGTAATTGCTTATTTCATTTGATACCTGTTTTCCAGCTGTGTTACAGCATTAGTTTTATAAAATAAACTTAGATGCATTTGCTAATGTGAACACTTTCTGTCAACATATCTATTAAATGATAATTTTGTAATCCACATTCTTTAAAAAAAGGAGCACTTGGAAAGGAAAGAACAATAAGAAGGGACTAGTAACAGTAACTGGACACACAATTTTCTTTTCAAGTACATGGTAATATTTTTTTTACAATAAGTTGTTGTGGTGCACCACTTTAATTACATAGACGTTAAGATGTGAATATACATTTCCCTTATCTGCATTGTTGTTTTTACTGTAATATTTTTCTGCTTGAGCTATGTCATGTTTAGATATAAGCTGCTGTTTGCCAGGCATAGTGCTACTAAACTTTAATTTGTGTTACTCTGCTAAGCCAGATTTATTTTTTTGTTTGCTGCGCATTGCCTCATATTAGTTGTAATGTTGAATTGCTTGGTAATTTAGATTTACTGTAGCTTGCTTTGCGATTTTCCATTTTTTTTATTGCTGTTTATATTAATTGTTTTATGCGCTGCTGCATTGCCTCGTCCCTTAGTTTAGCATCTGAGCTCAGTAGATTTAAGTTAGCTTAAGAGGGGGTAGACTATATAAGAAACTAACTATTATAAATTTATAAGAAATAGGATACTGTACAGTGGAGAAAAACTATTATTGACAGAGGATGTGAACAAAATACAGAAGGCAGGCTTAGATAGGACTTTTTGGGAATAATGATGAACAAAGGGAGATCTCCATGCAAAATACTGCAGTAAAACAAACCCTGTCCTTTCCTTTTGTATTATCCCACTATATGTTTGTGTACCCTTGTGTATTTGTTTTCTTCCTGTCTCTGTGTAGTTTCATAGAATTTTTTCTTCTTTTAATATTAAGCTACATTCACTATGATGAGGAATACTGTTATCCTCAAATATAATTGGCATTAATAATATGTTATTTTCTTTATAAAGATGTTTAGACATTATTTATTCTGTTTTGTTTTAATGCTCATGTGTAAAGTTATTGTTCCAAAAGTTATTCTGATATTTTATGTATCTACTTATCTCATAATTCCTGTAACACTGATGTATATGTTTATTTCGATTCTTTTGTAAAGCCCATATTACTACAAATGTTATCTGTACTATTATGTTCTTTAATGATGTATTCTGTACCTTTGTTATTGTATTCTTATGTTATAAAATTGTAATTGACACCAGTTTATCAAACTAAGTAACTTGTAAGCATTCATTTCACTGCACACATTTCCGTTGGTCATAGTATATGGACAATATGTGAGAAGTAGGGACTGATAGTGTTTGCACGTGTGTTAATAATTCAGCAAGGGACTGGATAACAGCATTGCTGGTTCTAAGGACATGTCAAACAAATTTTTTGTGAGTGGACAAGTGGTGGTTTATGGACTTGCTATATTCTCCGCAAGACTCTTCGATGGTGATTGTGCACCTGCACAGTCGCAACAGATGGCTGCTGGCCGTCTCTACAAGGACTGCAGTAGGTCTGCATCTTTGATGGCCCACCAATACCGTAATCTCTACCAGGACTACAGTGGGTCTGCTCTGTGATGACCTACCTACCAATATTCTTCAAAACGTCGAATGACTCTGCTGTGGGTTTGCTCTGTTGTAGCCCATTACCTGTGTGCATGTCGAGAGTCAGCGCTGTCTTTCCGTTGGAAGGACAACACTACTTCTTCAAGACTGCATGGAAATCCACTACTTCTGTGTGCAATTTCTTTTACTAATGAGACTTTGAGAAAAAAAACTAATTACTAGTATGATGAATGATCAGGACTGTCTTTATGGACTGTGACAAAATTTTAGCTTTTGACCAACATTATATCAATAAGCGTGTGCATTTGATTTCTTTGTTATTGTAATTATGAAAAATTTTTTCAAATCTGTATTGGCCACTGTCCAAACCAATTTGTAAAATTTTTTTGTGGGGAGCATGGGGGCTATGTAAGTAGGCTGTTTAGGTTTTTTTATTGGTAACGCCACCTCTGTATGAAAATCACTGGCTGTGCTGTGTGCAGTCTGTGGCTGCTTTGCATTGTTGTAATACTCGCCATTGTAGTGTTAGGCAGCTGGATGTGAACAGCACGTAGCGTTGCGCAGTTGGAGGTGAGCCGCCAGCAGTGGTGGATGTGGGGAGAGAGATGGCGGAGATTTGTAATTTGTCATGAACTGCTATATTTATATATGATGATATCAAGGTAAATACATTGTTTGTTCTCTACTAATATCTTTCATTTGCTAACTATCCCTATCAGTAGTTAGTGGCTTCCATAGTTTGAATCTTTTATTTATCTGGCAGTAGTGGCGCTCGCTGTATTGCAGTAGCTTGAGCAGCGAAGATTTTTGTGAGGTAAGTGATTTGTGAAAGGTATAGTTTAATGTTAGTCAGGGCCATTCTTTTGTAGGGAATTTTGAAAGTGAGATTGCGTTGTGCTAAAAAAAATATTGTGTGTCAGTTTAAGCACAGTCTTGTATAAATTGTTCTAAGGGGACGTTTCAGAGTGTTCTAGTCTGCCATCTTCATCCTCCTTGTTCCATATAGACCAACAAACAAAAAAAAACTGCTCCTCACTTACTTCACCACTTATCCACCAAAACTCCGATAATCATCAGCATCACATAATCTTAATACTTCAATAATACCTCTTACGTCGATACATATAAACCTTATCATCAATATCATTTACCTTACCTCTTGTCCACCAAAGCTCCAATAATCATCAACTTCACACAATCTCAATATCTCAATAATACCTCTTCAATACGTCGATACATATAAACCTTATTACCAATATCATTTCACTTCCATAACAACTCTTTCCTCTAGTCAGTCTCCTTGAACAAGTACAGATAAAATCCTAGTGCAAACTTCAATTCATCATCCCATACAATCCGAAGACACAATGTCCACACACAACCTCTGTGTAGTCCACCTGAGCCACATCTTCTACTCATTATGAATTATAAAATACATTTTGGTTACCTTGTCCATCATAAAATAAAAGAAATGCATACATGACCTATAACAGCCTTCAGTTTGAATAACTTTCAGTAAGTAGATGCGAGTACGTAGTATGAAAGATCACATAAGACTTAGAGTGAATAAATCAAAATATTTCACAGTGTGTACACCACTTCAAGAATCACGGCAAAACAGAAGCAAACATGTAGAGTATTTCTTGTGTCAAGTGTCACTTGCTATTTCAATTGCTCACGAAGAACGCAGTGTAATAACTGTCAATGGCCTAAACCTAGTGTTGGTATTTCATGTCGTTAGCTTCCTTTCTATTAGCATAAATTTATACAGCTTCCATAAAACCTCCAGCTCATGTAACTTCAATGAAGTTTCTTGTACTAATGTCGTTCGTAGCATTATAGCAGTTCATTTTCTTATCTTAAAAATACGAGGCACTGAGCGTAAGCAAAACATGCAATAGCGAGTAAATATACCAGTGGACAACAGAATGTCAACAAATGTGGATGCAGCACAATTCCTACAACGAGGCTCTGCCAAGCGAACAATCTATAATTAATACCATAGTGTGACCTGAAGTCCATGTTCGTACACCGCATATCAACATTTCTATATACCAAATTAAAGAATAGTTATGACAACAAAACAGAAATGTATAAATATGTAATCCATACGCAAAGCAGCAATTATGTATCTTACATAATAGACAGGTCATTAGCATCATATCAGCATAAGCAAATAAATGTTCATATGTAATCTTAATACTGTGCCCGCATCTCGTGGTCGTGCGGTAGCGTTCTCGCTTCCCACGCCCGGGTTCCCGGGTTCGATTCCCGGCGGGGTCAGGGATTTTCTCTGCCTCGTGATGGCTGGGTGTTGTGTGCTGTCCTTAGGTTAGTTAGGTTTAAGTAGTTCTAAGTTCTAGGGGACTGATGACCATAGATGTTAAGTCCCATAGTGCTCAGAGCCATTTGAACCATTTTTTAATCTTAATAAGTAAACATGAAGGCGCAAGCAGATAAATCACAAAGTATAACTTACATACATAACCACAATTAATCAGGTGACAATTATAATTTAAATAAATAAGCACAGCAGGCACATAACAAAAAAAAAAATGTGACATCAGTGAAACAGCATAGCAGCCAAGCGATGCATAATAAACACAAGTAACAACCCTGTTCATTAATCAATCATTGTCAAATCAGTTAATGTACGCAAGCACGTCGCTTCACAAGTAAATTCATAGAACATGAAATTTAGCACAAAGTATGAATCACGTAATCGCGAGCAGCAAATTACGACTAAAGTACGTACCAAGTGGAAATATGTTACCTGAAAAATAAACTCAATTAATAGTTACCTTTTTAGTTTATTAGTTTCTTCTTCTAAATTACATTCTTCCTGAAATTTTCTCGAAAGCAAGTCCCCTTAACGTCGGACACACACAGAATTTACCTGAAGTTCTTAAATATTTTATACAACCGTATCCTGAAAAATACTGAACGTTAATAACATAATTTATCAAGTCACTATAGCTTTATACTGAATTTAATCAGAGAAATTAGACTGTGTATTTGTTTACGGCTGTCAGTGCATTCGCACTGAGCGCTCGATCAGCTGTAGGTACGCGTGACGTAGGAAGTAATTGTTTGCGGTTAACGACTGCCTCGTGCGCCGCGCAGACTTGACTGTTGCTTTGAGTATGTGCCGCCGCCAAAACACAGCGCGGTATCCTTGTATTCTCTGCATGTTTACGTATAACTGTTGGTTTCTCGAAAGTATGTCATTCCACAAAAATTTTAACGTTCGATATGTGATGTATTCCCTTAGAGCGCCGAGATTTAAGAGTTTCTACTTCAACAGTGTTATCATGAATAATTTTGCGAACGCGTAAAGGTGTAAAACACACATATTTTGATGTCAATTCCACTGCTACCAAAATTTAAGCAAAACCATTAGTAGAACTAACCACTGGACTGAACAAATCGACTGCAGCCATCTCCTTTAATTTCGCTGGAATGATAGGAAACAACGGTGCTCTGTGGGAAATAGTTGACGGCTTAGCCTTTTGACATGGTTTGCATTTGGCAAGAACAGATCGAATACGTTTTTCCATATTACAGAAGTAGCAATTTTCTCGTAATTTAGGAAAGCATTTTCTGGGACCAAAGTGTGCATAACTGAAATGTGTGTACCAAATCAATTTATTAACCCACTCATCAAGAATGCAAACTAACCAAACAGAGTTGTCAACCGATTTTCGTTTAAAAAGAATATCGTTGCGAACTAAATAATACTGTCTAATCGCTACGCTTTCCTTTCTCCTCCATTTCTCCTTAATGTCCTTCCAGACTGGATCCTTATTTTGCTCCTTAGCGATGTCCTGGAGCGAAGACGAAATAAAATTTTCGAACGCAACACCTTGAATATACATCAAACAATAATTGTTTTCTTTGCAGTCCTCTTCAGCACTTTGTTTCAAACCCATCGGTGCACGTGATATAGCATCAGCAATAATATTTGAAGAACCCTGTATGTAAACAATACTGAAATCAAATTCCTGCAGATACAGCGCCCATCGTGACAATCTTCCACGTGTTAATTTTATTGACATAAGAAATTCCAGAGCTCGATGATCGGTCTAAACCTTAGTATGTCTGCCATACAAAAATATGCGAAATTTTGTGAAAGCCCATACAACAGCCAAAGCTTCAAGTTCCGTAATCGAATAATTCTTTTCTGATTTAGAGAGAACACGACTTCCAAATGCAATAATTTTCTGTACTACAACGCCGTTTTCTTCGATCTCTTGAAATAAATGTGCACCTAGGCCTTTGTATGATGAGTCCGTCGCCAAACAAAAATCTTTAGATAAATCTGGATGTGAAAGAAGTGGAGCAGCAACTAAAGCATCGCGAAGTTGTTCAAATTCTGATTGAGATTCCTCATCCCAACACCAATTAGAATTCTTTCCAGATAGTTCACATAAACGAGTTGTGGCCAAATTGTCCAATCTAACAAAGCGTCTAAGAAAATTACAGACACCAAGGAAACTACGAACATCACGTTTTGTGGTAGGAACAGCATAATTACGAATAGCGTCTAGTTTCTCTGGATCAGGGAGAATACCTTCTGTAGAAATAATATGACCAAGAAATTTCACCTGCGAACGACCAAATTCAGATTTTTCCAAGTTCACTGTAATGCCAACTCTTGCAAAAATACGTAATAATGAATCCAAAATTTTGTTGTGCTCACTCCAATAACGTTTAGCAATAAGAATATCGTCAACATATGAAGTAATATTGTCACGAAGATGAACAGGTAAAATTTCGTTTAAACTACGAATGAATGCTGCTGAAGATACAGTAAGTCCAAACGGTAATTTCTGAAACTGATAACAGTTACCAAAGGCTAAAAAGGCAGTGTATTTTCTACAATCAGGGTGGAGTTCTATTTGCCAAAAACTTGCGCGCGTATCAATTGTGGATAAGACTTTAATTCCATGGAAATGTTGAAGTTCATCTAAATTTTGTGGACGGTCAGTTTCAGGAATGATGATATTATTTATCTGTCTGAAATCGAGAACCAAACGAATTGACCCATCCTTTTTAAGAACGACATGTAATGGGCTGGTATAAGGACTGACTGCTGGCTCAATAATGCCTTGATCTAACATGTATTGAAGTTCACTCTTAACCTTGTCTCTGTAAGCCAAAGGAATAGCGTACGTTTTCCCCCGAAATGGTGTGTGTTCTTTTACTTTAAATAAATATTGTAAGCCTTGTATAGTTTCTGTAGCATGTGAAGTCAAAATTTGGTGCAGTTCTTCTCTTGCAACGTCATCTGGCACTTCAGCTTTCTTAACCTTTTCATTAATTAATTCTTCGCTATTAATTATATCATCCATCCCGTCTCTGTATCTATTGTCATTGTCATGAATGAACACATTGTCGTCATAATGCTCAGCGAAAACATCGGAAGTAAGAAACCTTAAACATTTTGTGTCTGATTCAGATTTTGTTAAACACTCGAAAAATTTCAAACTATTCGGCATTCCGGCAACAGTCAAATTCACACTTCCTTCTTTAAAGTTCAAAATTGCCTTATGTGTGTTAAGAAACTCCATACCTAGTATAATCTGTGTACTGAGCAATGGAACAATAATAAAATTAGCAGAAAATTCGTATCCTTGACAAATGAAATTTAAGTTGGTCTGTTGTTTGACTTCCACACTTTTTCCAGAAATAGCTCCTCGAATTGTAGTTTTAGAAACAGGTAACACAGGACAAGCAATAGTTCTTACACATATACGAAAAACAGATTCACTAATGACATTCAATGGGCTCCCAGAATCTAAAACTGCAGTGAACTTATTCTTACCCACACATACTTCAATAACAGGATGTAAAAATGCGTCTACATTATTTTCCTTTTCGTCTAGCAAAATGCCCCTCATGTCTTCTAGGCGTACGTAGTGTAAAGTCGTAGTGTCATTACTTTCTGAACCGTCTATATTGCTGCCAGAAACCGAAGCTACAAGTCATTGTCGATTGTTTGCATCACGTCTTTGATTATTCGCGTCATTTCGCGGATCAATTTCTACGATTTGCACTTGTCTCTCGGAATTTCTGTCACGCGGAGGATGCCAATTAGGTCCCTCCTGTCTGTTAGATGTAAATTCTTGGTTGTGTCTGTTATAAAAATCTCTATTTTCCTGTCTATCTGCATGACTGATTCTTGTGTAATTTTGACTGTCATTTCTGAAATTAGTCTTAGATCTACTACCCTGGTTATTTCTGTAGTAAGAATTTCTATTATTGTATGAATAATTTCTGTCTTGATGATACCGATTACTGTTTCCGTATGATTGATCATTCCGGTAGGAACTACGGTTATTATAACTGTCTGTGTAATTTCTGTTAGAACGTCTGTTATTGTCATAAGGCTGGTATCTATTGTCCTGTCTGTTTCGTCTGTCATTCTCAAAATTACCCATATAACGTCCGTTCCGATCATTATCTCTACTCTCTGAAAATCTATTGTGATTACCGTTACTGAAAAAATTACAAGAAGTCCCGTCATCGTTGTCATACTGAAGTTCTTGTAGCAGCGTCTTAAAAGTCTCAATGTCGTCTTTACATCTTCCAGCTAAAGCAATTTGTCTTATCGATTGTGGCAGCTTAGTTAAACAAATGCGAATTAATTCAGTCGGGCTATAAGGGTTGGACAGGACTTGATTCTTTCGAATCATGTCTTCAAAGTATTCTGCTGGCGTGCGGAACTCAGACTGTTTAAAATTACGCTGCATAATAAGACTATGTTTGACTCTGTCTTGCGTGTTTTCTGACCATTATGCCGATAGAAATGCATGATAAAAATCATTTAGATTATTACAATCTCTAATAAGTGCGCGCATCTGCGTCCCCGGTTCGTTTTCTAAATATCCACACATAAATTCCAGTTTGTGACTTAGTGGCCAGTTTGGTGGAAGTTCGTACATAAATTGATCTAACCATGAACATGGATGTATGTCGTTCTTAGAATTGCGAAAGATCTTAAATTTCCGAACAGTTAAGAAGTGTTTATAGTCAAAGTTTTCTCCTCGTGGCGACAAAGACCTACCGCGTCTGTCCCAGTCCGAATGTCGATTATTGTCAAGTTCGCGCGCCTGGCGCTCTCTTGTTGCATCTCGTAAATGAAACAAAGTATTTTCTTCAAAGTCCTCTGCTATCTGTGATTCTAAATTTCTTCTGCTGTCTTTTCCTACGATTTCGCTTTCAATTTGTTTGACTTGCTTTTGTAATGCCTCAAATTCCCTTTTAACGCGTTCATTAAATTTTCCCTGTTTTTCAACATGCTTATTTATGTTCTGGTACTCTTCGGTTTCTGCAAATGGTAATGGAGCTGTATCATCCGAATCTCTGTCCCCATTTAAACTAAGATTTGTCAATTTATCTGAAATCTCCTCCACTCTTTCCGATAAGTCACCTATTTTTTCTTTCTGTTTATTTACGTCTTCCGTAAGCGTCGCGACTCGGGTTTCAGTATTGACACATTTAGTAGTTAACTGTTCATACTGTTGTGTTAGGTTATTTATTCTGTCATTTGGTACGGATTCCTCGATTCTTTCAAATATTTCTTCCTTATCGTGTGCACGTTGTAAATTTAACTCTGAAAATTTTTGTACTATCACGCGATCTCTTTCTTCCTGTTCTCTATCCTGTTCCTTTTGTCTGATTTTTATTGAAATTAATCTATTATTGTTAGCATTCAAAATCGGTTGTACTTCTTCTCTAATTTCTTTCTTTAATTCATCTTTCATGTTTTTGGAACATGTCCGTATTCGTGAGTCTAACCGTGTTTCCATTGTTCCCATCTCTGTTCTAATTGTTTCTATTTGTGATCCCACTGAGTCTAACCGTGTTTCCATTGTTCCCATACCAGTTGTAATTGTTCCTATCTCTGTTTTAATTGTTCCTGTTTGTGATCCCAGTGAGTCTAACCGTGATCCCAAATTTAATATTGCACTCATCAACTGCTGCATGTTAGCTTGTTCGAAATTCTTTTCGCCCCTAACATTTCCTTCCTTCGTCATAGCAGTAAAGCTATCTGTGTTCGATACTATTCCAGAATCTTCTGTCGTCAATCTCGTATTCTGAAAATGTTTTGATTGTGAAAAATTTTGAATTGGTTCCGGACTATTTTCCCGACTTATTAAATTGTTTTCAACTTCATTATTCATCATACTGTTCTCCTGTGTCGGCGAGTTCGCCATGTTAACAACTTCGTCATTCTCACTATTCATCATTTTTGCCTTTTTCATCGATCGCGTAATCATTTACAAAACACACAAAACTCGTCACTATACGAAAATTACACACAATGACACTTTATCACCAACAATACCATTCACACGAAATGCTTTCCTCAAACACGATTAACGAACAATTGAAATCTTCATAATTGCACAAAATTGTCAAACCCATATACAAGACAACAAAAATTAAATTCTGCAAAAAATACCATTAGAAGAATGACAATTACCAAATCTACACATGCAATATAGACTACAAATACTAAACTAAAAATTACTACAACAATACTACTGTCTGGTATTTTTACAATCAGAAGAATTCCAAGGGACGATCCGAAGCAGCGGTCGCCACGTGCATGGGGGCTTAATTAATTACAATGCAAATATTTTTTAATTTTAGTAGCTGTCTGTCCGATTACACAAGTCTCGTAACCGGTTGGCCCTGACTAGTATTAGTACGCAATCTAACTGCATAGAACAACAGCAAAGAATGAAACGAAATTTCCGTTAACACAATTAATTAATTAAGTCCCCAGCAACTATGAAAGCTACGAAACAACAAGGCACAAGTGTCGCTGTTCTGTGTGTGGAAGTGTGATTCAACGTACACATCTGGCACGGTTCTTCCTCAATAAGAACAGATATTTTAAACACCATTTATACTGAAGTAATTAAAAAAAACCAGAAATACTATAATTGCACATAGAAACCAGAAATACAGTCTAATACAAGAACACGAGCCAGATGCTTTGTTGACTGAACCTGTGACCAAGAGGCTTATTGTTTAAGACATTGAAATAATAAAAAAAGGAATTTTTTACCTTCATATATATTGACGAAAAGCACACCCTGATCATTACAGCATCCCCAATCCAACAATATCTGGTGTCTAGCCCATCAAAACAATACGACAACATCTGAACAAGCACTCTCCATGGGAACTTCTCAACAACGACTCACCACTGCTACATCTCGACAAGCACAGCCTACTGCTACTTCTCAATAAGCACTCTCCACCACGACTTCTCGACAAGAACTGCCAGTGGAGGCGGCTGAATAATACTCTTTGGCGCAATCTCTGGCGCTGTGACTCAGTGTAGCCACCTTTCACTAGAACCGCTCGGCCACACTGGCTGGCTCAGTCCAGAATTGTTGAGCCGTGTTATCACTGATGATGAAAGTTTTTTTTTTTTCAGCATGATCCAAAGACAAAACGCCAGAGTTCGCAATGGTGCTCAAAGGGATTACCCAGGCCAAAAAAAGCTCTCATGTCAAAGTCAAAAGTGAAATACATGCTTGTGTGCTTCTTTGATTCCAAGGGAATTGCTCATAAAGAGTGGGTGCCTCCTGGACAAATAGTTAACCAATACTCCTACAAAGAAATTTTAGAAAGCCTTTGTAAAAGAGTTCTTCGTGTCAATGCCAACATTGCTGATGATTGATTGGATTTTGCATCCGATAGTGTGTCATCCCATACTGCTCTGTCAGTACAGAAAGTTTTAACCTCAAAACAAATTTCAGTACTACCATAGCCACCTTATTTACCATATAGCGCTTTGTACGACTATTTTCTATTTCCAAGGCGGTCTAAGGCGCCGCAGTCATGGACTGTGCAGCTGGTCCCGGCGGAGGTTCGAGTCCTCCCTCAGGCATGGGTGTGTGTGTGTTTGTCCTTAGGATAATTTAGGTTAAGTAATGTGTAAGCTTAAGGACTGATGACCTTAGCAGTTAAGTCCCATAAGATTTCACACACCTTTGAACCTTTTGAACCTATTTCCAAGAGTCAAAACGGCGGTCAAGGGACACCATTTTCAAACAACACAAGATGTCCAAAAAGCTGTGACGAGGGTCTTGGAGGATATTACAGAAGATGAGTTCCGGAAATGTTACCATCAAAGGCAGAAGCGCCGGAAAAAGTGTGTGCAATCAGAAGGGAACTACTTTGAAGGAGACAATACTAAACTTGACTAAAATGATGAGCAACGTTTTTTTCACATCAGTCTCATTACTTTATTGTCGCACCTCGTACAACATGCAGTAATATGTGTGTTTCAGCATGGGTTGATACTTAGTTCCTCAGAACCACATGTGCAACTGATATGTAAAAGTAATCATTTCATGTACTCCATATGCAACATATGCATGTACTCCACGAGCAACAATAAATCTTGAATGAATTGGAAATCTCTAAAAGAGTGTAGTATTTTTTTCCGGCAAAGTATTTTCCAAAATCGGACTCGTTTTAAAAATAGTCAAAACAGCACTTAAAATTGGAAAAAAAAGGTATTAAATCAGAGAAAACGTAGATTTCAGTGTAGATATAACAATATCCTGAAGATTACAGAATTTCTCCGTGTTTTCTTTGCTGAAACCAAAATCTGTGTTACAGGTTGTTCCTGAAGGCTTCTTTTCTGGAAGTTTGGTTTGTTGCATTTAAGAAAAATATTAACCCATTTTTAAGCAGAAAATTCGCCTTTGAAAAGGAGTCAATGTTATTTCTCTCTGCCAGTCATACAACCATTCTTCACTGTTCATGATGAGTAAGCCCGAAAAAGAAGCTTCCATAACAAGACAATACATCTTGGATAACTTTTCCCAAAATTGTAAGTCTGCTTCCTTTTCTGTTTGCTCCTTCCTCAGGTGTTCCATCTTACATATTGTTTTTGGAACATTGAACTGTTTGCTGGCCTTCTTCCATCCCGTCTTTTTCTGAACTATTTAAATAGCTTTAGTGATTTTAGAACTCCACATTCTTTTACCAACCTTCTCCATTATCCTCTTCAAATCTTTAGTATAATTACAAGAGAATAAGATTGTCTACTAATACAGGCAAACTTAAGACATAAAACGATAAGGTGTCCAATTTAGGTCACCGAAGGGTGAAATATGTCATTTCTGTACCGTGTGTTTGTAAAAACTGTGTAGCGAAAGTGGTAAGCAAAGACGTTACTCAGTGACTGAGCTCACAGTAGTGGGCAGTGGTTAAGCAATATCTCTGAGAGAGCATGATCCCTGTACGTAGTAGTTAAGACTAAGATTATTATGACTGCTGCTGTTCGGATCTTGCCGGCCGCTGTGACCGAGCGGCTCTAGGCGCTTCAGTGTGGAACCGCGCGACCGCTACGGTCGCAGGTTCGAATCCTGCCTCGGGCATGGATGTGTGTGATGTCCTTAGGTTAGTTAGGTTTATGTAGTTCTAAGTTCTACGGGACTGATGACCTCAGATGTTAAATCCCATAACGCTCAGAGCCATTTGAACCATTTTTGTTCGGGGCTTGGCCATGAGAAAACAAATGGTGGGATTAATTAAATAAAGGATATGTTCATCATCATTTTATTAGTACGAAAGTAGGATCCTCATCAAAGAAAAACATTTATTAGCTGACACCCCACTAAAATTTCAAGGAACTGGAACCAAAGAAACGGGGACAGCTAACAAGCTGAACAAGGAAACGCGACAAAATTCATGAGTGAGTGATTAGAATATTACATTACATTTCACATACACACATACACCTAACAATATGCAGTACAGTACAAAAAATTTTAAGGCATTCGTTAACCAAATGAATTTTTGACCAAACATCTAAATCAAACAGTTCTATCATAAACATTAACCTTAAACCTTACTATTCACGAACACATATAGCAAGGAAAGCCTTAACGTCCAATGTCTAAACGAAAACTATGACATAGTTAAAAGAAAACCTTTTCATGGTCAGAACATGTTATGGCGACCTGACAAGTAACAAGTAAAGTGGGTGCCTTGTGCACTCCGCTACGCGGTGGTAGAGGCTTAAAATACTATTTACACTTGTCTCCAAATGAATTCATGAGAATGCAGAGCCAAGAGATCACGCGTTCACTTTAGGGGTGGGGGGGCGGGGGGGGGACCGTTCAGTTTAGGGCACTTTCCTCTATTAACACTCAACTTTGAATATACATAATCAAATTATCCACTATATTCCGTGGTGTGGAGGAAAAATAAAAACAAAAGGAGCAGCGTTATTTTTTACTTAATAATACTGCTCGTTCGACCTTCCACAAGCCTGTGTAATAATTTTGAAAGGGAAAATAAAGGTAGACAGATGCCAGTACCTGAAGAGGTTGAGTTTTTTCATTTAAACCTTCCGCTCAGAGAGCCTGTGGTCGACGTACAAAACTGTTTCCTGTCATTTCGTCTCCAACTGCAGGAGACATCTTCCGATGTAAAACAGCTACTGCCTCTAAAGCCTTGCGGGGCTCTCGCACTTCCAAGAGTGCGTAGAGGACACTACCATACGTCAATTGATGCCGACTGTTTGACTATCTCTGGATGGCATCATCTTCTCGATTAAAAATAATCGATTGTCGTTCTGCTCGCGCAAAGTCGACATCCATATTTTATATACTTCAAACCGCCTTCTTTACTATCAGAACTATTATTCTGTTTATGAGTCTCTATTGCTTCTCTATGCGAGCATGATAATACGACAACCTTGATAAAACGCTTATCTCACTGAATTTTATTTCGCAGTTCCCATTTCAAAAATCATGTTCTGCTACGGCCCATTTTTCGATATGTCTCAGACGACAGTGTCTTTTGTTTTCGGCTATGCGGTTGTTGACACTTCTTTTCATAGTTCCAACATACACTTGTCCGCAACTACACGGAATTTTATATACCACAGGTGTTGCTAACGGGTGCCATGCATCTTATGCCGTTCTTAAATATTCATTAATCTTCTTGATGGGTCTAAAGATCGTTTCGACCCCATACTTGGTCAAAACTTTCCCGATGCGAACTGTAATTTTATTAATAAAGGGAGAAAAACTGTTCCATATGGTGGCCGTTATTACGCAGTACTTTTGGCTTTCTTCTCTTCTTTGGTGGAGTGCTCGATCAATATCTTTACTAATATACCTGCTTTTCTTGACTTAATTCATTCTGCAAATAAACGGGCGCGCGGATTTTGTTGGCTCTGTCTACAAATGTTTTCATGACACCTCTGTTTTGTGTAGGATGATGGTTTGATTCCTTGTGAAGCAGTATGTGTGTCCTTTCTTATACTTTATGGCCCAGAATACGTCCTCGCGTCTGATTCCAGATACAGTTGGAGGTGAGACGTCAGAAAGCAATTTTATACTTCGACTACGGCCTTTCAGCCCGGAAGTTTTAACTGAAGGAGACGGCGGCTGTGAAAACCTACATTGTATGATGAGGTTGAGCTTTGTTATACCAAACTGATAGGGATAAAGTGGGACTAGCAGCACAATTTTTTAAATGAAAAAAGCTTTACGGACGCAGTGAACTCTAATGCAGCTAGTGCACTCTAGAAAGGAAATTATGACCTGTGTTACAAAATAAAAATCATATTTTCAGCTTTTCATTGTGTCACATTATCCTGATACTGTTTTTAAAGAATTAGAACGTAAAACAAATTTGGACCACTCCCTTGAAAAATAATGGGTATAAGATCACCGATCTGTTGAAGTCATAAACGGAATTAGGCACTTTATGTATCAATAATAAATGAACACGTAAAAAAGAGAGTAAGAAGAGATGGAAAGAATTAAACTTATCGGGCAGTGAGTCTGAAATGCTGATTATAAGAATCTATTTAACAATAGTGGTGGGTCGTCGATTAAATTAATCAAGTACTTTAGGAAATAGAGCTTAAAGACACACAGACTATAAGAGCTACTATTTGATAAAACATCAGTAAAAGTTGTTGTAGGTACGAGGAAAGAAAAAGAACCTCAAATGGAACAAGACAGCTGCCAAACAGAAGACGTCAGTTTCAAGCGAACGATAACAGCAAACTGACAGAATGTGTCTAATTAATCGAAGATCTTAGGTGATGTAGTGATTTTTTTTTATTTTGCAGCAGAAAAAATTGGAATGTACGAAGAGGACAAAACAGAAATTCGTGTTAGGTAGACACCGTCAGTTAAGATGGCAGACGACACAGTAGCTAACAACAGAGAGAAAAATTGTACATTCGTTTCAAAATGTCTTTAAATGTTTGTATAGTTAAAGGGAGAAATCAGAAATAAACATGTGAAACTAGCGCTTGTTTCACCATATCGAATGTTCAAATAATTTATGCGAATGCAGCCGGATAACGCTCTCGACATGCGGCGATATTTCGATAGGAGATAATAATTTTCAAATTAAACGAGAAAGCGCAGAGCATGGGAATTTTAATGCTCGGTGGGCGGAACCGACAGATAGCGTATGCCTTTTTTTTTTAGTCACCCTTCTTCTGACAGGTTTGATTCAGCCTGCCACGAATTCTCCTCCTGCACTAACCTCTTCATCCCAGAATAGCACTTACACCCTACGTTCTCAGTTAATTGCACGACATATTTCTATATCTGTTTTCCCCTGCAGTTTTTACCGTCTCCAGCTCCCTAAAGTACGATGGAATTTATTCCCTGATGTCTTAACCCATGTGTCATCATCCTGTCCCTTCTTCTTGTCAGTGTTTTCCCTATGTTTCTTTCTTCGCTGATTCTGCGGGTAACCTGCTCATTCCTTATCTTGCCAGTCCACCTGATTTTCAACATTTTTCTGGAGCATCACATCTCAAACGCTTCGATTCTCTTCTGTTCCTGTTTCCAAAACGTGGGCAGTTATCTGGGAGAGATTGGGTGTTTCCCGAACGGTGGTTAAATCAAAAGACATACGTCATGGTCAACGCCATCTCCAGCTCGAGCTACCGAAGGGGCGTTCCTACTAGAGATGGGGGATCCGCTCCTGAACTAATTCATAGAGTTGAATCTTTCAAAGGAGTGAACAATCAGTGATTCAGAAAAAAAGAACGGTAGCTCCAAACGTTTCCCACAGCAGAGAGAGAGAGAGAGAGAGAGAGAGAGAGAGAGAGTCGGAGCAGACCAGTGGGGCCTCTGCTGGTCAGAGCACACTGCACGCCACACAATACAGCCAGTGCCGGCCTCTACCCTGCTTCTGCCTTGGCTGCCTGCGTTGTGCAGTGCCCCATTGGATTTTGTGTTTCACATATGCCGTGCCCTCTCTGTGCTTCCTCTGCCGCGTGCAGTGTCTGGCGCACCTTAGCATAGCACTCTGTCGGCGATCTTTTCAGTCGCACGTCCTGCCCTCTGGGCAGTTGATGCGAGCAACAGGACAGAGAGCCTCCTAGCGGAGAACATAAGAACTACTTGCAACAACCTGCTCGCAAGAGAACGGACGATTTGTCTCCGAGCGGGTGAGTGGTGGCAGTTCACCGCTCCCCCCACCCTCTGAACTCGCCCGCTCAACGCTCACCCCACCGTTCTCGACTCTAGCCAGAGCGTTGAGCAAAGCAGCTCAGGTGTCACTCTGGTCTCTGTGGTCTTAGCTCACGCAGTAATACAGCTCACGTCTCGACCTGCTTGACTCAGCGCCTCTGCATCGGAATTCGTCTCTACTGGATATTGTTCTTCGTAGTAATACCGTTATGTACATTACATAATTATGTTATGTATACATCAATTATTTTTATTTTATTTTTATTTGTTTAAACTGATCAGATTAGGTTTCTGATGGCTCCTCTTACTATAGGATTTTTTATTATGGTCACTCGAATTTACACTTTAATTACGAGCGAATCGATAAACGTATGGCAAAAGTGATACACCAATATTTTCCTTGTTTTATTCTGCGGAAGGCTATATGCAGCACTTTGGTCTTACAGTCAAATTTATATATTTTTTTCTTATTTTAGTACGGATTTTGCGATTTTAGGCGTCTTCGGAAGGAAATGTTCACTTTAAAAATATATGGCTCATGATGTATTTGTACGAGGTTAATGAAATTTTAATACATAATAGCCAAATATATTGTTAATGTAAATCTCAAGTTACAACATTTTCCGATCACCCAAAAAACCACGATAGTGCAAAATAAATCAATAATCAAAAACTTTGTCATATCGTGGAAATTTCAATAAACAATACAAAATTCTTACTCATTATCTGTGTTACTTCAAAATAGGATCAAATAAGATCAAAATACAGGTAAAGTACTGGAATAAACCAAGTTTAAAGGGCAATGTGCCTCCCATTTATTTTCTGTTGTGAATGAGTGGTGAGTCATGAAAAAGAGCTAGTTCATTTCAGGGAGTGAACAGTTCTGATCCGATCTCTGAAAAGAACAGTTTTGCCCATCTCTAGTTCCTACCTCGCCAGCAGGTTGCAAAATCGCCACATCAGGGTGTCATTGACGTCCTCTCCGAGCTGATGCAGAGTCCGTAGCAGCCATGAGTCTGCTATTGGATTCAGCGGATTTGAGGCGAAACAAGCCCTGTGCCACTGTAAGAGGTACAGAATAGAGGGAGTGTGTTGGGGCTTACTCCAGAGCAGCACTTCCAGCGCCACGTCATAATGACGCACCTGTGCCTAATATAAAAAGGATTGTACCAGAAACTAGAGTTAAATTAAAAATTGAAATAACTTTTCCAAATCTCGTCAGTGTACGCTTCAGTATTTACATTTCAGGGTCTCAGAATAGCCAAATGAATATCTTACGCAAAATATACGATCTTAAGGAAAAAAATAAGTGACGCTAAATAATAAAACTAGAAAGCTAAAAATTGGTCAGAATATGCAAATTTATGTCACAACTAAAAATTACAAGTGTCAACTTTTTTTTTTGGTTAAAATCAACGTTTTTACGAAGAATTGAAGGCGGTAAATACTAGAAACACAAAGATGAAAATTCGTATGTAATCTCAGGTATATGTGAAAACTTTATATATGTGACACCAATAAACTACCTCTATCACTTTTCAAGTTATTTACTAAAAACAAAATTCGGAATGAAAACGTCCTTATTCATAACAGATTAAGTACCATTCGTATTTGTAGCAGAGATTTCTACTTACAGGACTCGAAGCAAAGCCAGGGACAAGACGGGACGGAAGGGGATGGATGCGAATGCAGTGTGCAGTTTTCGCAAATTACTCGAATACTTACAACTGAATGCAGTGGCGCTTCCCAGCGTGACAACCTCACGTCTCTCAGGCAGAGCTTGCGGCATGCGCACCTCGTCCGTGTGTAAGCTGTAACTGTACCAAGTTTCAAGACCGTATTGTAACTAATAATAAACACAACAAATCTTAAAGAGGCAGTCCAGAGAACATATTCTACTGTCAGTTCCGTTCAAAAAATTCTAGCCAACTAGTTTTAAATGCAGCCGAGCTAAAGGTTTTTCAGTAACTAAAGCAAACTTGAGTCTATTTATATAAAAATTAAGGAGATTGTAAATGACAGATATTAATTAACATGCGTCCGAGAAAGGGACCATTTAGATGCTACTACCTGTGCCGGGGCGGTTGATAGCAGATGTTCCGTTTGGCGGCTCGCTTCACCCATATATAAATACGGGCAGAGAGGCAATGAGGAAAGACACTTCGCACCGCTATATCAATCTGTCCACGTCAGCCAACGACTGCGTACGCTGGCCTCGGATGACGTCAGAGCTAGGAATACAAAAGCGTTATCGGTAAGAGTAGGAAGTGAATTCGCAAGGACTGTACATCGCCCTGGATAGCTTAGATTTCACGGAAGTAACTGTCTGTGTGCCGCCCATAATGTTGACAAAATCGCGTGGCAAGTGGCGAGATTTTTCTCCACTTTTAAGACCAGAACTTAACTTTTTGTGATTAAAAGTCAGAGCGATAGACCATTTTCCTTGGGGGTTCCCGGAGAGGTCGCCTGTGAACTGTTAATACTGGTGTTTCCGACACGTATATTAGATACAATACTAAGACATTTTGTGGGTGTGATCTTCTACGGAAAAAAACTCAAAATTTTTATTCATGGTTCCTGTTCCCGCTGAGAAAATAGCAAGTAGGAACATTTTATTTCACTGAGCACAGAGAATAATCTGGTCTCGAAGGCTGAAAATTACGGTCAGTATGTTCCCTTTCTGGCAGACGTAGGTGCAAAACATGCCCAGACAACTGAAGAGTCTTTTCAAAACGATATAACGAAGTATCGACAATTTTGATTATTTACCCGCCGCCCCACAGATTTTGTTCCGGATTATGCAGCCGCCAGTCGACGCAAAAGAAGCAGCAACGACTTGTATTTTTAGTAAGAAATGGATTAATTTTGATTATTGTTTTAACGACGCCGCACAGTTCATTGGTCTGAATCCCGATGAATTATTAGGGCGGCCCCTACAATACTCAGTCAGTCCTCCTGACGATCATTTCTTTTTTAGATTTATTCTCTTACGACATCGATAATGAAATATTAGCTAACACCGGGTGAGCAGCTGGCATTAGCTCTGTCCCTCTGTTATCCGACCAGCGGGAGAGCAGGGTTCCCAACAGAACTGAAGACGAAACCTATTTGTAGGTTACTATTTATAATTTCACTTATTAGTTTTTCTTCAACAGCTTCATCAGTAACACTATAACAGTAACTGTAAGCGCACTCCAGAACCTCTGTATTGTGGTCTGTCGCTGATCTGTGTGTGTGTGTGTGTGTGTGTGTGTGTGTGTGTGTGAAATCGTATGGGACTTAGTTGTTAAGGTCATCAGTCCCTAAGCTTACACACTGCTTAACCTAAATTATCCTAAGGACAAACACACACAACCATGCCCAAGGGAGGACTCGAACCTCCGTCGCAAATTTGCTCGGCTGTTATAAGGATGTATGATGCTCACGCTCTACGCATCGATTCTCCACGGTTCTGATGGTCTGACGTGCCATATTTACGGGGAATGCGATAAACACCCGCTCTACGTTAAAAAAAAAACAGCCATGATCTCACACGGTTCTCGATAAACACACTTCACGTCATATTTTCTCAGAATAAGACCAGTCCTGTTGGAGAAACTACACGCGTAAGGTAAAAAAACTGTGAAATTAGGCGGTTTTCTAGTGGTTCAAATCCGCTAATCAACCCCATGTCGGCACCAGAAACGTTTCAATACCGGTTCCATGTCAACCTCCTCCATGAGTATAATACTATTTTCATGAGATTTCGAGCCTCGATTCTCAGTTCGAGGTTTATGTACCTTTACTCCTGAACAGATGAATTAAGTGCGCAGCATTCCTACTCTCAATCAAGTCATAAAAATATAATGTATGGTACTCATTATAGACTGAATTTTTCTCCACAACTAACTGAAGAATATTGCTAGTCATAGACGATTTAAGGCAGGGAACCTTACTTATCTTGAAGTATTCGACGGTGATGTTCACTGTTGTTCATGTTTCTTCGCTGTAGATGTCGTGGTTTCATCACTATTTTGGATAATGCTGAATAATTTTCGAATCCCGTTGTGCAACTTTTTGAAACGCAGAGATCCGACACAGATACACAGATATATCTTCTTCATTTATTTCTTTCACCTGACAGCTATGCAGAACTGCGCTGACTGACAGCTAACTTAAACCAATTCTCAACTAAACAGCAATGCCAACCGGCGTTGCTATCTCCAATCCCGCTGGTCGCAGCCGTGGTCACTTACGTAATATCTCGACAATACGTGGTACTTACAATGTTGTTATTATTAATAGTTTGTATTGTTTATAATGGAGAAAAAAAGCGACCGAATAGTCGCTCGCGTTAGCACCCCGCTTCTGGGATTAAGGGAGGCGCGCGGCGGATTCAGTCCGATTAAAGACGAGGGTCTGTGAGGCGGCCACCCTGGATGTGGCTTCCCACATCAGAGTAGGTGAATAAACGGCCGGTACCCAGGTCGCGCCTCAGTTACACAGTTCGCAGACATTTAGAAAACGTTGGCACAGCTTCACACATGATCACGCTAATGGGCGGCTACCGCAGGGCATACGGCCAACCTGTACCATTAACATTGCAAAATACAGGAATTAACATGTCAAATCGCTGAAGGTACGGTATAAAGGCGAGCAAAAAGAAGGTTTGCAATGGAGAAAAACTTGTACAAAATTATTTATCCGTGTCAGTACACTCTACAGGAAATTATAAACACATTTTACATAAATACACTGACGGAAAAAAGTTGTGCGCTGCAGTTGACTTTTTTGGCAGCTTAACTGAGGAATCACGGGAACTGTACCACACACGTAGAAGGTGCATTCGCTATTCAGTTTTGCTATTAGATATAAAGAACGCAGAAGGACATATAAGACTAAATGCGCCTGCTTCATATATGCAGATATTTAGTACCTGGGTGTCACCACCACACTAGGAAACAAATGGTTCAAATGGCTCTGAGCACTATGGGACTTAACATCTGAGGTCATCAGTCCCCTAGACTTAGAACTACTTAAACCTAACTAACCTAATGACATCACACACATCCATGCCTGAGGCAGGATTCGAACCTGCTACCGTAGCAGCAGCGCGGTTCTGGATTGAAGCGCCTAGGATACAAGCATATATGGCTATCTTATTTCATAGTAACAGAAGAAAGCCCATGTTCACTTTCCAGGAGGAGTATTTCATGGAGTGGACCATAAGGTAAAAAGAAAGTACTCTTAATAACGGGAGGACATATTCCCATTAATTACATAAAAATAAAATAATAAAAGTAACACGTAAATATATAAAAATTATGCCCATTGTACTGCCATTAACACACCATCCATTCTTCCTTCCACCCTTTCCAGTTCCCATGATCCACGAGCCAATCTAGCTAAAGCAAATCTGGTATAAACAATAACAATAACAAAAATTCCGTTGCAAAAGAGGAGCACAGTTTTTTCCTGTTAAAATCTTCAAGATTTGTTCACGATGTTGCAATTCTCTCAGAAATGCCAAAGTACTACGTAGATCAGCTGAAGAGAGTGGGTAGTGTCTTGAAAACTGGTTATAAGAAGATATAAATGCAAGATAATTGCGTGCAGTCGAATTAAACGAATTGATGCTCTGAGAATTAGATTAGGAAATGATAGGAATACGCTGAAGTAGTAGACGAATTTTGCTACTTGTTTAATAAAACAACTGACGGAGGCAGAAAAGTAAGAACTGCGTAAAATGTAGACTTGCAAAAGGAAGAAAAGGTTTCCTGGGAGAGAGAAACGTTGAATACAAATTTGTGTGTTTGGAAATCTTTTGTCAAAATATTTGTTTGGACGTAGCCACGTACGAAAGTACTTGGGCGACGAACTTTACAGTCAAGGAGTGAACAGAATCGTTTACTATGTGGTGCTCCAGAAGAATGTTGAGGATCAGATAGAAAGATCGAATAACTAATGAAGATGTACTTGGGAAAAAGAGCATTATGGAGCAGCTTGACTAAATGGAGCAACGGTTTGATAGTACACAGCCTCTGACATAAAAAAAGAGTTAATTTGGTAATATAGGGAAGTGTGCGCGAGTGAAAAACTGTAAACAGAGACCAATGTTGAATACTTTTAGTAGTTTCAAATGGATGTATTGTGCAGTAGTTGCACAGATACGCTGCGAGAAAAAATTAGTACACCTGGAAAAATTTTGTCGATTTTGATCCGATGATGTCATATGCCACCTGGTGGATCGTAGATGAGCTGATGATGGTTTCAACTTCGTTTGCCAAGAGACTGCATAGCTACCAGGGCGCCATCTGTGTCTATCCTTTAATAGGGAAATTGCTCAGACAGAAGGCTCAGTGTGGTGTAGAAGTGTGAAACAAGCAGGCAGCCAAGCTACCGACACACACTCGTGCTTCCTACAGTCAACTGAGTGAGTTTTAAAGGGGTCACTGTAGCCTTCCGAGAGGCGAGCTGCCGCACAAGCTCTACGGGCTGCGCCAGATCTGCAACGATGCTGGCAGCAGCGGCCGCGTAACATTCATACCCGTAGACGCCCGCCAGGGTCATCGTATTGTAAGGGCAGCAGTGGCAGATCGTACAGCTACCACAGCGTCGATAAGATGGCTTGTGAGGCCACACGTGCCAACACGAACTGTTGCGTACCAGTTATTAGCAGTGGGTTTATGGGAATGCGCACCCCTAGCACGTTTCCTACTCGAGTCACACCATCGACGTGTACAGCTCGATTAGTGCCGTCAGAAGATCACTTGGAAGATGAAATGGCCCGCCGTGGACTTTATCGATGAAAGCAGATACTGCCTGCATGAAAGTGGTGGCCGGTTCCACATACAACTTAGACCTGATGAGCTCTGTCTTGTACACTGCATTTATCCAAGACACTCTGCTCCCACCTCAGGCCATATGGCTCCACAGTGAGACCACTTTAATTCTCATTAACCTTCGGTGTTTCTGGGGAGGACGTTTAGCAGTGCTCGGTGCGTACAGAATGTTGTAAGATCTGTTATTTTGCTGTTCTTGAAACAGGTAGGTGATGTATTGTTCCAACAGGATAATGCACTCTGCTAAATGTGCAGCAACTACCCTGGCTAGTGCGATCTGTGGAATTGTCTCCAATCAGGCACATGTGGGATGTGATGGAACGAACCAACAACTCTTACAGAACCACGTGAAAAGGCCGAGCAGGCAAGGCATAATGTATCGCTGGACAGTTGTTGTTGTTGCGGTCTTCAGTCCTGAGACTGGTTTGATGCAGCTCTCCATGCTACTCTATCCTGTGCAAGCTTCTTCATCTCCCAGTACCTACTGCAACCTACATCCTCCTGAATCTGCTTAGTGTATTCATCTCTTGGTCTCCCTCTACGATTTTTACCCTCCACGCTGCCCTCCAATAGTAAATTGGTGATCCCTTGATGCCTCAGAACATGTCCTATCAAGCGATCCCTTCTTCTAGTCAAGTTGTGCCACAAACTCCTCGTCTCCCCAATTCTATTCAATACCTCCTCATTAGTTATATGATCTACCCATCTGATCTTCAGCATTTTTCTGTAGCACCACATTTCGAAAGCTTCTATTCTCTTCTTATCCGAACTACTTATCGTCCATGTTTCACTTCCATACGTGGCTACACTCCATACAAATACTTTCAGAAACGACTTCCTGACACTTAAATCTATACTCGATGTTAACAAATTTCTCTTCTTCAGAAAAGCTTTCCTTGCCATTGAGATACAAGGCCAACTGTACGACACCCGCAATTTTGGTAGTACAAGAGGCTTTGTGAAAATCTGGGAGTCATTTCCGTTGGTTGTAGCTTGGATGAGACTATTTGCAGAACCAGCTTGGAATGGATATTACATTTGCACAGTGGGTTCTGCGCCACAAATAGCTCCCCATGCTGTGTTTGACGGCTCTGCAAGCGGCTGGTAATCTGCCTTGAATAGCGTGTGGGCTCCCGGGGAAATGGCGGCGGCTGCCGGCGAGGTGGCCGGCCGGAAATTACGTACGCGCTGGCGCTGCTCGTTCCGCGGCGGGGAACCCCCTTCCGCCTGGTATCCGGCAGCCGGCTTCTTAGGCAGCCAGCGCCAGATGCCCGCTACACGGTCCGTAGTCCATCGAATCGAATGAATTCATCCTCCATTCCAACCAGCATGGACCCGAAACTCAGCTCGCGCTCTACTCATGCAAAGCCATGGCAGTCAGGTAGATACACTATTTCTTGACTTCCTAAAGGCATTTGGCTCAGTATCTCACTTACGCTTATTATCGAAAGTAAGATTGAAGGGGTATCATGCAGAAACTGACCGACTGAGGATTTCTTAATAGGGAGAATGCAGTTTTTTTATCTTGGAAGGAGAGTCATCGACCGATGTAGAAGGAACTTCACGTGTATAGTGTATTAGGTCCTTATTTTTCAGGACGTGCGAGGGTCGTTCAATAAGTAATGCTCCACATTTTTTTAAAAAAAAGCCATTAATATACATAGACTAAAGTCATTGCTGGTGCTTCACATCTGATGTTTGTCCTGTGCGCCGGTGAAGGTTCGAACCGTTCTGGCAGATAGCAGAACCGTGGTACAGCGTCGAAATGGCTTCTATGTACGACTCACGTTACAAGCAGCATGCTGTTACTGTATTCTTGTGTGCAGAAAAAGAAACCGTACTGAAGATCCATAAACGTTTGTGTGCAATGTACGGCAATGCTGCAGTGGATAGGAGTACAGCTGGGCGACGGGTAAAGAAAGTTACAGCCTCAGGAAGTGCAGAAACAGAGCTCCATGATAAGCCACGCTCGGAACGTCCCGTCACAGCCACTACTCCAGACATCCTGAATTGTGCGGATGCCATTATTCGTGCCGCCCGGCGCATCAGAACTCGACAATGGTTCTACAGTTGTCGGTCAGCATTGAAAGTGCGTCTGAAGTTATCGGGAACACATCGCCAAATTGGGTTGGACATCATTGCCTCATCCACCCTATAACCTAGAACTGACATCCTCTGACTTCCACCTCTTTGGGGCGCTTAAAGATTCTCTACTTTGAAGATGCCGAAAGTGTCAGTCATGCAGTGAAAACGTGGTTACGCCTGCAGCACAAGGGCTTTTACCAGCAGGAAATACATGCGTTCCACAACGTTGGCGTACGGCCATAGAACATGATGTGGACTGCTTAGAAAAACAGGACTGGAACAGAAAAGGGAGGTAATGACCGTGGCACGTAAAGTGCCCTCTGCCACACACCGTTGGGTGGCTTGCGGAGTATAAATGTAGATGTAGATGTAGACATGGACAAGACATGTTGATGTATATTGCCACCAAATTCTGACTATTAACAATAAATATATTCTGAAAAAAACTGCGGTGCATTACTTATTGAACGACCATCGTATGTTAATGACCTATAAGATAATATTATTAGTAATCTAAAGCTTTCTGCAGGTAGTGCGCTTACCTATACTGAAGTACTAGCTGCAACGCAAAGTAGTACAGAGATTGGCAAGTTGCTCAAAATGATCAGAAATGTAAAATTGTGCTCTTTACTAAATGTAAGAGGGAAAATATAGCCTCCTATGACTGCAATATAAGTGAGTCATAATTGTAATCGGTCAGCTCATAGTAATACCTCCGTATAACGATTTGTAGGGATATATGGGATGGAACAACCACATAGGGCCAGTCGTAGGTAAAGCAAGTGACTGTCTTCCAAATTTAATTCACGTACGAGGAAGTGATATACAATGACGAACATGTCCTGTTTTTTACCGTCAACACAAAACTTATTTCAGGCATTCGCATGAAAGAAAATAACATAGTGCGCTGCAGAAGCCTTCACTATTGTCCCGAAAGGCAGTTCATAAATGTAAATGAAAACTACAAGGAAAATATTTCTTTAAAAAGTGTATTTAAATATGGACATGTCTCGTTTATATGAACCATATGGACATGTTCGGCTCTGAATACTTCCCAAAGAAAACATATGGTGTTTTGAAAATAATTTACATCTTATTGTATAATACTTGCTATACTATATCATATTACGTATTTGCAACGATTCAGTATATGGTATCATGAAAAAAATATATACTGGCAACTACAGCATTGATATTTAGTGTTTTATTGAAAATTCTGATTTTACTGTTGCTTCACAATTATTTAAAATATTTCAGATCAACATAACAAAATACAATACAAATGGCACTACCTGTTACTGGAAAAGTACTTTGAGGTAACTGTTACACTTAAATTGTAAACCAGAAGCACTTTCTAAGCAATTACAAGCAATTTCCTCTAGCTCTGTGTTAAACAGCAAGCCCATGTCGTCATTGATCGAGGTATATCAACACAAGACCTACCTATTTTCCCAGACTTCTCCACCGAAAATAATGTGCAGAAAACAATCAACATTTTTTTTTCTTGTCATCCGAGATTGGATGGCAGACAAGTACTTCAGCTCGTGGATAAGAAAAGAGATTCTTAATGGTCCATCCACGGTTCTAAAAGCTTTCCACTCTTGTACATCTTGCTGGGACCTCTAGAATGCAAATGGTTCAAATGGCTCTGAGCACTATGGGACTTAACATCTTAGGTCATCAGTCCCCTAGAACTTAGAACTACTTAAACCTAACTAACCTAAGGACAACACACACATCCATGCCCGAGGCAGGATTCGAACCTGCGACCGTAGCAGTCCCGCGGTTCCGGACTGTAGCGCCCAGAACCGCACGGCCACCGTCGCCGGCTCTAGAATGCAGTATCCTCCACATCAATATGAGTTTTCCTCTTAGCTTCGTACTTGTATATGACAGTTTCATTTCACTTATGTGATCTAAATTTCGTAGGCCTTTACGCAGGAATTTCACGTCTATCATTTTCCAATCTTCTGCAAGTTTTACTTCACCCAATGAATGGCAGACCTCATTATATTAATCTTTTGTTACAGTTTTTGGCAGTATTCGTAGAATTTTCTCCACTCTGCAGAAAATGCGGGCAGAAGAAAGTAACTGTGTCCTTGCAATAACAATTATTATTAGTAGTATTATGCAATGTAATTACGAGGGAGCATAGAAGCACAAACTGATGCTAACAGCTGCTTTGCGAAGAAATGTCTTGTATTGTATTATATGTTAACCGGGGGCCTAGAAATTACGGAGAGGCTCCATCCCCGCCGCAGCCGCAGTGGCCCACGACGACTACCGCAGTCCACTTCTCCCCTCCGCCATCCCACACCGAACCACTCTTTCAGGGTTATTGTGGTTCGGCACCCGGTGGACCCCCCCCCCCCCCCCCCTCCAGGGAACGTCTTACACCAGACAAGTGTAACCCCTATGTTCGCGTGGTAGAGTAGTGGTTGTGTACGCGTACGTGGAGAATTTGTCTGCGCAGCAATCGCCGACGTAGTGTAGCTGAGGCGGAATAGGGGAAACCAGCCCGCATTCACCGAGGCAGATGGAAAACCACCTAAAAACCATTCACAGACTGCCCGGCTCACCGGACCTCCGCCGTGTAGAAAGAAGATTCAAGTGGATATGTAAAGATTTGGTAGGGACAAAAAAGGCGCATTCCACACTCGCCTCAGATTTAGAACCGTCCGTATAGATGTGATCGTACTGCGGCCATTGCATACTGTGACAGTGCTCCAGGTCGCGAGTGATGTTGGTCTCCGTTCCGAAATCGGACGGCGGGTATGACACTGGGGCTCGGGTAAAGAATAGACTGAACGTACCGTAGTTCTACTTTTCACGAAATATATATGTGGGCAGGTTCGTGTTTGCTCTGCACCAGTACTTTGATAGGCTTGTATCACGTAACATGTTCGATTTCACTTAAATTGTGCGATGTATTTTGATTCTGCTTATCCTGTAAGTACTGTTCCGCTGCGTATCTTACTTTTATTAAATTCTGATCATGTTAACCTTTACGTGTCACCTTTTCATACATACTCGCAAACCAATAAAGGGTGCATGGCGGAGAGTACTTTGTACAATTTCTATTGATTCCCTTTCCTGTTCCACTCGCAAACAGAGCGAGGATATAACGACTGTCTACATGATTTCGTACATCCACATCTACGTGATTACTCCGCTATTCACTATAAAGTGCCTGGCAGAGAGTTCAATGAACCACCTTCGGTTCAATGAACCACCTTCAAGTTGTCTCTCTACCGTTCCACTCTCGAACGGCGAGCGGGAAGAACGAACACTTAAATTTTTCTGTGCGAGCCCTGATTTGTCTTATTTTATCGTGATGATCATTTCTACCTATGTAGGTGGGCGCCATCAGAATGTTTTCGTAATCTGCAGGCTACACAGTTACTGGATCGTTTGAGCCTCTGGTTGAGACTCTGCACTTGTCTCTGTTCCAAAGGCTCGAAATCGGTCTTGTCGACAATGCTACAGATTGAGAACTCCGCCTTCATCTCATGAGCAAGACTGACAGACTGCTAGCTGCCAGAAATCAGAGGGAATCTCTTCTGACCCAAAGAACACACAATATGAGCCACCACCTATAGTTGGCTGTGCTCTTCAAGGGATCTGGAAGGGTTCGTCCCACATCTTGGATGCACACGGAGTGCACACTGGATTTCTTTCCCTCCTAGGCACCCATGTTTCTAAGGGAACCCATTACAACCTAACATTAGAGCTCCCAACTACCAGTAAGCCCGCCCTCTGTGACTGCTCACATCTTCCAGGCTGAGAAGCTTCCTCTAAAACGGGAGAAGTGACAACATCTGGATCAGTATTTTTATCTCCCATAGATATAGCCATAAAACTGTTTGTCAGACAAACCCGGGATACCTTTCGATTGGG
The DNA here is from genome assembly GCF_023864345.2 of Schistocerca serialis cubense. Classification (NCBI taxonomy): domain Eukaryota; kingdom Metazoa; phylum Arthropoda; class Insecta; order Orthoptera; family Acrididae; genus Schistocerca; species Schistocerca serialis. The sequence continues at coordinate 475,446,979 of NC_064644.1, read as the reverse complement.
CCCCCAAACAGTCTTTCATTGTCTGCTACACCCTGGTACGACCTGCAGTTCAACCACTGGTGAGCGGTCAACCTCAGTGCAGGCAGTAACTGGAACATCAATAGAAGTGGACCGATTGGGGGATATGTGGGACATTCTGGACATCCCTCAAATCCCTATGTCCGATCTCCCCTCCCCCCCCCCCCCCCCCTTACAGCAAGCGGGGTCAGGGATTTTCTCTGCCTCGTGATGACTGGGTGTTGTGTCCTTAGGTTAGTTAGGTTTAAGTAGTTCTAAGTTCTAGGGGACTGATGACCATAGATGTTAAGTCCCATAGTGCTCAGAGCCATTTGAACCATTTGAGCCTTACAGCAATGCCCATTAGCATCACCCTCATGCTGCATGACTGAAGCCAGCACCACCTGTGGAGCTGTGAGCGAACAGTCACCAACTTGGTCTGCATCTGAACACAGTAATCACAGTCCCTATCCATACCAAATATGCCAAAAATCTACACTTCACAGTTATTAAAATGCTAGAATGTGCCCAGTAAGCACTCAGGCACAAAGAAATTTAGAAATTGAACTAGTAACCACTCAGATAACTGAAAATAAGTCACCTGTAAAAATAAATCGCATATGGGTAGTGTTCTCACCTGATCTGATCTGCTGCAGGAATGCAACGAGCTACCTCACTGACACTATAACCGACAATGAGCTGTTCCAACCAAAACAAGCTAACAAAAGCCTGTAAAATTCAAGGATTTATACAAGCAGCGCCACTTTATACCAACAACTGCTATTAAAACGAAAGACTGTGCCTAGTAAGCAAACACGCACTTGGTTTAAAAATTCAACTATTGATCACTGAACATAAGCCCCTCGTATTTGAAGTTCGTAAAAATAATTCACTAACGAATGGTGTACTCGTTTGATCTGCTGCAGGAGTGCAAGGAGCCGTCTCACTGCTGGGGTAACTGACACCAGAAATAAATTTTTATTTCTGGTTTAAAGCTGAAGTTAACAACACGTCATCACAATTATCATCATCATCATCATGATCATCATCATGGAGTATACATACAGTTTGTAAGTAAACAATCAACTCTAATGTAAGCACAAGACCATGGATGCTGTCTTTTATCGTCTAGTAGAAGACTGAAAGGTAAAGCTGTCAGTAGGAATATACTGCCGGTTCAAAGGCAGATACGATCATATCTCAAGGTTACTAATAAGGACATCTGGTGTCAGATTTCGCACTTAGACTCCTTGCTTGCCTCACTCCCTCTCCCCTGGAGCCACTGGGAATTGATCAAGAGCACCCAGGCAATTGTCACATGAGATAAAAATGGCGGGAACCTCCACTTCGCCAATGAGGATCAAGCTCCCCCCTCCTCTTCCTTTATGATAAGTATCATTCAAGCAGGCTGAGCCCTACTGTCATTTGAGGTGTGAACCTCATAGTGAGAGGATGGTGATGCGTCGGCAGCATTAGCAGGGATCAGCAAGTGCCCCCCCCCCCCCCCCGCCCCAGCATAAGAGGAGTAAAACTGGATGTAAGTATCTTATATAATTATTATATTAACAAATGTTTAAAGAAAGGCAGCACGTTTTGTATTATCGAAAAATATGGGAGAGAGTGTCACAGAAATGGTACAGGATTTGGGCTGGAAATCATTAAAAGAAAGGCGTTTTGGTTGCGACAGAATCTTCTCACGAAGTTCCAATCACCAACTTTCTCCTCCGAATGCGAAAATATTTTGTTGACACCGACCTACATAGGGAGGAACGATCACCACGATAAAATAAGGGAAATCAGAGCTCGTACGGAAGGATGAAGGTGTTCATTCTTCACGCGCGCTATACGGGATTGGAATAATAGAGAATTGTGAACGCTGCAGTCATGGACTGTGCGGCTGATCCCGGCAGAGGTTCGAGTCCTCCCTCGGGCATGGGTGTGTGTATGTTTGTCCTTAGGATAATTTTGGTTAAGTAGTGTGTAAGCTTAGGGACTGATGACCTAAGCAGTTAAGTCCCATATGATTTCACACCACATTTGAACATTTTTGAGAATTGTGATGGTGATTCGATGAACCCTCTGCCAGCCACTTGAATTTGACTTGCAGAGTATCCATGTAGATGTAGATGTAGATATATTCGAATATAAACTTACGGTTTGCTATTGTTCCAGCAATATAACACGTCAGTGAACCAGTTGTAGCAGAAGTGTTGGATGGGGATGCGCTACTGACCGCACTGCTGCAAAAGCCTGCAGATGGACTTTTCGATTTATCAGGTCTGAACTATAACGGACAGTCGCTTTGTTCAACTATACTGTGCAAAATCAGCTCGCACAACCGCTGGCAAGACTCCTGTCAAGAGCACTACTGTTTGAAAGAACATGACTGTCACTTCCTGTGGATCTAAATGAGTAAATGTGGATCCGGATAATAACTTTGCTGTGGTTATTGAAATTGAAAACGTGCAACGCGTTTATTCTAAAGTTCAGTATTCATGGTACGAGTCGGAATATATGAAATGTATTATGGGTTGCAGGGTGGACATTAATAAAATCTGACTGGAAATGGAGGAAAAGAAGGTCCTATGAACATGTGTCCAGAAATGCGTTGTTGCCACAGTAGATGGCGCTAATGAATGAAAGTTTCATTGAGCACGTGCCGTGAGTTCCTTGTGTGTTGTAGGCTGTGTGGTTGATGCAGCGTACTGTAAGTAGCAGAATTGTCTAGTATTCATGTCAGGGACAAGCCGAGATGGTGTTTATGTACAGCCAAGCAGGTGCAAGCGGTCGAGGGGCAGCATGCTAATACCAAAACAAGTACCCCCTCACAGACACCAACCACATCACAAAACATTTTAAGCCCTTTTTGGGCGTTTCTGTGATCATGGACTTTATCAGACAGAAGGACGGGCAAGAAGGCGGTGGACTGTGCATACCACCATACTTGAAGGACCGGGGTCTACAGGATATTGAGATAAACCCTAGTACAGGCTCCAGACAAATAGCCTGCCAACATGGTGTAAGCCAAAGTACGATAATGTGCTGGTTCAAGATGGTTCAAATGGCTCTGAGCACTATGGGACTTAACATCAAAGGTCATCAGTCCCCTAGAACTTAGAACTACTTAAACCTAACCAACCTAAGGATATCACACACATCCATGCCCGAGACAAGATTCGAACCTGCGACCGTAGTAATCGCGCGTCCCACATGACAGCCGCTGCCATACCTTTCAGCAGAGGATTTCCCTGTAGGGGAAGGATTTTGTCGATGGTTTTTGCACCAGACCACCGCAATTATGGAGTTTCTGTCATCAGTCTTCTTTACCGACGAAGCAAACTTTACCGTAACTGCAGCGAATAGGCACTTGGTGCAGGGAGTGGCAACTGACCCTTAACATAGACAAATGTAATGTATTGCGAATACATAGAAAGAAGGATCCTTTATTGTATGATTATATGATAGCGGAACAAACACTGGTAGCAGTTATTTCTGTAAAATATCTGGGAGTATGCGTGCGGAACGATTTGAAGTGGAATGATCATATAAAATTAATTGTTGGTAAGGCGGGTACCAGGTTGAGATTCATTGGGAGAGTGCTTAGAAAATGTAGTCCATCAACAAAGGAGGTGGCTTACAAAACACTCGTTCGACCTATACTTGAGTATTGCTCATCAGTGTGGGATCCGTACCAGATCGGTTTGACGGAGGAGATAGAGAAGATCCAAAGAAGAGCGGTGCGTTTCGTCACAGGGTTATTTGGTAACCGGGATAGCGTTACGGAGATGTTTAATAAACTCAAGTGGCAGACTCTGCAAGAGAGGCGCTCTGCATCGCGGTGTAGCTTGCTCGCCAGGTTTCGAGAGGGTGCGTTTCTGGATGAGGTATCGAATATATTGCTTCCCCCTACTTATACCTCCCGAGGAGATCACGAATGTAAAATTAGAGAGATTAGAGCGCGCACGGAGGCTTTCAGACAGTCATTCTTCCCGCGAACCATACGCGACTGGAACAGGAAAGGGAGGTAATGACAGTGGCACGTAAAGTGCCCTCCGCCACACACCGTTGGGTGGCTTGCGGAGTATAAATGTAGATGTAGATGTAGATCATCAGTCTGCATAATAGTCGTCTGTAGGCTACAGACAGTCCTCGGGCAATGGTTGAGGCATCTCATCAGCAATGGTTCAGTATGAGTGTGTGGGTAGGGAGGAATCCTTGGCGACTGCGTACATGGCCCGGTTATTATTCCACAACGCCTCGACGGGGGAACGTACCTGGACTTCTTACGGAATACTCTGGATGGGCTGCTTGGGAATGTGCCTTTAGCAATACGATGGGTTAGGAATATGCGAGTCACGGAAGTGATGTCCAATAGAAAGTATTGAACCAGGCCATTGAGCAACGCGAAATTATTTTTATTATCTGCATACATAATTAAGTTTCCACGGAAACCTCAGAGAGCAAGCCTTACTCGCACTTGTCTGGTTTTTTTATTATTTATTCTGCCTGAACTACACTGAAGAGTCAAAGAAACTACACTCCTGGAAATGGAAAAAAGAACACATTGACATCGGTGTGTCAGACCCACCATACTTGCTCCGGACACTGCGAGAGGGCTGTACAAGCAATGATCACACGCACGGCACAGCGGACACACCAGGAACCGCGGTGTTGGCAGTCGAATGGCGCTAGCTGCGCAGCATTTGTGCACCGCCGCCGTCAGTGTCAGCCAGTTTGCCGTGGCATACGGAGCTCCATCGCAGTCTTTAACACTGGTAGCATGCCGCGACAGCGTGGACGTGAACTGTATGTGCAGTTGACGGACTTTGAGCGAGGGCGTATAGTGGGCATGCGGGAGGCTGGGTGGACGTACCGCCGAATTGCTCAACACGTGGGGCGTGAGGTCTCCACAGTACATCGATGTTGTCGCCAGTGGTCGGCGGAAGGTGCACGTGCCCGTCGACCTGGGACGGGACCGCAGCGACGCACGGATGCACGCCAAGACCGTAGGATCCTACGCAGTGCCGTAGGGGACCGCACCGCCACTTCCCAGCAAATTAGGGACACTGTTGCTCCTGGGGTATCGGCGAGGACCATTCGCAACCGTCTCCATGAAGCTGGGCTACGGTCCCGCACACCGTTAGGCCGTCTTCCGCTCACGCCCCAACATCGTGCAGCCCGCCTCCAGTGGTGTCGCGACAGGTGTGAATGGAGGGACGAATGGAGACGTGTCGTCTTCAGCGATGAGAGTCGCTTCTGCCTTGGTGCCAATGATGGTCGTATGCGTGTTTGGCGCCGTGCAGGTGAGCGCCACAATCAGGACTGCGTACGACCGAGGCACACAGGGCCAACACCCGGCATCATGGTGTGGGGAGCGATCTCCTACACTGGCCGTACACCACTGGTGATCGTCGAGGGGACACTGAATAGTGCACGGTACATCCAAACCGTCATCGAACCCATCGTTCTACCATTCCTAGACCGGCAAGGGAACTTGCTGTTCCAACAGGACAATGCACGTCCGCATGTATCCCGTGCCACCCAACGTGCTCTAGAAGGTGTAAGTCAACTACCCTGGCCAGCAAGATCTCCGGATCTGTCCCCCATTGAGCATGCTTGGGACTGGATGAAGCGTCGTCTCACGCGGTCTGCACGTCCAGCACGAACGCTGGTCCAACTGAGGCGCCAGGTGGAAATGGCATGGCAAGCCGTTCCACAGGACTACATCCAGCATCTCTACGATCGTCTCCATGGGAGAATAGCAGGCTGCATTGCTGCGAAAGGTGGATATACACTGTACTAGTGCCGACATTGTGCATGCTCTGTTGCCTGTGTCTATGTGCCTGTGGTTCTGTCAGTGTGATCATGTGATGTATCTGACCCCAGGAATGTGTCAATAAAGTTTCCCCTTCCTGGGACAATGAATTCACGGTGTTCTTATTTCAATTTCCAGGAGTGTAGTACACTTGCCTAATATCGTGAAGGGCCCCGCGAGCACGCAAGTGCAGCAATACGACGTGGCATGGCCTCGACTAACGTCTGGGAATGGACACCATGAATCCTGCAGGGCTGTCCATAAATCCGTAAGAGTACGAGGGGGTGGAGATCTTTTCTGAATAGTGCGTTGCAAGGCATCCTAGATACGCTCAATAATGTTCATGTCTGGGGAGTTTGGTGGCCAGCGGAAGTGTTTAAACTCAGAAGAGTGTTCCTGGAGCCACTCTGTCCAATTATGGACGTGTGTGGTGTCGCATTGTCCTCCTGGAATTGCCCAAGTTCGTCAGAATGAAGAATGGACATGAATGGATGCAGGTGAATAAGCATCTTTCACTCCGTTAATACTCGGCAGAAATGCAACCAGCATTTGGATCGAACTTCGTTAACTCTTGTGCAGAAAGGTGTGCAGTATACTGTTGCATACATTTTTTGTAAGCTATCACAAGAATTCAAATATCTTCGCAGTAATCCACGCGCTTTCAAATCGAACCTGAAGGGTTTCCTCATGGGTCACTCCTTGTATTCTGTTGAGGAGTTCCTTGAAAATTTAAGCTGATTCTTATGTTTTATGATTGACTGCGTTTAAACTTACGGCTTAACTTTTTCATGTTACATTGTTGACTGCGTTTACTTAAACTTACGGCTTGACTTTTTCTTGGTTCATAAACATTTTATTTTTATCTGTTATTACTTTTATGTTGTAATTTCATGTACTGACACGCTCCATGACCTTGGAGATTTGCTCCTCAATGAGGTCTTACGGAACTTGACATGTAAATAAACAAAATAATTGATCAGACAGGATGCTTAAGTACTTGTCACCTGTCAGCGTCGTATCTAGACGTATCAGGAGTCCCATGTCCGCCCCTGGTAGCTGAGTGGTCAGCGCGATAGAATGTCAGTCCTAAGGGCCCGGGTTCCATTCCCGGCTGGGTCGGAGATTTTCTCCGCTCAGGGATTGTGTTGTCCTAATCATCATCATTTCATTCCCATCGACGCGTGAGTCACCGAAGTGGCGTCAAATCGAAAGACTTGCGCCTGGCGAACGGTCTACCCGATGGAGGCCCTAGTCACACGACATTTTTTTTAGGTTTTCCATATCACTGCAACTGCACACGCCCCACAAGCTTGAACAGCCCTTGCCCTTGCTGATATGCAGGGTCCATGGAATCATGAGGTTGTCTCTATAACCGTACAAGTCCATCTGCTCGATACAATTTGAAACGAGACTCGTCCGACCAGGCAACATGTTTCCAACCATCAACAGTCCAATGGCGGTGTTGACGGGCCCTGGCTAGCCGTTAAGGTTTGTATCGTGCAGTCACCAGAGGTATACGAGCGATCCTTGGGCTCCGAAAACCGATATCGGCGATGTTTCGTTGAATGGTCCACATGCGAACTCCTGTTGATGGCCCTGCATTGAAATCTGCAGAAATTTGCGGAAGAGTTGCCTTTCTGTCACGTTGAACTATTCTCTTCAGTCGTCATTGGTCCCATTGTTGCAGGATCTTTCTCCGGCCGCAGCGATGTCGGGATGTGATGTTTTACCGGATTCCTGATATTCACGGTACACTCGTGAAATGGTCGTAGGGGAAAATCTCCACTTCATTGCTACTTCGAAGATGCTGTGCCCCACCGCTCGTTAACACCACGTTCAAACTCATTCAAATCTTGATAACCTGCCATTGCAGCAACCGTAACAACTGCGTCAGTCACTTGCTGTCTTATATAGGCGTTGCCGACCGCAGCGCCGTATTCTGCCTGTATACATATCTCTGTATTTGAATACGCATGCCTGTACCAGTTTCTTTGCCACTACAGTGTGCACTTCCTTTTCCAAATTTTTCCTTTGTTACCCTTGCTGCTTGTTCGTTGGGCAGATTGTCTGCCGTATCCCTCCCCAATCCAGGCTTGCGGCTAGTCTCCGATGACCTCGTCGACTCCGGGAAGCTGGAACGTGTCCTCTCTTCCTGAAATCGAAGAGAAAGCGCTGGAGGGCCGCGTTGCGTAGCGGTCTGTGCAGATTCTGTGTCGCAGTCACGCACCGCGCGGCATTGCCCTGCGGGTTTTTTGCTGGATCGGGCCGCCAGACAAGCGCCTTGTTAGCGGGCTCGGCGCGCCTGCCGTTCCTCCACAGTGGAAGAACCACTCGCTCTTTTTTTTGTTGCCACGCCGCAACGCTCCCGGTAAGACACCTTTACCTTCTCACGGCACACCCAAACAAGGCATGACAGCCGCCGGCCTCGCTGGTCAGACTGAGGAGATGACTCAGATTGGGCTACATTCTTGTTCGGTTTCAGCGCTACAGCATTCTACTGCGATCAATAACTTGCTTAGTTATTGGTCGGAGACGAGCAGCAGGCGATCGACTGACAGTTCTAACACTGCACAAGATTTGTGAAACTTGGTGAAGTTTTCCACTGCATTACAATCTACGTCAAGATGTGTCGTTTCAGAATTTCTGGCGCTATAAGACCTCGGGTGCAAGTACTAACACTAAAAAAAAATAATCACGGTCTGATACACACACACACGCGCACACACACAAACAGACACACAAGTGTCTGCTCTCTTCCCCTTTATCCTCTTTCAATGAGATAGCGCAAGGGTTCATTTATTATGTCAGAAGCAAACAAGATTATATGAATGAGATTCACTCTGCAGCAGCGGAGTGTGCGCTGATATGAATCTTCCTGGCAGATTAAAACTGTGTGCCTGACTGAGACTCGAACTGGGGACCTTTGCCTTTTGCGGGCAAGTGCTCTACCATGTCTGCGCAATAACCTTTCTTTCAGGCGTGCTAGTTCTTCAAGGTTCGCAGAAGAGCTTGTAAGTAGGCTGTTTAGGTTTTTATATTGGTAACGCCACGTAGCGCTCTGTATGAAAATCACTGGCTGTGCTGTCTGCAGTCTGTGGCTGGTTGGCATTGTTGTAATATTGGCTACTGTAGTGTTGGGCAGTTGGATATGAACAGCGCTTAGCGTTGCGCAATTGGAGGTGAGCCGCCAGCAGTGGTGGATGTGGGGAGGAAGTTGGCAGAGTTTTGAGAGCGTATGATCTGGACGTGTTTCCATCAGAGACAGTAAATTTGTAAGACTAGATGTCATGAACTGATATATATATATATTATGGCTTTTGAACACTATTAAGGTAAATACATTGTTTGTTCTCTATCAAAATCTTTCATTTGCTAATTATGCCTATCAGTAGTTAGTGCCTTCAGTAGTTAGAATGTTTTATTTAGCTGGTAGTAGTGGCGCTCGCTGTATTGCAGTAGTTCGAGTAACGAAGATTTTTGTGAGGTAAGTGATTCATGAAAGTTATAGGTTATTGTTAGTCAGGACCATTCTTTTGTAGGGATTGTTGGAAGTCAGATTGCGTTGCGCTAAAAATATTGTGTGTCAGTTTAGTGTTGATTAGAACAAGTAAAGAGAGTAATATCTGAGTACGTTCAGTTGTTCAGCTGTTTGAAAATCAAATAACGTAGAGGTTTATCAGCACAGTAATTCATAAATTTTTCTAATGGGAGGTTTCAAGCTTTTGTAAAGTTTGGAAGATGGAGACGAGATACTGGTAGAAGTAAAGCTGTGAGGACGGGGCGTGAGTCGTGCTTGGGTAGCTCCGATGGTAGAGCACTTGCCCGCGAAAGGCAAAGGTCCCGAGTTAGAGTCTTGGTCTGGCACACAGTTTTAATCTGCCAGGAAGTTTCTAGTTTATATGGTTCGTAGCGTGTTTCCATTAATTTAATAAACAGTACAGATGCATGTGACAGAGAATTTAGTGATCAATAATATATTCTCTTTTACTATTTACATCGGTCTGTCAAAGCTGGGGTAACATTTTAAATCCACGATTGTAGAAATCACATGGGTCTGTGGCGAAGAACTCGTGGAACAATGTTAGGAGCGCATTTTCATCCGGAAAGGAAGTTCGTTGAAGGATCTTATAGAAAACAGAGGAATAGGCGAAAATCTGGGGGCGGCAGATCAAGTGAATAAGGTAGGTGCGAAATAACTTGTCAACCCAACTTCTGTACAGTGTTTTCTGTCAGTTCAGCAGGATGCAGGTGGGCTTTATCGTGGAGTAGCATTACTTCACGCAGTCTTCCTGGTCGTTGTTCTTTGACTGCGTCTGCAAGACGTTTCAGTTGTTCAAAACGAATGTCAGCATTTGTGGTTATACCTCGGGGAAGCAATTCGTTGTTCGCTACACCATCGCTGTGCCACCAGATGCATAACATTATCTTCTGTGGGTCCTCGCAGACCTTTGTACGGGGAGTTGCTGCTTTGTATCTACACATCTACATCTACGTGATTGCTCTGCTATTCACAATAAAGTGCCTGGCAGAGGGTTCAATGAACCCCTTTCAAGCTGTCTCTCTACCGTTCCACTCTCGAAGGGCACGCGGGAAAAACGAGCACTTAAATTTTTCTGTGCGAGCCCTGATTTCTTTTATTTTATCGTGACGATCATTTCTCCCTATGTAGATGGGTGCAACAGAATATTTTCGCAATCGGAGGAGAAAACTGGTGATTGAAATTTCATGAGAAGATCCCGTCGCAACGAAAAACACCTTAGTTTTAATGATTGCCACTCCATTTCACGAATCATATCTGTGACACTATGTCCCCTATTTCGCTACAATACAAAACGGGCTGCCCTTCTTTGCTCTTTTTCGGTGTCATCCGTCAGTCCCACCTGATGCGGATCCCACACCGCAGAGCAATATTCCAGAATAGGGCGGACAAGCGTGGTGTAAGCAGTCTCTTTAGTAGAACTGTTGCACCTGCTAAGTATTCTGACAATGAATCGCAGTCTTTGGTTTGCTCTACCCACAATGGTTCAAATGGCTCTGAGCACTATGGCACTTAACTGGTGAGGTCATCAGTCCCCTGGAAACCTAACTAACCTAAGGACATCGCACACATCCATGTCCGAGGCAGGATTCGAACCTGCGACCGTAGCGGTCGCGCTGTTCCAGACTGTAGCGCCTAGAACCGCTCGGCCACTCCGGCTGGCTACCCACAATATTATCTATGTGATCGTTCCAATTTAGGTTATTTGTAATTGTAATCCCTAAGTATTTAGTTGAATGTACAGCCTTCAGATTTGTGTGACTTACCGCGTAATCGAAATTTAGCTGATTTCTTTTAGTAATCATGTGAATAACTTCACACTTCTCCTTATTCAGGGTCAACTGCCACTTTTCGCACCATACAGATATCTTATCTAAATCATTTTGCAAGTCGTTTTGGTCATCTGATGACTTTATAAGACGGTAAATGACATCATCATCTGCAAACGATCTAAAACGGCTACTCAGATTGTCTCCTATGTCGTTAACATAGATCAGGAACAATAGAGGGCCTATAATACTTCCTTGGGGAACGCCGGATATTACTTCTGTTTTACTCGATGACTTTCCGTCTATTACTACGAACTGTGACCTTTCTGACAGGAAAACACGAATCCATACGCACAACTGAGGCGATACTCCGTAGGCACGCAGTTTGGTTAGAAGACGCTTGTGAAAAACTGTGTCGAAAGCGTTTTGGAAATCTAAAAATATGCAATGAATTTGACATCCCATGTCGATAGCACTTATTACTTCATGAATATAAAGAGCTAGTTGTGTTCCACAAGAACGATATTTTCTGAAACCGTGTTGACAATGTGTGAATAAATCGTTTTCTTCGAGGTACTTCGTAATGTTCGAATACAGTATATGTTCCAAAACCCTACTGCAAATCGACGTTAGGGATATAGGCCTGTAATTCAACGGATTACTCCTACTTCCCTTTCTGGGTATTGGTGTGACTTGAGCAATTTTCCAGTCTTTAGGTACGGATCTTTCTGTGGGCGGGTGGCTGTATATAATTGCTAAATACGGAGCTATTTTATCAGCATACTCTGAGAGGAACCTGACTGGTATTAAATCTGGACCGGAGGTCTTGTCTTTATTAAGTGTGTTAAGCTGCTTTGCTATACCGAGGATATCTACTTCTATGTTTCTCATCCTAGCAGTTGTTCTTGATTGGAATTCAGGAATATTTACTTCGTCTTCTTTGGTGAAGGAGTTTCGGAAAACCGTGTTTAATAACTCTGCTTTAGTGGCACTGTTATCAGTGACTTCACCGTTGTTATCGCCCAGTGAAGATATTGATTGCGTCTTGCCACTGGTGTGCTTTATGTATGATCAAAATCTCTTTGGGTTTTCTGGGGCTCAACTGTTCCTTTCTTTTCCTAACGATAGCATAATTTCTCGTGACCAGTAACGATACGGGGCTGGTTAGTGTCGTTCACGAGCCAATTGATGACGAGCAAGCAGAGATGCACATATGACCACCCACTGATTTTTGTGATTCTGGCTTAATCTATGCGGTACGTACACATCCGTTTTCTCAACCTTCCCCATTGCATACAAATGTCGCACGACAGTGGAATGGCGACAGTTTATCACATTCGCCAGCTCTCGAGTACACTGACGTTGTTCATTGTGGATTAATGAGTTTAAACGGTTTTCATTAAACCTTGACGTCTTCCTGAATGTGGAGAGATACTAATGTGAAAAGATCCTCCTTAAAACGTGCTCTTACACGGCGCAAATGTTTCTGCCTGCCTCCGCTGTTGTCTCACCTCTGCTGCATTCCAACAGAAGAAGATGTGGGAAAGGTTCAGATTTCTCCACTCGGCACTATATTTTATAGTGTCCAATGCTCGTGACTCTTTCTGCACCAACATGATTACTCTGAAATTCATACTTAAGTGATTGGCAGACCACTTTCAGACCATTTATCGACCGTTCCGTTCACTAAAACGTGTGGTAGAAATGAACAACTAGAGCTTTCCGTACTAATTATTAATTCTCTTATTTTATAACTACGATCATTTCTCCCTGTGTAGGCTGGAATCAACAAAATATTTTTGCATTCGGAGGAGTAAGTCGGTGAGTGAAACTTCGTGAAAAGATCTCGGCACAACGAAAAACACCTTTGTTTTAACGATTACCACACAAACTCGCTTATGAAATTCGTGACACACTTTTCCCTATATTGTGATAATACGGAACGAGCTGCCCTTCTTTGAACTTTTTCGATCTCCTAGGTTTTAGTTGAATCCGAAGTCTTAAAACTTGTGTAACCAAAATTTAAAGATTTTTTTAGTACTCATGTGCAGGACCTCTCATTTTTTATTGTATAGGATCAACTGCCACTTTCTGCACCGTAGAGACTTTTATCTTTTCATTTTGCAGTTCGTTCAGATTTTTTGACGAATTTACTAGACAGTAAACAACAGCATCATCTGCAAGCAGTCTAACAGGTTTCCTCTGATTGTTTCATAAATCCTTTATGTAGGTTAAGAACAACAGAGGGATTATTAAACTTCCTCAGGGAACCCCAGAAATTTGGAAATTTGTGGTAAGTTCCTATGGGACCAAACTGCTGAGGTTATCGGTCCCTAGGCTTAGACACTACTTAATCCAGCTTAAACTAACGTACGCTAAGGACAACACACTCACCCATGCCTGAGGGAGGACTCGAACCTCCAACGGGGGTGCCGCGCGAACTGTGGCAGGACGCCTGAGATTACGCCGCTACCGCGCGGCGGAACCGCAGAAATCGCTGTTTCACTCGATGACTTTCCGTTAATTACTACGAAGTGTGACTTTCTGGCGGGAAATCACAAATCCAGCCGCACAACTCCATAGGTACACAATCTGATGAAAAGCATGCTGTGAGGAACAGGTCAAAACTCTACTGGAAATACAGAAATATGGAATTAACTTGAGATCCCATGTCGATATCAGCGATTACTTCATGTGAATACCTAGCCAGTTGTGTTTCACAAGAAGGATATTTTCTGAATCATTGCTGGTTTTCAAATGGCTCTAAGCACTATGGGGCTTAACGTCTGAGGTCATCAGTTCCCTAGAACTTAGAACTGCTTAAACCTAACTAACCTAAGGACATCACACACATCCACGCCCGAGGCAGGATTCGAACTTGCGACCGTAGCAGTCGCTCGGTTCCGGACTGAAGCCCCTAGAACTGCTCTGCCAGCGCGGCCGGCGGCTATATGTCAATATGTCGTTTTTTTCTCGATAATTCATAGTGTACGAACCCAGTATATGTTCGAAAAACCTATTGGAAGTCGATGCCAGTGGTACCGGTCTATAATTCAGCGGATTACTTCTGTTTCCTTTCTTGCGTACGCTCCGACTTGTGATAATTGCTAAACGTGGAGGTGTTTTGTGAGCATACTCCCAAAAGAATGTAATCGGCAGACAATATGGACTGGAAGACTTGCCGTTATTGAATGACTTACATTCCTTCGCTACACGGAGGGTGTCTACTTCTAAGTTGCTCATACTGACAGGCGTTGTTGGTTCGAATTCTGGAATATTAATGGTTCAAATGGTTCAAATGGCTCTGAGCACTATCGGACTCAACTGCTGAGGTCATTAGTCCCCTAGAACTTAGAACTAGTTAAACCTAACTAACCTAAGGACATCACAAACATCCATGCCCGAGGCAGGATTCGAACCTGCGACCGTAGCGGTCTTGCGGTTCCAGACTGCAGCGCCTTTAACCGCACGGCTACTTCGGCCGGCTGGAATATTAACAGCATTTTCTCTGGCGGCGTAATTTTCGAAGTGCGTCTTTAGTGACTCCATTTTAGTGGTTGTGTCATCTGTAACATTACCATTGCTAGTATGCAGTGAAGGTCTTGATTGTGCCTTGCTGTTGGTGTACTTTAAATACGACCAGAAATTCCTAACATTTTCTGTCAGATTTAGAGACAATGTTTTGTTGTGGAATGTATTAAGAGCGTCTCACATTGAATTCCGCACAAAATTTTCGAACTTCTGTGAAAAATGACCAGTCTCGGAGATTTTGCGTTCTTTTAAAGAAGTCATGCTTTTATTCGTTGCTTCTGCAGCAGTGTGATGACCTAATTTGTGGTCCGTGGAAGATCTACTCCGTCTCTTATTAGTTTACTTGGTATGAAATTCTCAGTTGCCGTAAACTATGTTTTTTTGCTTTGAAGCGATATCTGGTCTACACAGTTATAAGGAATTCAGAATGTCCCTTAGGAAGGCGTCCAGCAAGTTTTCATCTGCTTTTAACAGATCTATTTTGGTTCAAATGGCTCTGAGCACTATGGGACTTAACATCTGAGGTCATCAGTCCCCTAGAACTTAGAACTACTTAAACCTAACTAACCTAAGGACATCACACACATCCATGCCCGAGGCAGGATTCGAACCTGCGACCGTAGCGGTCGCGCCGTTCCAGACTGAAGCGCCTAGAACCGCTCGGCCACACAGGCCGGCAACAGATCTATTTTCCAATCATTTTTGAGAGATTTGGATATTACTGTATTTGGTCTCACTATAAGTCAGGGTATTTAGTATCCAGAGGGGGTGGTGATGAGAAGATGGTGGCTTACCGTAGCCGGCGATTATCTACTGATCTCCGCTAGTTCTGTGACCGATTGCACAGCCGCTTTGCCGGCCGGTGTGGCCGAGCTGTTCTAGGCGCTACAGTCTGGAACCGCGAGACCGCTTCGGTCGCAGGTTCGAATTCTGCCTCGGGCATGGATGTGTGTGATGTCCTTAGGTTAGTTAGGTTTAAGTAGATCTAAGTTCTCGGGGACTGATGACCTCAGATGTTAAGTCCCGTAGTGCTGAGAGCCATTTGAACCATTTGAATAGCCCCTTTCATAATTCCCGAGACGACTAACTTGCGTCATCCATTGGTCACATGCGATTATTTTCACAGGGAAGACTCCCATTTCTCCTAGACGCCTATGTACAGACGAAAAAGTACTGTGATGTGGTCGCCTTCGCTGCGAAACATAGCCTTGTTGTGCCACTCTTCCATTTAGTGATCCCTATACATGACGAGGTGAACATCAGCTAACTCTGCATCATTAAAACCTATTGACACCGACTGTTGTGTATCACTTAACGTCAAGTAACATTGCCGCAAAAACAACACGGGGGCAGTCCGAGCAGAACTGAAAGCAGTCTTGAAGGCCACTGCTAAAAAGAGCTGTACTACTGTGGACAGCAGGCATGGGTACATCGTTTCACTGGAACAAGTTTGTTTCCAACAAGACCCACAGCGCATACCGTCGACATTTGCGCTGTTGTGCAGACATTTTCAGTTCAATACAGAATCAAAGATCAGCCTGAGTGAGAAATCAAACTAAATGCAACTGCACTTTAGCAAACCACCAGGGAGTATTGCTACCTTATACTTAAATACTCAGTAAATATCCCTGCACAGTTTCCGAAATTTTGTGGGTGGTGTTCGCTTTCGCCCTGTATAAACACTGCACATAGCAGAACTTGCTAACTTCCAGGCTGACGAGACCTTTTGTTAAGTCCTCCATGGTTATTGAGATTGGACACTGCAGGAAATAGGCTGAGGTGTTTTGAACACCACATTCACAAAGCACAGGCTCCCTCTGGCGATTAGTTTTGCTGCTTGTGGCACAACAGCTGATTCGGTTGAGTGACTTTCATACTGTCTACCCTTCTGTGTGGCCATGAATTGCGCCTTCTTCAGGTACCTTCCTGATGCTGTGTTCTAGCAAAGGACGTTTGTAGTCACTTTTTCTGTGATGGTGCTTGAGTGCTTCAGTCGTCTTAAGGAAACTCTTTTTCAGGTTACCCTCCATTCAGAGGCTGTTGCACGCAGCGACCGTAATTTAGATTTGTAAATAATAGATTTCAGCTATCAGTCGTCATTTGGAATTTTTATTGGCAGATCTAGATTTCAACTAGCAACTAGCCATTCTCAATGCGCTATCCTTCTTTGGCCAATGCATGTAATGCCTGTTGGTCTGGATTTGTACACAGTTTCAAAATGTATTCTGAGACAATTAACATGCTTTCCTCAGATATTAATATGTGCATCGCATTAATAATGTAATCAATGCCATTTTTCTGCATATTAATTATTATAACGTGATTATAATTGACGTCCCAATTTCAAAACGCTGTGTAAAAGAACCGCTGCTCAGAAAGACGTCAAATTTGAACAGAATATTATCGAATAAATGAGAAACGTTATGGAAACAGAAAAAAAGTAACGAAAATTTACGGACTAGATAGCGCTGTAAACGTAAATGGGTACGGCTACAAATGATGAATGAATCGCAATACGACGGTTTTTGTGTGAGTTGCACTCTCAAACAACCGTACTGTGTAATGCGCATGACTGCACAAGTTCGGCATTCGTGGCACAGTTAGAGATGCTCATTTACCACGGCAAGGTCGTACCACATCTGACGGGAAAAATCGGTTTTTAGTCGCCATGAGGCTAAAAACTGCTTCAAAAGTAACAATGACATCGGTTTTTA
Source organism: Schistocerca serialis cubense (assembly GCF_023864345.2). Classification (NCBI taxonomy): domain Eukaryota; kingdom Metazoa; phylum Arthropoda; class Insecta; order Orthoptera; family Acrididae; genus Schistocerca; species Schistocerca serialis. The sequence goes on along the minus strand of NC_064644.1, from coordinate 475,429,615 downwards.
ATTACCGTGATACTGGCGTAAAACTTGTTCAATATGCCGCCCACCGTTTTCTGCTACAAGTTGAAATCGAGAAACAACACGTTTTGCAGCAGATCGGGGAGACTCGGGGGTCACGATCAGAATGCGTTGCTCAACACCTACGTTCAATTCAGCTACGTACGTGATTGGAGCACTGAGCACAACATATTTCAGATAACCCCACACCCGGAAGTCATACAGATTAGGATTAGGTGATCTGGAAGGCAAGGCTGTAGGGAAATGACGGCTGATAATTCTAGCATTTCCGAAATTCCTCTACAGGAGCTGCTTCTCTGGCTGTTCAATGTGTGGAGGAGCGTCATCTTGCATAGGAATTACCCAACTTAATAAGTGATGTTGAAGGGTTGGACTGACGTTGGTGTGCAAAGGATCTCATAGCTTTTTACCAAAAACATCAAAACTCTGTGACTTCCTGTGCTGTAAATATTATCAGATGACTTCGATTGGCATCTCAATTGTACTGTCATATTGACGTATAGACTAACCCACACACTGTGTGCCTCTCCAGTCCAACCAGACATACAGGGTTATTACAAATGATTGAAGCGATTTCACAGCTCTACAATAACTTTATTATTTGAGATATTTTCACAATACTTTGCACACACATGCAAAAACTCAAAAAGTTTTTTTCGGCATTCACAAATGTTCGATATGTGCCCCTTTAGTGATTCGACAGACATCAAGCCGATAATCAAGTTCCTCCCACACTCGGCACAGCATGTCCCCATCAATGAGTTCGAAAGCATCGGTGATGCGAGCTCGCAGTTCTGGCACGTTTCTTGGTAGAGGAGGTTTAAACACTTCACCATTAAGAAAAAATGTTGCTTCATCACTGAAAACAAGTTTCGCACTGAACGCATCCTCTTCCATGAGCTGTTGCAACCGCGCCGAAAATTCAAAGCGTTTGACTTTGTCATCGGGTGTCAGGGCTTGTAGCAATTGTAAACGGTAAGGCTTCTGCTTTAGCCTTTTCCGTAAGATCTTCCAAACCGTCGGCTGTGGTACGTTTAGCTCCCTGCTTGCTTTATTCGTCGACTTCCGCGGGCTACGCGTGAAACTTGCCCGCACGCGTTCAACCGTTTCTTCGCTCACTGCAGGCCGACCCGTTGATTTCCCCTTACAGAGGCATCCAGAAGCTTTAAACTGCGCATACCATCGCCGAATGGAGTTAGCAGTTGGTGTCTTTGTTGAACTTCGTCCTGAAGTGTCGTTGCACTGTTATGACTGACTGATGTGAGTGCATTTCAAGCACGACATACGCTTTCTCGGCTCCTGTCGCCATTTTGTCTCACTGCACTCTCGAGCGCTCTGGCGGCAGAAACCTGAAGTGCGGCTTCAGCCGAACAAAACTTTATGAGTTTTTCTATGTATCTGTAGTGTGTCGTGACCATATGTCAATGAATGGAGCTACAGTGAATTTATGGAATCGCTTCAATCATTTGTAATAGCCCTGTATAATGATTCTTAAAAACATAGCTGCTTGTTGACTTCAGCCGTCTCGTCTCCAGGTCTCTCCCTCACTCACAGGCGGTAGAAACTTCAGAAATTGAGTGTAAGCGTTTTATTATTAAGGACTGTGTGGCAACTAGTAATACAACGGTAATAGCTACGGAATATTTAGAAATTACTGAAAAATGTTTTCATAATTGTTAGGGCGTAAAGTCAAGCGCCGGAACGGCAGTCGGGAACGATAGAGAAGAGATGGCTACGAGAAGACGTCAGCCAATCGCACGCTGACCGACCCCTCTCCAGGACGACAACGCGACAGCACTGGCGCCTATGTGAAGAGGACGTAAGCGCCGCGCCCGACTGGCCGGGTCTAGTCGAAGAGAAGCTTCAGGACTAGCGACCCTAATAGAAGCATCAAAGCTCATTACTTCGCTTGTATTATAACTGTTACACCGAATAAGCTTGTTTATTTGGGATGTCACCCTTTGCTTGCGACACATCTGTGTAATATTCAAAGTTAAGTTTTGTCATTTATTTTTTTGTAATAAAACTCGTTAATAGGATTTGCTTGAACCGTTGTCTAGCGATCCGAGAAAGCAGGTGTGGTATCGATAGCAACGATGCCACGGCGTAGGGCAAGTTCATAAGTTGGCACTACGACACCGACACCGACGACAGCGCCCTCTAGCCGGCGCTGTGGAGATCTACGAGCTCCGCTCCTGATTCAGCCCATTTGATTCCGAGGAGACGACCTAGAAACATTGTTTCTACTTCATACGGGGCCATTACTGACTTTGTTACTTGAATGATAGTTTGTCCTACTACTAGAGGCTATTAACGTTGATGCCTACCCAGTCACACCTACAGGCTCCTCAGTGTAAATTTACGTATGTCTTTGACTAATAATTAAATGTAGTTTCTCGTAAAAAGCTGTGCCGAGAATCTTACCTCACCTGCTCCTACTCGCTTCCCTCCTGCTGCCAACCTTTCAGTTTTCAGAAGAGGACCCACGCCTCGCCTTCCAGGCGGGATACAAATCATTAACAGCTATATGACGCCCGCCAGTGGATAAATACTTCCTTCAGACTTCTACGTGAATTACGGTTTTCAGCCGTATACATTCATGTTGCTCTCACATATTATCTAATGCTGCCAATCGTCCTTGCATAAAATTGTCTCTTCGGTCTTTTCTTATTACTTGGATCCAGCAAGGATATCCATAAAACTGTCTCTTCGGTCTTTTGTTATTACTTGGATCCAGAAAAGGATATCTACAGCTCATCCAGCCGCCTATAGCCTGGTTACATGCCACATCACCCCAGGGGGCGCCAACTTATAAAAAATATTGGGGGGCCCTTACTGGGGGTTCTTGCCCCGGGAAATTTTGTAAATTTTAGATGAAAAATAGTGAGTTTTAAAGTTTTTTAATCATTTCAGAGTCATATGATCAACATTAGAATCCAGAAAACTGGACTCTAGATAATTCGACACTCCGGGGAACTTGACAATCCTGACACATTTTTTGGCTTTGAAAATAGAAACAAAACATAAACACGCACGGTATTTTCGTAGAAATCTAATTTAATGTGCAGTTATAATCATACTTATAGACTATTAGAGAGCAGTGAATATATAGCTCTGAAAAGACTAAAATTATATTTTAATAAATCCTGAACTATCATCAAAAGAATAACACATAAAATATTGCTGTCGCACAGTAATAGCACTTTGATTAATAAGTGAAATAGCTAATTTAAGCTTACTTTGAATAAAACTCAGGGTTCATGAAATAAAAACAATATCTCAAATTCTATGCTTCAACACAGTTAATAAAGTTAATACAGTATACCTAATACTTTCAGTCAAAAAGTATGTAAACAACGGGCTTTTATTGGGTCTTACATTCTAAAAATATTTAAGTATTTGAAAATAACTAATACAAAAAAATGGCTCTGAGCACTATGGGACTTAACATCTATGGTCATCAGTCCCCTAGAACTTAGAACTACTTAAACCTAACTAACCTAAGGACATCACACAACACCCAGTCATCACGAGGCAGAGAAAATCCCGGGAATCGAACCCGGGAACCCGGGCAAGAGAAGCGAGAACGCTACCGCACGACCACGAGCTGCGGACTAACTAATACAGTAGTATAGTAATACAGTAATACAGTACTGAACTAGTACTAATATTTCGAAACTGAAAATTTAACAGTATGAAACTTCCTGGCAGATTAAAACTGTGTGCCCGACCGAGACTCGAACTCGGGACCTTTGCCTTTCGCGGGCAAGTACTCTACCAACTGAGCTACCGAAGCACGACTCACGCCGGGTACTCACAGCTGTACTTCTGCCAGTACCTCGTCTCCTACCTTCCAAACTTTACAGAAGCTCTTCTGCGATCCTTGCAGAACTAGCACTCCTGAAAGAAAGGATATTGCGGAGACATGGCTTAGCCACAGCCTGGGGGATGTTTCCAGGAAGTTTCATATCAGCGCACACTCCGCTGCAGAGTGAAAATCTCATTCTGGAAACATCCCCCAGGCTGTGGCTAAGCCATGTCTCCGCTATATCCTTTCTTTCAGGAGTGCTAGTTCTGCAAGGTTCGCAGGAGAGCTTCTGTAAAGTTTGGAAGGTAGGAGACGAGATACTGGCAGAAGTAAAGCTGTGAGTACCGGGCGTGAGTCGTGCTTCGGTAGCTCAGATGGTAGAGCACTTGCCCGCGAAAGGCAAAGGTCCCGAGTTCGAGTCTCGGTCGGGCACACAGTTTTAATCTGCCAGGAAGTTTCATATCAGCGCACACTCCGCTGCAGAGTGAAAATCTCATTCTGGAATTTAACAGTATGTACGTATTTAATTCTCTATTTTATAAAGATGTTTAATATTGCTCTAAATGTAATTATTAGAGCTAGAGTGTCTTTAGAAAGGTGCAAATGTCGACCGTCCGACTGGATTACTGAATATGAAGTCGTTGATGACTGGTTGGATATGCAATTAATCCAAAACATCTCGGTGGGCATGGAGAACAGCCAAGTTGTTCAGTCGCTTCTATCCCACTGTTGATCGGAGATATGACTTCCGACGTCTAAGGCAGCTAAATGACCGTTCTGCTGTTGCTGTCGTGGTTGGAACTACTTGGAGAAGCTTAATGCCCTTCACTACTTCACATAACATTTTTCCAACTGCAGGCTCCTGCGTAATGTACTTTATTACATCACGCATGTTTTCGAAGACCAGTTGTTTTTTATTAGCGATATCGGCTAAGATATTCAAGTGTAAGCGTCGTCTCTCAATGTCTAGTTCATTTTTGAAAAACAGTTGATTTTTTCAAATTTGTTTCACCTCTGTTAACTAAAAAAAAAATGGTTCGAATGGCTCTGAGCACTATGCGACTTAACTTCTGAGGTCATCAGTCGCCTAGAACTTAGAACTAATTAAACCTAACTAACCTAAGGACATCACACACATCCATGCCCGAGGCAGGATTCGAACCTGTGACCATAGCGGTCACGCGGTTCCAGACTGAAGCGCCTCCGTTAACTAAAAACAAGCACTCTTGCTCAACTGCAATGACCTGTATGAGTCCAGATGAAGCAAACCGCTCAGTAATGCAAGATTGCACCGTTTCACAAACTTCAGTGTAAATAGCTTTGCAGTATTCCTTTGGTGTTTTGAAAGTGTGCGGTGAGCTGGCTTCGTTATTTTCATACTTCTTTGGTATACTTCGATTCCGAGGAAGCGAAGGATCATCAACTTGCGAAGGTTTTTCTTTTAAACATAATTTCCAAAAGTGTTCAAAACTATCACGCCTTCCATTCAATATACAAATGAAGCCCTCATATATTTTTTCCAGATCAGCAACACTTAGATGAGGATATTGAATTTTTTCATTGGCATCCTCTACTGGGTTCATTGCATGGCAATAAATACATAAAAAGAAATAAGTCTTGAATTGTAACATTGACTCGAGGTAGCCTGCACATTAGTAACCTGCCTGTTTTGTCCTCTGCAGAACATGTTTCACAAAACTCTAGAAGTTCTTCAAAGTTTTTCGATATTTTCAAGATACTAGAAGCTCGCATAGTCCATCGAGTCGGCAAAGGGGTCGTAGACCAGCTCGGTCGTGGGCGCTCTCACAGCGTCCCATCCTTTTGTTTGATTCCCTTACGGTGTTTATAAAGTCCTTGGCTAAAGCCATAATATCCCTAATAGGCGTAAGATGGCGGAGACTGTCTACAACTGCCGAGTCTAAACTGGGTGCAGTGCAGTGCACATAACGTGCTTTTGGTTGTATATCCAAAACTAACTTTTTTTAGTCCTTTGAACTTTGCTCTCATATTCGAGGCACTGTCAAGACGAGAAAAAACGTATTTTAAAATAATAAACAGAGTTTGTGATTCAGTGTTGGGGGTCTCGTGTGAGCCAAAAAAGTCTTCGCTGATGACTAAGGAATCATCAACAGTACGAGTACAAAAAGACACTTGTTTGTGAATCGAAGAATCACTTGTTTCGTAAACCATAACAGAAAAATATTCAGTCTTCTTGATTGAAGCCAATACCTTTCTCAACACAGACTTTCCTAGTTTACATCTTCGTGCCCCCTAATTGCTAGTCCTTGTCGGCATAGAAATTGCACGGCAGTAAAAATTGTCTCAAGATCTATACGGCTTTTCTTCATATCACTATCTAACTGTTCATTCAATTGGGAGGCCACACTTCGGTTGGTTATATAATTTAGTTTCAGAACACCTTCTGTGTCCGTAAACACATTTTAACGAAGACGGAATTTTTCCAAAGCCTTTTTCCAGTTAGAAAACCCTACGGAAGTAAATGCATCTTCTTTTTTTGAAGAATATTGTAATAGATTTTTGGCATCTGCCTCTTTGCAGGGTTTGCAAAAAAGATTTTCGGTAGGTGCTTCATATTCTAGCCGTGTACATTTGATCAACCAAGATTTCTGAAATGATCTTCCCTTACCGGATTGTCCAGGTTTCGACTGTCAACGGTTCTCGCCTGAAGGCGACGAAGCAACTGACAAGAATTGTTGGAGGTTGACTTGCAGTATCATCAACTTCCAAGCGCACCTTTTTGGTAACAAATTTATCCATTGCAAATTTAATTCACAATACACTCAGAGACTAAAGTAAACGAGTAAAATAGTGTCATATAAAATAGTCCACTAGACACTAAAGTCGGAACACTAAACACGTCTGCAGCATGCACTGAATGTAACTATCGACACTGAATGACTGTGACTCGAGGTGGAGGTTTCCAGGCGCTTCTGCTCCAGTCCTTTTGATGTCGCCGCGGTCGCAGCGCTGGTCTGCCGTCGCCAGACTTTACCCGAAGGTTCGCGCACCGGGACAAATTCTAAGTGTGCCCGCAGCACCCTAACACTATCACGATTCACACCACTCGTTTTCAGCTAACCTACTTACTACCGAAATAATTATTTGTTTTAACTCATTACTGAATGTATTTTAAAAGGTAACCATCGTACAACAAGGAAAATAAAAAATTCCAAGACAATTTCGTGATTTTACAAGGCATAATATAACTCATAATTTTCTTAAATTATTTGCGGGGGCTACGACCCCCCCCCCCCCCCCAACGAATTTTAGAGGGGGCTCTGGCCCCCTCAGGCCCCAGGGAGTCGGCGCCTGTGCATCGCCCTTCATTTCTGTTATTGCGTATTCCACATGCATCTAAACCTGATTGATGTATTTGCTTTTATATTTCTGTTAGCAATTGCGAAAATGCATCTCCCAACAAGTTTTTCAGTGGTTTTCGCATGTCGCACTACCATAACATGAACCGGTGATAAAAAAAAGTGACAAAACTACCAGGGTCATCATTTTAGTTTGCCCACAGTATTCGCGCCCCTTTATTTATTCTGTTTGCTTGTTTTGTTGTCCATCCAATCACTTTAGCTGTCCTAAACCAATCACTGACCTTAGCTGTCCTAAGTTCAAACACTCTTCAACTAGTTCTGTTACTTCGTTGTTAATTAGCACAATGTTTTTTCTGGTATTCAGGTTATACGTGATTAATTCGTGTAGTAGTTGATTTCCAGCCCTACTATCGAACTTTTCTAGTACGTTCTTCGATTCGTTGATGAAGTTCACCTGTACTGCAAACGAAAATCACCTTATCATTAGTAAAATCGATTTTGGCTCAGGTAATACCCAATAAAATGCAATCCAAGAAAGACGAATATAATTTCAAATTATAATTACGTTAAATGCCATGTAACAAATTGAATTATTTTCAGACAAACATGACTTCAACTCCTAAACCACTAACAAAGACATGTTATGCATCTATACGGTATACTTAACCCAACAGCTTAATACGGTGAAGGAATGGAGCAGCACGAAGCACTCATGCAAATACGATGTCTAAGCTACAGCCCGCGATGACTACTACGCCGCTTCGCAACACCTTGTCGTTGAGTTGAGCCGTGTGATTTTTGGCTCTGTGCGTTGGCGTCTCCTGCCCGCCCAAGCTGAAGAGATAGGCCAGAGCGGTCGCGAATGGAGTCTGTTGTGAGGCTTCGAACTGGAAGAAGCAGAGGTGATAGTAACTGACTGCAGAAGTTGGCAGTGTGGGCTTCGAATGTTACTGTACTGTACGCTGAGGTGGCAAAAGCCGTATGTCCTAATACCTCTCTGACCAGCCTTTGGCCAGCTTTGTGCGGCAGCTCTAACTGACATTGTCGCCCCTACAGAAATATTGAGCCATGCTGCCCGTATAGCTGTGCATAACTGCGAAGGTGTTGCCAGGGCAGGATTTTGTGCAAGAAGTGACCTCAGATGATGATGATGATGTTTGGTTTGGAGGGCGCTCGTCAGCTCCTGTACGAAGTCCCAATGTTTACACAGTCCAATCTAGCCACTGTAACGAATGGTTATGATGATATGATGACGACTACACAAACACCCAGCCCTCGGGCGGAGAAAATCTCCAACCCGGCCGGGAATCGAACCCGGGACTCCGTCATCCAATAGCCGCTAGACCACGAGCTGCGGACACGAACTGGCCTCGCGATTATGTCCCATGAATGTTCGATGGTACTTATGTCGGGTGACCTGGTTGGCCAAATCATTCGCTCGAATTGTCTACAATGTTCTGGTATGATCGTCCACAAAAAGTCCATCGTTGTTTGGGAACATAAAATCCATGAATGGCTGCAAGTAGCCGAACATAACCATTTCCAGTCAATGATTGGTTCAGTTGGACCAGAGGACCCACCCCACATCATAACGGAGCCACTACCAGTTGCAGGTGCCTTTCACCATGCCCGAACTCTACTATCACCTCTTACCAACGTAAATCGAGACTCATCTAACGAGGCCACAGTTTTCCAGTCGTATAGAGTCCAACCGATGTGGTCACGAGTCCAGGAGAGGCGCTGCAGGCGATGCCGTGCTGTTGGCAAAGACACTCACATTGGTCGTCTCCTGCCAAAGACGATTAACACCAAATTTCGACGCACTCTCCTAATGTTTCCGTTCGTCGTACGTCTCACATTGATTTCTGCGGTAATTTCAAGCAATGTTACTTGTCTGATAGCACTAACAACTCTACCCAACGGCCGCTGCTCTCGGTCGTTAAGCGAAGGCCATCGGCCACTGCTTTGTCCATGGGGAGACGAATGTCTGAAATTTCTTATTACATTGTCATCTCGGAATATTGAATTCCCTAACGATTTCAGAAACCATCCCATGCCTCTATCTCCAACTACCATTCCGTGTTCAAAGTCTGTTAATTACCGTCCTGCGGCCATAACCACGTCGGAAGTCTTTTCGCATGAATCATGTGAGTACAAATGACAGCTCCACCAATGCACTGCCCTTTTGTTCTTTCTGTACGCGATACTACAGCCATCTGTGTATCTGTATCGACATATCGCTGTCCCATGACTTTGATCACCTCAGTGTATAAGAAGTAGGTCGGCGCGATGGTGTCACTGTTCATGGCAGTGCCTGCAGCAGACAGGTGGTTTTCATCTGCCCTGGAACTAGGATTACTGCCAGGCGGTGTGGATGCTCCGCACCAAGTTTCTCACAAGGGAATCTCCCCATCGCACCGCCCTCAGATTTACACTCCTGGAAATGGAAAAAAGAACACATTGACACCGGTGTGTCAGACCCACCATACTTGCTCCGGACACTGCGAGAGGGCTGTACAAGCAATGATCACACGCACGGCACAGCGGACACACCAGGAACCGCGGTGTTGGCCGTCGAATGGCGCTAGCTGCGCAGCATTTGTGCACCGCCGCCGTCAGTGTCAGCCAGTTTGCCGTGGCATACGGAGCTCCATCGCAGTCTTTAACACTGGTAGCATGCCGCGACAGCGTGGACGTGAACCGTATGTGCAGTTGACGGACTTTGAGCGAGGGCGTATAGTGGGCATGCGGGAGGCCGGGTGGACGTACCGCCGAATTGCTCAACACGTGGGGCGTGAGGTCTCCACAGTACATCGATGTTGTCGCCAGTGGTCGGCGGAAGGTGCGCGTGCCCGTCGACCTGGGACCGGACCGCAGCGACGCACGGATGCACGCCAAGACCGTAGGATCCTACGCAGTGCCGTAGGGGACCGCACCGCCACTTCCCAGCAAATTAGGGACACTGTTGCTCCTGGGGTATCGGCGAGGACCATTCGCAACCGTCTCCATGAAGCTGGGCTACGGTCCCGCACACCGTTAGGCCGTCTTCCGCTCACGCCCCAACATCGTGCAGCCCGCCTCCAGTGGTGTCGCGACAGGCGTGAATGGAGGGACGAATGGAGACGTGTCGTCTTCAGCGATGAGAGTCGCTTCTGCCTTGGTGCCAATGATGGTCGTATGCGTGTTTGGCGCCGTGCAGGTGAGCGCCACAATCAGGACTGCATACGACCGAGGCACACAGGGCCAACACCCGGCATCATGGTGTGGGGAGCGATCTCCTACACTGGCCGTACACCACTGGTGATCGTCGAGGGGACACTGAATAGTGCACGGTACATCCAAACCGTCATCGAACCCATCGTTCTACCATTCCTAGACCGGCAAGGGAACTTGCTGTTCCAACAGGACAATGCACGTCCGCATGTATCCCGTGCCACCCAACGTGCTCTAGAAGGTGTAAGTCAACTACCCTGGCCAGCAAGATCTCCGGATCTGTCCCCCATTGAGCATGTTTGGGACTGGATGAAGCGTCGTCTCACGCGGTCTGCACGTCCAGCACGAACGCTGGTCCAACTGAGGCGCCAGGTGGAAATGGCATGGCAAGCCGTTCCACAGGACTACATACAGAATCTCTACGATCGTCTCCATGGGAGAATAGCAGCCTGCATTGCTGCGAAAGGTGGATATACACTGTACTAGTGCCGACATTGTGCATGCTCTGTTGCCTGTGTCTATGTGCCTGTGGTTCTGTCAGTGTGATCATGTGATGTATCTGACCCCAGGAATGTGTCAATAAAGTTTCCCCTTCCTGGGACAAAGAATTCACGGTGTTCTTATTTCAATTTCCAGGAGTGTAGTTATAAGTTGGTACAGTGGATAGGCCTTGAAAAACTGAACACAGATCAATCGAGAAAACAGGAAGAAGTTATGTGGAACTACGAAAAAATAAGCAAAATATGCAAACTGAGTAATCCATGAGCAACATATGCAATATCGAGGAAACTGTGCATCAGGAGCGCCGTGGTCCCGTGGTTAGCATGAGCAGCTGCGGAACGAAAGGTCCTTGGTTCAAGTCTGCCCTCGAGTGAAAAGTTTACTTTCCTTATTTTCGCAAAGTTATGATCTGCCCGTTCGTTCATTGACGTCTCTGTTCACTGTATCAAGTTTAGTGTCTGTGTTTTGCGACCGCACCGCAAAACCGTGCGATTAGTAGACGAAAGGACGTGCTTCTCCAATGGGAACCGAAAACATTTGATCGCAAGGTCATAGGTCAACCGATTCCTCCACAGGAAAACACGTGTGATATATTCTATACGACACTGGTGACGGCATGTGCGTCACATGACAGGAATATGTTGTCGACCCACCTAACCTGTACACTTGGCGAATGGGTAAAAAGATTCTTCTACCTTGCCCGATTTAGGTTTTCTTGTGCATGTGATAATCACTCCCAAAAAAATGATGAAAACTGAAGAGTTTGTCACATAAACTGCAACAAATGAATGCAACAGTTTCACAGTCGCACAGTTTTCCCTGTGCTCTGTCAAAAACATATGTTTTTAACGTTTTCAAATTTTTCCGAGTGTAGACCGCCAAATCATGCATATGTCCAAGCAAATTTGAACATGTCCTGGAATTTGGGAGAGCGAAGTTGATTATGTGTGAGTGCCTGAACTTTGATAATTGTCTTAAAATAAAAAATAAAACTTTTCACTCGAGGGAAGACTTGAACAGCCGGCCGGAGTGGCCGAGCGGTTAAAGGCGCTACAGTCTGGAACCGCACGACCGCTACGGTCGCAGGTTCGACTCCTGCCTCGGGCATGGATGTGTGTGATGTCCTTAGGTTAGTTAGGTTTAAGTAGTTCTAAGTTCTAGGGGACTTATGACCACAGCAGTTGAGTCCCATAGTGCTCAGAGCCATTTGAACCATTTTTTGAAGACTTGAACCAAGGACTTCTCGTTCCGCAGCTGTTCACGCTAACCAGAGACCACGGCGCTCCTGAGCTCATATTGTCCTTGATGTTACCTATGTTGCAAGTGGACTACTCAGTTTGTATATTTTGCTTATTTTTTTCATAGTTCCACACAACTTCTTCCTGTTTTCTCGATTGGTCTGTGTTCAGTTTTTCAAGGGCTATCCACTGTGCCAACTTATAACTAAATCTGAGGGGGTTGCGATGGGGAGGTTACCTTCTCAGTGAAACCTTGGCACATCTGTTCGAGAATAAGTGAGTTTCCAGGAAGGAATGTGTTACAGATAGATGCACTCTACTCAATGAAATATAGAATGCAAGTGGTACGTTCTCGCTATTATTGACTGTGGACTCCTTAATTGTAGACCATGTTCCAAGTGAGTCATCCCCTTTAGCTTGCGAACTTGGACCTACCAGTGTGATACGACAGTCCGTTTTATACTTCTAGAATTTTGGCTCAGGCAAGTAAATTATATCGGATCCCAGCTGGCTGCCTTCAGACTTGGTTATAATCATTTTTGATGCAACTAAATAGGCATCAATGATAATAGAACTTGGTGCTGCTGCTGGTGTTGCGTGAATGGCACATGGTCCATTCGTAAGAAGTGATCTATTAGCCGAAAATTTTACCTGGTACTTCCTGTATTAAACTTACCTGAAATTCTGAACCAGAGGGGGGCAAAAACTGTTGTATTAGTCTTCAGTCTTTAATTTAAACAGGTACTTGTTGTTATTAAATATATGTGTCAGGTTATACGATATATGATATCTTGGGAGTCTGAAAGTAACGTGGAGCTCCACATGCTAGTCATTTTATGTAGTGTTACTTTAAGTTGTTTTATTTCTTTACGCCAGTTAAACTTTAAATTCTGAGCTATGAAACTGTTCTCCTGCACATGCTAATCATTTTATGAAATGTTATTTTGTTGTTCACTAGCGAGTCCTGACTTGTGAACAATTTTAATTATGTGCGTAGAAGGAAATTTACTGTCAGACGTGTGAAGGATTGGTTGGTCTACGGATTAAAGCCTTTTGTTTTGACCAATTCCTAATGTGATTTATTTTGTGTATCAGCCGAGTATCCGTTTCGTATATAATATTTCGTGACTGGTGACGAACGACCCTTTGTGTCGGCCGACTGTAACCTGTGAACGAAAGTTTTTTCAAAGGACTGAAATAAGCCATCTACTGTAAAACGTCCAACATTTAATTACTGTAGAAGGCAGTTTTTTAAATTTTGACTTTTTTGCCGTTCCGACATTTTCAGTTTATGAATATGCAGTGATTCTGCACTTCATTAACCCAGTTCTCGCACTCACTACCCACCTGTGGTACTCTGTTATGAGAGTAGAACCCACAACAATACAGAAATGGTTGAGAGGTTGAAAGCTACATAATTAAAATCTGAGCACTTCATGATTATAATATCGGGCAGTTGGACAGCATTAACAGCCATGAGGCATCACCAGCAGAAATTAAGCAAACATATGTTTACGAAACTCTGGACATAACATGTTTGTATACCAGAGACAACAGAATTGATTATCTTAACACAGTACAAAGCAGATAGCTGTATTGTTGTTGTTGTGGTCTTCAGTCCTGAGACTGGTTTGATGCAGCTCTCCATGCTAATCTATCCTGTGCAAGCACCTTCATCTCCCAGTACCTACTGCAACCTACATCCTTCTGAATCTGCTTAGTGTATTCATCCCTTGGTCTCCCTCTACGATTTTTACCCTCCACGCTGCCCTCCAATACTAAATTGGTGATCCCTTGATGCCTCAGAACATGTTCTACCAACAGATCCCTTCTTCTGGTCAAGTTGTGCCACAAACTTCTCTTCTCCCCAATCCTATTCAATACTTCCTCATTAGTTATGTGATCTACCCATCTAATCTTCAGCATTCTTCTGTAGCACCAAATTTCGAAAGCTTCTATTCTCTTCTTGTCCAAACTATTTATAGTTCATGTTTCACTTCCATACATGGCTACACTCCATACAAATACTTTCAGAAATGACTTCCTGACACTTAAGTCTATACTCGATGTTAACAAATTTCTCTTCTTCAGAAACGCTTTCCTTGCCATTGCCAGTCTACATTTTATATCCTCTCTACTTCGACCATCATCAGTTATTTTGCTCCCCAAATAGCAAAACTCCTTTACTACTTTAAGTGTCTCATTTCCTAATCTAATTCCCTCAGCATCACCCGACTTAATTAGACTACATTCCATTATCCTTGTTTTGCTTTTGTTGATGTTCATCCTATATCCTCCTTTCAAGACACTGTCCATTCCATTCAACTGCTCTTCCAAGTCCTTTGCTGTCTCTGACAGAATTACAATGTCATCGGTGAACCTCAAAATTTTTATTTCTTCTCCATGAATTTTAATACCTACTCCGAATTTTTCTTTTGTTTCCTTTACTGCTTGCTTAATATACAGATTGAACAACATCGGGGAGAAGCTACAACCCTGTCTTATTCCCTTCCCAACCACTGCTTCCCTTTCGTGTCCCTCGACTCTTATAACTGCCATCAGGTTTCTGTACAGAATGTAAATAGCCTTTCGCTCCCTGTATTTTACCCCTGCCACCTTCAGAATTTGAAGGAGAGTATTCCAGTCAACATTGTCAAAAGCTTTCTCTAAGTCTACAAATGCTAGAAATGTAGGTTTGCCATTCCTTAATCTTTCTTCTAAGATAAGTCGTAAGGTCAGTATTGCCTCACGTGTTCCAGTGTTTCTACGGAATCCAAACTGATCTTCCCCGATGTTGGTTTCTACTAGTTTTTCCATTCGTCTGTAAAGAGTTCGTGTTAGTATTTTGCAGCTGTGACTTATTAAACTGATATTTCGGTAATTTTCACATCTGTCAACACCTGTTTTCTTTGGGATTGGATAGCTGTATTACAGAACGTTAATTAGTTGCTGAGGTGATGAATAAGTCTTCAGGCGAAACCACTAACTACAGGCTGACAACATCATACCTCACAATAAATAAAGGTCACATACACTCAAGTACAGGGTGTCCATAATTAAAGTCCAGTTTCAAAACGCTGCGGAAAGAGAACGTCAAATGTCAACAGTAGGCTATTGACTCAGGGAGAAACGTCATCGAACGGAACAGTTAACGAAAATTTTACCAATAGATGGCGCTGTAAGCGTCTTAATGTAAATGGGGTCGACTACAAATGACGGATGAATCACAATACGACAGCTATTGTTTCAGTGCGCATTACACCATCAATACTGTTCAATGTGCATGACTCCACCAGTTCAGTATTGTTTCTGATAGTTACACCACGACAAGATCGTACCACATCGGATGGGAAAAATCGGTTTTTAATTGACCTGAGAACAAAAACCGCATAAAAACTGAAATGACATCGGCTTTTAATTGCTGGGGTCAAAGCTGCATAAAAAGCATCAGTGACACAGGTATCTACTTCTCATGAGATTGGTGCAAGACATGTTCAATATGCCGTCCACTGTTTGAAATCGTGAAACAACATGTTCCATGACAGATTTTCTCGGGGGTCATATTCAGTAGGCGCTGCACAATGCGTGCCTTCAATTCGGCTTGGTCGGCTTGGTTCTTCTTTCAGATAAGCCTACAACGAGAAGTTACATGGGTCGAGGTCAGGTGGTCTGGATGGATAGACTGCAGGGAAATGACGGTTGATAATTCCAGATTTCCG
Source organism: Schistocerca serialis cubense (assembly GCF_023864345.2). Taxonomy (NCBI): domain Eukaryota; kingdom Metazoa; phylum Arthropoda; class Insecta; order Orthoptera; family Acrididae; genus Schistocerca; species Schistocerca serialis. The sequence goes on along the minus strand of NC_064644.1, from coordinate 475,413,780 downwards.
AAATTCTTCTAGAACAGCCACTTCACTAGATACACAATATGTGGAAGAGCGCTACCATCTTGCAGAAAAATGATCCTACCCACACACCCACGCTATTGCGGAGTTGGAATGACGATGGTGAGCAAAAGACTCTCATAGCGTTTACCACTGGTGGTACAGGTAACAGAACCTGCAGGACACATCTCCTCGAAAAAATGAGGTACTGAGATTAGCGATGCCATCAACTCGGACCACACAGTCACCCTTGCAGAAAGAAGTGGTATCTGTTGATGTACATGTAATTTTCTGTTGCTCATATTATGCAACTCTGCGTATTGACGTGTACTCGGAGATGGGCTTCGTCTCTCCGCAGAACGTTCCATGACCGTTCATTGTCCACTTCCGTGTGAACAAGAAATTCCAGCTCCAACGTTTATCTTGTTGGCAGATCACTACTCAACGTGGGTGACATTGTACGGATAGTAATGCTGGATGTTTTGTAGGATTTTATGCACTGTGGTCGCATGCATGTCCAGCGTTCGCCCAATTCCACGTGCACTGTATGTTTGTACATCACTACTCGACCCCTCTGGCAATGCTGTGGCCACACCTTCGTGAGACGTCGGATCAACTGCTTTCCTCCCTTTTTTTTCTTTATTGTTATTTTAACACCTGAACAAGCAGGTAGGCTGGCAGCGGCATGCTACGCCGCTCTTCAGCCATATTGTTGACAATAACAGTACAATAACGGAGAATTAAAATGAACATAGTGACGGGCAAAAAATAGTGGTCACAGATACACAAAAAACACGGAGCCGTTCACACTCGACGATAACGACACTGAAAACACGTTGACACGACGCACATAACAGTGATGAATCCGACGGCACAAGTGAACGTAGAAGCGTGACAGCGGACACTAAAAACACAAAACGACGTCACACACACGAGACACTGATGGCAATGATCTCCGGCGCGCGGAAGTCCACGTAGCGTGTGCGAGTCTGGGGACCTGCCAAGAGGGGAAGAAGGGTGAGGGGGGTGGAGAGGGTGGAGAGGGGAGAACAAAGATGCCAATGGCTGAGGAGATGGGAGGAGGAGTAGAAGGACAGGGGAGGGGAGGCCCGGGGGAGGAGTGGGGAGAAGGGGAGGAGGGATGGAGGGTGCCCAAAGGAACAGATACAGGAAGAGGGAGGGAGGATCAAAGTTGGTAGGAGGGGTAGATGGAGGAGGACATCATCAGGGAGGGAGAGCTGGCGGAAGCCACCTTGGGAGGGGGTAAGGAGGGTGGAGAGATGGAGACCGGGTGGGACATGGGAATACAGGCGCGGCAGCGGGCAGGGGTGGGAGAGGACGGGTGAGACAAGCGGATGAGGAGGATCGAGTTTACAGGAGGTGTACAGGATCCATATCCTTTCAAGGAAAAGGAGGAGGTGGGGGAAGGGGATGAGATCATACAGGATCCGCGTGGGGGAGGGAGACGGATGCGATAGGCGAGGCAGAGAGTATGGCGTTCAAGGATTTGGAGGGATTTATAAAAGGTAGGGGGAGCGGAGATCCAGGCCAGATGGGCGTAACAAAGGATAGGGCGAATGAGGGATTTATAGGTGTGAAGGATGGTGGAGGGGTCCAGACCCCACGTATGGCCGGAAAGGAGCTTGAGGAGACGGAGTCGGGAGCGTGCCTTGGCTTGGATTGTCTGGAGATGGGGAGTCCAGGAACTTTCCTCCCTCTGTCACACTACACTTCAAAAGAACCGTTACCAGACATAGGACCAACACCTCTTTATAAACCGTTAGTGTCCGGAACTTCTGTAGGGCTACTGGAGCACAATAACCGTTCTTGTAAAAGAGCTTTACCGGCAACTTTCGATTCTTCATGGAGACAGTCCTGTTTGGCGGTTCGGACGCAAACTGAGGGACAGCCGTGTGCTGCGCGTGTGTTACGGCACCATCTAGTGGTGAAAATTTCATTAACTTTCTTTTTGTTCCATGACGTTTCTCCCTGTGTTAATAACGTACTATTCACATTTGACATCATTCAGAGCAGTGATTCTCTTTCTACAGCGTTTTGAAACTGGAACTTTCATTGTGGACACCATATATTTCAGTAAAACACTAGCGGAAAGTTGGAAAGCCTTCAAAAAATTACCTTAATCAGTAGCAAGTCTGAGATTTAAAAGCAGTCATTTCAAGCAACATCAAATAGGATATGCACAGCACCAACGGTACTGTGCAAAAACATCGCCGAAGACTAACTGCGCCACTTGTTCATCCAATACTACATAGAGAAACAAAAGGACTATTACAATGGTTGCCAAGCAGTGGACATGTATTGCCTATTCCACTGGACTGAACTTGCAGCAAATTACTATGAAGTTTGTAAAAGATTTGTCACAGAGACAAAAATGTTCTTTTAATGCTTTGATTTGCATTCCTGCATAATAGAGAACATGAGTTTCTGAACAATTGTTTTGTCTTCCGAGTGTGCGCTATAACGTTGGGAATATAGTAATTACAGCACAATTCGTTTATATACTCTCAAGTACTTTCTTTAATTATCATGCAAAAACATTCAGGTCTACACTATAAAATGCAAGGCAGATCCTGCAACGTATGAGATTCGGAAGACTCTAATGTGGTAAACAAACAAGTCAGTCCAAGAATAATCATAATTTTGATTGTATTGACTGCAGAAACCTTACGGACGAATTTTTCATAACTAGACCGACTAAATTTTAATTTAAATGGCTTTGAGTAGGGAAGAGTGCTTACCCTGTAATACTTGTCACCTTTAGCAATGTTTGCAATAGAATTGTAATTTTTTTTAATCCATTTTTAAATTATGGGATTCACTTTTCATGTGCTGCAATCTTTTTCTGACAGTACAAAAATAGCTCCGCAAAAGTATGGTTTTTCCAAGCGTGTAAAATATGCTCCAAGGTAAAACATGGTCATGTAAACAGGAACTAATATTTCATTGAAATTTTGAAAGCGCTGTAATCGAGAAAATGACGTCAACACTGCGTTTAATAGCCTATCAGTTAATTTATTCAAAAATGGCTCTGAGCACTATGGGACTTAACATCTGAAGTCATCAGTCCCCTAGAACTTAGAACTACTTAAACCTAACTAGCCTACGGACATCACACACATCCATGCACGAGGCAGGATTCGAACCTGCTGCCGTAGCTGTCGCGCGGTTCCAGACTGAAGCGCCTAGAACCGCTCTGCCACTTCGGCCGGCAGATAATTTATTAATTTACTACTTACCAATAATCAATATGTAAAATAAAAATAAGTAAAAGCATTATTAGCTACAAGTTAAATGCATTTTTAAATAGAAGTTATTGGAAAGTAACACAAATTTTTCTTTTCAAGACGGGTAAAACTGCTAAGAGGTTAAAGAAACTCAGTTCATTTGCAAATACCATATGCTCCACGGTCGAAACGGAAGCGCTTCAGTGTGCAAGATGGTGTACGACCGATGAAGTATAGTTTAACTTTTCGCACTTTATACAAGTAATTTTGAAAATATACAGAATTTTGCTTACTGTTAAATTCTGTAACTGAATAATTAACAATAACTTCCCAGTGGCTTTAATATATTATGCAGCTCTAAAGTCCGTAGAAATGAAATATTTACAAATGCTGCGCAGAACCCAATCTTATGTCTCACAATAATAGATCCTCGCCAGGCCGTGAAGGCCCAGGGGATGTCTGCCGACCGCCGTGTCATCCCCTGCCTTGCGGCGTCGTGTGGATGCGGTATGGGGAAAGGGGGGGGGGCATGTGGTCAGCACACCGCTCTCCCAGCCGTTTCTGCAGACTTTCCAGACCTTGGAGCTGCTGTTATTCCGTCAAATAGCTCTTCAATCGGCACCACGAAGCTGAGAGCGCCCTGTGCTTGTCCTCTGATCAGTGAAAGGTCCTTGCCAGTACCGGGAATCGAACCTGTGTCTTTAGCTTGGCTGCCATCTACGCCGTCCACTCAGTTACAGAGGCGGGGTTCGCAACAATAAAAGCAGCAGAAAATATCGGAAACTGCTTATGGCGTTCTCTAGGATGCATTCTGTCAGGTGATACTAGAATTGGTCATTAGGCTGAAACACCGACCAGGTAACCTCATATGTTCCTAGGTACACTATCCTCCAGGTATAACATTCTACCCTACTGTTAAAGGATATACTGAAAATTTAAATGCTTATTGATTATCACCTCCAAAATTATGAATATAATTATGTGGTTCAATTCAAATGAAATGAGTTCAATTAGGATTTTGTATGATTGTACCTAAAATGCAAAATTATTGACCTAAATATTAGTAATAATTAAAGATAGATCCTGTCCAAAGGAAGGACTTACCGAGAAAATTTCACATGGCTGTGTAAATATAGGTTCAAGGTAAGAGCATACGATCTATTTAAGGTATTCTACATATATACAATACTGTAGCACACCGCTCATGGTATCTAAGCAAACTCTCACAGCCCATTAATAAAATGGAGACAAAGGATTAATTACCTAACTTTATTGTTTCGATGAGTAGTTAAAACTTTATGGTTACCTGCGGTAGATTATTCTTTGCTGAACTCGCATCCAGGTTTTCCTTACAACGTTGCCCAGGTCTGTTATGAAATTGCCCTTCACCGAAGTGCTGTAGATTGGAGTCTCAATAGTTGATGAGCTTGGAGTTTAGTGTTTGCTGCTTCGCTAATCCAGTTAATCTGATCCGCTTTGTAGTTGAATTATTCCCGTAACTGTTTCACGGTGACAACTTCATACCCCTCATCCTTTGGTTCTCGTCTTAACTGGAGTTTCTAACTCAGTTTGGATAATTGCTTCGTTTTTGCAATTTATTTTCAGGCAACCATTTTTATTTCAGTTTTTTTCCCTCTCTCAAGCGCTTCTTTCCTCCATCGTATTTCAAGCACAGTGCACCCCAGAGCGTTCGCCGACCTCGATAAATTTCACTGGGCTCACTCGCAGTTATTGCTTTCCCCATTTAATCACATTTGCGATCCGCCAGAGTTGGATATCCTCTCGTGCTGCAGGCCAATTCTGAGACATGTTAAATGGTTCCTGTGCCGTGAGAAATTTAGGGAACAGATTATCACACACAAAAAGCATACGTTCTTACGTAATTTAATGCTGTTTTCCGGCGTGGCTTGGTTTTTTCATTCACAAGACCTACATAGCTGACAGTGACGCAACCAAGTTGGTACCGTGTTTCTTCACTTCAGAACGTCGATACAGTTCTGCACTGACACCTACCAAACGAACTATGTGAGTTTGAATGTGAGGCCACGCATCCAAACATACTTCAGGTATTTTTGCAGATATGTATGAGATGTGGCTCTGCATGGTGAGATATTTTCAGAATTCAAAGAAACATCGGATTTGCCTACATCTACATTTATACTCCGCAAGCCACCCAACGTTGTGTCGCGGAGGGCACTTTCCGTTGCACTGTCATTACCTCCCCTTCCTGTTCCAGTCGCGTATGGTTCGCGGGAAGAACGACTGCCGGAAAGCCTCCGTGCGCACTCGAATCTCTCTAATTATACATTCGTGATCTCCTCGGGAGGTATAAGTAGGGGGAAGCAATATATTCGATACTTCATCCAGAAACGCACCCTCTCGAAACGTGGACAGTAAGCTACACCGCGATGCAGAGCGCCTCTCTTGCACATTCTGTCACTTGAGTTTGCTAAACATCTCCGTAACGCTATCACGCTTACCAAATAACCCTGTGACGAAACGCGCCGCTCTTCTTTCGATCTTCTCTATCTCCTCCGACAACCCGACCTGGTACGGATCCCACACTGATGAGCAATACTCAAGTATAGGTCGAACGAGTGTTTTGTAAGCCACCTCCTTTGTTGATGGACTACATTTTCTAAGGGCTCTCCCAATGAATCTCAGCCTGGCACCCGTCTGACCAACAATTAATTTTATATGATCATTCCACTTCAAATCATTCCGTACGCATATTCCCAGATATTTTACAGAAGTAACTGCTACTAGCGTTAGTTCTGCTATCATATAATCATACAATAAAGGAGCCTTCTTTCTATGTATTCGTAATACATTACATTTGTCTATGTTAAGGGTCAGTTGCCACTCCCTGCACCAAGTGCCTATCCGCTGCATATCTTCCTGCATTTTACTGCAATTTTCTAATGCTGCAACTTCTCTGTATACTACAGCATCATCCACAAAAAGCCGCATGGAACTTCCGACACTATCCACTAGGACATTTATATATATTGTGAAAAGCAATGGTCCCATAATACTCCCATGTGACACGCCAGAGGTTACTCTAACGTCTGTAGACGTCTCACCATTGAGAACTACATGCTGTGTTTTGTGTGCAAAAAACTCCTCAATCAGCCACACAGCTGGTCTCATATTTCGTAGGCTCTTACTTAGTTCATCAGGCGACAGTGCGGCACTGTATCAAACCCCTTCCGGAAGTCAAGGAAAATGGAATCTAGCTGGGAGTCTGTATCTAATATTTGCCTGAGGGAAGTTCAACAGGCCTGGCCTCAACCTCATCAATACGTAAAAAGACCTCGAATTTGATAAACTCAAGGCTGATCAGTCACTGCAGTGAATGACAATGCAACATTTACGGTTCTCCACATTTACATCTACATCTCTGTTCTGCAATCCACTGTGAAGTGCATGGCAGAGGATACGTCCCATTGCACCATTTATTAGGGCTTCTTCACGTTCCTTTCACGTGTGCAGTGCGAGAAGAGTGACTGTATGAATGCCTGTGTGTATGCTGTAATTATTCTGGTCTTATCCTCGGGATCCCTATGTGAGTGATATGTAGGGATTTGTAGTATATTCACAGTCTCTTCCAACCTCTGTAACACTGTCCCACAGGTCAAACAAACCTATGACCATTGGTGCGACCCGTTTCTGTATACATTCAATATCCCCTGTTAGTCTTATTTGGTACAGATCCAACACACTTGAGCAGCATTGTAGAACCGGTCACAAGCATGGTTTGTAAGTAATTTCCTTTATAGACTGTTAGTACTTCCCAAGTATTCTACGAATTAACCAAAGTTTACCACCTGCTTTACCCACGACTGAGTCTATGTGAGTAGTAGGGCAAGGAGAGTGTGACGACACACTGCATTGTTGCCAAATTTATTCAAGATGGCGGCAATGACGGCATCCGAGATCGCGGCATGTACACTTGGCAACAGCGCATGACGTCATCCAAGATGGCAGCCTTAGGTGGGAAAATACGTCAATTGGGCTACGTCCACTAACCTAACACTCCAGAAAAAATGGTAGGAATTTTGAATTTTGGCTGGAAAATAGGTCAATTGGGCTATGTCCACTAACCTAAGCCTACAGAAGAAATTGGCACCAAATTCAAACACGATTATGTCTCAAAACCTGTACTTCTATTTATTATTATCATTTATTATTTATTCAATATGTCTGATTTCGGTGGGAAGAAAGCCATTTGCGTTACATCCACAGCAAAAAATCAGTCACAAATCCAAATTCCAACACCATATTCGATCACACGTACGAGCTTTCGCGGTCACTTATCTTTTTTCACTGGTAACCTATCAAAATCGCGTCAAATAATAAAGTGCACTTATAGTAACCTAAGTCAAGTCATTTGATTTTGCAGGGGGAAAGAGACTGAATTTATTTCAAGCATTACGGTCATCACTTGTTCTCCAACACAATCATTACACATATTTGATATCGCAGTGCACTCGCCACTACGCCCGCACTCCAACTGAATTAGTTGAAATCGTCGCCAGCCAGCGCGCGGACCCACTGCCGACGCCTGTCACGTGAGGCAGGCACTCGCACTGGACTGGCGGCGCGCTCCAGCGGCTGTTACGCTGGGGCGGCCAGCGCTAGCTGCGGGCCCAGCTATCGCTCCCACGTCGTAAACATGTTTTCGCTGGAAATGCTGGAACTTGCCGAGTTTGACAGTGGTCTCTTGAACTTTCACCCCGTGTATTCGTTGCCTCCACACATTTCCCACCAAAATTGTATGCCTCGGAGCTGGATTACACAACGGTCAGCCATTCCACAAAGAACGCCCTGCCACCCTTTTGGCGCGAAAGTTGTTTTCTTAGGCACGTTCATACCTGTCGATGCCGACCATTCACTGTCCACCACGTGTCTTTCTGCAACTGAGAACGCCGTGCTACACTTTTGGCACCAAAGTTTGCTTGACAGTGGAATCCTCCACGACTGTATAACAGCACGTTTGGTTGGCACTAGAACGCACACTAATTGACTCCCTCTCATGCACGCATTATAACTGGACACCAGCCACGCCGCCGCCCCGCTGATGTCCGACCGCGTACATCACACACCCCAGTTCGCCCCGTCCATATACGTGACGGACAGTCTTCTGTAAGTATGCTAACTCCCACATCCCTCATCTAACCTATCAATTACCTAAGTACTTTATTCCATTTCAATTTTAATCATATTAAATAATTCAATTCACAATTTCATATACATATGCAAAGGTGTTCAACTACCTAATTTCAACTACTTTTCGAGGACCAGACCGCCACCTCTTCCTAGGAACAAGCGCTGAGTTTGAATTTTGGCAATAAAGAAAGCTCACTTGCACTTCTGTCACCAACCTAAGAAAATTGTTGCAAACGAAGCTCATCACCACTAAACTAAGCCACCAGGACTCAACCTGTTCCTACATGTTTCGGATAAAAGGACTCACCCTGCAATAGGCTCATGGCTGGAGGAACGAATTTACTCTATTTAGGGATGAAGTATACGTATCGCAGAACACACGCACCAACATGTTCCACACCATACAGACCTGCAAACCATTCCTACATTGTAACCTCCCTACACGAAATATGATAAATGAAAATGGAGATGAGCCAAGTGTAACCTCCCAACAGAATTATTTAAATGGAAGTGGAGCCAAATGTAAACTCCCTACAAAATATTGTTAAATGGAAATGTGCCAAGCGTAACCTCGCCACAAAAAATAATAATTAAATGAATTTTTCTAATATTGTAACCTCTGAACAAAATGGCTCCGATTTATAGTCTGTGTGCAAAAATGCATTCACATTTAATATTCCCACAAAATTTCTTTTCTCATTTAATGCCAAGTTCGAAACAGAAAAATTCCTAAACACCAAAAATAATAAAAAAAGTTTTTGTAACCTGATGAATTTATAAGGACAGCGGCGCTGACCTTCGGTCCTGTATTCTGAATAATAAAAGCAAAAATTCTTACCTCAATAAAACTGCAATTACATCTGCTCTTAATTACTCATTTTTCGACACAGCTTCGTGCAATGCTGGCGTATATTTTTTTTTTTTTTTATTCTTGGATGCAATGATAATGCATTGGAAAAATTCTTTAAATTTAAATGAATGCTTTTGTTTAAAAGAGTTACTTTATATAATAAAAATTATTATTGGGGCATTTCTTTGAACAAATTAAATTACAATTAACATACATTATTAAATATTCGCAAGGCTGCTTCTTTACCTTCTACAACAATACTCATCCTCCAGAATCCTGACCAGAGTCGCGAGCAGAGCACACAGTCGACGCATGCCGACTCCCGCCGACTCACGCAGACTACTACCGACGACTACCGACTCGCTACTACTGTCGACTCGCGCAGTCATGCGCAGACTAGCGACAAGCAACAACTAACTATAAACTACTCTCTAGTCAGAGATTCTTTCATGCCTCGCCCATCGCCGGCAAAGCATACGTCTTACAACATAACTCATTTATAATGCACTAGACACACGCTGGCTAATTGTAAACAGTTAAAAATAACACATAGCAAGAGCCTACAGACATGCGAACCGTTCGTAAATAATGCAAAACATTTACGTCCAAATAGCCAAACAACTCCTAATTTTCGCAAATAATTTCAGTGCATAGGCTGATGGAAGGAGGAAGGAGTGTACTTTATTTATTTGGGACATATCTTTTTGAAACTTTTGCATCTCATAGGTTTCGATATGTAAGGCTGACCTAAGGCAGCTTCTGAACTCCAGTAGTACACTACACTTGCCAACACAACCACACCCATCAAGATATTCATTCCAATCCAGACCTGTAACTCCTCTACAGATAAATTTGTCCAGTTATTTGTTGACTCACTCACAGTCTGACCAGATTGCCGTTTTTGCGCAAAAACCGCTCAGACTGCGATGTGCTGCTCGGGGAAGTAAGGAATGACTGCACTCTATTTATTTCGAGCCCTTTTATTTAGTAGTGGAGTATATTTGTCACAAAACACCCTAACTGATCCGACTGTGGTCATCTGACACAGGCCATAAACATGTAAACAGCTCCTAATTTCACCACACAATAGCAAACTGCTCGTAAATAATGCAGTACACAATATCTGCAGACGAGCTCTGTACTCTTAAACCCTCCAAATAAAGCACAGCCCAATGCACAGACATACTCACAAAATAGTGCAACAGACACGCCCAAACACTCCCAGCTACCAAACCGACCAAAAGTCTCTGCTCGGCCTCCCCCAAACATGACCTCAACACAGTCGCATTCGCGCCTAACACCGGAGAAATCGATATCACCTATGTGCCTTAGATTATGCTCCAAGGCAGGCAGCACGCGCGTGCGGTCAGCGGTAGAGGAGGTTCCAGAGCCTCCAGCCAAGTTCAGCTTTCGCATGCTCGTGACAGCCGACCAGAAAGGGTACTCTCGTCTGACGCATGTGAAAGCTGCAGTGTTCTTCTCATGTATACCGTCGGCGTCTCAGGTCTGGACCAGCCTTCACGGCTATTGACAAAATAGCCCATAGCTCATTTACACACACGATTAACGCCTCCACGGAAACACTTACTACTCGCCTGCAACCGAGATGGTGACGGAAAACCGATCACTCTGATCTGCGCTGCAGGGGCGTGTAATGGTTGACAGCACTCTATTTATTTTTGCAAACAATTTATTTGACCATACAGTACATCTATCACACTATCACAAAACCCCCACCCAGGTGTGCCCTGGGCCATGTTGCACAGCCTACAGACACACACCCAACTTATAATTTCAGTACACACAACAACAAACTGCTACTAAATAATTCTTCACACTGATGTGTAGTACTTGTAAACTTTCCAAATAACGCATAGTGGAGCCTGCAGATCCGCTCGCAAAATAACTCAGCAGTCATGTGCAGGTACCCCACCTTGGACCCTGTTCACAGGATCCTGAAGTCACGCATCTGTCTGATTACAGACCGCCCATAGCCCCTGCTCGGCTTCCTCAAGCGTGAGTTGGCGCAGTCGTCTGTCCTCCCAGTCCCATCGGCTAGTGGACCAAACGTTGTCTGGATGTAATGCGTGTTTGTCCACCTGTGAACCCTATTGGGGATGCTGTGTGTGGTGGATACGGCCCCGGACACAGTTCTGGATATATAGTATGCAGCAGATCCAAACTTTAACACTAACTCTGGTGTGGTATTCTGTGCATCTGCATTCAAATACAGCTTCCTACCTTGCACGAGGCGCATTCACCTTCAAACACTACCCCATGCACAGCATATTTTGGATCCACATCTGAACACTGCTCCGGATATAACTCGAGGCTGATCCACATTCGAACGTTAACTCATGTCTACTGCTGGTCCTCGGAGCCGTCCACAAGGTGTGCATGTACACAGACATACAGAAAACCGAGCAAGTGCTCTCCGAATGTGGAGGTGGCTCGATACGCCTGGGGTACCTTTACACGCAATTTTAGAACATAAAACGATAGGTTATGTCGCGGTCACATGGATGGATCTGACATAAAATAGAAAGAAATTCAAAAACTGATTAGTGCATACGTATAAACTAACCTAATATACACCAAAATGCGGTGAAAAAGAGGACGCATTTGCTTATCTTCTGGTTCGCATGGAGCGATTTGTACACGGAGTCAAGTATGCGACAACAAGAGAAATGTAGGAAACCGATGACATCGAAGCGAGCGGAATCAGGAAGGTAGTCAATTTTTTCTCGTTGAGTTCATATTATAGTGCATGTCTACTGAGGTAGCAGAGATACAGGCGAGTTGAGTACCGTATTTGATGCTTTTCACGAGGACAGAGAATCATTCCAGTCTAAACTTACTCACATCTGTGTTGAAGGATAACAGATAGTGTACGGGATGATCGATTGAGGCAGAGCTATAACTAGGTACGATTTAAACGTTGACTGATTTATTCTACAGAAGGACAAGTTGCTGAAGGTAGATTTTTTTTCCAGTGTTCCATCTGGATGCTTTAGTCACGTGATATATCCTGCATTCTAGTCGTATGCAGCTACGTGTTCTGTATGTGGTTTAAAGCACTGTCTACATACGATTGTTAATGGTGAACCCGTCGGTCATCAGAGGACTTCCATCTCATGTGTGATGAAAGTTGCCACATTCCTCTAAACGCACTTTGATTTACGCGATCCCCACCCTGTCGCATGCTTGGTGTAAAATCGAGAATTCAGCGTCATAACTAAGTTAGCTGTGGGTATTTGTGAGGGGCTGTCATCATTGTTTACACACATACCCGACAGATGGGCTGTTTACAGAGTTGGTGATGGGATGACTTGTAATTTTCACATGTTGTACGCTGCTATTATGCGTATCTGTTTGCTTGTAGGATGTACCGCCTGCTACTATCATTTTTATATAGACCTGATGCAGTCATAGTATAATTCTGACTTGTGATCGGCCGTGATCAGTGGGCATTAGATGTGTCCGCAGGACTATATTGCGCTCGTATCATACAAAGGAAAAGTTTTACGATTGGGGGAGAGATAACTCAGCGTAGGGGAACCGGGGAGAAGAATGTATGTCTGACAGTATGGAAAAGTAGGCGATCTAAGATTATCGCCCGTTTTTAAGTGCTGAACGTTGTAGTCTTAGGAGTGTGTGTGTTTATGTTCTCTCTCTCTCTCTCTCTCTCTCTCTTGCCAGAACCTTCGACGCACCGATCCTAGACTCTAGAACAATACTTTACACCTGATGGATTGGATGATTTACGTAAAAATGTGTCGAACTACATTGTGTATAAATACCACTCTGTTCTTGTTCTCCTTAACTGTATCCTATTAAGGCACTTTGAGATCTGTTACTATAGATCGATAGGGTGTGCTAAGCTCCAAGACTTGGATACATTTCGAGAAATGTAGTGCACTTGGAGGGGTTAGGACTAGGAAAGCTCTATTCAGTCAAGAGAGGTGGAGTGTAGCTGTATTCCTCTGCACGGTTGAGGAATAATTGGGTAATGATGTTGCGGGGTAGGTTGGTCAATGCCAAGGTGAGGATGGTCTTTTAACGTAAGAGGGCAATATTGCTCTGTGACCACCATACGCAGAGAGATTGATAGAGTACTATGTGTGAGGTCTTAGAAATATGTTGTCTGGTATTCTTTGATTGTTTTTATGTGTTCGAGAATTAAATGTGAATGGACATACGGAGCAGTCATCTATGAATGTTCGCAATGATACTTGCAAAGTAGAGGAGGTATGATACTGAAATTAGGAAAATATGCTGTCACATGATTGTCAGTGTTGCACTTACTGTAAAGTTTTTCGCGATATCAGCTGTGATGGATAATATTAGAGTAGATAGGTGGTGTGTTATCCTTCCCATCTCTGCATTGGGTATGACATAATGATTGACTTACAATGCTTGTTTGAGTTGGGGAACAAATTTTGGTTGATGGACCGCAGCTTCTGGGGTTGCTAGCACCAAAAACGGTGATCCTGTACTTGTGTGCAGAATGAACAATCACTAGAAATGGAATGCAGCGTTATCAAGTATTTGGTCACTGCGACATATGAGTTTAAATGTATAGGTGGTCAATCACTTTCGGGGGGTAGTTTGGAAAGTCGCCACAACACCACCAGGCTCTTCTAGTTTCCTTGTGTTGTGGCTGTCCTTTATTTAAAATAATTCAGTGTTATGCTATCGACTGTAAGAATATGATTTACAAGGTGCAAGGTATAGTTTCCTGTGAGAGGCCGTGTATCAGTCCGTGTTAATGTCTGTTTAGAATCAGACACGGACTTCAAAGTCACGGCAGAAAGATGAAATGTTCAGCAGTGTGCAAAAGCGTGTTAGAAAACTCTATTTGAACAAGGGTCAGAGGTAGCTTCTCATTCGCTTAGAGTATGGGTGATCAAACTTTAAAGTGGTCTCTGCAGCGTCTGTATATTTAATATGATCTTGTTCATATAGGCAGCTGCAGTTTGAGGTGTCGGACATCGTGAGCTGTTAGGAATTCTTGGATGGTCGCACTCTGAGTTATTCGGGGAGAGTATTGTGAATTCCGTTTGTCTGTGCTGGAGGTGGATCGCATTGATGCCTTCGTGACTTGTAAATATGATGAGCTTTTATAGCTGATAATTTTTTTTCACCGTTTGATGGTAGAGAACAAATATGATATGGTGTTGAGGATCTTTTGTACTTTATTCTAGGTTGGGACGTAGAATATTGTGCGCATTTCCGGTGAACGGTCAAAACAAGGTCCTGTTGCAGTAACTGAGGTCGTTCTGTTTCTAGACAGGCTGCAGAAGGTTATGAATATGTCTTTCTCTGACTTAAATTGCAGAGATCAGATCGGTGAAGATAAATGCATACTCATCTACGCTTAGAGAGGGAGAATGCTTTTTTATTATTAAGTGAGTTTTGGCAGGAGTGGATATGGTTTTATATATGCGAGTGTTTAAGATTTGTGAGTGGAAATTGTCAGCGAAGGGTGAATGACGTCGGGTTCGCTAGCTGGGGGAGACACTGTTTACATGTCCAGTTGGGGATGCAGGGGGGGATAGAGATCTGCGCTATTCAGGAATCCATTTGTGCACTGTATGTCGTTAGACAATAGCTGGAGAGCAGGTATAGAGAGAGCCCACTTCAGCATGCGGGTCCTGGGGCTGAGTGGGTGGCTGTTTAGTTGGACAGATATGAGGCTTTGACATGCCGCCGGCTGCGCTCAGACGCTCGATTTGTTAGGTGCTATTGGATTAGTTTGAGCATTTAGTACTTGTTTTGGTGGTTATTGGATTAAGAACTGTAATATTGAAGGTCATGTCCTCAGCAGGAACGCTGTGTAATTGAGTAAGAGTGTTTATGTATTTGAAGATCCGTTTCACGATTGGTGATGTTAAGTTGCTGCCGCAATTTAGCTACCACTGTAAAAAATAGCTGTCTGCTGCTGAAAGAAAGAAAGAAAGGGGTGACCTTGCCCCCAGACCTGATAGATGAGTTATTAGATAAGAGCAAGTGATAGTTGTTAAATGATGCTATGCGTTCGGATATAGGAGTCTCTAAACGGCAGCGATAGATTTTTTTATGTGGAAATTTATGCAATCTATAGATAGTGATATAGATAGTGACAACAGTTAAGAGCAAAATAATAAGTCAAAATCGAGTGCTGACAGAATGTTGTGGCAATGGTAATAATATTTATTTGGAGGTTGTAAATGTGGACCAAGCTTTGAATATTGGTGTCATATGTGTCGTATGTGCTTGATGCTCTGTATAAAAGTTTGACTCTTTAACTGTGTTTGATATTTTGAGGTGTATGTAAAATTAATTTTACTGTTGAAAGTGCGAGAAAGATGAGTTGATTGGTGTTTACATAGAGGCTACGTTTGTAATTCCAAAAGAGGGGATGAGAATGGTAAATTGATTGATGGAGATGGTTTGTGGGTTGATATATGAGCGTCAAGACAGGGTTTAGGACGTTTGTGTATGTTGATGGTGGGACGGGTGTGAGGTTAAGTGCGATGAGAGGAGTAAATTAGATCTTATTTTTTTAAAAATTTTGTAAAGTAAGAATAATATTGAGAAGGTTTTAGATGGATGGTCACACGACGAGGCGAGAGCAGGGATGTGTAGTTATGTTTAGTTAAAGGGCCGTGTAATGACGTGTCAGGAGCAATGCGCAGTGTGTCATAGGAGGTAAAGACATGCTGCTGCTATGAAGTGTCTATCGTATCGAGGCTGCACTTTGGAATTATGCTACATTGATATAAAGTTGACTTTCACCCACGTTCGGTGGTCGTGGCCTGGGGTTGTGATGGATCGCACTCCTGGATGGATGACTGTGTGTGCTTTGACAGCTGAAAAGCGCGTCGAACGCACCAACTCACGCTTGCGGACGCTGAGGAGGGGCTGTGAGCGGTCTGTAATCAGACGGATGCGTGACTTCAGCATCCTGTGAACAGGGTCCAATAGGGGGGGGGGGATCTGCAGGCTCTGCTATGCGTTATTTGGAAAGTTTACGAGTACTGAGCGTATCTAGACATCAGTGTGAAGAATTATTTAGTAGCAGTTTGTTATTGTGTGTATAATAAAGACAAGTACGGTTTTGCAACTCTAATATTGCTGGAATTTGAACTTGGATCGATTTTTTCTAGTGGAGGTATGCCAATAATAATAATAATAATAATAAAGAAAAGTAAGGTTTTGCATGCATTATCGTGTTGGAATTTGAATTTGGCGCCAATTTCTTCTGGAGGCTTAGGTTAGTGGACATAGCCCAATTGACCTATTTGTGAGCCAAAATTCAAAATTCCCGCCATTTTTTCTGGAGGGTTAGGTTAGTGGACGTAGCCAAAATGGCCTACTTTCCCGCCAAAATTCAAAATTCGCGCCATTTTTTCTGGAGGTTAGGTTAGTGGACATAGGACAATTGGACTATTTTCCCGCAAAAACCGCCATCTTGGATGATGTCATGCTCTGTTGCCAAGTCTACATGCCGCCATCCTGGATGACGTCATCGCCGCCATCTTGAATGAATTTGGCAACAATGCAGAGTGTCGTCGCACTCTCCTTGCCCTACTACTTAAGTGGTCATTCCATTTCATATTCCTACAAAATGTTACACTCATGTATTTCTATGAGCTGCCCAGTTCCAGCAGTGACTCACTGATATTGTAGTCATAGAATACAATGTTTTTTTCGTTTTGTGAAGTGCACAGTTTTACATTTCTCAACATTTAAAGCAAGTAGCCAACATTTGTACCACTTTGGAATCTTATCAAGCTCTGACTGAATATTTGTGCAGATTCATTCAGATGGTACTTATGGTACTTCATTATAGTTAACATCATCTGCAAAAAGTCTGAGGTTACTATTAAAATTGTTTGTAAGTCATTAAGTTAGTTGGTTTGTTAGTTGGTTGGTTGGTTTGTTGGTTATGTGTTCCATTGATCAGTCGCACAGTACAGTAGCCTTTATGATGTGGAATGTGTCAAGTCCACAAGAAACTCACATACGAAACAAGATTTTTAATATATATATATATATTACAGAGTTAAAGATTAATATATCTATTATTTACCCTATTCCCTCAAATGGCACAAAATGCATATACTCAAGAATTCATCTATGGTATAGGAGGAGTTGTCAAGGAGATATTATTTCAATTTGTTTTTGAAGCTATTACTGCTGCCTCTCAGACATTTTATTTCATCTGGTAATTTGACGAAAATTTTTATAGCAGCATATTTTACCCCTTTCTGTGCCAAAGACAGGTTGAGTAAAGGATAGTGTAAGTCTTTCTTTTTTCTGGTATTATAATCATGACTGTCACTTTTGTTTTTAAACTGGTCTATGCTGTTGAGAACAAATTTCATTAGTGAATAAATGTACTGTGAGGCTGTTGTAAGAATTCCCAATCTTTTAAAAAGATGTCTACAAGATATGCAACTATAAACAACACACATTAAAATACATTTCCTGTTCTATTCCCTTAGTGAGTATCATATGTGACATGTCCTGTTAACTATATCCTCATAATAGATGAAATACCTTTAGTTTCTGATACCCAGTAAGGTTACACGCTGTCTCTATTATTCTTTAAGCCTCTGTCCGCAAATGGCACTGATTCACTTGTTCTTCACTGACTAACGGGTGAAGCAACAGAGTATGTTATGTTGTCACATTATACTGTTCTTGCCACTTAATGTCATAACGACCATCAAGCATCTGGGCGTTCTCCTTCAGTTATTTAAGGTGGTAAGAGGACATAAACTTAGTTGCAAGCAAGGGAGGCGCTAGAGGACTCTTTAATTGGATGAAATTTAAGTAAATGCGTCATCATCAAGAAGGTTGGTATGAACACCAAAGTGTTCCAGTAGGCGTAGTATAGCTGCCGCAAAAATTGCCACTACAAGAAACTTGTTAGGCGTAGTCCCATTGGAGATGTTATACAGTCTCCTTCTTCCCTTCTTCCAAAGTTTGAACTGAATAACATATCCAGTTATAGTGGCCCTGCTGTTTAATGAGGAATCAAAATTTTGCGTTAACACTTTTCACACTGACAAACATGACCGGAGGTGAAACGAATGATAACTGACAAACACAAGACTTTGGAGCTGTTGTCTCTAACTTAAATGCAGAGCCACCGAGCCACTGGGAAAGTATCAATGGAGTTTAATTCATCAGCTTTGGAGGACTCTTACAAAACTCTTTTCCGACAAATTATTGAGTGCTAAACGTCATTGTGCGACCCGTTATCAATTTTCATTACCAGAAGAGACGGAACTCAGAAATATGAAAGGACTTCAAAAATGCAGTTAAGCATTACTATGGCAGGTGAAGGAACTTTCATTGAATGCTACATTACACTTCACAGTGACACATAAGCATGACACTGTTCTTCATCATAGTCACCATGTTTCTGTAAACAATGGTCGGAGAGCATTCTAGCAATCGTTCATTTCCTCGACGATAGAAGTCCGCTCCTTGGTTACTTAAACGTTCAAGAACCGTTGTGTGAACGTCCTCAGCGTCAAAAAACCTGCGACTGCTGCGAGCCATTTCTTCGATTGCCTGGACAGTTGTCTGTGACGATGGCCTTCCTTCCCGACCAACATCACCGACGTCTGTGCAGCCTTTGTCACGTTGTTGGCACCATCTCACTATGGATGGAGGCGGCTTTGCATTTGAGATATGTATGTGCGTGGTTCGAAGAGCACCAGGATGAATTTATTGTACTCCCCCGACCACCAGGCTCTTCGGATTTAAACCCAGTCGAGAATAGGTGGGAGCACCGCGATCGGGTTCTCTTCGCACCATGGACTCTCAACCGAGAACCTAGTCCAGCTGGCCACGGCACTGGAGATGGAATAGCTCCGAATCCCTGTCGGTGCCTTTCAGAACCCCACAGACTTTTTTTCAACACGTCTCGCGCTGCTAAATGCTTTTGATGTGTGGTCCTATTAATGTCCAAAATGGTTCAAATGACTCTAAACACTATGGGACTTAACATCTGAGGTCATCAGTCCCCTATACTTACAACCATACTCACAACCATGCCCGAGGCAGGATTCGAACCTGCGACCGTAGCAGTCGCTCGGCTCCAGACTGTAGCGCCCAGAACCGCCGAACACAGTGTGATGTCATTCATCAGCAGTGGAGGCCTACGAGAAACACAGGCTGGGGCGGACACGCCAAAGCACATGACACTGCAGCAGCTCTTACCATTGCTAGCAGCCGTTGAAAGGTGGCTACACTGAGCCACTGCGCCAGAGATTGCGCCAAAGAGTATTATTAAGCCGCCTCCACAGTGCTTGTGGGGGGTAAGGTGTGGGATGCGTCACCAATAGCCTCTCCCACACAAATGTCAACCTCTCCACCACGTGGTATCCCCTGCTACGCTAACGAGGCTCTGGCGACCGAGTTTCTCCCGGGATAAGGAGAACCCTCTACTAAGTCAACGACCTTCTAGAGGGCGGATGAGCTGGTAGAGCAAGGGCACCCTCTTGTCCTTGGAGTGAGAAATCACTCCTAAAGACGGAAGAATCACCAACGGTGGTCAACGGCATAGGATGCTGAAGGCAACGGGAAACCACAGCATTAAAGATCCAATGGATATCCCCAGGAAAACTCATCATGGCAGGGTTCAATGTCAAATTATCCGGAGTTTCAACTCCCCCACTCGGATCTCCGGGGGGGAGAGCCTTGAACAATGCCACAAGTAAATACAAAAATAATGCAACAATAGCAACTTGGAATGTAAGATCATTATACCAACCAGGCAAAGTAAATAATGTTATACAAGAAATGAAACGCCTAAAAATTAACATTTTGGGTGTAAGTGAAACAAGATGGCCTGACTCAGGAGAAATGACCATTGACAACATGAAAGTATATTACTCGGGAAATTCTGATAGCCAGCACAGGAATGGGGTAGGAATAATTTTAGATGAGTTTGCTAGTAAATCTGTCAAAAGCATTTTACCAATCTCAGATAGAGTAATCAGTCTACATTTACAAACGAAGCAAACAAATATTAATTTAATCCAAATCTATGCTCCAACAGCTGACAAAGACCAAGAAGAAATAGGAAAATTTTATGAAGAATTAACACAAGCAATAGGAACCTCAAAAAGCAGAGACATTATTATCATCATGGGAGATTTTAATGCCAAAATAGGTGAAGGAAGTGAAGGTGATCTTATTGGACCTTTTGGTTTAGGAACAAGAAATGAAAGAGGAGATTTGCTGTCACAATTTTGCCAGGAAAACAATCTATCTATTACAAACACATTTTTTAAACTCCCTAAACGAAGACTTTATACTTGGAAATCACCAAGAGACTGTAATGAAGAAGTTTGCAGGTATCAAATTGATTTCATACTTATAAACAAGAGGTACAAAAATTCTATTCATGGTGTGAAAACATATCCAGGAGCTGATATATTTTCTGATCATAACCTTTTAGTAGCAAAGTTCCATGTGAAACTGAAAGCCATACAAAAGAAACAAAAGAAGGACTATATAAATACAACTATTCTAAGAGACCCCTTGACTAAACAAAAGACTTCTGAAGCGATTAATAAGGAATTAGTTAGGATAAAGAATAATCAAACAGAAGACATTGATGGAAAATGGGAACTTATAAAAGACACATTAAATAATGCATGTAAAAACACAATGGCGACCAAACACGACAACATGAAAAAGAAGTGGATGACAGAGAAGATATTACAATTGATGGAACAAAGAAGAATACTTAAAAATAGAGATGAAAGTGAGTATAAAAGATTACATGCAGAAATACGAAAAGAAACACGGCGAGCAAAAGAAGAATGGTACAAGGAACAATGCTCTGAAATTGAGAGTTATGAAACAAGACATGATAGTTTCAACTTACACAAAAAAGTTAGAGATTTAGCTGGACTTAATAAAAAGAAAAGTACAAGTTTATTGTTAGATAAAAATGACAAAATAATTCCTGATGTTAAAGGTAAACTGGACAGGTGGACAGAATATGTCAAAGAACTATTTGAAGATACAAGAAAAGATCAAAAATTTTATGATAACATGATTGGAGAACGAGGACCAAGCATATCGAAAGAAGAAATATTACATGTTATCAACAAATCAAAGACAGGAAAAGCCCCTGGACCAGATAAGATACCAAATGACATCCTGAAACTCATAGGAATAGACCATATAGATATATTTGTACAATTGTTTAATGATATTTATAATTCGGGAATTATTCCTAGGGATTGGTTGACATCTACCTTTGTTACATTACCCAAAAAGGCTAATGCCAAAACTTGTAATGATCACCGTACAATAAGCTTAATGAGTCACACCTTAAAGATATTTCTAAAAATTATACACCAACGAATATACAAAAAAGTAGAAGAAGGTATAAGTGAAACACAATTCGGTTTTAGAAGTTCCCTCGGTACAAGAGAAGCATTGTTTGCTTTTAACATATTAGCGCAACGATGTATGGAGGTTAACCAGCCACTATATGTGTGCTTCCTGGATTATAATAAAGCATTTGACAAAGTTCGTCATGATCATCTCATAGAATTGTTAGAAAAGAAAACACTTGATAAGAAAGACATCCGCGTTATATATAACCTCTACTACAATCAAACCGCAACCGTGAAGGTAGAAAATGAGTTATCGAATGATATAGAAATAAAGAGGGGTGTGAGACAAGGTTGCGTTCTCTCACCCTTATTGTTTAATATGTATTCAGAAGACATAATCCAGGCAGCTCTATCAGATGAAATAGCTGGCATTAAAGTGAATGGGCTAAACATTAACAATGTTAGATTTGCTGATGACACTGCACTACTAGCTGGAAACCTCAAAGATCTATAATTACTTCTTGACAAAGTCGCAGAAAAAAGTGAAGAATTTGGCTTGACTCTTAACGTAAGCAAGACTAAGTTCATGGTGATATCTAAAACACACCAACAAGAAAATCTTACAATCAATAGGGAAAGAGTCGATCAAGTACATAAATTTAAATATCTCGGAACAATTGTAAATGAGGAGATTGAAAGCTCAGAAGAAATTAAATCGAGAATAGGACAGGCCAGAAGTATCTTTAATAAGATGAAAAATGCATTCTGTTCGAGAGACATTTGTTTAAACACAAAAATGAGGTTGCTAAGATGCTATGTATTCTCAAAATTATTATACGGAATGGAAGCGTGGACATTGAAAAAGAAGGACATGAACAGTTTAGAAGCTTTTGAAATGTGGGCATATAGAAGAATACTTAGAATTAGTTGGGTGTCGAGGATTACTAATCAAGATGTCCTAAGAAGAATGGGAAAGGAAAAAGAATTAATTAAAACTATTAAAGTAAGGAAGCTACAATATTTAGGCCATGTTATTAGGGGAGTAAATTACAAAATATTGCAAATAATACTAGAAGGGAAAATTTGTGGGAAGAGAACGAGGGGTAGAAGACGGACATCCTGGATTGACAATTTAAAAAATTGGTACAACTGTTCAACGTCAGAACTCCTTAGATCAGCCAAATCAAGATCAGAAATTGCCATGATGACAGCCAACCTTCTTAGAGGAGACGGCACATGAAGAAGAAGACAGTGCTTGTCGAGAGCTCGTAGTAGTCAGTGCCTGTCGAGGTCTCGTGGTAGTCTGTGCTGAGATGTTGTAGCAGAGAGTGTTTGTTGAGATTTGCTATTAGGCAGTGCTTGCTGAGATGTGATATTGGAGAGTTCTGGTTGAGATATAATGTAGGGATTAGAATGATTTTCATCAATATAAATGAGGTAATTAACTCAGTTTGTTTTTATTTTAGTGTCCTAAATAATGCGTCATTACAGGTTCAGTCAACAAAGCATCTGGCGTGTGTTCTTGTATTAGAGTGTAATTCTACTTTCCTTGAGCAATTATGGTATTTCTAATTTTCTTTTATCACCTCAGTATAATTGGTATTTAAAAATTCTTGTCTTGTTGAAGAAGAACCGTGCCAGATGTACGTTGAGTCACACTCCCACATACAGAACAGTTATACTTGTGCTTTGGTTTAGTAGGTTTTATAGTTGCTGGGGACTTAATTAATTAACTGTGTTTACGAAAATTTTCATTTCATTCTTTGTTGTTGTTCTTTGCAGTCAGATAGCGTAATAATACTAGTCAGGGTCAACCGTTTACGAAACAGCGTAATCGGACCTTCAGCTACTAAAAACTAAAAAGTATTTTCAATAATATTTAATTAAGCCCCCATGCACCGTCTCTGGCGAGGAGCGAGTTACTATTTCGGACGAGTTTAATGTATTCTGGCAGTGGTTTGAGGACCATTATAGTGAACTCAGGCAACGGCCTTGCCACAGTGGATACACCGGTTCCCGTGAGATCATCGAAGTTAAGCGCTGTCGAGCGTGGCCAGCGCTTGGATGGGTGACCATCCAACTGCCATGCGCTGTTGCCATTTTTCGGGGTGCACTCAGCATCGTGATGTCAATTGAGGAGCAATCCGACCGAATAGTAGCGGCTCCGGTCAAAGAAAACCATCATAACGACCGGGAGAGCGGTGTGCTGACCACACGCCCCTCCTATCCGCATCCTCACCTGAGAATGATACGGCTGTCGGTTGGTCCCGATGGGCCGCTTGCGCCTGAAGACGGAGTGCTTATAGTGAACTCAAGTTGATGTCTCGGCGACCTGATGTAAATCTTATGGAACCCATCTGGCTCGCTCTTGAGCGTAATCAAATGGCTCAAATGGCTCTGAGCACTATGGGACTTAACTTCTGAGGTCATCCGTCCCATGGACTAACCTAAGGACATCACACACATCCATGCCCGAGGCAGGATTCGAACCTGCGACCGTAGAGGTCGCGCGGTTCCAGACTGTAACGTCTAGAACCGCTCGGCCACCCCGGCCGGCGAGCGTAATCACCGCGTTCGCAAATCAGCAGTCCGTTATTTACGCAAAATGAATGACATGTGCTTAGACATCTAATGGCACATATCTCCATAAACCTAGCAACACACTGTAGGATTCCTGATACGCAGAATCGATGATGTCAAAAGATGGACAAACAAGCTACTGAGCAGGTGGTCTTTATGTTTTGCCCCATCGGTGTAGGTTATGGAACATTGATAGCGTTTACAATAATTGTGACATGTTCTTACAAGTATTAAGTGGAAAAATTTACGGAGTTATTATCTCTGCACAGAAAAATTATCACATAAAATTATACGAGACACCTGTGAGGTTTTTTTACACTATCTGTAATAGGACCTTGTAACGTTGTTCTGGGACAAGGATGAAATACCGTGAGTGGAGGTTACCTACAGATTCCGCAAAAATCCAACTGCAGTTGTAGGATTTTAAAGACATGACAGGGAGGAAGAAACAGCAAAGGGAGTGAGACAGGTTTGTAGCTTATCTTTCCATATTTTTCAGTCCTTATAATGAGGAAGCAGTTAAGGAACCTAAGCAAAAATCTGGAAAAGAAATTAAAATTAATGGATAAGAAATTTAATTTTAATTTTGCCAGAGACAGAAAAGGTCTTGGAAGATAAATTGACCGGAATGAATTGCGCCTTGGAAAAATAAAAATAAACGTCAAATTAAATCAGGCGATACTGTGGGAATCAGATTAGAAAATGAGACTCTAAAATTAGCACAAAAGTTTTGCTGTGTGGTCAGAATAATAACTCATGACAGCAAAAGAACTGATGATGGCAGCAGTGGATATAAAATACTGAGTAGCAATAGCAAAAAAATTTCTTAAGACAGACTATGTAACTTGTGAAGTTTTCCTTGAAAGTGATTTCTGCAGCATAGCGCTATATGAAAGTCAAACGTGTCACAGAGAAGCAGAGGATAGGAACTTTAAAACGCTGTATTTCAACAGAATGCTGAAACTTTATGGGTAAATTGTATAATGAAGAGTCATTGAACTAGATCGTGGAAAAAGATGGCTTATGGTACTGCGCGGTTGAAAGATGGGATAGGTTGGTAATACATATCGAGAGGCATCAAGAAATACTTACCTTTTTTTTAGATTATTGACTTTCGGGCCGTGCCCATTTAGCCATCTCACAGTGTAATGTCAATCATGACGATATGAGCGTAAGGACAACACAACACCCATTCCCGAGCAGAGACAAACTCTGACTCTGCTGGGAATTGAATCTGTGCCCATTCACTTAGCAATCCGCTGCGTTGACCGCGCAGCTACTGAGATGGACGAATGGTCAATTAGGGAATGGTAGGAAGTGCGGTTTCTAATAATTAGGAAGAGCAAGGCTTCACTTAAGTAAACAAGTAGCAACCTGACCCAGGTATCGTGGATAGCACTAAGTATGCACGACTGGACCACTTGTTTATAAAATAATGACGCTACAAAAACGTTCCTCGTGAATGAGTCCGCTTATTGGAGAAAACCGTATCAAAATTCCAACAGCAATTCCTGAGATTAGCCTTCACATAGAGGAATATATGCGGAGTTGAACTTAAATTCATCATATTCTACCCGATTCGCAAGAAATATTTATAAATTATACATACAAACATTGCTCACGAACAAGTCTGTCTCTTATTAACAACTGTATCAAAATGCCTACAGCAGTTCCTGAGATAAGCCTTCACAGAGTGACAGAAAAGTGAGACGAGGGCTTTAATTTACAGTATGTGTAGACGAATATATGTATAGTAGAAGTGGGTCGTTTGCGAGCGAACGGGTCCAAAACAACGGTCCACTAAAGTGTACGAAAAGATTGATGAACGACTTTTAAGGAACGGTAGTTCGCCGCTCGCTTCGGTCGTCATTCGTCTCGTTCCTGGGAATGGTTTTTCACAATTCACTTGGACCAGTCAAGTTTCTTCGTTCTCGTTGACACCTCCGTCACGCTGGACCGATTTCGTTCTTTTTTGTGTAGTCGCTTGTTCCACTTTAACTTTTTTGGAACTACACAAAAATTAAGTTGTATGTAACACATACACGTCTTTCAGACAATACAAAGAGAAATCTGCTTGCCTATCCGTCTGTACAACACATACACTACTGGTCATTAAAATTGCTACACCAAGAAGAAATTAATGTAGATGATAAACGGGTATTCATTGGACAAATATATTATACTAGAACTGACATGTGATTACATTTTCACGCAATTTGGGTGCATAGATCCTGAGAAATCAGTACCCAGAACAACCACCTCTGGCCGTAATAACGGCCTTTATACGCCTGGGCATTGAGTCAAACAGAGCTTGGATGGCGTGTACAGGTACAACTGGCCATGCAGCTTCAACACGATACCACAGTTCATCAAGAGTAGTGACTGGTGTATTGTGACGAGCCAGTTCCTCGGCCACCATAGACCAGACGTTTTCAATTGGTGAGAGATATGGAGAATGTGCTGGCCAGGGCAGCAGTCAAACATTTTCTGTGTGCAGAAGAGCCCGTACAGGACCTGCAACATGCGGTCGTGCATTATCCTGCTGAAATGTAGGGTTCCACAGGGATCGAATGAAGGGTAGAGCCACGGGTCGTAACACATCTCAAATGTAACGTTCACTGTTCAAAGTGTCGTCAATGCGACCAAGAGGTGACCGAGACGTGTAACCAATGGCACCCCATACCATCACGCCGAGTGATACGCCAGTATGGCGATGACGAATACACGCTTCCAATGTGTGTTCACCGCGATGTCGCCAAACACGGATGCGACCATCATGATGCTGTAAACAGAACCTGTATTCATCCGACAAAATGACGTTGTGCCATTCGTGCACCCAGGTTCGTCGTTCAGTACATCATCGCAGGCGCTCCTGTCTGTGATGCAGCGTCAAGGGTAAC
Organism: Schistocerca serialis cubense; assembly: GCF_023864345.2. NCBI lineage: Eukaryota > Metazoa > Arthropoda > Insecta > Orthoptera > Acrididae > Schistocerca > Schistocerca serialis. The sequence continues at coordinate 475,386,689 of NC_064644.1, read as the reverse complement.
CGCAGCCATGGTCTCCGAGCTGATAGTCCATGCTGCTGCAAACGTCGTCGAACTGTTCGTACAGATGCTTGTTGTCTCGCAAACGTCCACATCTATTGACTCAGGAATCGAGACGTGGCTGCACGATCCGTTACAGCCATGCGGATAAGATTCCTGTCATCTCGACTGCTAGAGATACGGCGTTCCGTATTACCCTCCCGAACCCACCGATTCCATATTCTGCTAACAGTCATTGGATCTCCACCAACGCGAGCAGCAATGTCGCGATACGATAAACCGCAATCGCGGTAGGCTACAACCCGGAAACGTGATGGTACGCATTTCTGCTCCTCACACGAGGCATCACAACAACGTTTCAGCAGGCAACGCCGGTCAACTGCTGTTTGTGTATGAGAAATCGGTTGGAAACTTTCCTCATGTCAGCACGTTGTAGGTGTCGCCACCGGCGCCAACCTTGTGTGCATACTCATTTGCATTTCACAGCATCTATTTCCTATCGGTTAAATTTCGCGTCTGTAGCACGTCATCTTCGTGGTGTAGCAGTTTTAATGGCCAGTAGTGTATTTAGCACAACGCAACTTGTTGTTTTGTTTGACGAATTAAATGAGTAGCCAGCACTTCTTTATTCTTAGGTTAATTTTGATTTAACGACTAGTTTTTAAAATAACTTTAGATATTTTTTTTAGTTGCAATTTAAGAAAGTTTACTTAAAAAATACGATTTTCGCGTTTCTTTCAAAAATAAAACCTGACGCTCAGGGAGGCTCTTATTTTTCAGGTTTAGTTTTTTCTTAGTGGAACCCTACCTAATTTGGTTTCTTTGCACAAAGAAATGGGATGCGCATGGTTTCGGCTTAGTTGGAAAACGGCAAGCGGTGCCTCTCCATTTAAAGAATCGTAGAATGGCATAAAATTGTATTAACTTTTTATCTCAAAAGATGTTGTTCCGACGTATCTTTTTAACGAAATATTTTTTCCTTTCAGCTTAGTTATTAATACCGTATTGCCGCATGAACTTCAATAATTCACGGTTTAAACCTACTGTTTACTAACAGGGTTAGGCAAATACGACGAGAAAATCACACTTTCTTCTTCTCATTCTTCCTTAGTCTCTTTTTTGCCCAGGAACGTTATGGGAATACTCAGAAAATATATACACTCCTGGAAATTGAAATAAGAACACCGTGAATTCATTGTCCCAGGAAGGGGAAACTTTATTGACACATTCCTGGGGTCAGATACATCACATGATCACACTGACAGAACCACAGGCACATAGACACAGGCAACAGAGCATGCACAATGTCGGCACTAGTACAGTGTATATCCACCTTTCGCAGCAATGCAGGCTGCTATTCTCCCATGGAGACGATCGTAGAGATGCTGGATGTAGTCCTGTGGAACGGCTTGCCATGCCATTTCCACCTGGCGCCTCAGTTGGACCAGCGTTCGTGCTGGACGTGCAGACCGCGTGAGACGACGCTTCATCCAGTCCCAAACATGCTCAATGGGGGACAGATCCGGAGATCTTGCTGGCCAGGGTAGTTGACTTACACCTTCTAGAGCACGTTGGGTGGCACGGGATACATGCGGACGTGCATTGTCCTGTTGGAACAGCAAGTTCCCTTGCCGGTCTAGGAATGGTAGAACGATGGGTTCGATGACGGTTTGGATGTACCGTGTACTATTCAGTGTCCCCTCGACGATCACCAGTGGTGTACGGCCAGTGTAGGAGATCGCTCCCCACACCATGATGCCGGGTGTTGGCCCTGTGTGCCTCGGTCGTGTGCAGTCCTGATTGTGGCGCTCACCTGCACGGCGCCAAACACGCATACGACCATCATTGGCACCAAGGCAGAAGCGACTCTCATCGCTGAAGACGACACGTCTCCATTCGTCCCTCCATTCACGCCTGTCGCGACACCACTGGAGGCGGGCTGCACGATGTTGGGGCGTGAGCGGAAGACGGCCTAACGGTGTGCGGGACCGTAGCCCAGCTTCATGGAGACGGTTGCGAATGGTCCTCGCCGATACCTCAGGAGCAACAGTGTCTCTAATTTGCTGGGAAGTGGCGGTGCGGTCCCCTACGGCACTGCGTAGGATCCTACGGTCTTGGCGTGCATCCGTGCGTCGCTGCGGTCCGGTCCCAGGTCGACGGGCACGTGCACCTTCCGCCGACCACTGGCGACAACATCGATGTACTGTGGAGACCTCACTCCCCTCGTGTTGAGCGATTCGGCGGTACGTCCATCCGGCCTCCCGCATGCCCACTGTACGCCCTCGCTCAAAGTCCGTCAACTGCACATACGGTTCACGTCCACGCTGTCGCGGCATGCTACCAGTGTTAAAGACTGCGATGGAGCTCCGTATGCCACGGCAAACTGGCTGACACTGACGGCGGCGGTGCACAAATGCTGCGCAGCTAGCGCCATTCGACGGCCAACACAGCGGTTCCTGGTGTGTCCGCTGTGCCGTGCGTGTGATCATTGCTTGTACAGCCCTCTCGCAGTGTCCGGAGCAAGTATGGTGGGTCTGACACACCGGTGTCAATGTGTTCTTTTTTCCATTTCCAGGAGTGTATATATATATATATATATATATATATATATATATATATATATATAAGAAAGCTGTAGTAAACGAGGGACATCGTATATCAATTTCTTTGTGAGTTAGAGCCTGCTGTGCATCTGACTGAAGAGGTCGTTGGCCGTCCTCGCCTTAATTATATACAGTGTGCAAAAATGTAACAGCTCATAGGGAATGCTCTACTGAACAATTTGAGATAGAGAACCCGGGGTCGGAGAAGCCAGCTTAAGGACATATGGAAGTAAATTTGTCTACCTCTTTGTCTAATGTTACATTTTTCCAGCTTACTTACAACCAACATGAATAGAGAATGAGATTTTCACTCTGCAGCGCACGCTGATATGATACTTCCTGGCAGATTAAAACTGCGTCCCGGACCGAGACTAGGTCCAGCACACAGCTTCAATCTGTCAGGAAGTTTCAACATGAATACAACTTTACACGTACTGTGCTGTTTAGTTACATGTACATTCTTTATTTCGTGCGAGGAAACAAGGAGGACGAGGCTGATTAGCAAGTGGTCATGATGCAAGTTTTCAAAAAAGCCTCCGAGCACTATGGGACTTAACATCTGAGGTCATTAGTCCCCTAGACTTAGAACTACTTAAACCTAACTTACCTAAGGACATCACACACATCCATGCCCGAGGCGGGATTCGAACCAGCGATCGTAGCAGCAGCGTGGCTCCGAACCGAAGCGCCTAGAACCGCTCGGCCACAGCGGCCGGCGATGCAGGTTTTGTTTATTTGTTCATAAGGTGGCTCTGTTGTATCGTATTTACATTATCCCATGACAGAACGAATCAACAACAGACCCACTCATTACTCATTGCTATTCACAGACATACAGTACAAACGATGGATCAGTACCGCTACAGTATTTCCTGGTCGCTGGATTGGAGGGAGAGGTCCTATTGCATGGACTGCGAGGGCACCTGACCTGGATTATTTCCTATGGGGCTACCTGAATTCACTTGTGTATGAGACCCCAGTGGATACGGAGACTGAATTAGTTGCCAGAATTGTAGCTGCCTGTGATGTGGCTTGATACACACCACGGATGTTTGTCAGGATACGTCAGAATCTTGTTCGCCGATGTCATGCTGGCATTGAGGTTGATGGCCGTCAGTTTCCGCACATTTTGTAAGATACAGTAAAATTGGTACGTTAATTGTGTCAATGATGGTGTTTACAGTTAATTAATGTAAATAAAGAAGTACACAGCAATGTGATTTTATTCATACAATCTCTTTAAGCTGGCTTCTCCGACACCAGGTTCCCTACCTCAAATTGTTCAGTGGAGCATCCTCTATGTCCTCTTAAATTTTTGCACACTCTCACGGAATCACCTGTGTATATGTGGTGTCTGTACATTCGGACGTGTCAGAAAGAACAGATACCACATACACAGCGTGATCATAATTAAAGTTAAACTTTCAGACCGCTGTAGAAATAACACCACTGGTCAGAATGATCTTAAATTGCAACAGAATATTATTCGAGAAGGGGGAAAACATATGGCAGAAGGAAAATAAATACAGGGCTATTACAAGTGATTGAAGCGATTCCATAAATTCACTGTAGCTCTATTCATTGATATATGGTCACGACACACTACAGATACGTAGAAAAACTCATAAAGTTTTGTTCGGCTGAAGCCGCACTTCAGGTTTCTGCCACCAGAGCGCTCGAGAGCGCAGCGAGACAAAATGGCGACAGGAGCCGAGATAGCGTATGTCGTGCTTGAAACGCACTCACATCAGTCAGTCATAACAGTGCAACGACACTTCAGGACGAAGTTCAACAAAGATCCACCAACTGCTAACTCCATTCGGCGATGGTATGCGCAGTTTAAAGCTTCTGGGTGCCTCTGTAAGGGGAAATCAACGGGTTGGCCTGCAGTGAGCGAAGAAACGGTTGAACGCGTGCGGGCAAGTTTCACGCGTAGCCGCGGAAGTAGACGAATAAAGCAAGCAGGGAGCTAAACGTACCACAGCCGACGCTTTGGAAAATCTTACGGAAAAGGCTAAAGCAGAAGCATTTCTTAAACAGGAGATTGGAAAACCGATGGATCGGTCGTGGTGGAGATCATGATCAGCAATTCATGTCATGGCCTCCACGCTCTCCCTACTTAACCCCATGCAATTTCTTTCTGTGGGGTTATGTGAAAGATTCAGTGTTTAAACCTCCTCTACCAAGAAACGTGCCAGAACTGCGAGCTCGCATCAACGATGCTTTCGAACTCATTGATGGGGACATGCTGCGCCGAGTGTGGGAGGGACTTGATGTCTGCCGAATCACTGAAGGGACACATATCGAACATTTGTGAATGCTTACAAAAACTTTTTGAGTTTTTGTATATGTGTGCAAAGCATTGTGAAAATATCTCAAATAATAAAGTTATTGTAGAGCTGTGAAATCGCTTCAATCATTTGTAATAACCCTGTAGTTACAAAATGTAACAATTGATGGCGCTGTAAACATCATTATTTAATAGTGCTCGACTACAAATAACAAATGAATTATGCAACAATGTCTAAGGTGTACGTTTGAAGTTAAACAAACTTTATTACTCAGTATGCATGGGTGTACAGGTGTGATACTGTTAGTTACGTAGCCCATCCACCAGGGCAAAGTCGTATCACATCGGATGGGAAAAATCGGTTTTTAATTGCTCTGAGGCCACAAACCTCATAAAAGCATCAATCAAAATCAAATCGGATTATTAATTTCAGTGTGACTGGCGCAAAACTTGTTCAGTATGCTGTCCACAGTTTTCTGCAACAAGTTGAAATCGAGAAACAGCATGTTGCACAGCTGATAGAATTATTTCCGGGGTCACATTCAGAATGTGTTGCGTGCCGGTCGGAGTGACCGTACGGTTCTAAGCGCTATAGTCTGGAACCGCGCGACCGCTACTGTCGCATGTTCGAATCCTGCCTCGGGCATGGATGTGTGTGATGTCCGTAGGTTAGTTAGGTTTAATTAGTTCTAAGTTCTAGGCGACTGATGACCTCAGAAGTTAAGTCGCATAGTGCTCAGAGCCATTTGAACCATTTTTGAATGTGTTGCGCAATGCGTGCCTTCAATGCAGCTAAGTTTGCAATCGGACCACTGAACACAACATTTTTTATATAGCCTCGCAGCCAGATGTCTCACGGATTAAGATCAGGTGATCAGGAGGGTCAGGCTGTAGGGAAATGGCGGCTGGTAATGCTAGCATTTCCGAAATGGAGCTTCAGCAGTTGTTTAACTGGATTTGCAATGTGTGGAGGTGCGACATCTTGCATAAAAATGATCCCATCCACACAGCCATGCTGTAGGGGAGATGAATGATGTGGTTGCGCAAAAGACACTCACAGCGCCTACCAGTGACGGTACAGGTAACAGGACCGGAAGCTCCTGTCTCTTCGAAAAAATATGGCCCCATGATAAATGATGCCGTAAGCCCGCACCACTCAGGGACCTTTTCGGGATGAAGTGGTACTGGTTGATTTACGTGTGGATTTTTCGTTGCCCATATTCGACAATTCTGTGTATTGACATATCCTGTCAGATGGAAGTGGGATTAATCTGTCCACAAAATCTTCCATGGCCAATCATTGTCCACTTCCATGCGAGTAAGAAATTCTAAAGCAAAGGTCTCTCTTGCTGGCAGGTCAACAGGAAGCAACACGTGCACATCAGTAATTTTGAATGGATAGCAAAGAAGGATATTTTGTGCTCACGGCTGTGTCCAATGTTCGGGCAAATCTCCGTGTAATGCACGTTTGCACACCTCCATTCGTCTCCTCCCGCATTGCTGTGGCCACCGCTTCCACTGACGTCGAATCACTTCGTTTCCTCCCTCTATTAGGTTGCACTCCAAAAGGATCCGTCTTTTCGAATTTTTGAATTATTTCCTCCAGACCCACGGCAGTCACTGGACCAACGCCTTTTACCAATCCCCTCAGTGTCCGGAACTTCTGCAGAGCGACGTGTGCACAGTCATCATTCTTGTAATACAGCTTTACAAGCAGAGCGCATTCATGCATTGAGACAGTTATGGCGAACGTCGCAGACGCGAAAGGGGGAAAAGCCCTGTGCCGGCGTGTTTATACTACTTCAGTGGATCCTGCGCATGACAAGTGTTTTCACTTACGTATTCTGACACATACAGAGTCATCAAAAAATGGTTCAAATGGCCCTGAGCACTATGGGACTCAACATCTTAGGTCATAAGTCCCCTAGAACTTGTTGTTGTTGCGCTCTTCAGTCCTGAGACTGGTTTGATGCAGCCCTCCATGCTACTCTATCCTGTGCAAGTTTCTTCATCTCCCCGTGCCTACTGCAATCTACATCCTTCTGAATCTGCTTAGTGTATTCATCTCTTGGTCTCCCTCTACGATTTTTACCCTCCACACTGTCCTCCAATACTAAATTGGTGATCCCTTGATGCCTCAAAACATGTCCTATCAACCGATCCCTTCTTCTAGTCAAGTTGTGCCACAAACTTCTCTTCTTTCCAATCCTATTCAATACCTCCTCATTAGTTATGTGATTTACCCACCTTATCTTCAGCATTCTTCTGTAGCACCACATTTCGAAAGCTATTCTCTTCTTGTCCAAACTAGTTATCGTCCATGTCTCACTTCCATACATGGCTACACTCCATACAAATACTTTCAGAAACGACTTCCTGACACTTAAATCTATACTCGATGTTAACAAATTTCTCTTCTTCAGAAATGCTTTCCTTGCCATTGCCAGTCTACATTTTATATCCTCTCTACTTCGACCATCATCAGCTATTTTGCTCCCCAAATAGCAAAACTCCTTTATTACTTCAAGTGTCTTATTTCCTAATCCAATTCCCTCAGCATCACCCGACTTAATTCGACTACGTTCCATAATCCTCGTTTTGCTTTTGTTGATGTTCATCTTATATCCTCCTTTCAAGACACTGTCCATTCCGTTCAACTGCTCTTCCAAGTCCTTTGCTGTCTCTGACAGAATTACAATGTCATCGGCGAACCTCAAAGTTTTTATTTCTTCTCCATGAATTTTAATACCTACTCCGAATTTTTCTTTTGTTTCCTTTACTGCTTGCTCAATATACAGATTGAATAACATCGGGGAGAGGCTACAACCCTGTCTCACTCCTTTCCCAACCACTGCTTCCCTTTCATGCCCCTCGACTCTTATAACTGCCATCTGGTTTCTGTACAAATTGTAAATAGCCTTTCGATCCCTCTATTTTACCCCTGCCACCTTCAGAATTTGAAAGAGAGTATTCCAGTTAACATTGTCAAAAGCTTTCTCTAAGTCTACAAATGCTAGAAACGTAGGTTTGTCTTTTTCTTAATCTTTCTTCTAAGATAAGTCGTAAGGTTAGTATTGCCTCACGTGTTCCAACATTTCTACGGAAACCAAACTGATCTTCCCCGAGGTCCGCTTCTACCAGTTTTTCCATTCGTCTGTAAGGAATTCGCGTTAGTATTTTGCAGCTGTGACTTATTCAACTGATAGTTCTGTAATTTTCACATCTGTCAACACCTGCTTTCTTTGGGATTGGAATTACTATATTCTTCTTGAAGTCTGAGGGTATTTCGCCTGCCTCATACATCTTGCTCACCAGATGGTAGAGTTTTGTCATGACTGGCTCTCCCAAGGCCACCAGTAGTTCTAATGGAATGTTGTCTACTCCCGGGGCCTTGCTTTGACTCAGGTCTTTCAGTGCTCTGTCAAACTTAGAACTACTTAAACCTAACTAACCTAAGGACATCACACACGCCCATGCCCGAGGCAGGATTCGAACCTGCGACCGTAGCAGTCCCGCAGTTCCGGACTGCAGCGCCAGAACCGCACGGCCACCGCGGCCGGCAGCGTCATCTATCGATCAATTTTCACACTATTTTTTTCTTATGTCATACGTTTTTCCCCTTCTCTGATAATATTCCATTGCAAGTTGACGTCATTCTGAGCAGTGGTGTTATTTCTACAGCGTTTTGAAAGTTTAATTATAATCACCCTGTATATTTAACTGTTAATGTTGGGTTGACTGGTGACAGCTTAATTTCAGTTATTTCATGCTAGTAAAGCAGACACGAGTATATACTATTTTCTGTAAACGAACGGAAAACCAAGATACTGTACTTGCCGCGATTAGTTGCTTGTGTTTTAGGCGAATGGAAGCTGTCGTGGTCCGCTCTGGGTCGTAAACAGGTTTCGTAATCCGTACTTCCATTCAGCCTGCATTGTCCTCTTTACTGGCTTGCGGCCACTGGTCTGCCACGTCATCTGACTAATGCTGTACTTTCCAAGGACGCTTGCAGCAAACGAAACCGAAGTAAACAACCTGACTACATAAGGCAATCAATGAATTTACCATGCAGAAGTAATAATATGCGTACCTTGTATTTTTTCTGGAAATTTACCTAAAATCCATGTAGCATGCACAAGGATCTATAAAAAAAAATGCCCAGCTGAGGGTAGGACTCGCGCACTGATGATTGTGTACAGACACTTTATCCATTTCGGGAATCTAACACACTGACGATTTTTACCTGTTATCGATATTGACATTGGCATGATATTGATCCCAGAGATTCCAAGACTTTCGAGAAGGTTTTAATTTCAAGTTGGAAGTCGGATAACAAATGGCAAAAGAAATATTTTTGTGATGTAATAATTAATTAATAATTTGGGATTTTTCTCTTTACTTGTACTGTGTACCCTTACTCCTAGCCAAGTCTCATGACTCTAGGTCAACGGAAAGCAACCTGTAGGTTTGAAGTTACATAAACGGCCGTATCTTTCTATTGAAATGACTCAGGTGCTTAAAATTTTTACACCACCAAGGAACCATCGATCTTAGCATCTGACATAAATTTGAACTTGATGCATCAAACAGTTACAGAGAAGAAGGGTCTTAGAAGGACAGACAAATATCTAGACAGATCAAAAAATGGCAAAAAATGTTTTATATATTTACAAATTAATGATTTTGGGATATTTTTCCTTTACTTATGTTGTGAATCCTAGCTTCTTACCAAATTTCATGACTCTAGGTCTACTTGAAGCACCTTATAGGTTTTGATCAGTGAGTTTTCGAGTCTCACAATATTTTTATTTATTTTATTTAAATGTCTAGTTCCAAGAGCAGATGTCTAAGGTCATGGAACATGTCAGTACATGAAATTACAACATAAATTTAGGCCTAATAACAGCTGAAAAGAAAATGTTTATGAACCCAAAAATAGTCAAGCCATAAGTTTAAGTAGACGCAGTCAACAATATAACATAAGAATCAGCTTAATTCTTGAAGGAACTCCTCAACAGAATGGAAGGAGTGACCCATGAGGAAACACTTTAGTTTCGATTTGGAAGCGCGTGGATTACTGCTAAGATTTTTGAATTATTGTGGTATCTTTTTGAAAATGGATGCAGCAGTATACTGCACACCTTTCTGCACAACAGTTAAGGAAGTGCGATCTAAACGCAGATTGGATTTCTGCCCAGTATTAACTGAGTGAAAGCTGCTATTCCTTGGTAATAAGCTGATATTGTTAAGAAGAAGCGGCAGTAAAGATTATGTACGGTATATTGAGAGGTCAGTGTCAAAATACCCAGACTAGTGAACAGGGGTCGACAAGAGGTTTGCGAACTTACACCACTTATCGCCCAAACGGCTCGTTTCTGGGCAAAAATATCCTTTTAGAATGGGAAGAGTTAGCCAAAAATATAATACCATACGACATAAGCGAATGAAAAAAGCAAAGTAGGCTAATTTTCGTGTCGAACGATCACTTACTTCAGGTACCGTTCGAATAATAAAAATGGCAGCACTATATCTTTGAACAAGATCCTGTTTTGGATGAGCGACATGAGCAGCCTCACGAGTAACAGACCGCTCGAGTCAATAACACAAAAACAAAGACTGAGATGAATGAAAACCCACTAATAACTTACCTTTACAGCAAATATTAACACGAATAAACTGTAATATAAATAACTGAAGACTATAGCTTTTAAAATATGTGACTGAAGACTAAGACTTCATAAAATATGTGATGGCCTTATCTTTTTACTGAATTGAGATAGAAGCTCAAGATTTTCACACCGCGAACAGACTACAGGCCATAATATGTAACATAAATGTGAACTTGATATGACAATTACTTCTGAGAAAAAAGGTTCTTAGCAGTCGGACAGACAGACTGACGGTCTATAAACGATGATGTAAAGCTTCCGTTTTTACAGATTGATGTACGGAACCCAAAAACGGAATAGTGAACAAGTAAAAAAGTACGATTTCCAAAAAGTAACGATCGTGAGTGAAGTAGTTCCTAAAGATAAACGAATTTGTCCATCTCTAATGTATAGATGTGTAGGTTCTGGTAGTAACAATTTCGTGTCGTTCAGTGGTCTGGTGCAAGTCTTTGAATTGCACGTGAATGCTAGGTTAAAAGGCAGACCGAGAAATCCGTGGTTCGACCTCTCATTTTCGAGACACGCACTTTTCCACTAGACCACCAAGCCTGACGCGGGTTCCGAAAGTTTCATTGCTCTCGATTTGCATCGGCTGTTAACTTTACTGCTCTAACCACAAGATACCATCTCCTCTCTAGATGATCAACTCGTACATCCCATCATTGCCACGAGATGTCACTCCAAATACCAATGAAATATGGAACAGATAAGGTAAATATATTACTCTCTTATAATCGCTTAGCGGTAATAATTTACATACAGAAACCTTTCTAGTGAATCATTGTATCTATTCGTGAAAACTGTGGTGTCACCGCCAGACACCACACTTGCTAGGTGGTAGCCTTTAAATCGGCCGCGGTCCGTTAGTATACGTCGGACCCGCGTGTCGCCACTATCAGTAATTGCAGACCGAGCGCCGCCACACGGCAGGTCTAGAGAGACTTCCTAGCACTCGCCCCAGTTGTACAGCCGACTTTGCTAGCGATGGTTCACTGACAAATTACGCTCTCATTTGCCGAGACGATAGTTAGCATAGCCTTCAGCTACGTCATTTGCTACGACCCAGCAAGGCGCCATTATCAGTTGCTATTGATATTGTAAGGAATGTACAGACAAGAGCTACGTTCAACATTAATGGATTAAAGTTAAGTATTCCACCAGCTACGTCCTTTTTTGCTGGTCTCATTTCCTTGACCTGTTCCAGACCTCACGCCAGCCTGCGTGAGCTAAAACGCGTGCCTTTCGGCTTCCTCTCATAGTGGGTTGGCTCTCTTGCCAATCCACAACATAAACCGTGTCAAAATCCGTACAGTAGATCCTGAGATTAGCCTGGACATACAGACAGAAACCGCGGCGGAGGACTTTATAGTATTTATAGATGGTGGACTGGGTGCAGCTGCTACTCAGATAAGAAAATACTTGCACATGGTAGACAAGCATGAAGAACTGCAGCAAACCTATTTTAGGACTGAAACGGCGGAAACAACATTGTGGCACAACAGACCAGTTTGTAAGCTGAAGAAACTGTTAGATAACAATGAATGTTGTGAATCTATTCCTCGCTGTCTCATCTTCAAAGTAACGACTTGTGGCAACGTACGTGGAGCCTGAACTAACTATTTGCGTGTGAATACATCGGCAATAATAAACGAGAATCTCGTAGCTGCGATAGTCTTTTCAAAGATTTCACGTTGCAGATATTCAGCATACTTGTGAGTATAGCCTAATGAAATCGACCAAAGCATACTAATGACTATCTGTTATTCATTTGGACCTGATTTAGGAATTACTTTTACTTTCGCCCAAATTTCGTCAGATGTTGTTCCATCTCAACCGCGCTGAACTAAACCTCTTTGGTGTCAGTACCGTATACAGTTTTGTTGGATTCTGACTTACACGCTTTGTACTAGTCACGACTGCCTACGATCGACAGACAGAAATTAGAATATATTCAACTCTTGAGGTGTAAGTGTTACTCTGTGATCAAATCAGCCACAACACAGGGGAGAGAAAGCGAGCCAGGTGTCTACTAAGTTCAAATGGTTCAGATGGCTCTGAGCACTATGGGACTTAACATCTGAGGTCATCAGTCCCCTAGAACTTAAAAAAAAAATCTTTATTCACAACACATTATAATTATACAAATATAACTCACACCCTAATGATTACTGGGTACTAAGTGGTACAATGTTGTTATTTGCACCTAATTTCATTTTTACTTGTAAGCTACAGACAGTATAGACAGTACAGGTTAATGAGCAAACTTAAGATCTATGTTAAGATATACACACTAATACCAACTTATAAGTAATCTTAACTGCCTGCAGCGTCACAGGTGTGTCAATGTGGATATAAACCTACTGCAATGCCTTGCTCATCGAGCTAATCCCAATGAGCGTGCCGGCCAGGGTGGCCGAGCGGTTCTAGGCGCTTCAGTCTGGAGCCGCGAGACCTCTACGGTCGCAGATTCGAATCCTGCCTCGGGCATGGATGTGTGTGATGTCCTTAGGTTAGTTAGGTTTAAGTAGTTCTAAGTTCTAGGGGACTGATGACCTCAGATGTTAAGAACCATAGTGCTCAGAACCATTTGAACCATTTTTGAACCGATGAGCGTGCCCGTGACACTAGGCAGGCCAAAATTACTAATCGCTGTTGGTTCTTATTCCGGTATCTATTTCTAAATCCTACTAACTACTAACTAACCTACACCAAGTACGGTACATGTCATTACTGTGAAGCTAACGCACCCCACTCCCCCTTGCCCTGCACGTGGCGGATTCCAACTTACAAGTCGACTTGTCCACGCACAGGCGGCACAGTATCAGGGTACTAGGACACGTTTAGTAGCTTGCTATTGATCACGAATGTCCCTCAAGTATGCTGTCAGAACTTTTCGTAATACCTCGTTAGCCAGATTATTCAAGGTTTGGAAAGTCTCATCGTGTCTCAGCAAGTCGTATGTGTCGTTGTTTGTTGGTTGCTGTCGTAATGTAGCTGCTACATCATCGAAAAGGGGCTACTCGTAAACCACATGGTCGGGAGTACTGTCCGATGCGCCACAGTCACACGCGGGCTTAGCCCTCTTCCCAATCCGGCATAAATTTGTCGGACAGGGTCCATGACCAGTGAGAAAATGAATTAAACCCTGGGTTGGCTCAAAATACCTCATGCCTAACCTTTCTTTTACATTTGGTAAGAGTTGGAAAGTTCTTCTACCAGACTCGTCCGTTTCCCATGATTCCTGCCATAGTTCTTCGCCCCTTTTCCTTATCTCACCCTTGTCCCTTGCCCGAACTCCCAAAATATTTTCTATTTTCATATTATCACCTTTCTTAGCCCAATACCGTGCTGCTTGCTCCCTAATTTTGATGTCCAGAGTACAGAGCCCCATTATCACTAATAGGGCCCCTCCTGGAGATGTCCTATAAGCCCCCACAGATGTTAACAACATGTTTCTCACTGTCATGGCGGGCACCACCCTTGTGAGTCGCCTAGAACCGCGCGGCCACCTCGGCCGGCTGACTACTAGGAAGACGCAGGATCCACATATGGAAAATGTGGTTCAAATCTTCTTGAGGCCATCCAGTTTTAGGTTTTCGATGGTGTACCAAAGCTGCTTAAGGCAAACGCCGAGGCACATTGACGGAAGTGTAAAGTTTACACAGGTAGTCGTCAAACCTTTTTGCTCAGGAGACAATACTGACCTAGTGAGTTGGCACCTCGGGCCGCATATGTATCGATATTGTTATTACTTACAAGTGAACCTCCCCATCGCACCCCCTCAGATTTAGTTATAAGTTGGCACAGTGGATAGGCCTTGAAAAACTGAACACACATCAATCGAGAAAACAGGAAGACGTTGTGTGGAACTATGAAAAAATGAGCGAAATTTATAAACTGAGTAGTCCATGTGGAAGATAACCAACATCAAAGATAACAGAAACGCAGGAGCGTCGTGGTCCCGTGGTTAGTGTGAGTAGCTGCCGAATAAGAGGTCCTTGGTTCAAGTCTTCCCTCGAGTGAAAAGTTTAATTTTTTATTTTCAGTTTATGTGACAAACTATTATGTTTTCATCAGTGTTTTGGGAGTGATTATCACATCCACAAGAAAACCTAAATCGGGCAAGGTAGACGAATCTTTTTACCCATTCGCCAAGTGTACAAGTTGGGTGGGTCGACAACAAATTCCTGTCATGTGACACACATGTCGTCACCAGTGTCGTATAGAATATATCAGACGTGTCTTTCTGTGGAGGAATCGGTTGACCTATGACCTTGCGATCAAATGTTTTCGGTTCCCGTTCGAGAGGCACGTCCTTTCGTCTACTAATCTCACGGTTTTGCGGTGCGGTCGCAAAACACAGACACTAAACTTATTACAGTGAACAGTGACGTCAACGGACAGATCATAACTTTGCGAAAATAATGAAAGAAAATTTTTCATTCGAAGGAAGACTTGAACCAAGAATCTCTCGCTCCGTAGCTGCTCACGCTATCCACGAGACCACGGCGCTACTGAGCCTCCGCCCTCCTTAATGTTGCCTATGTTGCACATGGATTACTCTGTTTGCATATTTTGCTTATTTTTTCAAAGTTCCACACAACTTCTTCCTGTTTTCTCGATTGATGTGTGATCAGTTTTTCAAGGCCTATCCACTGTGCCAACTTATAACTATATCTGAGGGGGGGGGGGGGGGGGTGCGATAGGGAGGTTCCCTTGTTAGTAACCAACATAAATTAGTATGTTTTGAGCCCTCAGCAGAACAGCTATTGTAAGCGCGCGATAAATCGTTCGCCGGACCGCAAGATCTGATCGATAAAAGGCGGCACCATTCGGAACACATCGTGTCGACCGTTGTCTGTTTGCTGACACCCTCAGTGACCCCAAAGTTGTGACACTGCAATTGCCCAACGAAGGTTTGTGTTGTCTGTGGGATCGGATGACTGATTAATAACAGTTCAAATGGCTCTGAGCACTATGGGACTCAACTGCTGAGGTCATTAGTCCCCTAGAACTTAGAACTGCTTAAACCTAACTAATCTAAGGACATTACAAACATCCATGCCCGAGGCAGGATTCGAACCTGCGAGCCGGCCGAAGTGGCCGTGCGGTTAAAAGGCGCTGCAGTCTGGAACCGCAAGGCCGCTACGGTCGCAGGTTCGAATCCTGCCTCGGACATGGATGTTTGTGATGTCCTTAGGTTAGTTAGGTTTAACTAGTTCTAAGTTCTAGGGGACTAATGACCTCAGCAGTTGAGTCCCATAGTGCTCAGAGCCATTTGAACCATTTTTTTCGAACCTGCGACCGTAGCGGTCTTGCAGTTCCAGACTGCAGCGCCTTTAACCGCACGACCACTTCGGCCGGCGATTAATAACAGTAATTGTACTTACGTTTAAATGCATTATGCAATATGAGACTCGATTACAATTGATATTTCTTGCCACAAATATGTACCTCATTTAAAGATGACCGTCTGTATAACGAGGATTGACGAATTAATGTTAGTGCCCTTTGAAACATATGCCACAGAAGCTCATTGGTAGAAGGCGCACATGCACATTAATCTTCTGCTCTTTTTCTTTTATGAAAAATGTTCCAACGTGAATTAAAAGGACCCTAAATGAAGGATCTGTGATGAGGGTGAAAAAACTGCATCACACCTAATCTTCAAATGCTTGGAGAGTAAAAGATACAGAATTATCTGGATAATGGACAACTAGACCTGAAGAAATTGTGTCTAACAAAAAACTGGCAGAGGGACTCCTTGCACTATTTAAGGGCACTGGTTGGCTTTTCTAGATATACAGGGAGCGATCCTCACAGTAAACCCAGTTTCGGTGCGGGCAGTGGCGGGTCAGACCTAAGCTGTTTTAGCTGTTAAAATCAATCAATCGAGGTTAAGCACATTTTAAAACATTACTGTCTCAAAAGTACTTTTTCCTTACTGGAAAATAAAACAACGGTCTTAAGAAGCTCTCAATGTTAGTTGACGTTGTTGGATTCGGCTGTTAGTTGCCACATGAATATTATTGTAAAATACAAGTGAGAGCCATGAACCGCACGAACAGTCAATTCATGCCACATGCAGCGCGCGGGCCTCAACTTCACGACCGCTGTGTTACACGATGAATTCCTTCACTGCACGTTACCATCAGACTTTAACTGACTATTGTTACTAAAGAAGATACAATGTTTATAATCAACATTGGAAAGATGTTACTCTTCTACACTGAGGCACAAGTATGCCATCTTTGACAACGTAGTGGTAATGAAATAAAAAGGTGAAAAAATGAACAATAAATGAATATAATGGGAGAAAACCAGTGAAAACATTAACATTAAATTCGATATTACATGTGGAAAGTGATACAGAAATAGAGTAAAAGATAAAATTGACAACTGTAACAGTAGAATATGTGGAGTAAATAGGAAACCACAACAGATTAAAAGTAAAGAAGATCAAGAAAAGAGAGGAATAGAAACGAACAGGCAGCATGGGGAAGTTCAGAAGAGAGGAAGCGGTCAGACGTTTGTTGATTTCCAGGGTTATCAACAGGTTGAGTTTTTGGCCTTTATTTGCTAAATGAAAGACTTGGCACTGTGGGTGGTAGATGTGGCTCTTATTCAGTAGATACTCGGCAAATGTAATCATAATTCTGCAATCTCCAGCTCCGTTCATGTTTATCCAGCACTGTTGCTATGTCCCTGTGTGATTGGCTAACATAGAACCTATCACAATTAGGAAAAGTAATTTTGTATATCCAACTGTTGGCTTGTAATGGATCTTATCTTTGGTACACTGGGCTGCGGTGTTCGTCACATAGTAGGAAACCCAATAGTTGCAGGGTTTCAGTGCTTTTGCTACATTATGTGACACGTGCCCTAAGCATGGTGTTGTACATCACTTCCTGAAATCTGAGGAAGAAGCAGCAGAGGTGTAATTTTCGATTCTGGTTTCCTGCGTAAAATGGTGTCCGTTGAACAGGATAGTAGCCATTGGTTGAGGCGATAAATTTTCTAAAATCTAATTGTGCTTTGAAATCTGCTTTGAAATCTTCTTTGGACAGATATGAGATGGTACATCATTGTCCGCAGCTCGTGGTCTTGCGGTAGCGTTCTCGCTTCTCGCGCACGGGGTCCCGGGTTCGATTCCCGGCGGGTTCGGGGATTTTCCCTGCCTCTAAATACTGGGTGTTGTTGTGTCGCCTTCATCATCATCATCATTCATACCAATTACGATTGGAGGAAGGCAATGGCAAACCACCTCCGCTAGGACCTTGTGTAGTCGGCTGTGCTGGTCTCCCGCATCGTTCCCTATGCTCCTCTGCGTATGGGACCTCATCATCGTCACGTCATTGAGTGGAAAGCTGCAAGTTCGTGTGTTACTGGAAATTTTCAGGTGAAGGTTATAACAGAGCATGCCCACAGAAGTATACGCACATTCCGGACCTTGAGAAAAATGAGAGTATCACGCCAAAATATCGCACAGATAGTTGGATGTATTGCAACGACTGCAGACCAAATGATCGCAAGATGGACCCAGATGAACAGGGTAGCAAAAAGAGTAGTTAGACTGGCTCTGATTTTTAGACTGACTACAACAGCTGAAATATGGGGGAGGTTTCAAGCAGAGTGTCATCACGAACTTCCGGGAACAGATTATTGGAAGCTCGGTTGAGATCAAAAATGGTCATGGATCGTTTGGAGCTGACAATGTGCTACAGACCATAGAGACTGGTATGGTGTTGAGCCAGAGTGGTGCTCAGTGATGAGTCTCGCTTCTGCTTATGGTGTGTCCGTAGACAACACGCTAAAAATTGCACAGAAACTAGCGAATACCGAGACCCATACATCTCCAACTCCCGATATGACAACAGGGCTGATTTGGTAATACTTGAAGGGACGCTGAACGCCTGCCAGTACGTAAAAAGAAGGGTAAAGCCTCTGTGGTGTCACCGCCAGACACCACACTTGCTAGGTGGTAGCCTTTAAATCGGCCGCGGTCCGTTAGTATACGTCGGACCCGCGTGTCGCCACTATCAGTGACTGCAGACCGAGCGCCGCCACACGGCAGGTCTAGAGAGACTTCCTAGCACTCGCCCAGTTGTACAGCCGACTTTGCTAGCGATGGTTCACTGACAAATTACGCTCTCATTTGCCGAGACGATAGTTAGCATAGCCTTCAGCTACGTCATTTGCTACGACCTAGCAAGGCGCCATTACCAGTTGCTATTGATACTGAATCATGTACCGTCAAGAGCGACGTTCACCATTAATGGATTAAAGTTAAGTATTCCACCAGCTACGTCCGTTTTTTTCTAAATTCTAATTTCCTTGTCCTGTTCCAGACCTCACGCTAGCCTGCGTGAGCTAAAACGCGTGCCTTTCGGCTTCCTCTAATAACACGGTGTTGGCTCTCCTGCCAACCCACAACAGCCTCTTCTCGTATCCTTCGTGGCGAGGGTACGAAATGGCTTACTGCGGCAGGATAAAGCAAGACTGCAGTTCACACTCCACGAATGACGTGACGAATGTACGCATCGTTGACTGACCTGCCTGGTTCCTTGATTTAACAGTGATGCTTAAAGAGTTAAAATAGATGCTGAATAAAAAAAATGGTAAGGATAGTGCTAAAAACAGAAAGTTACTGAATATCTGGGGACTTAAAACTATGAGAAGTCTCAAGGTTTGCAATGGGAGTAACAGTACGCTTGATATTATAGTGGAAAATTGTTTTCCTTTCTTACGTTTTCAAAACTGGCAAAAGATTGAACTATGGCTGTCTGTAAATGACAAAAAAGCTGGTAATTTGCACAGTGTGTTCAGAAGTTTGTGAAAAGCAAGAAACCTGTGTGTCACAATAACAAGTTTGTAGTTGATGTTTCTGCTAATAAAATTTAAAAAAAAACTAAATGATAAATTCGGTGACCATGTAAGGTGCTAATCACACTTGAAATGTGTAGAAATAATGTAGCAGATCATAGAAAAATGTGTGAGTGAAAGTGAAAAGTTGCGGGGAAAACAACATCCACAAAAAGTAATCACAGTTGCTTTGTTGTTGAGCTTTACGTATGGAATAGCTAAACAGAAATTATCATTCATATCATATCCCGAAGCACTCGAACTACAAACGTATAATAGTTTATTTGTCAGTGTACATGTTTGCTTGACACTTCATGCAGTGAACAGTTTTTTTCTAAATACAGGAGTTAAAACTTTTAAAATGAAACTGAATGAAATGTCGAGTGCTTCGCTGTAGCTGTACTTGCCAAGGTCACCCATAAACCCCTGCAACCGGTATGGGAACCATTGAAGTGTGTCTTTAGGCGCAAATGTATATGTTGTGTCATAGATTACAAAATGGTGCAGAGTAACAATTGGTGTGGCTAGGTAAACTCTTCAGACCTCTTCAATTGATAAGAAACCATCGTCCATAAATAAAAATATCATCATCAACGATGAAAGTTATGTCTGTGTCAAGTCGCGAACTGTACACTTTCCGATTAAAACGTGCTCTTGTCGGTCAGTGTCAAGCAACAAAATGTCCTGCCTTAGATGTTATTCAAGGAGGTACTGGGCCCTGTAGTGACAGAAGCCCACACAGTCATGTATATTTTCCACCAACATTGAAGTTGATGACATGAAACACGAGCGTCCCGTCTGTTATCGAAGCGTCAGCTGTGACTGCCGACCGGGTACTGAGACTGTGACTGAAATATCTTACACTACTGACCATTAAAATTGCTACACCACGAAGATGACGTGCTACAGACGCGAAATTTAACAGACAGGAGGAAGACGCTGTGATATGCAAATGATTAGCTTTCACACAAAGCTGGCGCCGGTGGCGACATCTACAACGTGCTGACATGAGGAACGTTTCCAACCGATTTCTCATACACAAACGGCAGTTGACCGGCGTTGCTAGGTGAAACGCTGTTGTGATGCCTCGTGTAAGGCAGAGAAATGCGTACCATCACGTTTCCGACTTTGATAAAGGTCGGATTGTAACCTATCGCGATTGCGGTTTATCGTATCGCGACATTGCTGCTCGCGTTGGTCGAGATCCAATGACTGTTAGCAGAATATGAAATCGGTGGGTTCAGGAGGGTAATACGGAACGCCGTGCTGGAACCCAAACGGCCTCGTATCACTAGCAGTCGAGATGACAGGCATCTTATCCGCATGGCTGTAACGGATCGTGCAGTCACGTCAGAATTCCTGGGTCAGCAGATGGGGACGTTTGCAAGACAAGAACCATCTGCACGAACAGTTCGACGACGTTTGCAGAAGCATGGACTATGGGCTCGGAGACCATGGCTGCGGTCCCTTGACGCTGCATCACAGACAGGAGCGCCTGCGATGGTGTACTCAACGACGAACCTGGGTGCACGAATGGCAAAACGTCATTTTTTCGGATGAATCCAGGTTCTGTTTACAGCATCATGATGGTCGCATCCGTATTTGGCGACATCGCGGTAAACGCACATTGGAAGCGTGTATTCGTCATCGCCATACTGGCGTATCACCTGGCGTGATGGTATGGGGTGCCATTGGTTATAAGTCTCGGCCTCCTCGTTCGCATTGACAGCACTCTGAACAGTGGACGTTACATTTCAGATTGTTACGAGCCGTGGCTATACCCTTCGTTCGATCCCTGCGAAACCCTACATTTCAGCGGGATAATGTACTACCGCATGTTGCAGGTCCTGTCCGGACCTTTCTGGATACGGAAAATGTTCGTCTGCTGCCCTGGCCAGCACATTCTCCAGATCTCTCACCAACTGAAACAGTCTGGTCAATGGTGGCCGAGCAACTGGCTCGTCACAGTACGCCAGTCACTACTCTTGATGAACTGTGGTATCGTGTTGAAGCTGCATGGGCAGCTGTACCTACACACGCCATCCAAGCTCTGTTTGACTCAATGCCCAGGAATATCAAGGCCGTTATTACGGCCAGAGGTGGTTGTTCTGGGTACTGATTTCTAAGGGTTTATGCACCCAAATTGCGTGAAAATGTAATCACATGTCAGTTCTAGTATAATATATTTGTCCAAAGAATATCCGTTTATCATCTGCATTTCTTCTTGGTGTAGCAATTTTAATGGCCAGTAGTGTATTTCCGTCATTGTCTCAGTTCGCTGACGGCAATTTCCATTACCGTCTCAGGACCCGGACGTCAGTGGCGAAATGAAGGAAAGTTTAATTATTTAATTCCTATTATGTGCTGAACATCTCCAAATAGTTTGTTATATTTTGAACTGTTTCTCCGTGGTGTCAGGTTTTCCACTCCCGTCAGCGCAATTCCATCAAGGTCTTTCAGTATATTGCCCTCACGTCTTCGGCTCAGTCTCTAATGACCTCGTCGTCGGCGGGACACTAAGGTCTAATCTTCCGTCCCTCATGCGGGTTGGAGGGGTTTGGGCTTCCTACGAGAGCCACAGTGTTCTTTCACTCGGAACGTTCAGTGGACAAAGCTAACTGGCAGTTAAGCGAGGCGCAGTCGAGGCAGTGTTAATGGCTCCTTCGCTGGCCGCCCGCCAATCCCGAACAGGGACGGTCTTGGCCCGACAACAACTGCGGTGGCCCCACGGGCGATTTGCGGCCACGGCAATTAACTGCGGCGCTCGCGAGCTTAATTACCGCTGCCGCTGGGCCTCGCAGTAACGAAGCGTCCTGTGACACGAGTCGGCAGCTGGGCCCAGCTGGTGAAACACCGCGGCACAGCTTAGTGGAAGAGCTAAAGGTTCCAAGTAAGGCCACCGCACTTTGTCTTTCTGTTGTGGCCTTCATAACAGGACAGGAACCGCGGTCGGAGTAATTTATACAGTGCGACTCCGAAATGATGCTATAAACTTTCAGGAAGGATGGAGAAGGGCACGTGTATCAATTTGAGGCAAGGGGTTCCGGTACGGAAACGACCGAGCAGAAAGGTATAAGCGAAAATCATCCTGATACATCTGACAATGGACCCCTTCTAGCTGTTTCCTTTCCATTTTTTTTCAGAAGTGGTAGCACGCTGAGGTGACAAAAGTCATAGGATAGCGGTATGCACATGCCAGGTGCGGCGATAAAGTAATGAGACTGATGTGAAAAAACATGTTGCTTATCAGAATGAGATTTTCACTCTGCAGCGGAGTGTGCGCTATGAAACTTCCTGGAAGATTAAAACTGTGTGCCGGACCTAGACTCGAACGAGACCTTTGCCTTTCGCGGGAAAGTGCTCTACCAACTTTTTTTTTTAAGTCTCATTTTGTTCGTTTTCGTTCGTTGCATCTGCTCGGGGCGGACGTCGTAAGGCATCCATTTAAGTTCGTCGTTGACCCATTAACTCAGTTTTTTTATTACAGAGGGCAGCTAACCCTCTGACCGAACGAGCTGAGTTACCGTGCCAGCACCAGCTGAGCTACCCAAGCACGACTCACGCCCCGTCCTCACAGCTTTACTTCTGCCAGTACCTCGTCTCCTGCCGTCCACACTTAACAGAAGCTCTCCTGCGAACCTGCAGAACTAGCACTCCTGAAAGAAAGGATATTGCGGAGACATGGCTTAGCCACAGCCTGGGGGATGTTTCCAGAATGGGATTTTCACTCTGCAGCGGAGTGTGCGGTGATATGAAACTTCCTGGCAGGTTCGCAGGAGAGCCTCTTGTTAAGTTTGGAAGGTAGGAGACGGGGTACTGCCAGAAGTAAAGCTGTGAGGACGGTGCGTGAGTCGTGCTTGGATAGCTCAGCTGGTGCCGGCACGGTAGCTCAGCGTGTTCGGTCAGAGGGTTAGCTGCCCTCTGTAATAAAACAACTGAGTTAACAGATCAACAACGAACTTAAATGGATGTCTTACGACGTCCGCCCCGAACAGATGCAACGAACTAAAGCGAACAAAATGAAAAAAAAAAAAAAAAAAAAGAAAAGTTGGTGGAGCACTTGCCCGCGAAAGGCAAGGTCCCGAGTTCGAGTCTCGGTCCGGCACACAGTTTTAATCTGCCAGGAAGTTTCATGTTGTTTATGGTTTTAGTCAAGTTTAGTGTTGTCTCCTTTAAAGTTATTCCCTTTTGGTTGCACACACTTTTTTGAGCGCTTCTGCCGTTGATGGTAACATTTCTGGAACTCATCTTCTTTAATATCCTCCAAGACCCTCGTCACAGCTTTTTGGATATCTTGTGTTGTTTGAAAATGGTGTCCCTTGACCGCCGTTTTGACTCTTGGAAATAGAAAAAAGTCGCACGGAGCGATGTCTGGTGAATAAGGTGGCTGTGGTAGTACTGAAATTTGTTTCGTGGTTAAAAATTACTGTACTGACAGAGCAGTATGGGATGACGCATTACGTGATGCAGAATCCAATTATCAGCAATGTTGGCACGGACAAGAAGAACTCTTTCGCGAAGTCTTTCTAAAATTTCTTTGTAGTAATATTGGTTAACTGTTTCTCCAGGAGGCACACATTCTATATGAACAATTCCCTTGGAATCAAAGAAACACACAAGCATGCATTTCACTTTTGACTTTGATATGTGAGCTTTTTTTAGTCTGGGTGATCCCTTTGAACACTATTGCGAACTGTGGCGTTTTGTCTCTGGATCGTACTGAAGAAACCAACTTTCATCACCAGTGATAATACGGCTCAACAATTCTGGATTGATTTCCGTTTGGTCTAACAGATCGGCTGCCACATTTTTCCGTGTTTCTCGCTGTTGTGGTGTTAGATTTTTGGGGACCATTATTGCACAAATCTTCAGTTATTATTAGACGAACCGTTTCTCGATTGATGTTCAGTTTTCTGCAATCATTTTCATGGACAATCTTCGATCGGATACTAGTAGTACGAGTTCACGCACTCTGGCCAAGTTGACATCCGTTCGTGAGGTTGATGGTCGTCCACTGCAGTCTTCATCTTCAACATTCGTTCTGCCTTCACTAAACATTTTATGCCAACGAAAAATTTGAGCTCTTGACATAATCTCCTCTCCAAAAGCCTCCCGAAGCTTACTGAAAGTTGTCGTCGCGTTTTCACCCAATTTAATGCAAAAAGAAATGACTCACCGTTGCGCAATATTATGTGGTTTCATTTCCGTGACAAAGAACACAAACAATTGTTAACTTATTGTAGCAAAACTCACTACTGAGCAGTTGCATCGATGTGCCGCTTGGACTAGAAGCAGCTTATCGACCAAGGTCAAAGATATTGTGCCTTCACAAGGCTGCAGGATTGCCACATCTTGCAAAGAAAATCAGACTCATTGGTTTATTGTCGCAAATCATATACAGATGGCGGTAGTATAGTGTACATGAAGTGTAACAGGACAGGCATTGGCGAGCCTGCCATTTGTGTTCAGGTGATCAGGCAGTTCATGTGAAAATGTTTTTGTTCTGATTATCGCCATACAAATTTTGACTGCAAAATGGTAGTTGGAGGTAGACGCATGAGATATTCCATTTCGGAAGTCAGCAGGGAATTCAATATTCCGAGATCCGCAGTGTCAAGAGTGTGACGAGAATACCAAACTTCAGGCATTACCTCTCACCACGGAAAAAGCTGTGACTGACAGCCTTCACTTAACGACCGAGAGCAGCGGCGTTTACTTGCAGTTGTCAGTGCTAACAGACAACCAAGACTGCTCGAAATAACCACAGAAAGTGTGGGACGTGCCACTAACGTATCCGTTCAAAATGGTTCAAACAGCTCTGATCACTATGGGACTCAACTGCTGTGGTCATAAGTCCCCTAGAACTTAAACCTAACTAACCTAAGGGCATCACACACATCCATGCCCGAGGCAGAATTCGAACTTGCGACCGTAGCGGTCGTGCGGTTCCAGACTGTAGCGCCTTTAACCGCTCCGCCACTCTGGCTGGCCAACGTATCCGTTAGGACATTGCAGCGAAAGTTGGCGTTCATGGGCTTTCGCAGCAGACGATCGAGCGAGTGCCTTTGTTAACAGCACGACATCGTCTGAAGCGCCTCTCCTGGCTCTTGACCATTTCGGTTGGACCCTAGACGACTGGAGAACCGTGGACTGATCCGATGAGTCCAG
This sequence comes from Schistocerca serialis cubense, assembly GCF_023864345.2. Taxonomy (NCBI): domain Eukaryota; kingdom Metazoa; phylum Arthropoda; class Insecta; order Orthoptera; family Acrididae; genus Schistocerca; species Schistocerca serialis. Next base: position 475,361,100 of record NC_064644.1, on the reverse strand, counting down.
ATTTCAGTTAGTAAGAGCTGGTGCTTTAGATAGGGTGTGGCGCAGACCCCACGAACCAATGGACTCAAGTTGTCAACAAGGCACTGTGCAAGCTGGTAGTGGGTCCATTATGGAGCCGGTCCAACTGAACAGATCATTGACAGGAAATGGTTACGTTTGGCTACTTGGAGTCCATTTGTAGCCATTTATGGGTGACAACATGCCATGAAACCCGGCCACAGTGGATCGTGACTGGTTTGAAGAACATTCTGGACAGTTCGAGCGAATGATTTGGCCACCCAGGTTGCCTAAAGTGTATCCCATAGAACATTTATAGGAAGTAATTGAGAGGTCAGTTCTTGCACAAAATCCTGCACTGGCAACATTTTCGCAATTAAAGACGGCTATAGAGGCAGTATGGCTCAGCATTTATGCAGGGAATTCCCAACGACTTGTTGAGTCCATGCCACATCTAGTTGCTGCACTGCTGGCCACAAGGAAGTTCGACACGATATTAGGAAGTATGCCGTGACATCTGTTACCTCAGTTTAAGGACCAAAAGAAAAAACAATATCCAGTAAACATGGCTTCCTAAGTGCAAGCCTTAAGAGCTGTGATCACTTGTTCATCTTTGCTAGTGTGCGTTTCAGAGCCCATGGAAAGCAAAGAGTTTGCAGTAGAAGAAGTACACTACCAGAAGTATCGGAACGATTCTCACTTACAACTTTCCAGCCGGTCGTTTCTGGACGAGGATGCATTATCTTAAATTGATACATTCACCCTCTCCATCATCCCTGAAAGTTTGTAACTTCATGACGGAATCCACTGTTCAATACGTGGACGAGTGCACATCCTTCCCACCTCCCCCTTCATTCTAATACATTCACAGATGGTAATATGAAGAGTGTCAATATGTAAGCCGCCCGGCTGGGTAACATTACGTCTGATACTATTCTGTGGGGATAGGATTTATACCGTATGGCATTTTGTCTTGGTACTCACCCGCCAAATCCAGCACGAGACTGGTTCTTCCTTATTAACACAATGGCTGCAACTAACCTGCAATGTTCAGTTAGCAGTACGTTCTACACTACTTAGTGGTACGTTCTACTGTTCTATGCTGATGATAAATATGACACACTTGTAATGAAACATTTAGTATGTGTTGTTGTTGTGGTCTTCAGTCCAGAGACTGGTTTGATGCAGCTCTCCATGCTACTCTATCCTGTGCAAGCTTCTTCATCTCCCAATATCTACTGCAACCTACATACTTCTGAATCTGCTTAGTGTATTCATCTCTTGGTCTCTCTCTACGATTTTTATCCTCCACGCTACACTCTAATACTAAATTGGTGATCCCTTCATGCCTCAGAACATATCCTAACAACCGATCCCTTCTTCTAGTCAAGTTGCGCCACAAATATCTCTTCTCCCCAATTCTAGTCAATACCTCCTCATTAGTTATATGATCTACCCATCTAATCTTCAGCATTCTTTTGTAGCATCACATTTCGAAAGCTTCTATTCTCTTCTTGTCCAAACTATTTATCGTCCATGTTTCACTTCCATACATGGCTACACTCCATACAAATACTTTCAGAAACGACTTCCTGACACTTAAATCTATACTCGTTGTTAACAAATTTCTCTTCTTCAGAAACGCTTTCCTTGCCATTGCCAGTCTACATTTTATATCCTCTCTACTTCGAACATCATCAGTTATTTTGCTCCCCAAATAGCAAAACTCCTTTACTACTTTAAGTGTCTCATTTCCTAATCTAATTCCCTCAGCATCACCCGACTTAATTCGACTACATTCCATTATCCTCGTTTCGCTTTTGTTGATGTTCGTCTTATATCCTCCTATCAAGACACTGTCCATTCCGTTCAACTGCTCTTCCAAGTCCTTTGCTGTCTCTGACAGAATTACAATGTCATCGGCGAACCTCAAAGTTTTTATTTCTTCGCCATGGATTTTAATCCCTCCTCCGAATTTTTCTTTTGTTTCCTTTACTGTTTCCTCAACATACAGATTGAATAACATCGGGGATAAGCTACAATCCTATCTCACTCCCTTCCCAACCACTGCTCCCCCTTCATATCCCTCGACTCTTATAACTGCCTTCTGGTTTCTGTACAAATTGTAAATAGCCTTTCGCTCCCTGTATTTTACCCCTGCCACCTTCAGAATTTGAAAGAGAGTATTCCAGTCAAAAGCTTTCTCTAAGTGTACAAATGCTAGAAACGTAGGTTTGCTTTTCCTTAATCTTTCTTCTAAGGTAAGTCGTAGGATCAGTATTGCCTCACGTGTTCCAACATTTCTACGGAATCCAAACTGATCTTCCCCGAGGTCGACTTCTACCAGTTTTTCCATTCGTCTGTAAAGAATTCGCGTTAGTATTTTGCAGCTGTGACTTATTAAACTGATAGTTCGGTAATTTTTACATCTGTCAACACCTGCTTTCTTTGGGATTGGAATTATTATATTATTCTTGAAGTCTGAGGGTATTTCGCCTGTCTCATACATCTTGCTCACCAGATGGTAGAATTATGTCAGGACTAGCTCTCCCAAGGCTGTCAGTATTTCTAATGGAATTTTGTCTACTCCCGGGGCCTTGTTAAGACATAGGTCTTTTAGTGCTTTGTCAAACTCTTCACGCAGTATCATATCTCCCATTTAATCTTCATCTAAATCCTCTTCCATTTCCATAATATTGTCCTGAAGTACATCGCCCTTGTATAGACCCTCCATATACTCCTTCCACCTTTCCGCTTTCCCTTCTTTGCTTAGAACTGAGTTTCCATCTGAGCTCTCGATATTCATACGAGTGGTTCTCTTTTCTCCGAAGGTCTCCTTAATTTTCCTGTAGGCAGTATCTATCTTACCCCTAGTGATATATGCCTCTACATCCTTTACATTTGTCCTCTAGCCATCCCTGCTTAGCTATTTTGCACTTTCTGTCGATCTCATTTTTGAGACGTTTGTATTCCTTTTTGCCTGCTTCATTTACTGCATTTTTATATTTGCTCCTTTCGTCAATTAAATTCAATATTTCTTCTGTTACCCAAGGATTTCTACTAGCCCTCGTCTTTTTACCTACTTGATCCTCTGCTGTCATCACTTCTTCATCCCTCAAAGCTTCCCATTCTTCTTCTACTGTATTTCTTTCCCCCATTCCTGTCAATCGTTCCCTTATGCTCTCCCTGAAACACTGTACAACCTCTGGTTTAGTCAGTTTATCCAGGTCCCATCTCCTTAAATTCCCACGTTTTTGCAGTTTCTTCAGTTTTAATCTACAGGTCATAACCAATAGATTGTGGTCAGAGTCCACATCTGCCCCTGGAAATGTCTTATAATTTAAAACCTGGTTCCTAAATCTCTGTCTTATTATACAATCTATCTGAAACCTTCCAGTATCTCCAGGCTTCTTCCATGTATACAACCTTCTTTTATGATTCTTGAACCAAGCGTTAGCTATAATTAAGTTATGCTCTGTGCAAAATTCTACTAGGCGGCTTCCTCTTTCATTTCTTAGCCCCAATCCATATTCACCTACTATGTTTCCTTCTCTTCCTTTTCCTACTGTCGAATTCAGGTCACCCATGACTATTAAATTTTCGTCTCTCTTCATTATATGAATAATTTCTTTTATGTCATCATACATTTCATCAATCTCTTCGTCATCTGCAGAGCTAGTTGGCATCTAAACTTGTACTACTGTAGTAGGCGTGGGTTTCGTGTCTATTTTGGCCACAATAATGCGTTCACTATGCTGTTTGTAGTAGCTTACCCGCACTCCTATTTTTTTATTCATTATTAAACCTACTCCTGCATTACCCCTATTTGATTTTCTATTTATAACCCTGTATTCACCTGACCAGAAGTCTTGTTCCTCTTGCCACCGAACTTCACTAATTCCCACTATATCTAACTTTAACCCATCCATTTCCCTTTCTAAATTTTCTAACCTACCTGCCCGATTAAGGGATCTGACATTCCACGCTCCGATCCGTAGAACGCCAGTTTTCTTTCTCCTGATAACGATGTGCTGTTGAGTAGTCCCCGCCAGGAGATCCGAATGGGGGACTATTTTACCTCCAGAATATTTTACCCAAGAGGACACCATCATCATTTAACCATACAGTAAAGCTGCATGCCCTCGGGAAAAATTACGGCTGTAGTTTCCCGTTGCTTTCAGCCGTTCGCAGTACCAGCACAGCAAGGCCATTTTGGTTATTGTTACAAGGCGAGACCAGTCAATCATCCAGACTGTTGCCCCTGCAACTACTGAAAAGGCTGCTGCCCCTCTTCAGGAACCACGCGTTTGTCTGGCCTCTCAACAGATACCCATCCGTTGTGGTTGCACCTATGGTGCGGCTATCTGTATCACTGAGGCACGCAAGCCTCCTCACCAACGGCAAGGTCCATGGTTCATGGGGGCACCTTTAGTATATACACAGATAATGCCTTCACAACTCTGCACTGTTGAGAAGCTGCTATTATTACACATCAGTTTTAATCACTTTCACAGCTCCACATTCTAGTCTACCAATTGCCTGTTTATGAGTCTTATTATTGATTCCGTCCACGTGGGGCAGCAAACAATCGCGGATGGCAGTTTGTATTACGGACGATTAGGTTTAACTATTTAGATTCCGTGAACCGTCGGAACTATTACGCGACATATGTGCATAAAGGTACGTCAATACATATTTATCAACCCAATTTTTGATTCTTTTTGCTGTCATATTCCGTTCTGTAGACATAACCTGTCAGATAGCCAAAGAGACACAATAGTGATGAAACTCAACTCTCTACTTTTGGCACCAATCACCAGCTCTTTCGCACAAAAAAAAAAAAAAAAAAAAAAAAAAAAAAAAAAAAAAAAAAAAAGGAGCGACGGTAACAACGCTGATACGACCGTCCCATGTGGCTGAAAATGACTTACAAGTTCGTAGCGCTCTCCATCGGTAATGCTGCAATTCAGTATGGTGTTGGCCAATCCTTAGCCTTTCCTGACAGCTTCCACTCTCGCAGGCATACGTTCCAATCAGGTGCTGGAAGGTTTCTTGGCCGGTCTCGGTGGCCGAGCGGTTCTAGGCGCTTAAGTCCGGAACCGCGCGACTGCTACGTTCGCAGGTTCGAATCCTGCCTCGGCCATGGATGTGTGTGATGTCCTTAGGTTAGTTACGTTTAACTAGTTCTAAGTTCTAGGGGACTGATGACTTCAGATGTTAAGTCCGATAGTGCTTAGAGCCATGTTTGAAGGTTTCTTGGGGAATGGCAGCCCATTCTTCATGGAGTGCTGCACTGAGGAGAGGTATCGATATCGGTCGGTAAGGCCTGGTACGAAGTCGGCGTTCCTAAACATCGCCAAGGTGTTCTGCGGGATTCAGATCAGGACTCTGTCCAGGCCAGTCCGTTGCAGGGATGTTATTGTCGTGTAACCACTGCGCCACAGACCGTACATTATGAACAGGTGCTAGATTGTGCTTAAAACATCAGTGTAGATCTGTGCTGTGATAGTGCCACGCAAAACAACAAGGGGTGCAAGCCCCCTCCATGAAAAACACGACCACACCATAACACCACCGCTTCCGAATTTTACTGTTGGCACTACACACGCTGGCAGATGACGTTCACCGGGCATTTGCCATACCCACACCGTGCCATCGCATCCCCACACTGTGTACCGTGATTCGTCACTCCACACAACGTTTTTCCACTGTTCAATTGCTTAATGTTTACGGTCCTTACATCAAGCGAGGCCTTGTTTGGCATTTACCGGCGTGATGTGTGGCTTATGAGCAGCCGCACGACCATGAAATTCAAGTTTTCTCACCTCCCGCCTAACTGTCATAGTACTTGCAGTGGATCCTGTTGCAGTTTGGAATTCCTGTGTGATGGTCTGGGTAGATGTCTGCCTATTACACATTACAATGCTCTTCAACTGTCGGCGGTCTCTGTCAGTCAACAGACGAGGTGGGCCTGTACGCTTTTGTGCTGTACGTGTCCCTTCACGTTTGCACTTCACTATCACATCCGAAACAGTGGACCTAGGGATGTTTAGGAGTGTGGAAATCTCGCTTACAGACGTATGACACAAGTGACACCCCATCACCTGACCACGTTCGAAGTCCGTGTGTTCCGCGGAGCGCCCCATTCTGGACTCTCACGATGTCTAATGACTACTGAGGCAGCTGATATGGAGTACCTGGCGGAAGGTGGCGGCAGAATGCACCTAATATGAATGAAATGGCTGCAGGAAAAATGTGAAGACATCGAAAAAGATATGATTGTCGGAAGGACAGACTCAGCATACAGGAAAGTCAAAACAACCTTTGGTGACATTAAAAGCAACGGTGGTAACATTAAGAGTGCAACGGGAATTCCACTGTTAAATGCACAGGAGAGAGCAGTTAGGTGGAAAGAATACGTTGAAAGCCTCTATGAGGATGAATATTTGTCTGATGTGATAGAAGAAGAAACAGGAGTCGATTTAGAAGAGATAGGGGATCCAGTATTAGAATCGGAATTTAAAAGAGCTTTGGAGGACTTACGGTCAAATAAGGCAGAAGGGATAGATAACACTCTATCAGAATTTCTAAAATCATTGGGGGAAGTGGCAACAAAACGACTATTCACGTTGGTGTGTAGAATATATGAGTCTGGCGATATACCATCTGACTTTCGGAAAAGCATCATCCACACAGTTCCGAAGACGGCAAGAGCTGACAAGTGCGAGAATTATCGCACAGTCAGCTTAACAGCTCATGCATCGATGCTGCTTACAAGAATAATATACAGAAGAATGGAAAAGAAAATTGAGAATGAGCTAGGTGACGATCAGTTTGGCTTTAGGAAAAGTAAAGGGACGAGAGAGGCAATTCTGACGTTACAGCTAATAATGGAAGCAAGGCTAAAGAAAAATCAAGACACTTTCATAGGATTTGTCGACCTGGAAAAAGCGTTCGACAATATAAAATGGTGCAAGCTGTTCGAGATTCTGAAAAAAGTGGGGGTAAGCTATAGGGAGAGACGGGTCATATACAATATGTACAACAACCAAGAGGGAATAATAAGAGTGGACGATCAAGAACGAAGTGCTTGTATTAAGAAGGGTGTAAGACAAGGCTGTAGCCTTTCGCCCCTACTCTTCAATCTGTACATCGAGGAAGCAATGATGGAAGTAAAATAAAGGTTCAGGAGTGGAATTAAAATACAAGGTGAAAGGATATCAATGATACGATTCGCTGATGACATTGCTATCCTGAGTGAAAGTGAAGAAGAATGAAATGATCTGCTGAACAGAATGAACAGTCCAATGAGTACACAGTATGGTTTGAGAGTAAATCGGAGAAAGACGAAGGTAATGAGAAGTAGTAGAAATGAGAACAGCGAGAAACTTAACATACGGATTGATGGTCACGAAGTCAATGAAGTTAAGGAATTCTGCTGCCTAGGCAGTAAAATAACCAATGACGGACGGAGCAAGGAGGACATCAAAAGCAGACTCGCTATGGCAAAAAAGGCATTTCTGGCTAAGAGAAGTCTACTAATATCAAATACCGGCGTTAATTTGAGGAAGAAATTTCTGAGGATATACGTCTGGAGTACAGCATTGTATGGTAGTGAAACACGGACTGTGGGAAAACCAGAACAGAAGAGAATCGAAGCATTTGAGATGTGGTGCTATAGACGAATGTTGAAAATTAGGTGGACTGATAAGGTAAGGAATGTGGAGGTTCTACGCAGAATCGGAGTGGAAAGGAATATGTGGAAAACACTGATAAGGAGAAGGGACAGGGCGATAGGACATCTGCTAAGACATGAGGGAATGACTTCCATGGTACTAGAGGGAGCTGTAGAGGACAAAAACTGTAGAGGAAGACAGAGATTGGAATACGTCAAGCAAATAATTGAGGACGTAGGTTGCAAGTGCTACTCTGAGATGAAGAGGTTAGCACAGGAAAGGAATTCGTGGCGGGCCGCATAAAACCAGTCAGTAGACTGATGACAAAAAAAAATGTTTTTGGTGGTGTCCGGATAGTTGTGATCACATAGTGTAGCTTAGAAACAGTGGAAGCCGGGGATCATGTGTCAGTGTGCTACAGTACACACATGAGAGGTGAAAGACGCACTAAAATTACGTCATATCTCTTCGAATGAATGCTGGTATGCAAATAAAATGGAAGAAAACATGTTTTGCAACGATCTCTCCACTATAGCGAGAAACCAGTGTCGGGTGCTGAAACGATTCTCGGCCACACTACGATCAACGTAGAGAAGGAACACAACTGTCTGTTTTCAACTGTCTGATCCCGCCTGGACTAAAGATCCTATGTTGCTGACAGCGCTACGTCAGTATTTTTTTTGGAAGTGTGTGTAATGTAGTGTGCAAGCAACTCTGTGGATTCTCTAGATGCTCTGTCAGAGTCTCTTTTCTAACAAATCTTTGGAGGAGAAACAATGTGGTAAAGATGTTAGGAAGACCTAATCGAAATTTAAATCTAAGAAGGGGAGGGCGTGGCATCTGTCTCACCGATTTAACTCGAATTATGTGAGTAAGAACAGGTGGATGCCCTTTCAAGTTCGAAAAATATTTCGCCTGAGTGGACCGTAAGTAAAGATAATACCGTTCTTTAAAGATTAAGGAGTAGAGTATGAAGCTGGCCAGCCGGTGTGGCCGAGCGGTTCTAGGCGCAGATTCGAATCCTGCCTCGGTCATGGATGTGTGTGAGGTTAGTTATGTTTAAGTAGTTCTACGTTGTAGGGGACTGATGACCTCAGATGTTAAGTCCCATAATGATCAGATCGATTTGAGCCATTTGAATCAGTATGAAGCATTTGTAAACACTACTTGAGTTATTGATGCCGTAGCGCAGTGGTCCACTGCAGTGAATGACAATTCGTCGGGAAGGTTCCATTCTTGCTGATATCAATTTTTTTTCTCGTAATGTTAAATAAATAATCAGAAAATTTAAACATATTTAAACAGTTCAGTTTGTGTATGTAAAATGAATATATTCAGTTTAGTTATTATTATATATCCTTGTGAATCAAAAGGTGCTAATAATGGAATATACGAGGAAATTTAGTATGTGTGTGACAGGAGTTGGATCCGTGGGTGTGATCTCTGTAACAAACTTTTTTGCTTTCCATGTTTGTTATTCGGGGTAACGATTCGCGAGGTACAGGGGGAGTGAAAGGACATATTAATGCATTGATAAAAAACACATCGGAAATCACAAACATATAAACTACATAATTTATCTTAGTATATTAGATAAAGCTAGTATCGCAACAATGTTAAGTCGCGCCTACCATGACGACATAGTAAAACATACTCTGTTTATTTTTTTAATATTGTAGCACAGTGGCAAAATTTTGCACGAGTTGCCAACGCTTACAAGCACTCCTCAGTATGGGCCTGAATTTCTCTTCTTTTAGTGCGAGGTTCTTACGTCAGATGTGTGAAGGTAATCATAAACTTTTAATGATCACCTTAGAAAAAAATCAAGCTGAGCACACGACACTCGGTAATGGTGTTAGTCCTTCTCCACATATTCAGCTCTCAGTGAGACACATTTTTCACGCTGGGTGACTTGGCAGAGATCTTGGTTGTATAAGTCTGCATTTTGGCTGCTCACCTAACCCTCCGCTTCGAAAATAAACTTCTCACCATTCTGAAAATAACTGCAGCGTAATAAGAAACTTCCTGACAGATTAAGCTCCTTTCTTTCTGGAGTGCTGGTTCTGCAAGGGTCGCAGGAGAGCTTCTGTAAAGTTTGGAAGGTAGGAGACGAGGTACTGGCAGAAGTAAAGCTTTGAGGACGGGGCGTTAGTCGTGCTTGGATAGCTCGGTCGGTAGAGCACTTGCCCGCGAAAGGCAAAGGTCCCGAGTTCGAGTCTCGGTCCGGCACACAGTTTTAATTTGTCAGGAAGTTTCAAATCAGCACACACTCCGCTGCAGAGTGAAAATCTCATTCTGGAAACATCCCCCAGGCTGTGGCAAAGTTATGTCTCCACATATCCTTTCTTTCAGAAGTGCTAGTTCTGTAAGGTTCCCAGGAGAGCGTCTGTGAAGTTTGGAACGTAGGAGACGAGGTACTGGCAGAAGTAAAGCTGTGAGGACAGGGCGTAAGTCGTGCTTGGGTAGCTCAGTTGGTAGAGCACTTGCCTGCGAAAGGCAAAGGTCCCGTGTTCGAGTCTCGGACCGGCACACAGTTTTAATCTGTCAGGAAGTTTCATATCAGCGCACACTCCGCTGCTGAGTGAAAATCTCATTCTGGATGCAGCGTAATAGCTTCTTCATCAGAGGAAAATGGCAGATATCACTGCGTGCGATTTCAGGAGAATATGGAGGTGAGGCAAAATACGCTAGCCCAAACAAGCAACATGTGTGACAGTGCCCTGTGCAGAATGGGCTGCGGCGTTGTAATGGAGCAAAACCACATCCACTGATAACTTCCCATGACGCTCCGTCTTGATGGCCTCGCGAAGTCTCTTCAGGAGAATACTTTGTCAGCAGCACGTCATAGCGGCCCCTAAAAACTGTACCACCTTTCCCAGTCATCGTTAGGTCTTCGCTTTATTCGTCTGTGGTGAATCGACATTTTCCAGTACATTCTTTCTTCCCTGATGTACGCGAAAGATTACAACTAAAACACTTCGTCCTAAACCGGGAGATGGTCCACTCCCTGACCGGCCACGGTCCCTAACGGTACATTAATACCACATGGGACACCAGAACAGGTCACACTACGATGCAACGCGCTGAGATCTATACAGAACGACAATGACATTGCCAGAATAATACGCAATCCAGACGGTTGGTAGACGTAGTCGATATTGTGTCGAACACACTGAGCAAAGAATACAAGGCCAAAACCCGTGTGGCAGGAGAAGTAGACAAGCGCAAGCAACACAACAAACCACATGGGAGGACGTTTCATTTGATTTAATTTGTTGTTCATTTAGAGACCTGTTGCATTACATTTTATACCAGGTCTTTCATTTTACAGCTTTTCATGTAGATTACAAAACATATTTCATATTACAAACAGCAATTATTGTTTTCAGCGATTACAATGAAAGTAATAGTAACTTAAAAATACATTAGAAATTGAAAGAAAAAACATAAAAAATATTCAAATTTTAAGAAGGTATGATCGATGACAGGAAAGACTTTGATAGTATGAGAGAGAAAGAGAGAGAGAGAGAGAGAAAGAGAGAAAGAGAGAGGGAGAGGGAGTGAGAGAGAGAGAGAGAGAAAGAGAGAGGGAGAGGGAGTGAGTGAGAGAGAGAGAGAGAGAGAGAGAGAGAGAGAGAGAGAGAGAGAGAGACAGGAATGTTACCTATCTGAACCAGGCTGGTCTGACAGCCTTGGGACTACTTCGAGCCTTGCAGTCCCGGTTCGCTACGGTTTAATCTACGTATTAATGTTTCTGAACACTATTTGCAAAAACACTATAACTACACTACTGGCCATTAAAATTGCTACACCAAGAAGAAATGCAGATGATAAACGGGTATTCATTCGACAAATATGCTATACTAGCACTGTGATTACATTTTCACGCAATTTGGGTACAGAGATCCTGAGAAATCAGTACCCAGATCAACCACCTCTGGCCGTAATAACGGCCTTGATATTCCTCGGCATTGAGTCAAACAGAGCTTAGATGGAGAGTACAGGTACAGTTGCCCATGCAGCTCCAACACGATACCACAGTTCATCAAGAGTAGTGACTGGCGTATTGTGACGAGCCAGTTGCTCGGCCACCATTGACCAGACGTTTTCAATTGGTGAGAGATCTGGAGAGTGTGCTGGCCTGGGCAGCAGTCGAACATTTTCTGTATCCAGAAAGGCCCGTACAGGACCTGCAACATGCGGTCGTGCATTATTCTGCTGCATGTAGGGTTTCGCAGGGATCGAATGAAGGGTAGAGCCACATGTCGTAATACATCTAAAATGTAACGTCCACTGTTCAAAGTGACGTCAATGCGAACAAGAGGTGACCGAGACGTGTAACCAGTGGCACCCCATACTATCACGCCGGGTGATACGCCAGTATGGCGATGACGAATACACGCTTCCAATGTGCGTTCACCGCGATGTCGCCAAACACGGATGCGACCATCATGATGCTGTAAACAGAACCTGAATTCATCCGAAAAAATGACGTTTTGCCACTCGTGCACCCAGGTTCGTCGTTCAGTACACCATCGCAGGCGCTCCTGTCTGTGATGCAGCGTCAAGGGTAACCGCAGCCATGGTCTCCGAGCTGATAGTCCATGCTGCTGCAAACGTCGTCTAACTGTTCGTGCAGATGGTTGTTGTCTTGCAAACGCCCCATCTGTTGACTCAGGGATCGAGACGTGGCTGCACGATCCGTTACAGCCATGCGGATAAGATGCCTGCCATCTCGACTGCTAGTGGTACGAGGCCGTTGGGATCCAGCAGGGCGTTCCGTATTACCCTCCTGAACCCACAGATTCCATATTCTGCTAACAGTCGCTGGATCTCGACCAACGGGATCAGCAATGTCGCGATAAAAAAATGGTTCAAATGGCTCTGAGCACTATGGGACTTAACATCTATGGTCATCAGTCCCCTAGAACTTAGAACTACTTAAACCTAACTAACCTAAGGACAGCACACAACAGCCAGCCATCACGAGGCAGGGAAAACCCCAGACCCCGCCGGGAATCGAACCCGGGAACCCGGGCGTGGGAAGCGAGAACGCTACTGCACGACCAGGAGATGCGGGCAATGTCGCGATACGATAAACCGCAATCGCGATAGGCTACAAACCGACCTTTATCAAAGTCGGAAACGTGATGGTACGCATTTCTCCTCCTTACACGAGGCATCACAACAACGTTTCAGCAGGCAACGCCGGTCAACTGCTGTTTGTGTATGAGAAATCGGTTGGAAACTTTCCTAATGTCAGCACGTTGTAGGTGTCGCCACCGGCGCCAACCTTGTGTGAATGCTCTGAAAACCTAATCATTTGCATATCACAGCATCTTCTTCCTGTCGGTTAAATTTCGCGTCTGTAGCACGTCATCTTCGTGGTGTAGCAATTTTAATGGCCAGTAGTGTATTATGTACATTGTGGGAAGCATAGTGGTGTGTAAGTGTAAAGTATTTTATTCCTTGAGGGTATTAATTAACCTTCTGTTCCTATATTATGTGTCTTTAATTTCACCTGCTATGTTTCCTATATACTAAGTGTTCAGTTATAAATGTTACAACCCAACAGCGATATAATGAAGGAGGGATGGCTATACCGACTCCCAAAAATGAAATTTTCACTCTGCCGCGGAGTGTGCGCTGATATGAAACTTCCTGGCAGATTGAAACTATGTGTCGGACCGAGACTCGAACCCGGAACCTTTGCCTTACGTGGGCAAGTGATATACCATCTGAGCTACCTAAGCACGACTCATGACCCGCCCTCACAGCTTTACTTCCGCCAGTACCTCGTCTTCTACCTACCTCCTAAACAAAGATCCCGAGTTCGAGTCTCCTTCTGGCACACAGTTTTAATCTGCCAGGGAGTTTCATATCAGCGTACACTCCGCTGCAGAGTGAAAATTTCATTCTGGAAACACCCTACAGGCTGTGCAAAACCATGTCTTCCAGGAGTGCTAGTTCTGGAAGTTTCGGTGGAGACAAATCAAATGGTTCAAATGGCTCCAAGCACTGTGGGACTTAACATCTGAGGTCATTAGTCCGCTAGACTTAGAACTACTTAAACGTAACTAACCTAAGGACATCACACACATCCACGCCCGAGGCAGGATTCGAATCTGTGACCGTAGCAGCAGCGCGATTCCGGACTAAAGCGCCTAGAACCGCTCGGCTCCCGTCGACGACTCGGCTCGCAGGAGACCTTCTGTGAAGTTTGGACGGTAGGACACGAGGTACTGGTGGAAGGGAGTCGTGAGTCGTGCTTGGGTAGCTCAGACGGTAGATCACTTGCCCGCGGAAGGCAAAGGTCTCGGGTTCGAGTCCCGGTTCGGCAGACCGTTTTAATCTACCAGGAAGTTTGATATGCCTGCTGTTTATACTTTAGCTAGAACGGGTTTACGGAGTTGATCGCATTACACTGTTTATTCTGATACAGTTAAATTATTTTAGATGTTGTGTGAGGTTGTCTGTGGTAAGTTTTGGTGAAAGTGTTTGCTGTTTGAGTGAGTGTGTGTTTCTGTGCTGCTGTCTGTGTTGGTGCACGAACTGGAGCAGCTGTCTTACGTGTGTACTGCAGTGCTCAGTTATACGGCCATATTTGTCTGAATTCGTCATGTAATGTCCTTGAGACATCATCAGCGACCTTATTTACTATTCCCCATTCGTATTTGTCTCTTATAGCCCGTATCATGTCATTGTTGTACTGCGTAGGTGCCTGGCGTGCTGCTCTGTATCGGTTACAGTGAAACGCATGTTTTCTGGGGCTCCATGTTCATCACATGTAGAAGCAGCACTCTGGCTGCGACCCACGCTATGTAAGTGCTTAGGGTAAGGGCCGTGACCTGTCAGAAAGTGAACCATACCCCAGCTGGGATTGATATGACTCAGTCTCAGACGTTCCTTGATGTCCGGAAAGAACAACAACAACCGAGTTAGAAAACTGCTACGGAAGCAAAGGGAACTTAAGAGGAAAGGTAAATACAGCCAAAGCCTTGCAGACAAACAAAAATTACGCGAAGCGAAATGTAGTGTGAGGTGGGCTATGCGAGAACCGTTCAATGAATTCGAAAGTAAAGTTCTATGTCCTAACTTGGCAGAATATCCTAAGAAATTTGGGTCTCATGTCAAAGCGGTAGGTGGATCAAAACAAAATGTCCAGACACTCTGTGACAAAAATGGTACTGAAACAGAGGATGACAGACTAAAGGCCGAAATACTAGATGTCTTTTTCTAGAGTTGTTTCACAGAGGAAGACTGCACTGTAGTTCCTTCTCTAGATATCGAAATAGATGACAGAAAGATAGAAAAACAATTAAAATCGCTCAAAAGAGGAAAGGCCGCTGGACCTGATGGGATACCAGTTCGATTTTACACAGAGTACGCGAAGAAACTTGCTCCCCTCCTTGCAGCGGTATACCGTAGGTCTCTAGAAGAGCGCAGAGTTCCAAAAGATTGGAAAAGGGCACAGGTCATCCCCGTTTTCAAGAAGGGACGTCGAACAGATGTGCAGAACTATAGACCTATATTTCTAACGTCCATCAGTTGTAGAATTTTGGAACACGTATTATGTTCTAGTATAATGGCGTTTCTGGAGACTAGAAATCTACTCTGTAGGAATCAGCATGTGTTTCGAAAGAGACGATTGTGTGAAACCTAGCTATTCGTCCACGAGACTCAGAGGCTAATAGACACGGGTTCCCAGGTAGATGCCGTGTTTCTTGACTTCCACAAGGCGTTTGATACAGTTCCTCACAGTCGTTTAATGAACAAAGTTAGAGCCTATGGACTATCAGACCAATTGTGTGACTGGATTGAGGAGTTCCTGGATAACAGAACGCAGCATGTCATTCTCAATGGAGAGAAGTCTTCTGAAGTAAGAGTGATTTCAGGTGTGCTGCAGGGGAGTGTCGTAGGACCGTTGCTATTCACAATTTATATAAATGACCTTGTAGATAACATCGGAAGTTCATTGAGGCTTTTTGTGGATGATGGTGTAGTACATAGGGAGGTTGTAACAATGGGAAACTGTACTGAAATGCAGGAGTATCTGCAACGAACTGACGCATGGTGCAGGGAATGACAATTGAATCTCAATGTAGACAAGTGTAATCTGCTGCGAATACATAGAAAGAAAGATCCTTTATCATTTAGCTATAATATAGCAGGTCAGCAACTGGAAGTAGTTAATTCCATAAATTATCTGGGAGTAGGCATTAGGAGTGATCTAAAATGGAAAGACCGAATAAAATTAATCATCGGTAAAGCAGATGCCAGACTGAGATTCATTGGAAGAATCCTAAGGAAATTCAGTCCGAAAACAAAGGAAGTAAGTTACAGTACACTTGTTCGCCCACTGCTTGAATACTGCTGAACCAGTATGGGATCCGTACCAGATAAGGTTGATAGAAGAGATAGAAAAGATCCAACGGAGAGCAGCACGTTTCGTTACAGGATCATTTAGCAACGCTGCTGTCGTAATGAAGAGTAAAGATTACCATGAAAAACAATCATGGACATTTTGGATCCCAACAATTACAAACAACGTCAGAAGGATCCGACACGAAGATTTTGAAAATGACCAGTCTATTGGTGAAAGCGTCTTCCCTCTCTTCAGTCGACAAGAAGCAACTTTTTAAATCAGAAGCTTACTCGCCCAGACTCTATGGGTTACCGAAGGTCAATAAACCGCTGGTACCTTTGAGACCTATAGTCAGCGCAATAGGGTCTCCCACCCATGAATTAGCTGTACACCTTGCCTCGCTGCTGAAACCCCATGTTGGTGGAACTAACAGTCATGTTAAAAATTCATATCACTTCATCGATATTATTAAGGAAATTAGTGTGGGACCTATTGATATCCTGGTCAGTTTTTTAATGTGGTGTCGTTGTTTACCATGACCCCGGTGAATGAAGCGATCACATGTATAGCGGACATTGTTCCTAGTGATATTTTTGGCATTATTCAGACATTGCCTTAAAACAACTCATTTTCAATATAATAATGTTTTTTATGACAGATTGACGGGGGGTGCCGGCCGAAGTGGCCGCGCGGTTCTGGCGCTGCAGTCTGGAACCGCGAGACCGCTACGGTCGCAGGTTCGAATCCTGCCTCGGGCATGGATGTGTGTGATGTCCTTAGGTTAGTTAAGTTTAACTAGTTCTAAGTTCTAGGGGACTAATGACCTCAGCAGTTGAGTCCCATAGTGCTCAGAGCCATTTGAACCATTTTTTTTGACGGGGTGGCTATGGGAAGTCCTCTTAGTCCAGCTGTGGCTAACTTGTTCATGGAAGACTTTGAACAACGGGCGTTGCAAACAGCTAAAAAGAGACCAGCCAGATGGTATCGTTATGTAGACGATACATTTGTTACATTGACCCATGGGGAAGAGGAACTGGATGCCTTCCTGTTACATCTGAATAGTATTAATCCAATAATTCAATTCACTATGGAGACTGAAATAGATGGTCACCTGAACTTCTTGGATGTGACTGTAATCAAATGACACGACGTATCATTGGGTCATAAGATTTTCAGAAAAGACACACACTCTGATCGTTATCTGCAGAAAGATTCTAACCACCACCCAAGACATAAAAGAGGGGTGATTAAAACATTAATAGACAGGGCGCACAAAATATGTGAACCAGCTCACTTAGATGATGAGATTGAACACCTTAGAGCGACCTTTAAGAAGAATGGTTGTTCCAACGGAGAGATATATCGTGCACTACGCCCTAGACTGAAAACCAGGTCGGACGAGGATCGACACCGACCCAAGGGGAAAGTGTTCTTACCATTCATCAAAAAGGTCACTGATAGCATTGGAAAATTTTTAAACAAGTACGATGTGGAAACTGCTTTCAGACCCACCACGAAAATAAACGAATGTTTGAGATCCGCAAAAGATAAACAACATCCTCTAACTACGTCAGGTGTCTATAAAATTGCGTGCAATTGTGGAAAGGTCTATGTAGGTACAACAAAAAGAAGCGTCAACACCCGTCTGGGTGAACATAAAAGGAACTGCCGCCTCGGACATATTGATAAATCGGCTGTAGCCAAACATGTGTTTCAGGAAGGTGATCATGAAATAAAATTTAGTGTGACGACCGTCACAGCAAAGACGTCGCATTACTATGCACGAATGTACAGAGAGGCCATTGGGATTGCCAAACACTGCAAAAATTTTAATAGAAAAGATCAAGGCATTAAACTGGATAAGATATGGATGTCAACATTGCAGCAACAGCATGACAATCTATTAATTTCAATTGAGAAAGTTGACAATATCAGGGATCATAGTGTAAATAGGCTGTTTAGGTTTTTATGTTGGTAACGCCACGTAGTGCTCTGTATGAAAATCACTGACTGTGCTGTGCGCAGTCTGTGACTGATTTGCATTGTTGGAATATTTGCTATTTTCGTGTTGGTAAGATGGATGTGAACAGCACGTAGCGTTGCGCAGTTGCAGGTGAGCCGCCAGCAGTGGTCGATGTCGGGAGAGAGATGGCAGAATTTTGAGAGCGGACGATCTGGACGTGTGTCCGTCAGAAAAAGGAAGTTTGTAAGACTGGATGTCATGATTATATATTGACTTTTGAACACTATTAAGGTAAATGCATTGTTTGTTCTCTATCAAAATCTTTCATTTGCTAACTATGCCTATCAGTAGTTAGCGCCTTCAGTAGTTAGAATCTTTTATTTAGCTGGCAGTATTGGCGCTCGCTGCATTGCAGTAGTTCGAGTAACGACGATTTTTGTGAGATAAGTGATTCATGAAAGGTATAGGTTATTGTTATACACGGCCATTCTTTTCTAGGGATTATTGAAAGTCAGATTGCGTTGTGCTAAAAATATTGTGTGTCAGTTTAGTGGTGATCAGAATAAGTAAAGAGTGAAATCTCTGAGCACGTTCAGTTTTGCGCAGCTGTTTGAAAATCAAATAACGTAAGAGGTTTACGAGCTCAATAATTCATAAATATTTCCAAGGGGACGTTTCAATGGCACAGCCGACGTCACGTGACTGACAGCGGCGCCCTCTGGACGGCTTATAGGCTATATACGACGCTCACTTGCGCTCCCGTTGGTTGTCCTCGAAGGATGACTTCCGCAGTCGAAGGCGAAACGTCAGGGAAGAGTTTTATGTATGGACTACGGCATCTTAGTCCGGAACTGTTAAGTGAGGTCAAGATATTTATTTGTTTGCTTGCATATTGCAGTAATAACCAGCTAGGTCTGAGCTCCTGAGAACCTCGGGACACGTGCTGATCCTGAAAATTTGGGAGTAGTTATTGTGATTTATTTGTTTTAAGACTAGATGTTAGGCTATTAAAAGTGGAGTTCACATCTCTGTTGCATGCGTTTCCTCTACATGGAAGGATGCATTAAACTTTCAAATTCTATTAGAATGTTTGAATGTAATGACTGTGACTTTTAAGTACTCGAACAAACATTCAAGACTCCCTTATGTTTACCGCTGCAAGATGTAAGTTCTGACTATTTCTGAATATTTCATCAACAGAAGTCAGTTCCAGTTGCTATTCACTCATGAGTCAAAATTTTGTGTAAAAGAGAATCATTTTCAGGGCATGGATACTGAAGTGATACCGTTTGTTTACTCATATTAAAGAAAAGATTAAGGAAACAAGAAGTAGGAAGCTTTCAGTCACCATCATGTATAATAAGTTTTCCAGAGTTTTTTAATTCCTTTTAAGAGGAATCAGCTGACTTCCTCCCCTTTTTTTAAAATCTATTTTGATTTGTTTTCCGTAATATACATGTAACATTTCATTGAATTAGTTAAAACTGTCTCCCGAAGAAATATCCCCCGAGGCTGCAGAACTAGTTATATCCCTGGACTTGACGGAAACTCAAAGGTTCTTCTGGAACATTACCAACAGCTCTTCGAGGAAAACCCTTTTTCAGAGGAAACAACTATGGCGGGAGAAGAACTCCTCCAGGCCATATCAGCCTCAAGAAATGGTGTAATCTAATCACAAACCTAGACATGAAACAGAATAGCCGAAAGGCCTGGCAACTTCTTAAAAACGTCAATAATGACCCCTAATCTAATACACAAAATTTGTATAAGGTCACACCAAATCAAATAGCAAATCAACTTCTACTTAATGGTAAAACCAACAAGAAGCACCCAAGAAAGAAACTACAGAGAGGCACTCAAGAAAAAGACCACCTAGGCACCCCCTTTACTCTGGAAGAATTAGAAGATTCCATCTCCATAATGAAAATTAATAAAGCCGCTGGCCTAGATGATCTACGCCCAGAACAAGTAAAAATGTTCGGACCTGTTACCAGACGGTGGTTACTAGATATGATGAACAAATGTGTTCTTGAAATGAAAATCCCCAAGACTTGGTGGAAGGCAAATATAGTAGCTATACCGAAACCTGGAAAATACCCCACAGACCCTAAAAATTTTCGGCCTATCTCCCTACTTTGTCAGCTCTATAAAGTCTTAGAAAGAATGATCCTTAACCGCATCTCAGAACATGTAGACAAGAATATAATTAAAGGGCAAGCAGGATTCCGCCCAGGGAGGTCATGCTGTGGACAAATCCTCAACCTTACACAGTACATAGAAGATGGATACGAGCGGAAACAAATTACAGGTGCAGCCTTTATCGACCTTACAGCAGCTTACGACACCATAAACCACAGTAAGTTAATATCAAAAATATATAACACCACAAAAGATTACCGACTGGCGCAATTCATCCAGTGCCTGTTGCAGAATAGATGGTATTTTGTCACGCTGCAGTCGAAGAAGAGCCGATGGCGGACCCAGAAAAACGGCCTACCCCAAGGTAGCGTCCTCGCCCCATTGCTGTATAATATTTATACCAACGATCAACCGATCAGCATGGACGCTCGCTCCTTCATCTATGCAGACGATACAGTCGTTGCCACCCAGGGAAAAACCTTTGAAGAGGTAGAAAGTAAGTTAACTTTAGCGATTGAAAAGCTGGGTGACTATTATGATAATAACCACCTCAAGCCAAACCCAGCAAAAACCCAAGTCTGTGCTTTTCACCTACGTAATAAGGAAGCAAGGAGGAAACTCAACATAAGCTGGAAGGGACAACATCTATCTCACTGCGACACACCAAAATATCTTGGGATTAAACTTGACCGTGCTCTCACCTACAAGGAACACTGTTTGGCCACAAAGATGAAAGTGAGTGCCAGGAACAACATCATCCACAAGCTAACAAATAGCAGATGGGGAGCGCAACCTACAGTTCTCCGCACGTCAGCTTTAGCTTTATGTTTCTCCACTGCGGAGTACTCGGCACCCGTTTGGCAAAATTACACCCACGCTGAACAAGTAAATATAGCATTGAATGAGACTGGACGCATCGTGACAGGATGCCTCCGCCCAACTCCCACAAAGCAGCTGTACCACCTCATGGGCATAGCCCCGCCAGACATCAGAAGAAGGGCTGCCGCAGAAATCGAGAAACATAAACAGGAGACAGAGACCAGGCATCCAATGTTCGGATACAATCTTCATCCTCGCCGACTTAAATCAAGGAAGAGTTTCCTACGAACAACTGAAGCAACTCTTTTATCGCCTAGAGCACGACGAGAAGAGCTGTGGTACAATGTGGACCCAGGAAGACCAGGGAAGAACCCACAGCTGGCTCTGAACTCCCATATACGACCTGGAAAGCCCTGAATAGACTACGAACAGGCGTATCAAGATGCAGAGCAAACTTGGAAAAATGGGGCTACATCAGTGCAGACGAGCCCTGCGAGTGTGGAGAACAGCAAGACCCAGAACACCTACTGGTTTGCAGGAAACTAAACAACCCGTGTTCGACTCAAGACCTATTTGAAGCAAATGACAAGGCTATTCACGTGGGATATGAAAATCGCTCTGTTTCGCATCCTTAGCGCTTATCATTATATGTTACATACTTTTCTATATTATTGTGGTTAATTTACCTTATAACCATGTATTATTGTATTATAACTGCTTCTCTTGCATTATAATATTTTTTTTTTTTGTAAAATGGTGATGTCTTGGATACGATAAATAAAAATAAAACCTGTCATTGAATTTGTAGTAATGTTTTGTTTAGGCTGGAATAAGCGTCTAATCCTCTGTTCATTAGTAGAGGATACCTACACTTTATGCATCGGTTGGCGAATGGAATGAACCGCCCACCTTCCTATAAGCAGAGAACATTACACTTCAGGATGATTTACATTGCATGTAGAGTACTTGTGTCGAAGTTTGCGGGCTTGCCTGAACGTAAGAGTGTTTCCCATGAGATAAATAGAAAGTTGTCAAACTGTAGAATGTAAAAAATGAAATATTACCAGTCAGAAGGCAGAGGAGTGCAATTAGTAGATTGAATGATTGTCTGCTACTGAGGTGAAACCCAACCGTTCTACAACTGCAGGGCTGGATGGTTAGAAGGCTGAATGTTTTTAAATGTTTTCAGGTGCAACTCTGGAGCAAAAAACATGAGCTGTCGATATGAAAGTTTGCTGAGTGTAGTGGCCAAGTTGGCGTCCAGTGTAACGATTCAGCGAAGGTTGTTATTCCGACGGAATTTCGAGCACAAGTATTGTGACTCGTCGTAGGTGTCACACATTTTGACAGCAACCGTAAGTAATGTTCTGGGAATAGCAGCGGTCTGCAGAGGCTTTTCATCGAGTAAATGAGCCTCACTACATGTGTATCAAGTGGAAATAAAATACATTGTTTATTTGGGAACTTCAGTGCTTTTACCTGTGGCTCCTTGACTCCCATACTTCGTATGTGTTATTCCAAGTCTTTTCTTTCTCGAGCCACGAGTACATTGCAAGAAACCATTTCGGAAATAATGTGGAGAATATCATCATTTAAGACGGTGAAAGAAATAAGTGTTCCAGAAAATATTTCATGCACCTTAAGACAGTCAATTCAACTCACATCGTCCACACCTGAGGCAGATGATTTAAGTTGTGTTTCCTGCCTTGTTGTTGTTGTTGTTGTGGTCTTCAGTCCTGAGACTGGTTTGATGCAGCTCTCCATGCTACTCTATCCTGTGCAAGCTTCTTCGTCTCCCAGTACCTACTGCAATCTACATCCTTCTGAATCTGCTTAGTGTATTCATCTCTTGGTCTCCCTCTACGATTTTTACCCTCCACGCTGCCCTCCAATACTAAATTGGTGATCCCTTGATGCCTCAGAACATGTCCTACCAACCGATCCCGTCTTCTGGTCAAGTTGTGCCACAAACTTCTCTTCTCCCCAATCCTGTTCAATACTTCCTCATTAGTTACGTGATCTACCCATCTAATCTTCAGCATTCTTCTGTAGCACTACATTTCGAATGCTTCTATTCTCTTCTTGTCCAAACTATTTATCGTCCATGTTTCACTTCCATACATGGCTACACTCCATACAAATACTTTCAGAAATGACTTCCTGACACTTAACTCTATACTTGATGTTAACAAATTTTTCTTCTTCAGAAACGCTTTCCTTGCCAATGCCAATCTACATTTTATATCCTCTCTACTTCGACCATCATCAGTTATTTTGCTCCCCAAATAGCAAAACTCCTTTACTACGTTAAGTGTCTCATTTCCTAATCTAATTCCCTCAGCATCACCCGACTTAATTCGACTACATTCCATTATCCTCGTGTTGGTTTTGTTGATGTCCATCTTATATCCTCCTTTCAAGACACTGTCCATTCCATTCAACTGCTCTTCCAAGTCCTTTGCTGTCTCTGACAGAATTACAATGTCATCGGCGAACCTCAAAGTTATTATTTCTTCTCCATGGATTTTAATACCTACTCCGAATTTGTCTTTTGTTTCCTTTACTGCTTGCTCAATATACAGATTGAACAACATCGGGGAGAGGCATGAAATATTTTCTAAGCCACTTTTATTTAGTCCTCAAAACATATTTTCCGGCCCAGTGATCTGGGCACTTACTGTAGTTACAAACGCGACTCAGTGGTGTAAGAGTAGAAATTCATTAAACTTGTTTGTAAAAAAGAAGCTGGCCAACCCAAACAAAACAGTGTCAAAGCGTAGGAGTGCTTCGAGGTCTGCCAATAAAATGTGTCCTGTAAGATCTCTTGAGTGTGCGAATCTCAACGTTCTCCTAGATGCACTGAGGCTTACTGGGACTGATGGTAGCTAAACAAAAGAATACAGAAATTTATTCCGAGTAATTCAACCATTGTAATCAGTGGAGATTATCCTCATTGGGGAGAAATAAATAACTCTGCCATTGTTCCTCACGTATGTAAGAGAGCTTGCATCTAATATATAACAAGCAGAATTAATTCTTTTTGTGGAGGTTTTGTAATCAATATAGACAGACGAAATGGTAAAGAGTGATATTAAAAGTTTAATTGACTAGTTCTCTGAGAATGATTTCACACGTAGTATTCAGTTCTTCACGTCTATGTTCTGCACTAATGATAAGTGTAACATACGGTTCAGAAATAATTAATAAGGAGGGAACTTCAAAATTTTTAGGTGTTCATATTGATGAGAATTCAAACTGGAAAAATCACGTTTTGGAACTCTTAAAACAACTTAATTCAGTCATATATGCTTGAAATTGTTCAGCTATTGGAGCGATGTAAATTAATATGAAATTACGAGGGGCGTTCAATACAACATGCAACACTCTCTTTTCTGAAAGCAGGTTGGATTTATTCAGGACGGCAATACACCATATTATTTCCCATTCTTTTTCTACAAAACCCTACGCAACATCACTGGAAGGGTCTGGATGCCAACATAATACAGGTTTACGTGTCGACGTCGGAGCGGACGACTTGCTGCCTTTATAACCCCTCCATCACACACGTACTGCTGCCCGTGGAGTGCATCCTTAATTGGGCCAAACTCGCTGCTGTTTATCGTCTTCTGTTAAGCAGCGAGGAATCCAGCAGGCATACACCTTTGAGTACCCCAACTGGTGCACGAGTCTGTCAGCAGTACCAACAGAGACGTGTAGTAGTGCAGCCAGGTGTTTCATCGTGATCCGGCGATTACCTCGAATGAGGGTGTCCGCACGTTCCAACACTGCAGCAGCCGCCATTGTGTGTGGCCGGCCGACACACCGGAGATCGGGCAGGTTTGCGTCATCTTGTTGTGATGATGACAGACGCCTCGCTTAAGAGCTCACCGTGTTTTTCTTCAATATCAGGTTTCCGTAGACATTCTGCAAGCGCCTATGACTATTCCAGTTCTCCGCCAAAAGAAACTAAAAAACAGCTCTCTGCTTGGAAGGCACAATTACAGCACCGTCACCTATCGGAAGTTCGAGGAAGTATAGGGGCGGAAGCCGGAATATTCTACGGTGTCCACACAAAATCCGTATTTTTTGAAGCGAAACTGGCCGAAAAAAGAAGTAGTGTCTCACTTTTTGAATGCCCCTTGTAGAAATAAAAACTTCAAAACAGCCGAGATCGCTGTAGCAGACCATTTATTTTGAACACCGGTTTTAGCAAGCTGTGTTACCATCTTCGGCGCTTTGAAGCATTAGATCGAAATTATAAACAACTTGGGGTCACAAATAATGGGTTGTCGTATATTTTTAGATAGTATGGACGCATTCTACATACTTTATGCAATACATTTCAATGAATCTCGACCTTGTCCACCTTATACCGTGTTATATTATAAAAAGACATGCCCAGAACTTGAAATCTTAGTATATCTGTATGTCAAGTGTCTAATAATCATATAAAATGTCACGCGTATTGCACCGACTATTCATGCTCATGTTTGTGCAACAGCTGAATGAAGACTGAGATTCTGTAGCAAACAAACCAGATTTTAATATCAACCTCCTGGTGGCAGTGTAGTAGTAACGGACAGAAACACATTGTATCAGAATTATACAATCTATTTATACAATTTGCGTAAAAATGTAACAAGAAGTAATCCAAACCCGATTACATTGCGAAATGATTTTGTTTAAAATTTTGAAGATTTAAAAATATTTTTTAAAAAATCATTTAAAAAGATAAGAGAAAGTCTTTTACATTCACTATATCACTTAACACATATGTAATAACGCCAGTTATATGGCATGTTCATGTAGAAATAACTAATGGAAGCGCACTTAAGGTATAACTAACAATGATACAGAGACAATATAGAAAGTACAAATCGCATTGTTGCAGGCAACATAAGAACAATTAACGGATGTATTCTTAAACCACTATATGCAAATCTGTCTATTATATACCACCAACAGTACAGCATGAATCTAGATGTTATGCAAACTATAACTCAATGTCTCAGGGTAGTTTAGTCAGCAGTGTAGATAGCGAAAGGCAACATTCAGCTGTTCCACTCTTAACTACCATGTTCTAGCCATAGTTAAAATGAAGAAAATGTATCACTGCCAACGAAATATAACAAAGATCATTCGACATTTAAGTGATAATAATACTAAAAAACTGGAGAACTTACATGTCATAACGTATGGCATAACATATGGGATCCATTAGCTTACTTTATACAATATCATAAGTCATCAACAATATAGCACGAAGTCTGGGTGCTATAATGGTGCTCGAAGTCTAGCTGTAGTATAACCAAGATGTAACGAATAAAGGGGGATGAACAGCAAAGACTCAGAATTGTAATTTAGAGATAGAATAGAATATCCAGGTAACAGATATTAATATATATTAGTGGTTAACATAAACTTCGAGCACAATACGATGTAGTGCTTCCACTCAGTGTATACTGAACGTTTAGTTACAGTGTTACGTGTTCTGTTTGACTGCATTTACTTTAAACACGATATTGCAATGTATTGATTGGTATTCTCCACTGCACGGATATACTGTCGAGTGCTAATGGATATATATAAATTATATCTAGATCTCGAGTTATCGTGCTACTACAATATTATAATATCTGGAGATGTATTAATTTATGTTACTTCGCCATCTTATTCATATCATACATTGCAATTGCGGGTCTTTGCCATTCACCCATTGTATTCCTTACAGCTTGGTTCTACTGCAGCTAGACTTTGAGCACCATTCTAGCAACAAAACTTTATGCTGTATTGTTGATGGATTATAATACTGTGATTGTGTAGTACGCTAATTGATCACTTTTCTTACAACATACGTTGTGGCATACACGTTCTTCAGGTTTTTACTATTCTTATCACATGAACCTCGAATGAATTTTGCTAAACTTACTTGATGGCTACATATTTTCTACATTTTCTACATTTCAACTATGACTAGTACGTTATAGTTAACAGTGGAACAGTTGTATGTTCCCTTTTGGTATCAGCATTGTTGACTAAACTACACTTAGACACTGAGCAATAGTTCATGTACTACCTAGATTCATGCCATACTGTTCATGGTATTTGATAAAGGATTTGCATGTAGTAGTTTAAGACTGCATTAGTTAATTGTCTTTGTGTTGCCTGCAATAACGTGACATGTACTTTCAACATTGTCTCTGTATCCTTGTTATTTGCACATTAAGTCAACTTCTGTAAGTTATTTCTACATGAAAATGCCATACAACTGGCTTTAATACATATGTACTAAGTGATAAAATGTACATAAATCACTTTCGATATCCTTTTATAAAATACGATTTTTTAAAAATATTTTCAACTCTTCAGAATTTTAAACAAAATCATTTTGCAATATACTCTGATTTGGATTACTTCTTGTTACATCTTCAGGCAAATTGTGTAATTGCATTGAATAATTATAGAATGTTATTTTGCGCTTATGCTCAACATGGTTTGATGAGTTTCTGTCCATCGTGACTACAGTGCCGCCTAGTGGTTGAGCCTGATATCTGAGTTGTATATTACATAATCTGAGTTTTCATTCAGCTTTTGTACGAATATGAGAATGTATATAGATGTAATATGCATAGCAGTTTATGTAATGATTATTTTATACTTTACATCCAGATATGATTTGTTTTTTGTGTTCTTGAAATGTCTTTTTGTGATGTTGCATGCCATAATGTGAACATGGTCGACATACATTGAAATATATTGCTGCCTCTTAATCTTGGCATTGAGCGCCCTTAAGCTCCAAATATGCTGCATAAATTGTGTCGTATATATCCATACTATATAAAAATGTCCTCCCCCCATGAACCATGGACCTTGCCGTTGGTGGGGAGGCTTGCGTGCCTCAATGATACAGATAGCCGTACCATAGGTGCAACCACAACGGATGGGTATCTGTTGAGAGGCCAGACAAATGCGTGGTTCCTGAAGAGGGGCAGCAGCCTTTTCAGTAGTTGCAGGGGCAACAGTCTGGATGACTGACTTATCTGACCTTGTAACAATAACCAAAACGGCCTTGCTGTGCTGGTACTGCGAACGGCTGAAAGCAATGGGAAACTACAGATGTAATTTTTCCCTAGGGCATGCAGCTTTACTGTATGGTTAAATGATGATGGTGTCCTCTTGGGTAAAATATTCCGGAGGTAAAATAGTCCCCCATTCGGATCTCCGGGCGGGGACTACTCAAGAGGACGTCGTTATCAGGAGAAAGAAAACTGGCATTCTACGGATCGGAGCATGGAATGTCAGATCCCTTAATCGGGCAGGTAGGTTAGAAAATTTAAAAAGGGAAAAGGATAGGTTAAAGTTAGATATAGTGGGAATTAGTGAAGTTCGGTGGCAGGAGGAACAAGACTTCTGGTCAGGTGACTACAGGGTTATAAATACAAAATCAAATAGGGGTAATGCATGAGTAGGTCTAATAATGAATAAACAAAAATAGGAGTGGGGGTAAGCTACTACAAACAGCATAGTGAACGTATTATAGTGGCCAAGATAGACATGAAGCCTATGCCTACTACAGTAGTACAAGTTTAGATGCCAACTAGCTCTGCAGATGACGAAGAAATTGAAGAAATGTGTGATGAGATAAAAGAAATTATAAAGGTAGTGAAGGGAGACGAAAATTTAATATTCATGGGTGACTGGAATTCGACAGTAGGAAAAGGAAGAGAAGGAAACATAGTAGGTGAATATGGATTGGGGCTAAGAAATGAAAGAGGAAGCCGTCTGTTAGAATTTTGCACAGAGCATAACTTAATCATAGATAACACTTGGTTCAAGAATCATGAAAGAAGGTTGTATACACGGAAGAATCCTGGAGATACTAAAAGGTATCAGATAGATTATATAATGGTAAGACAGAGATTTAGGAACCAGGTTTTAAATTGTAGGACATTTCCAGGGGCAGATGTTGACTCTGACCACAATCTATTGGTTATGAACTGTAGAATAAAACTGAAGAAATTGCAAAGACGTGGGAATTTAAGGAGATGGGACCTGAATAAACGACTAAACCAGAGGTTGTACAGAGTTTCAGGGAGAGCGTAAGGGAACAATTGACAGGGATGGGGGAAAGAAATACAGTAGAAGACGAATGGGTAGCTCTGAGGGATGAAGTAGTGAAGGCAGCAGAGAATCAAGTAGGTAAAAAGACGAGGGCTATTAGAAGTCCTTGGGTAACAGAAGAAATATTGAATTTAATTGACGAAAGGAGCAAATATAAAAATGCAGTAAATGAAGCAGGCAAAAAGGAATACAAACGTCTCAAAAATGAGATCGACAGAAAGTGCAAAATGGCTAAGCAGGGATGGCTAGAGGACAAATGTAAAGGATGTAGAGGCATATATCACTAGGGGTAAGATAGATACAGCCTACAGGAAAATTAAGGAGACCTTCGGAGAAAAGAGAACCACTCGTATGAATATCAAGAGCTCAGATGGAAACCCGGTTCTAAGCAAAGAGGGAAAAGCAGAAAGGTGGAAGGAGTATATAGAGGGTCTATACAAGGGCGATGTACTTGAGGACAATATTATGGAAATGGAAGAGGATGTAGATGAAGATGAAATGAGAGATACGATACTGCGTGAAGAGTTTGACAGAGCACTGAAAGACCTGAGTCGAAACAAGGCCCCGGGAGTAGACAACATTCCATTAGAACTACTGACGGCCTTGGGAGAGTCAGTCCTGACAAAACTCTTCCATCTGGTGAGCAAGATGTACCAGACAGGCGAAATACCCTCAGACTTCAAGAAGAATATATAATTCCAATCCCAAAGAAAGCAGGTGTTGACAGATGTGAAAATTACCGAACTATCAGTTTAATAAGTCACAGCTGCAAAATACTAACACGAATTATTTACAGACGAATCGAAAAACTGATAGAAGCCGACCTCGGGGAAGATCAGTTTGGATTCCGTAGAAATGTTGGAACACGTGAGGCAATACTGACCTTACGACATATCTTAGAAGAAAGATTAAGGAAAGACAAACCTACGTTTCTAGCATTTGTAGACTTAGAGAAAGCTTTTGTCAATGTAGACTGGAATACTCTCTTTCAAATTCTAAAGGTGGCAGGGGTAAAATACAGGGAGCGAAAGGCTATTTACAATCTGTACAGAAACCTGATGGCAGTTATAATAGTCGAGGGATATGAAAGGGAAGCAGTGGTTGGGAAGGGAGTGAGACAGGGTTGTAGACTCTCTCCGATGTTATTCAATCTGTATATTGAGCAAGCGTAAAGGAAACAAAAGAAAAATTCGGAGTAGGTATTAAAATCCATGGAGAAGAAATAAAAACTTTGAGGTTCGCCGATGACATTCTAATTCTGTTAGAGACAGCAAAGGACTTGGAAGAGCAATTGAATTGAATGGACAGTGTCTTGAAAGGAGGATATAAGATGAACATCAACAAAATCAAAACAAGGATAATGGAATGTAGTCGAATTGAGTCGGGTGATGCTGAGGGAATTAGATTAGGAAATGAGACACTTAAAGTAGTAAAGGAGTTTTGCTATTTGGGGAGCAAAATAACTGATGATGGTCGAAGTAGAGAGGATATAAAATGTAGACTGGCAATAGCAAGGAAAGCGTTTCTGAAGAAGAGAAATTTGTTAACATCGAGTATAGATTTAAGTGTCAGGAAGTCGTTTCTGAAAGTATTGGTATGGAGTGTAGCCATGTATGGAAGTGAAACATGGACAATAAATAGTTTGGACAAGAAGAGAATAGAAGCTTTCGAAATGTGGTGCTACAGAAGATTGTTGAAGATTTGGTGGGTAGATCACGTAACTAATGAGGAGGTATTGAATTGGATTGGGGAGAAGAGAAGTTTGTGGCACAACTTGACTAGAAGAAGGGATCGGTTGGTAGGACATGTTCTGAGACATCGAGGGATCACCAGTTTAGTATTGGAGGGCAGCGTGGAGGGTAAAAATCGTAGAGGGAGACCAAGAGATGAATACACTAAGCAGATTCAGAAGGATGTAGGTTGCAGTAGGTACTGGGAGATGAAGGTGCTTGCACAGGATAGATTAGCATGGAGAGCTGCATCAAACTAGTCTCAGGACTGAAGTCCACAACAACAACAACATATAAAAATGTATCACATCCTGTTATTTGTGACCCCATTGTGATTGCAATTTCCATCTAAAGCTTCACAGATCTGAAGATGGCAGCATAGCTTTTTTTATGTAACTGGTAATCAAAATAAATGCAGTACTATAGCGATCTTGACTGTTCTGAATTAATTTCTTATTAATTTACCTGCATTTGTGCTTAAAATAATTGGCAAATGTTGGGGAGGGACAATTCAATAAGCCGTCATATGTTAATTTGTTGCATGTTTTCGTTCAATTTTTTCATATGGAATAATGCTCTGCAGTGACTCATCTTTAAGAAAGAATGTCTTCATTCCTCAGACATGTGATGTAAGAATAATATGTTGTGCTTAACCACGATCATCGTGTAGACATCTGTTTAGGGAGTTAGGCATTTTGACTCCTGCTTCACAGTGTGTTTATTCCCTCATGACTTTTATTGTAAATAGTTCATTGCATTTGAAAACGAACAGTGATGTACATAATTATAATCCCAGAAGAAAAAAACTGACATTCATTATGCCGTAATAAGATTGTCTTCAGAACAAAAAGGGGTGCGGAATGTTACAGCCAAAATTTCTGATCATTTATCCAGTGATATAAACTGTCTGACACGCGCGGTATTAGCCGAGCGGTCTAGGGAGGCTGTAGTCATGGACTGTGCGGTTGGTCCCGGCGGAGGTTCGAGTCCTCCCTCGGGCATGGGTGTGTGTGTTTGTCCTTAGGATAATTTAGGTTAAGTAGTGTGTAAGCTTAGGGACTGATGACCTTAGCAGTCAAGTCCAATAAGATTTCACACACATTTCAACATTTTTTTAAAATGTAAAAACAAACTGAAAAACTTTCTCCTTGACAGCGTCTACTTTTCCCCAGAAGAAATTCAACTATTGTAACGTGTTAAAGATGGCTGGTAGAAATTACTAACTCACGTATGTATGTAAGTGATCAGCACAGCTGTACTTACAAAAGTAATTTATTACATTCGTCTAACTGTTTGGGAATGGTAGCAGACGTCCTTTTCACTCCATCGTTTAGTTTAGTTATTTTATTTTTTTTTGCATATTCCCTCAATCATATTCATGACAACTCTCTAAGATGTGTTACATGTCAGTAGCTTGACTAATATGACAGAATTTCTCTGCGGAACCGTGGACACATGCTGGTCAGTTACATAAATAGATTTGATGTTTCGTACAGCAAAATCTGGTAAATGCAAACCAACCAAATATATACTACCTTCTCAATAACTCATCTGTGGAGTAGACGTTGTCCAGTTGGAATGGTTTCGATTTATTTGCAAGGCATTCGTTATTTTCCGCACCTGTGATTTAGAAAGGACGTGTTTAAATATTTTTATGACTGAAAACTTCGCTCCTCTGTGTGACAAAGTAAGATCAAATTGTGGATAAGGCAGGCTATTTTTGTTCCTTTTGTTATATTTATGAACACCACTACTATTTTCAAATTGTGCCTCGTTCTTCAAAACAAACTTCATAAGAGTGTAAATGTGTTGTGGGTTGAAATTAGTATTTTCTTTTCTAAATTGTTACTTACATCAGGTTCAAGGATAGAAGATTCACGGATAAGCATCCCTAAAGAATGAACTGCAAGAGGTCACTTATGCTACTGGTCACATGGCTGCTGCCTCTGTAACGGACAGAGGTCACTGTTGGAAGACTCAGTCACACGGGAGGTTCTCTGCATGCTTCTCTCGCTCTCGCAGTGATGTGGATTGTTTGCGTTTTCGCAGACTATAATAAGAACAGCTAACAAAAAAATGGCTCTAAGCACTATGGGACTTAACATCTGAGATCATCAGTCCCATAGAACTTCGAACTACTCAAACCTAACTAAGGACATCACACACATCCATGCCCGAGGCGGGATTCGAACCTGCGACCGTAGCAGCAGCGCGGTTAACAACTAACAGGAATAAGATCCTATACATACTGATTTCCGACTTACGTGGTGAATAAGTTTTTTATACAAGGTTTTAAAATCTTGGCGCATCGGCATGGTATATTTGTCACGTTTTTCGGAACAATCGTTCCGAGCCCATATCCAGTCCGCTTTTTTATCTGCCAGTAAATATTTGTGCGGCCGTTAAAACTGTCCACCGGGCAGTGTATCGGACGGAATGTAAACAGATTTCTCCATAATTATGACAACAGAGCGGCATGTTTTTACGCGCTGAGAGAGTGATGAATAGCACGTTGCACAGGCCCAGTTAAAACTGCTCTGGTGACACACATCCGCTTATCCAGCTGATGATGTGTTTCCTGTCAGAAATATTCCATCCACTGGTGTGTTGCTCGGTACACGTGAAACGCAAAACACAGTACAAGTTTACAATACAGACAGCTAAACGTCTTTTAGGGGTCTAGAAGTCATTGGATGGACAAATATCATATTTCTCTACAAAGTTATCATGTCTTATATATCGTTTAATTATATTCATACCATAAATGTTGGAAATCAGTTGTTAATTATGTCTCGAATGAAAAGCAGCCTACAGTTTTACTAAATTATGACTATTTTAAACCTTGACTATGGTTTCAGCTATAATAATATAGCCTTCTCCAGAAGTCTTAAAAATAATCAAAAAACACCTAGACCAGTGATAGAATCTACACATAAAGATATAAAGAACACATGCCGTCGAGGATGGGTATGAATAAGAATGGGTCAAAGTTTGCTGAACACACAATCGAAGAAGAACACATGCCCCGGCCTGTTAACGACACTAAACTATTGTGTAAAGAAGCAAAGGGTATGAAATTAGATTTATTGGAGGAGGTGCAGATATACAAGCACAAAAAGTCTGACAATAGGAATTTACTGAATGATCAGTGTTACTTGAAAAGTTCCAGCTTCCTTGAAGGTTTTAACGTGTTGGGCGTAGCAGATAGTTACTCTATTGGCGGCCACATGATTGTATGACTCTTTTTTGAGATAAATTAATGTTTTACGACAATGCTCCAGTGGAATTTGTCATAAAGAGCCATAAGCTGCTTTTATTTTAACAGTGGTTTGTGTTGAGACAGATATGCTTGGAATGCAACTCCATTAGAGATGCCATTTTGAAGGTTACATATAGCACCGCCATCTATCGGAACTTGATGAAACTAAGGCTGAGATGGGAATATTCCACGATGTCCACCAACAAATTCTTCATTTTTCAACCTGAATTGCCCGAGAAAATAAATTGGCGTGCGTCCCTTATTGAATTTCGCTGGTACATCAGTGAATATCTCAATAGTGTTAGTCATTAGGAAAAATTCTCTTTGTTGATGACAACATTATGGAAGTCACTGACGGAACTTAGCAGAGAAAGCAAATGAAACTCTCAGCGAAGTTTACAATTATTTGTGAGCCAGCGCGCGTTAGAACTGATTTCTGGCGTTCATTAAACTTCTCTACTCGTCATATTCTAGCGACGATTTCCTCATCATCTCGCAGGAGGGAGCGTAATCGCCTGCCAATCTCGCTAAACTGCATGAGCGCTCATCCCTCTGGTAAACCTCCCACCCCTCCCACCCTCCCTCCCAAAAATTCTTGGGAAAAAGACTCAGTTGACTGGTCATTTGGTGGGAAATCGATTGCTGTGTATGGAATATTGTTTAAACAATTTAGACAATGTGTGGAATATTGTTTATTTCAACAATTTAGGGGATTCAAGGCAGTGTATGGAACATATGGAAATTGGTGGCTCCTTGGTGGAGAGGAAGGGTCTAATAACAGGAAATTCAAGGGTATCTTGTTTATTCATAAAAAAATTCAGTTTGTGGGGGTAGGATTTCTCTAGCTCATCATTGTCTGCTGTTTGGAAACATGTAGATCTTGTAAGAAATAATTACATGCTGCAAACATGTTGCATAACCTAATGTCTGGCACTATACTCTGGGTGTCTTAACCTAATGTTCGGCCCTTTGTTGGCACTTAACGTATTGTTGTATTAACTGGTCTTCCATGTAATCCCCATTTCGTTAAACTATTGTACCGCCTTTGATCCCATGTTAAGCACTTAGTTATATCCTCCCAACATTTTCTGGTACACTTTTAGTGGGAGGGGAGGGGGGTTAAGCAGAGGAGGAGAGATTAATTAATTGATAAATTTAATTAAGTAGTCAATCAAACTGATAAGATGAGAGGGGCTATTCCAATAACTCAGGCTTGAAAGTGTACTTGCAGCAGTGAGAGGGAGGGTTGGGTTGGAGGTTCTCTGAGGGGGGAGGGGAGTGGGGAGGGTGGGGGACAATAAGTTAAGCACCTGTCAATCAAAAGGAAGGATCCTTTTAGCAGAACAATGGGTTAAAGACCTGTCAATGAAAGGAGAGCAATATGTTTGCTCCTGAGTGCATACCTGCCCCTGATGCAGGCAACCTGCACTAACAAAATGCACTGACGCCGCCCAAGCTCTACTACTGACTGGTACTGATAAAGGAATGAACAGTATATCACGAGCCTTTTACATTATTAAATAACTTCTTCGCAAAATACAGTCATTTTCAGAAAAAAGAGAACATCTTGAACGACTAGAGATATGAGATTCACATTCACAAGACATGTACTTTAGTATATTCTGCAGAAACGATTGGCATTTGAATCATGCCGGCCAGAAGGTTCAAAGTCAACATCGATGTGGCGGTCTCGTTGTCGCTATTAACCGAACGTAATGGATCAGTGGGACTTGAGCAGACATGTAGGACGCCTCGCAGATGCGCGTGTGAACCGCACTGTCAAATCAGCTAGTTTAAAAGAAGACGTATTATTGGCATGAGAGGATGTGATATATCCGTCCGAGAAATTTCTGCTCGTGTGCGACGTATTGTTTCGGCAGCGCAACAGGTGTGTGCAGGACAGTTCGCGGCTGTAGAACACGACGAGAAGGGTCAGATCGCATCACCCAGTCCCCCCCGCCTGCTCCCACCTCCGGGAAGATCGACAGTGCATCTGAATGGCATTGTATGACTTGTGTCCTCGTCGGCTCTGGCGCAACAGTGTAACGTGTAACACATCGTACACTATCAGGAGTGACAGTCCATCGCCATTTATTATGGTATGGTTTACGTGCGCGTCGTCCACTTCTCCGCCTACCTTTGACGAATGTGCAGAAACATCCTAGAAGGCAATGGTGCATGGAATGACGTCACTGGGGACGGGAATGGCACCAGATAGTGTTTCGGACGAATCCAGGTTCTGTTTGTTTGAAAATAATGGCCGCATTTTGGTTCGCCGCAGATGGGAAAGCGATATCACAGTGACTGCATTCGCACAAGATATACAGTGCCTAGCCGTCCGGAGTAGCCGTGCGGTTCGAATCCTGCCTCGGGCATGGCTGTGTGTGATGTCCTTAGGTTAGTTAGGTTTAATTAGTTCTAAGTTCTAGGCGACTGATGACCTCATAAGTTAAGTCGCATAGTGCTCAGAGCCATTTGAACCTTTATACAGTGCCAACTCAAGGACTTATGTAGCGGTGTACTATTGGGAACAATCACAAATGGGTGTGTGTCGAGGGCGCTGTGACTGTTGTGACTTACGTGAATGCCATCCTACGACCAGTAGGCATGCCGTTTCTGCACAACATCCCAGACGGCATTTTTCTGCAGGACAAAGTACAGGATGTCAGTCTTTTGCCCTGGCCCACCAGAACACCAGACTTTTCGTCAATCGAAAACACTTGGCATATGGCCGGACGATCGGTGCAGTGCTGTGACCCAGTGCCAACCGCCAGAAATGAACTTTGGAACCAGATGAATGCAGCATGTATGGCTGTGCCAAAGAACACCATTCGCGCTTTATACGCATCGATGCCATCATGTATCGAACAAGTTATCAGGACTAACGGCGGACCCTGTGCCTACTAGGAAACAGGACACGTGCTGAAGCGAGGTGACTGAAATGTTAATCATTTCTGCAGAACATACTAATGTACATGTTCTCTGAATATGAACGTCCTATCTCTAGTCGTTCGAGGTGTTCTGTTTTCTCTGAACATCAGTGTAATTTTCCAACGGTCTCGCCGCAGTGGTAACACCGGTTCACGTCAGATTACCGAAGTTAAGCGCTGTCGGGCTGGGCTAGCACTTGGATGGGTGACCAACCTGTCTGCCGAGCGGTTGGCAAGCGGGCTGCACTCAGCCCTTGTAAGGCAAAATGAGGAGGTACTTGACTGAGAAGTAGCAGTTCCGGTCTCGTAAATTGACATACGGCCAGGAGAATGGTGTGCTGACGACATGCCCCTCCATATCTGAATCCAGTGGCGTCTGGGGCTGAGGATGACGCGGCGGCCGGTCGGTACCGTTGGGCCTTCCAAGGCCTTTTCGGATGGAGTTTAGTTTCTATTTAGTTTTTTATGAGCATAGTATTGTACACTAGTCCGCCACTCGTGGTCTCGCGGTAGCGTTCTCGCTTCCCGAGCACGGGGTCCCGGGTTCGATTCCCGGCGGGGTCAGGGATTTTTCCTGCCTCGAGATGACTGGGTGTTGTAGTGTCGTCTTCATCATCATCATTCATCCCCATTACGGTCGGAGGAAGGCAACGGCAAACCACCTCCATTAGGACCTTGCCTAGTAAGGCGGTGCGGGTCTCCCGCATCGTTCCCCTACGCTCTGTAAAGAAGAATGGGACTTCATTTCCATTTTCATTGTACACTAAGGATAAACCGAAGGAGGCAACGATATCATAAAGATAGTGGCCTCGAGTTCGGAAAAATGAAGCTCCTTTCTTCATCCGACTATCCTGATTTACGTTTTTCGTTGTTTTCTTAAATTTACAAGTTGACCTGTACGATTTTGATCAGGTATATTGAGAAATTGGGGGTATGTAGTAAGGTACGGTTTGCGGCATAATGTTCACGCACACATAATTTTTTTTTCTCTTGTGCAAGTTAGTTGTTGACAAATTTGCCCCCTCCCCTCCCCCACTTCCACCCCTAGCAGATGACAAAGAGTGTGGAATGACTGATAGAGACCGAACCTGGTATCCAGGTCCAACGGAACTTTCGATCACTTTACAGAAGTTGATTACAATTACCTCTGCCAATCAGATAGAGGTTCAAGAAATCCGACCAAGTCATGAAGAGGACGAGAACTAGTGATGCAGATGTGGAACAGGTGCAACAGGCACTTATCCAGAGCCCATCCAAATCAATCCGTCAGGCGTCTCGACAGCTGCTGTTACCACTAACTACAGTGCACTGGGAGCTACTGAAGAGCTACTACATGAACTTCAACCTGATGGCAGGCCAAAGCACAAAGCATTTCTAGTTGAGATTCTGAGTTGCATCGACGGTGACTCACAGTCTCTGAAAAAAGTGACACTCACGGAGAAAGCTTCCTGTCATGTTTCTGGGAAGGTAAACTGACACAATGAGAGCCGGCCGGAGTGGCCGAGAGGTTCTACGCGCTACAGTCTGGAACCGCCAAGGTCGCAGGTTCGAATCCTGCCTCGGGCATGGATGTGTGTGATGTCCTCAGGCTAGTTAGGTTTAAGTAGTTCTAAGTTCTAGGGGACTGATGACCTCAGAAGTTAAGTCCCATAGTGCTCAAAGCCATTTGAACCATTTTTTGACACAATGAAAGGATCTGGGGCGCTGAGAACGCCCACTTCAGCATGGATATCGTGCGCGACAGTCCAAATGTAAACGTGTGGCGTGGTTCGCCTTATGACCGTGTGCTGGGTCAGTTTTTATTTGTAGAGGCGGCAATAGCCTCGACTGTTTATCAGGACACGTTGGAACAGTTTGCATTTCCACAACTCGAAGAACTGCAACTTGACATCACGCTGCAGCAGGATCGTGCCCTGCTCACTGGACCTCGATCGTTAGGAACACGTTGAACGACTTACTATCTTTACTTCAAAGAGCTTCTCCACTCTTCAGCAGTTTATCCGTATACCATTTCGCCAGATTTCACGATAGTGGCAGTCTTCCTATTTCAGATCTCTTTTCTTCATCATTGCAGTTACTCCCGCTCTCTGTGTTAATCTTGGCCTTGCACGTTTCCTCCTTCCTGGTGGTAACCATTCCAGGATTGCTTTTGGCCATCATCCTTGCTCCATTCGCCGTACATGGCCACATCATTGAAGAACTCTCTTCTCAGTTCTTCGCACGACTGGTTGTTACATATCCATAATCTCCCTAATTTCCTTATTTCTTCTCCACTTTCTTCTGCTTTCCTTATTCCATCTTCTACCTGTACTCTGCTTCTCTACCGCTCCTTGTATACTGTTCTTTAGTATAGTTTCACAGACTGTTTGCACATCCCTGCCGACCAGAGTTGTCGAGCGGTTCTAGGCGCTACAGTCTGGAACCGCGCGACCGCTACTGTCGCAGATTCGAATCCTGCCTCGGGCATGGATGTGTGTGATGTCCTTAGGTTAGTTAGGTTTAAGTAGTTCTAAGTTCTAGGGACTGATGACCTCAGAAGTTAAGTTCCATAGTGCTCAGAGCCATTTGAATTTAGCAGAATCCTCTTCTTTGTTTCTTTGGATATTGTCTGGCTCCACAGAACTTCATCTAGCATTTTAATCGCTGCTCTTGCCTGCTGGTTCGTGCGTTCCACATCTGCTTTACAGTTTCCCGAGGAATACTTAATCGATCCTAAGTACTTAAACAGCTTTACAGCTTCAGTAGTTCCTTGCGGCAAAACTATGTCTCTTCCGTCTTCTCCCACTACTAGATATTCTGATTTGCTCATATTTATTCTAAGTCCGCCTAGTTAAAATGCTTCTATTAACTTCCTCATCATAAATTTCACATTCTCTCTACTTTGTGCTATCCTGGAAAGGAATTCCCATACCTCCTCGTGATGATTCTACTGTTCCAGTGCACACTTGCCGGCCGGGGTGGCCGAGCGGTTCTAGGCGCTACAGTCTGGAACGGCGCGACCGCTACGGTCGCAGGTTCGAATCCTGCCTCGGGCATGCATGTGTGTGATGTCCTTAGGTTAGTTAGGTTTAAGTAGTTCTAAGTTCTAGAGCACTGATGACCTTGGAAGTTAAGTCCCCTAGTGCTCACAGCCATTTGAAGTACACACTTAGGGGACAAAATATATCGGGTGGTACGTGATTTCCTTAATCGTACCACACTCACACACCATATCTTAAATACCATAAAAGTGGAAGCGGGATGGAATCATGCTTGGTAGTCACAATTTATAATTAAGACAATTTACTAATATTACGCCTTTTAAGGAAATTGACAATTAAAAATTGTGGACGAGCCACTAGCTAAAGCTTTGGAAATACAGTTAGAAACACAACGTACTATATACTAAAGTAAACAGTCCCTTATTAAGAAAACATAATTACTGACAAACTTTAGAAATTCAAACTCTCATATAGTCCTTTCAGACCCCCACCCAAACTTGAAATGAAAATTTTGAAATAAATGCATTTTTGTAACTAAAAAAATATAGAATCGTGGACCACTTGCTTAGAAAATTTTATTTTTTAATTTTGATACAAATTTTGAATCCACACGATTGTGTGGGTCGGGATTATCTTACATATTTATGTCATTTCTTGCAGTGATATTCACGAAAGCAATTACTTTCTTTTGACAAACACAAATAAATATTACACTTCAGACATCTTGTTCAAGTCCTGTTCTTGCAATTTTTTTGCCTGCAGCAACGAGCTGAAGGCAAATCATCAACAGTTGGCCACTGATGATATCCGTCTAGCCACTTCTCATCACATGCTCTGTTTGCTGGTTTGTAGATTTTATTTGGTGGCTCTTCATCGGATTCACTTTCATGTTCCTGTCCTGAAGAAGAAGAATTAGCGCTTCCCAAATCACTTGTCGGAATCCAAGAAGATCTAAAGTGTTTTTATTTTGTACTTTATTGGCTTCGCATTTAATTTTGTATTGTAACCAGGAACTGACGCAAGCCAAATCAACTAAATGAATCAAAACTTTTAAAGTCCACTTTTTTGTCTTCAATAAAGTCCTCAAGGTCTCCATCATTTGATCGCAGAGGTCCACTCCTCCCTTACACAGGTTGTACTTCACTACGACTGCAGGACATGGCACTAAGATGTACTTCTTTCTGGTTTACTCCATCTCTCAACATTGCTTACAGGTTCACATCCGTTACAAGTAGAGGCAAGGGTCACAGCTTTTGAATCTTTCCACTGGACAATGACTATTTTATCATCGTCCCTGCAGAATTCTTCCATATCTCCTCTCTTCAGTCTTTTTTCTTCTGTCAGGTGATCTTGTTTCACTCTGTTTTTCATTATGGTTCCTGTTCCTTCCAGCCCTAGGTCAAGTAACTGTTGCAATAATGGCAAAGCTGTAAAATATCTGTCAAAATATAGCCTTGCACATTGAGGTCATGTTTGAGCAAGGCGAAATATTACAGATGGCCCAAGACCAAGGCCAACATCTGGCAGAGGAGTTGATTTACCTTGATAAAATTCAAAATCAAGTACTAAACCTTTCGTTGTTGCCAAAACAAAGTTTTTAATTCTCAAAGGGCGCGGTTTGTTTGGAACATACTGAGACAATGTGCAGCGTCCAGTAAATGGTACCATTTGCTCATCAATGGAATAATCATTTTCAGAGGGGCGTGGAAGTCTCAAACAAGCACTGCGTACAACATTAATTGCAGGTTGTACTTTCCACAATCTATTAGTTTCTGGTTAACGTGGAATGTTGTTAGTGTCCACAACATGCAGTGCTGTTCTGAGAGTGAAGAACCTGTCTCTAGGCATACAATCTGCAATAGTTGGCATATGCAATGACTTCTGCCAGTACATACGTGTACGAAGATATCTAATGCATCCCATAAGTACATGCATGCCATACAGCTTTTTTATCTCTTGAGGATTTGTATGAAGCAGCTTCCCTTTCTTCGAAAAGTAGTAACTGTTACTGCAGTCAGATGCTAACTGAAAAAAATCTTCTGGGTAGTACTCGCTGAAATAGCTCATTGGAGTTTTAATTTCCTGTCCTACCTCACTGTCTGAGTGCGCAAAAATTTTGGAGGTGACTGGTCTTTTTCTCCAAGTGAACAAACGCCGATGTGTTTCCACTGTTTTTTTAGGATTCTTTCTACTGTGTTGACTGGGAAAATTGTCCTGAACTTCTGGAGCAACTGGTAGTATTGTTGCAGAAACATTGTTACCATTTTCCTCCTCGTCAGAAGATTCAGAGCTTTTTCCAAGTCTAGGTTTGATTGTTGGAAGAGTCCAAATTATATCTAACAATTCGTCCTCACTACTGAAGACTTCCACTTCAGAGTCATCTAATATGGCTAGAATTTCCTCGTCAGTAAGCCCTAAAACGAAACAAACAAACGAACTGTGAAAATAATGCGTAAATATAATAGTAAAATGACTTATCTATTCCGTAATCTGTTCCGAATCGTAACCACAAACATCGACCGAAAACGACCATATGCCGGTAAAATAGTCCCAACACACACAATTGTTCGTG
Organism: Schistocerca serialis cubense; assembly: GCF_023864345.2. Taxonomy (NCBI): domain Eukaryota; kingdom Metazoa; phylum Arthropoda; class Insecta; order Orthoptera; family Acrididae; genus Schistocerca; species Schistocerca serialis. Next base: position 475,318,548 of record NC_064644.1, on the reverse strand, counting down.
TGGATGTTACAGTCATTGTAGCTATGAAAGTATTCAAATAATTGTGGCGGACATATTTTTATTTACTTCTGTACACATTTCGGAATCTCAAACACATTTTTCCAAATGTCAAAACGCAATAAATAAAGCACAATAAATATTTACCTCGACAGACATGCTTCAGATCCGCAATCTTGAAAATTATCAAAGATTAAGACACAATATCTCACGTCTGTAACGAGATATCGATATAAATCAAGTTGTATACGAAACAGCGATTCCTGCACACTCGTGTGACTTGGAACTCAGCTGCATAGCGGAATAATATGATGCTGCAACGCAAATAAACCGCACCCACACAATTGTGCGTATCGGGTCTGAAAGGGATAGGATTTCGCTGAAAATACATATAATGAAAAGAATTATCAGTAAAGGGTGACTTAATGGCACTTGAACACTGGTGCCAAGCTAAGTTCCAACTACATAACATGATAGAACCGCTTAAATAAAAAAAGCTACAGCAGAAACACTGATCTTTAAAAATAAACGTTCACCTGCTCAGACGTGTTATTAAAAAAAATTACTAGAAAGAGTTGCGCGAGGGACTCATCGGATGCTATGCCGCTTAAGGGTTAGCCAGTTGCCAATCCGTAATATTTAAGGAAACAGGTTAATATACGAACAGGTTACATACAATATAGATTTATATATCTAACAGCTTAACCCGCCTTGGCGGAAGGAAGATAAATACTAAACTTTGGAAGGCGATATGTGAACAACTCCCGGTAGTCGCCAAGTTCTTATACACTGTCAGCGCCTAGGCCTCGGATGACATTTCACTTCCTACCAAGGCGCTGGCACAACAAAGGTTTTTGCCCGAATCACAGAGACATTCCAATAATTCTGAAACACAGAAACATTCGGCAGAACCTTTGACTCGATATATGGGTAAGCGTGTAAAGGAACACGTTATACTACTGACAAATTCGCAACTTTAACCTTAAGCATTTTAGGCATGGACAACTGTATTACTAGAATGCAGGCTTTGAAAACGCCAACATAAAATCATTTGATTACAAGAAACACAGAACACTAGTAAAACTTCTGAGAAAACTTTCAAATAACGGCCACTATTTAACTAGGCCAACTAAACTCTTCCACACCATCTTAAAGTTTGGCTATGAAAGTCTCACCACAATAATAAAGTTTAAATGGTTCTGAGTGCGTCGGTCAACAAAATACAATTACAACTACTTACTTCATATCACGTACACAATACGAGGGAGCGGGTTCCACAGCTTCACCACTTCACTTCAAATTTTGTTCTGAGTGAAGTCACAGAACTTGTATCTCCAAGCTGCCCATGTCGCCAAGACGCCCAACCAGTTTCACACCACAACATGTAACGGTCATCACGCTCGTTCGGCAGCCGTTGACACTCGTCTCCCAGCGAATGTCACTAGATGTCGAGGGTTACCCGTCGAAGGCTAACAACCAACTCGTTTCGCCCTCCAACGCGGAGGATAAGATACGTGAAAAGCAAAGATAGCTTAGCTCAACCACAATCGATCTCAACGATAAGGTAAACTGACACAATGAGAGGATCTGGGGCGCTGAGAACGCCCATTTCAGCATGGAAATTGTGCGCGACGGTCCAAATGTAAACGTGTGGCGTGGTCCGCCCTCATGACACTGGCGCCAGCTCATCACGGCTCATCGGCTATCTCCTAACATCGTGTCGGACCTCCTTTTGCCCGGCGTAGTCCAGAAACTCGATGTGGCATGGAGTTAACAAGTCGCTGGAAGTCCCCTGCAGAAATACTGAGGTTTGCTGCCGTAATTGAAACTCTTGCCTGTGCAAGATCTTGTACACGAACTGATCTCTGGATTACGTCTCATAAATGTTTGATGGGATTCATGGCGAGCGATCTGGGTGACCAAATCACTCGCTCAAATTCTCCAGAATGTTCTTCAGACCAATCGCGAACTGTTGTGGTCCGGTGACATGGCACATTGTCATTCATAAAAATTCCAGCGTTGTTTTGGAACATGAAGTCCATCAATGGCTACAAATGGTCTCCAAGTAGCCAAACGTAACCATTTCCAGTCAATGATCAGTTCGGTTGGACCAGACAACTCAGTCTATTCCATGTGAACACAATTCTACACCATTAAGCTGGGTTTACACTAGCAAGTCGCTTGCAGAAGTTATTGCTGCAAGTTATTGCTAGCCGCTTGCAGCTGTGTTTACACAGCAGCGCAAGAATTAAGCAAGATTCTTCCGCAAGTTCTTTGGCAACAAACTTGCTGATACTGTTTACATATGCTTTCAGTACCACTACGAGTGTCAGCCGAAGTGTAAAATGACAAGTAGGCGGATGAGGTACGCTACAGTTCTTGTAATTGTAATGCAAAACGTGAAAAAGAAAAAGAGAAGTATTTGGGTTAGAGAGTAGATAATGAGAAGATCGCAAAATGGTGCCTGTAATAACCTTTTGCAAGAACTTAGTATCGAGAGCATGGATACTTTTGAAAATTTTTGCAGAATGTCCTCAAATGATCTGGAGTATTTGTTGATGTTAATAGCGCCTGCCATATCAAAACGAGACACAAACTTCGGTACTGCTATTTCAGCAAAGGAACGTTTGCTAGTCACTCTATGATTTATAGCTACCGGTGAGCTAGGAATAAAATAGGCATTTTATTTATTTATGTGAAACATACAACCAAAAAATGTTTGAATTTTGAAATCTTTTCTTTGTAGGAGACTCATACAAGTCACTAATGTACTTCTTTCATATTCCCGTCACCACGATTTCTCTGATCGTACCCGGAGTATTTAGAGCCATTTTTAACGTCTTGAAAAGGGAAAATTATTTGAAGGTATGTGAAAACATAACAATGGAATTAAATTTTTATTGAAATAAACTGCATTTTACATAATGATATGCTTATAAAAACGTCTTTTTGTGTAATGCTCATAAAATGGAAAGTGACAAGCCAAGTAAATATAAGATGTAATAATTACACATCGTCTTTTTCTAGACTCCTAAAACAACAAGCAAGTGGATGCAGGTGGCAAAGGGGTTGTGTCTTCAAGTTATGCTACTTTCTATGTACTTCTTTTATAGATGTGTCGAATATCGAAGAGATTTCATTTAATGCGCTCATCTACTTCACTCTATCCTTAAAGTCTCGGTTATGCACATTCCGTATTTCGGGGTAACTCTCCACGGCTTCAATAAAATGTTTTGTATCTTGCTTCATCCATTCCCGCTTCTCCTCCATTTCTGAAATTTGTTTGCATATAATACGTAAGATGGTTGCATAAAATTAAGTCACCACATTAAGTATAAGGTTAAATATGAGTGTTATGCAGACGACATACTTACTATAACTTGCGTTTCCTACTTGCAGGAAATAGAAATAGATCCTAAAAGCTGCAAGTTACTTGCAGATACTTCTTGCGTGGTGTTCAAACTGGAAGCGGAAAACGTGCAACAAGTCACTTCCGGAATAAACTTCTAGGGTCGCAAGTCGACTTGCCGATATGTTTACACTCGCAAATCTCGCGGCAAGTTCCTCCGCGCAAGTAAATTGCTGCAATAACTTGCTAGTGTGAACCGAGCATTATGGAGCCACTACCAACCTGTACAGTACCTTGTTGACAACTTGGGTCCACGGCTTTGTGGGGTCTGCGCCACGATCGAACGCTACCATCAGCTCTTACCAATTGAAATCGGGACCCATCTGATCAGGTCCTGGTTTTCCAGTCGTCTGGGGTCCAACAGATATGGTGACTACCCCACGAGAAGCGCTGCAGGCGATGCCGCGTAGTTAGCAAAGGCACTCGTGTCGGTCGACTGCTGCCATAGCCCATTAACGCCAAATTTCGCCGCACTGTCCTAATGGATACATTCGTCGCACGCCCCACATTGATTTCCGCGGTTATTTCACGCACTCTGGCTTCTCTGTTAGCAATGATAACTCTACGCAAACGTCGGTCGTTAAGTGAAGGCCGTCGGCCAATCCGCTGTCCGAGGTGTGATGTGATGCTTGAAATTTGGTGTTCTCGGCACACGGCACACGGCACACTATTCACTCTATGTATCTCGTAATTTTAAATTCCCTAACCATTACCGAAACAGGATGCCCCTTGTGTCTAGCTCCAACTACCATTCCTCGTTCAAAGTCTGTTAATTTCTGTCGTGTGGCCACAGTCGCGTTGGAAATCTCTTCATATGAATCACCTGAGTACAAGTGACAGCTCCGCCAATGCACTGCCCTGTTATGTCTTGTGTACGGGAAACTACCGCCATCTGGATATGTGCATACCGCTATCCCATGACTTTCGTCGCCACAGGATATCTACATATATACGAGGTGCATTCAAGTTCTAAGGCCTCCGATTTTTTTTTTCTCTGGACTGGAAAGATATAGAAACGTGCGCATTGTTTTAAAATGAGGCCGCGTTCATTGTCAATACGTCCCAGAGATGGCAGCACCATACGGTAGATGGAATTTTACCGCCAGTGGCGAGAATGAGAACTGTTTTAAATACTTAAAATGGCGACGTTTTCCTTACTTGAACAGCGTGCAGTCATTCGTTTTCTGAATTTGCGTGGTGTGAAACCAATTGAAATTCATCAACAGTTGAAGGAGACATGTGGTGATGGAGTTATGGATGTGTCTATAGTGCGTTCGCGGGTGCGACAGTTTAATGAAGGCAGAACATCGTGTGACAACAAACAAAAACAACCTCGGGCTCGCACAAGCCGGTCTGACGACATGATCGAGAAAGTGGAGAGAATTGTTTTGGGGGATGGCCGAATGACTGTTGAACAGATCGCCCTCAGAGTTGGCATTTCTGTGGGTTCTGTGCACATAATCCTGCATGACGACCTGAACATGCGAAAAGTGTCATCCAGGTAGGTGCCACAAATGCTGACGGACGACCACAGGGCTGCCCGTGTGGCATGTTGCCAAGCAATGTTGACGCGCAACGACAGCATGAATGGGACTTTCTTTTCGTCGGTTGTGACAATGGATGAGACGTGGATGCCATTTTTCAATCCAGAAACAAAGCGTCAGTCAGCTCAACGGAAGCACACAGATTCACCGCCACCAAAAAAATTTCGGGTAACCGCCAGTGCTGAAAAAATGATGGTGTCCATGTTCTGGGACAGCGAGGGCGTAATCCTTACCCATGGCGATCCAAAGGGCACTACGGTAACAGGCGCATCCTACGAAAATGTTTTGAAGAACAAATTCCTTCCTGCACTGCAACAAAAACGTCCGGGAAGGGCTGCGCGTGTGCTGTTTCAACAAGACAACGCACCCGCACATCGAGCTAACGTTACGCAACAGTTTCTTCATGATAACATCTTTGAAGTGATTCCTCATGCTCCCTACTCACCTGACGTGGCTCCTAGTGACTTTTGGCTTTTTCCAACAATGAAAGACACTCTCTGTGGCTGCACATTCACCAGCCGTGCTGCTATTGCCTCAGCGATTTTCCAGTGGTCAAAACAGCCTTCGCCGCTGCCATGGAATCATGGCGTCAGCGTTGTGAAAAATGTGTACGTCTGCAGGGCGATTACGTCGAGAAGTAACGCCAGTTTCATCGATTTCGGGCGAGTAGTTAATTAGAAAAAAAAATCGGAGGCCTTAGAACTTGAATGCACCTCGCATTTTAAACGGGGTTGGCGGTATACCGTAGCCCTGTCTAAATTGTTTCGGTGTTTGTAATGTGTACTCAAGTTTCTCTGTACTTTAACTCCTGCGTACGACTGGTGGTCTGTTCTCCGTTAGGGATGTTTGTGGTGCTTCTACACCTGCATACTCCGTCGCTTCCCATAGCACGTTGATGGGTACAGAATCATATGCTCTTTCTAAATCTACAGATACTGTGTGTACTTCTTGGCCCTTAGGATATGCCTTCTCATTTATTTGTGTAAGGCTAGAAATATGATCCCTACAAGATCGTCCAAATGCCTACTTTTCTCGTATCTTTCCCTTACCTGTTTTTCAGTATAGAGATAAAAAGTTGCTGATAGATGCCGTAACACTAATTCCCTTATAATTATTTGCGTGCTTCTTGTTTACTTTTTTATATGGATGGTTCACATGGCTCTGAGCACTATGGGACTTAACTTCTGAGGTCATCAGTCTCCTAGAACTTAGAACTACTTAAACCTAACTAACCTAAGGACATCACACACATCAATGCCCGAGGCCTTTTCTATAGATAGCAGATATATATAATACACACCACTCTGTTGACATTTCCTTCCCAACCACAATCTTACGGAACAATTTACGTATAAGTCTCACCATTTGAGAGGGCCCTTCATTTCAACAATTTTAGAGCTCCTCCCTGTCCACTTGCCTTTTTCTTTCTTGCCTTTTTGAGTATCTTTTTTTCTTCTCCCTTTAGTACAGCTTCTGTATTGCCTAATGAACTGCTTTTGTTGTAGATTTCTGTCACTTTGTCTCTTATATTTTTCATTAGAAGTTCTTCAAAGTTCATTTTGCACTGTCCAGTAGATATAACTTGTATTGTTGGTGCGGAATCGCTAGCCGTGTTCGCTTCCTTATCGTTCTCCATGCCTCATTTGATATCCCAATCCAGGAGAATCCTCTTTTTCCCCACATACTCTCCCCATCCCTCTTTCTTACAGTTTTTCGTCAACTTTTTACACATCCTTTCGTATACCTTGTACATTTTCCAATCCTCTTCGTTCCTAGAGCTTAACCATGTACGATAAAGTTTCTTATTTTTCTCAACCACCTTCAATAAATTCGTGGCCATCCATTCAGTTGACATCTTCTCCCCCTTTCCCTTCCTAAACCCTCCTCCGCTGCTTTCTTAATTGACTGTCTCAGGAAACCGTGTAGCTCATTATCACTCCAGTCCTTCTACACTGCATCCAATATTAAATATAATCTTTGCTGATACAAACTTTTCACACTTTCTTCTTGTAGCATATGTATCCTATATTTTGGATTCTCTATAGTTCTACTTCCAACACGCTCTTCTTTCTCGTCCTGTTTTCTTTTGGTTTTAACTGGCAAAACAAGTTTGTAAGTAACTAAAAAATGATCGGAACCACACTCTCGTCCTTTTTTTACACTTACATCTTGCACCTTAATTACTCGTTGCCTTAGCACTATTACATTGTCTATAACTTATTTTAAGTTCCTTGATGAATTGGCCCAGGTGTACTTATGTACTTCTTTGTGCTGGAAATGATCGTTCATGACAGTACATTTCTGAACCTTACTGAAGTTAACCAACCTCCTTCCGTTATCGTTTCCTATATCCTCTCTCCACAGTCCTACTATGTTCTCAATTAGTCCTTTTACAATTCGTTCATTTAAGTCTCCCATTAGGAACAATTCACGTCCATCTGGACTTTCGTCAACCACTTCTTGTAAGTCACCGATGAAGTCCCCCTTCTTCTAATTAGGCGAATCTTTATTATGGCCATATACCCCAATTAATTTCAGTTTTATTCCATGATTTTTACTGTTCCACTGATTACCTTTTCATTCACTTCCTTCCAATTAATTATTCCTCGTTTCCATTTTCTTTTTATAATAATTGCTACTTCTGATTTTGCTCTTAAAACTTTTTCCACTCCACTCCAAAACAGAATATAGTCCCCAATTATTTCTTGTCCAGATTCTTTCTCTTTAGCTTCTGTCATTATCAGAATATCTATTTTCAGTACTTCCATTTCTTTAATTATATTCTCAATTTTTCCAACTAGTTTCTGTACATTCATGTTCCACAAATCAGAGTCCTTGTTCTTAACCAGGACGGTTCATTTCCAGATCTCTGGACTGGCAGAGGAGAACCCATTTCTTGAGCCCCAAGTTCATCACACATAAACCCATTAGCTATTTTTTTTAAGGATTTGTGAAAGATGCCGCCTATCAGAGCCCGCTACGGGATCTGCAGGAACTGTGAGCTCGCATCAAAGCAGCAATTGCACACGTCAATGTGGGATATCGCTTAGGTATCCTACGTGCTACAGATGACGCGCACAGTGCATGGTGTTAAACGGCTACTAAGACTTTAATGCTGCAAACCGCACCTTTCGACCTGTCCCCGTTTATGAATTACACGTGATCAAAATTATTTGTCTGGAGTTTAGTCTTGTACGGAGGTGAAACGTGGATGGTAAACAGTTGAGACAAGATAAGAGTAGACGATTTGGAAATATAGCGGTACAGAAGAATACTGAAGATTAAGTGGGCAGATTGTGTAACTAATGAGGAGGTACTGAAAAGAATTGGGGAGGAAAGAAATTCGTGGAACTGCTTGACTAAAAGAAGGGATCGGTTGCTGGGATACTTTGCAGCCGTTAATTTGTCTTATCAACCGACCCTTCTTTAAGTCAAATTATGTCACAAATCATCAGTTTAGTACAAATGGTTCAAATGGCTCTGAGCACTATAGGACTCAACATCTTAGGTCATAAGTCCCCTAGAACTTAGAACTACTTAAACCTAACTAACCTATCGACATCACACACACCCATGCCCGAGGCAGGATTCGAACCTGCGACCGTAGCAGCCTCGCGGTTCCGGACTGCAGCGCCAGAACCGCACGGCTACCGCGGCCGGCATCAGTTTAGTACTGGAGGGCAGTGTGTGTGTGTGTGTGGGGGGGGGGGGGGGAGGGGCAAGAAAATTACAGAGGGAGACCAAGAGATGAAGTAACCACGTTCAAATGGATATATGTTTCAGTAGTTATTCGGAGGTGAAGGGGTTTGCACAGGGTAGGGTAGGGAGGAGAACTTCAACGAAGCTTTCGGACCGAAAACCACAAAAACAACATCGTAATAAAAAGATCGCTTTGTAAAACCCTCTGCTTCATACAAATGGCTCCTACTATAAGGTTACTATCGACTATTCGCAGCTGGCCGGAGTGGCCGTGCGGTTCTAGGCGCTACAGTCTGGAACCGCACGACCGCTACGGTCGCAGGTTCGAATCCTGCCTCGGGCATGGATGTGTGTGATGTCCTTAGGTTAGTTAGGTTTAAGTCGTTCTAAGTTCTAGGGGTCTTATGACCACAGCAGTTGAGTCCCATAGTGCTCAGAGCCATTTAAACCATTTGACTATTCGCACATCCCTTGTCAAACTGTAAGTATGTACATCACTGTGTGCGTACATCAATTTTGTTTTCTTGTTCTCAAAATTTAACATCAAACATGTGCACTATACCCTTAAAAATGATCCACGGGTGGAGAAACTACTGCCACTGCTGCTGCTCCTACTGCTACGACTGCTAGTAATTGCGAATGCGTGATTTCTGGTCTGGTTTTGGTCAAGAAAAGTCAGCAGAACTAGCATCACCTCGGCGACCCGTGCTGCCTCTTCCCCTGACGCAATAGAAGAGGGAGGCGCCCCGACGCTGGTGCGCCCAACGACAGAACTGAACTTAGGATTGGCATCGCCTTGTATTTTCAGGCGATTCGTGGTTCTGCGTATAGTGTCACGGTTGGACTATTCGGCTGTGGAGATTCTGAGGAGAACGAACGTTGCCAGTTTGCGTCCGTCATCGTCATACAGGTTCACCACCTGGCATCATGATATGGGCTGCCGTTGGGCATACAACACGACGTTAAAGATGGTGGTTGTATCCTCACAGTGACCTCTTTGAACAGGATAAAAAAATGGCTCTGAGCACTATGGGACTTAACATCTGTGGTCATCAGTCCCCTAGAACTTAGAACCACTTAAACCTAACTAACCGAAAGACAACACACACATCCATGCCCTAGGCAGGATTCGAACGTGCGACCGTAGCAGTCGCGCGGTTCCGGACTGAGCGCCTAGAACCGCTAGACCACCGCGGCCGGCTTTGAACAGGATAACGCAAGACCACAACCTTTCTGCTGTGCTGACCTACATCGTTACAGTAGCTTATCGACTGTTATCCTAGAGCTGTCCAGATTTCTCAGCAATTGGAAATGTCTGACCATGTATTGCTGAGCGATTAGGACACCACCGGTCAACAGTGACTGTGATACAGTCCAAGCTCCATGGAATGACGTACCCTTACCGGTCATTCAAGCTCAGTTACACCAAATACCCAGGCGGGCTAAAGCCGCTCTTGTCGCTTGAGGTGTCAGCGCTGTGCATTAAATTTCGCATCCTCTATACTCCAAAACCACGTACAAAAGTTAATAATGTGTCCTTCGTACCATGCTGTATACAATGGTCGTGAATCCTTTCCGCTTGAGAGCCAATATTGACGTTACAGCGTGACACCTCGGGTCACATAGCATTGGGGGGATGGGAGTAGTAAGGATAGTAAAGTACACCCCGCGCGCCAAAAATGGAAATTCAGTTTTCACTAAAACACGGTTGTTGATAAACTGCTTTCATATTTTCAGTCTACGTATTACTAAGTATTACACCAAACATAACATATTGGAAGAACATACATTTTTTAAAGGCTTACTTAGTGAGCACCTTTTTGTACCTGTACTATGGCCAGTACCATCGCAGCAGGATCCCAGGCTTGTTTTTCTGATTCCCCAGCACATTTTGTAGACGTCCTGACGCCCTACTATTTGAAATAATATCAAGCGGCTGCAGCAGACCGTTTACAATCTGACTTTTATAAAAATGGTTCAGATGGCTCTGACCACTATGGGACTTAACATCTGAGGTCATCAGTCCCCTATACTTAGAACTACTTAAACCTAACTAACCTAAGGACGTCACACACATCCATGCTCGAGGCAGGATTCGAACCTGCGACCGTGGCAGTAGCGCGGTTCCGGACTGAAGCGCCTAGAACCGCCGGCCTTGACTTTTATAATGGACCAAATATGAGACAGTTTTAAATTCAAACTTGTCGTAAAGGGATATATTGGCAGATGGCAGTTATGTATGTGAAAGGATGTAGAAGTCACTTTCATCTGTTGTAGCGTCGTGTTTTCGTAAGTAACTCTAATTGAAATGAATAGCTTCGTCACTTTACTCGACGTGTAGTGTCGCCGGAGGTTCGAGTCCTCCCTCGGGTATGGGTGTGTGTGTTGTTCTTAGCATAAGTTAGTTTAAGTAGTGTGTAAGTCTAATCAGTTTGGTCCCTTAGGAATTAACACATTTGTACATTTTGAGTAATGTCGCTTCTTTTCCGGATCGGATGCCATGTCGGCGTTAGTGGTCCACAGATGAAACATTCGAACTGAAGTAAATAGCAAGGAACTACATTTGTAGACTAAAAGACGTTGTTTAAACGATACTGTAAAAAATTATTACTCTCCATACAAGAGAGGTAACGAGAAGAAGTTACCTTACGTCAGACGATACGAAAACAGAACAATTTGTAGTAAAATAATGGAACCATCTTTCTCTGTGAGTCTCACTGACAAATGGCGACGTATGTTAGAACTAGTGTGACCGCTTCTCGGCGGGCGGCAGCACTTTTGAGGGCAAAAAATTTGCAGTGGTCATTTTTCCCGTCCTGATCACTGTATTTTCCCTACTAATCTTACTATTAATTGGTAACCTACATGAATTAGTATGTTATATTAATTAATAACAGTAAGTGCAATGTGAGACACATTCACAAATGTTTACTTAATGTTTTCACTGTCATTTTTCTTTTATTCATTGCGTTGTATTACAACAGTTTTAATTTGACTGCATATTACTTGCTACAAACATGTATCACATTTGAAGACGATTGTCTCTACAATGTGCATTCACGAATTCGTGTTACTTTCGTTTGACATTTATGCCGTAGTAGCTGATCGGTGCTACTTGCTCACGTTTGGGAGTTAATCAGCACTGGAAGACAAAACATATTCCCCTCTCACTTCTGTTAACCTTGAAGTGGCCACGACTGACGAAACAGGCAAACTTAACTTAGCTCACGGCCGAATTCATCAAGGGCAGTTAAAACTAAGCACATCTTAAAATATGTCTGTGCTGTAAGTTTTTTGTTAGTTACTGCGCAAGAAAGATGCACTCTTAAGAAGCCCTTAACGTTAGTTAACGTTTTTGGATTCGGCTAGGCGCGTATTGCTATGAAATACGGCTGAAAAACGTGGGCCGCGTGGACACCTGATCCAGGCGACACGCTACCCTCGGGCCGCAGTTTGACGACCACCGCTGTACACTCACAAGCCAAATTTCAACATCTGCTATCATTCCTGGTGCTGGAATTTTAATGGTCAATAATGCACATCCAGAACAAGTAATATATCGAGGTACAGTTTTCGATAAGTTATAGTGGACAATGGAGCGAATTTTCTTTAATTTTTAAACTTTACAGCTGGCAAGTTATGAAACAGACCTGAGATATTTTTTTAATGGAACCGCATGGGAATGATCTTCGAAGACAACTTCAACGACATTACATTTTTGGAACTCGTTATGTGTCAGGACTGTGCGTCACATTACTGTGGCCTAGTCGAATACAAGCTCGTTCGTAATTACAGTGATTTAATGTGGGCCAACGTCTGATGCAAGTCTTTTAATTAGACTCGACTTCATTGACTTGCGTGTCCACGACCTACCCCAGTTATCCAACTGGAGAAGGAGGACCTACAGTTTATTGTGGAATTCGAACCACATGTCGTCTCCGGCGAATCTCCAAATTACTGAGTGCTGAATGTTAGGGTAAAAGCAGACTGAAAAATCCCTGGTCCGACCGGGAGGCCATCCTGCTATCTATAGGTTTACAGGCACGCGCTTTTTTGCTGGATCACCAGGCCCGACATAAGTTCCTTTCGTGATATTGGATAGTATAATAATCGACTGTCTCTATCATACCACGTGTTTAACAGTAAAATCAATTGTAAAATGTACCTTCAATTCCACATTTCCACAATATACTGTACGGTACACCAGTATACTCTGTCAAAAGAAACCGACCAGTCGCAAAACATACCTGTTTTCTAATGAAAAACCGTCTATTATTCCGTGGAAGAAGGAGTAAATCGAATTTCTAACACCTCACTACCAGATTGTGAAAATCTTTATTTGTTAGCATTTAATGAAACGAACTGCAAATTAGTCTGCTCTATGATTTGTTTTATAGTGGAATTGACTCTCGCCTTTTGATAAGGATTTTGGGTAGCTGAGAGCGCCGGCCGAGGTGGCCGAGCGGCTCTAGGCGCTACAGTCTGGAACCGCGCGACCGCTACGGTTGCAGGTTCGAATCCTGCCTCGGGCATGGATGTGTGTGATGTCCTTAGGTTAGTTAGGTTTAAGTAGATCTAAGTTCTAGGGGACTGATGACATCAGAAGTTAAGTCCCATAGTGCTCAGAGCAATTTGAAGTTAGCTGAGAGCTGTATGTTACACAAATACCACGCTTAACATTATCTACTAGCAGCTGGGTGCCAAATCTTCTGAATTTCCACGAATATTAATTGACCATTAACCATAATCTCTACCCTAAGAAGAAAACTGTGCAATGAAAATTTAATTAGTGAACTTCAGAACTGTGACGAACTAGGCAGCTGTATTATGAACGTTTATTTAACTCGGGGGTGGACGAGAATTTGGCTCACGAATTGTGCTTCGGCACGAGTGCCGATGCTTTAAGATCGGTAGCACGTTTCCCCCATCACCCCCGCACGCTGTCTCAGCACGACGAGAGGGAAGAGAGGGGAAACTGCGAAAGTGCCGCATCTAAATGGCATGGCAGTGCAGTCACACTGCATACGACTTGGTTTTATATTTCATGTTTCTCAACAACATAATCCAAAAACAATACAAATTCTCTGTATTATTTAACTTTCTTTGCCGGGCTGAAGACCTAATACAGTTTTTATCCGGTACAGTCTGTCGGCATACGGACAGTAGCAGACAATTTCACAGATTTTCGCACTAAGTTGCCACGTATTCGTGACTTCTCTTGTTTCGTAATCGAAAAAACATCTTTCACAGACTTATGTTGGTTGAAATATTGTCGCCCGGGTTCCCGGGTTCGATTCCCGGCGGGGTCAGGGATTTTCTCTGCCTCGTGATGGCTGGGTGTTGTGTGCTGTCCTTAGGTTAGTTAGGTTTAAGTAGTTCTAAGTTCTAGGGGACTTATGACCACAGCAGTTGAGTCCCATAGTGCTCAGAGCCATTTGAACCATTTTTTTGAAATATTGTAGCACTTTAGCAACTTCATTATGGAGCCTTGGCAACTCTGCCCGAGGTAAGCAATGCAGACGTCATGGACAGTTTTAGCATAAAAGGGATTTGTCTTTAAGACAGAAATTTCCTCGCAGATAAAACAGTTAAATCTGCACTTAAAAAGGCGCTTTCAACTGAAACAGAAAACGCTCTGGTAAACTCTTTATAACAGACGTAAGACTGTTTAGCAGGGTCCTCAAAACGTGTAGGAAACTACCCTTGTAATTATTTCAACGCCACAATGAATTCTTAGGACCTCACGTTTTTTCTAACACGAGTGAGCTTAGGGAAATGGACTGTATTACTTGGAATGTGACCCTTATACAACACGATTTTATTTTTAATTGCACCCCATCTAACCAGAGAGAAGTTGTTTCTCACCTAGCAATATCTTACTGTGGGCAACGTGTAATCAAAACCTCTTAAAACGCGAGGTCTACAATCCATTTCGGATGTTCTAATTTTCGTTTCTGCACTCCTTTTTAGTTCATAAACTCAACAATAGCGAATTGTAAATCGAAAAATCGTTACAGGCATGCCACTTGACTTAACTAACGTACTTTCTAGTAATATATAAAGTTTCCATACAGCTCGCACAGTTCCATCGAAAACTGTTGCAGCCGGCCGAAGTGGCCGTGCGGTTAAAGGCGCTGCAGTCTGGAACTGCAAGACCGCTACGGTCGCAGGTTCGAATCCTGCCTCGGGCATGGATGTTTGTGATGTCCTTAGGTTAGTTAGGTTTAACTAGTTCTAAGTTCTAGGGGACTAATGACCTCAGCAGTTGAGTCCCATAGTGCTCAGAGCCATTTGAACCAAAACTGTTGCAACTGATAGTGGAATAACACCTGCGACTTCAGAAAATTTGTTATTCGTAGCACCAGTTATTTCACGTGCTTCATGCCCCTCAAATTTAGCACAAACTGCTTCTTTATGTACAGAACAATGAACCGCATATGTAGATCTTTTTAGTTTTTAGCTCTTTCATTGTCAACTAAATCTTTAAATTCTTCCTGCATGGTTTTGTAATGTCGTTTCAAAGCAAAGGTACAGTAGAAGTAGCCGGCCGCAGTGACCCAGCGGTTCTAGGCGCTTCACTCTGGAACCGCCCTGCTGCTACGGTCGCATGTTCGAATTCTGCCTCGGGCGTGCATGTGTGTGACGTCATTAGGTTAGTTAGGTTTAAATAGTTCTAAGTCTATGGGACTGATGACCTCAGATGTTAAGTCTCATAGTGCTTAGAGCCATTTTTTTTGCAGTAGACGTCACTTATGCAACACTATGACATATACTGAAGCGCCAGAGAAAGTGGTATAGGCATGCGTATGCAAATACAGAGATATGTAAACATGCAGAATACGGCACTGTGGCCGGCAACGCCTATATGACACAAAAAGAGTCTGCCTCAGTTCTTAGATCGGTTACTGCTGCTACAATGGCAGGTTATAAAGATTTAAGTGAGTTTGAACGTGGTGTTATAGTCGGCGCACGAGCGATGGGCCACAGCATCTCCGAGGTAGCGATGAAGTGGGGATTTTGCCGTACGAACATTTCACGAGTGTGCCGTGAATATGAGGAATCCGGTAAAATATCAAATATCCGACATAACTGCGGCCGGAAAAAGATTATGCAAGAACAGGGCCAACGACGACTCAAGAGAGTCGTTCAACGTGACGGAAGTGCAACCCTTTCGCAAACTGCTGCACATTTCAATGCTGGGCCATCAACAGATGTCATTGTGTTGAAGCATTCAACGAAAAATCATCGATATGGGCTTTCGGAGACGAAGGACCGCTCGTGTACCCTTGATGACTACACGACACAAAGTTACACGCCTCGCCTGGCCCGGGACACCGACGTTAGACTGTTAATGACTAGAAATATCTCGCCTGGTCGAACGAGTCTCGTTTTCAAATTGTATCGAGCGGATGGACGTGTAGGGGTATGGCGACAACTTCATGAATCCATGGACCCTGCTGAGGGGACTGTTCAAGCTGGTTTAGGCTCCGTAATGGTGCGGGGCGGGTGCAGTTGGAGTGATATGGGACCCCTGATACTTCTAGATACGATTCTGACAGGTGACATGTACGCAATCATCACCTTCATCCATTCATGTCCATTGTGCACTCCGACGGTCTTGCGACACCCCATACGTCCATAATTGCTACAAAGTGGCTCCCGTAACACTCTTCTGAGTTTAAACAGTTCCAATGGCCATCAAACCCCCCAGATATGAGCATTACGGAGCAAATCTGGGATGTCTTGCAACGTGCTGTTCATAAGAGATCTCCAATCTCTAGCACTCTTACGGATTTATGGACAGCCTTGCAGGATTCATGGCGTCCGTTCCCTCCAACACTACTTCAGACGTTAGTCGAGTCCATGCCACGTCGTGTTGCGGCATTTCTGCGTGTTCGCGGGGGGCCCTGCACAATATTAGGCAGGTGTACCAGCTTCTTTGGCTCTTCAGTGTATATTGAGAGTTCTCATCCCTCTCTTCTGTCACACTCATTCATTTGTAAAGGCTTGTGACGATAGATCCGAAGAATGCCTCTTTTTGTGGAAATAGCTACTGGACCGGTGAACGTCCATCATACAACGGATAAATAGTGAAGGGTAAACGGTGACGACACCAGGATTCTGCCTAACGGAAGAGAGCTGTACCGACCAAAAAATCCACACGGAAATGCTCAATGAAATGTCGCGCTCTTCCCTGTACTTCCGGGAAGGAACGTGCAAAGCTGAGATAGGACCGGCTTTGGCACGCACGCGGCCCGGTCAAACTGCACACGTAAACTTTGGCACGCCGTGGTCAGCCCTGATTTCGCTGATGGAATACACATAAATATACTAATACTATGGTTCCACACGTGTAAACGATAATAAGGTATGAATGATCATTTGTCAGCAGGGATTGGTTAGATTAAGGAAACACAAGATGAACGTGTAAGTGCTCACACACAAATATTCAAACTCACGGAGCATTCGAAAGCAAAGTTCACTTATTTCCATAAATAAACGAATCATCAAAGCCAGCTCGTGACTCAAATCGAAAAGAATCATGAAAGTTGACTGGGCATACGATGCATGAAGTGGAAAGTGGCCGTTTAACGCTCGAATTCGGTTCGATCTGAATTTACGTAAAACGTTACTGAAATCACCACTCGCGAGAATTCTGCACTGCTCCTAACGATAGAGTTTAATCGTTATAGAGAATCCTCAAAAATCACTGTTCACGTTTGTATAGAAACAGCACGTCATACTTACTTGATAACGGAGCAGCGGCTGCTGCTGCCATTCGACTCGTGTGTCCCCAGATAAGCTATGTTTAAAATCTAAATTACCTTGCCTCTTCAGATTCCAGTGCTCCGCCAATTTAGTTTCCTCTGTCTCAGAAAATTCTCTCTTGGACCACCTCAATGCTGCCACTTCATATCCCGCTTTAAGTTTTTTATGTAATGTGGATTCATTACATTGGGCCTTTTAGTTGCATTTGTAATTGAAGATCCATTTCCTATTAACTTCTTAGCCTCCTCTTACGCTTTAGAGTAGTTTCTCTATCATGAAGCTGAACTAGTCTTATTCATACTGAATAAGTCTGAGAAATTATGAGCCGGCCGGATTGGCCGTGCGGTTCTAGGCGCTACAGTCGCAGGTTCGAATCCAGCCTCGGGCATGGATGTGTGTGATGTCCTTAGGTTAGTTAGGTTTACTTAGTTCTAAGTTCTAGGCGACTGATGACCTCAGAAGTTAAGTCGCATAGTGCTCAGAGCCATTTGAACCATTTTGAGAAATTATGAACTACAAATTAAAGTTCATTAAATATGTTAAATAAACCTACGTGTTCAGTACTAAAACTGAAGAACCAAATCACAAACATTTTGCGGACATTTGCCCCAGCTAGTCAATAGGATCTTCGCTCCGTGGTACTGATTTCTGAACCTCTGGTATCAGCTGTCATATACAACAACTTGTTAAATTAAAAGCTAAGCTTAAGGCGTGAGTTAGGTTGCGAGGTATTCGTAATTCTTTCGGAATCTTTGTAACAGACATACAGCCATCAATTACATGGCAAAACATATCGAAAGTTACAAAAAACTAACTCGCGTTACGCCTCGAAAGCTTCAAAGCGCAAACCACTAGCACAACACACCTGATTGTTCCATCATAAAAACTCTCAACTGAAGATGCAAGTCTGGCACACTGCACTCACAAGTAGGAAGAACACTAGTTTCTGATCTTTTCCCTGTGTGCACTTTTGCCCACGCCTACCCTATTGTGCTGATTAACAGTTGTATTTAAGATGAAAGTAAACACACAAAATTTAGGTTCCCGATGTGATCTCCTTCTCTAGCATGGAAAATATGAGCAAGTGAGCACGTCGAGGCAGAGAAAAAATACTCTGCCGAACTTGGCTGAGGCGTTTTAAAAATATACTGTTCCTTACAAAAATGACTTGCGCTAATGCAATAGCTGGAATGAACCTTTCACACTGCAATGGCGTGTGCATTATTTTGAAATTTCCTCACTGTTAAAAGCTGTGTGACAGACGGGAACTCGAATACGTAGCCTTACCTTTTGCATGTGGTGCTTATGCCGGCTTAGCTACCCAGACAAAGGCATGACAAAACAAACAGATGCAACAACCAATTATAGCACCACTGGGTGGCAGTTTCTTTGCAAAGACTTAGGTTTGCCTTTTTAATGCCAGTGCAAAGTCATGTTCAGGGCAAATGTCCCAAGAGCGACCCCCACATAACAAGAGACAAGGCCAGAATCTCCTCTCCAGACTGGAGTCTGAATCAGAAGACCAAGTTTCTCCACTCCCTCCTTTCCGTCAAACCCCAGTAAACTCGCCAAAAGCACTCATGCAACTGCCCCCTAAAGCTTTTTGTGCCAATCACAAGACTCCACGAGCTCCACGTCTCCCCTCTAATTCATCTGCTCTACCCACTGGCCAATCCCAATCGAAGTCAATAACATTCTTTTCTTTCCTGGACAAACAGCCAATTGCTGACTTTAAATTCCAGTGCAGGGGGAGAAGTCATTTTGCTCCCGAATGGCTTTACCCTCGCCACTTTAGGCAGCATGTTTTGAGTTTCTGTTTAGGCCTAAAGGGAACAACGTATTTAACGGATTTATCCCAGAGAATATCTGGGCAGGCTGGACGTTGCAGCATGTCCGAGCAGAGGCCTTGGTTAAACTAGGAGAAGTACTTTTGTGTCCCAACATACACTCCAGGAAATTGAAATAAGAACACCGTGAATTCATTGTCCCACGAAGGGGAAACTTTATTGACACATTCCTGGGGTCAGATACATCACATGATCACACTGACAGACCCACAGGCACATAGACACAGGCAACAGAGCATGCACAATGTCGGCACTACAGTGTATATCCACCTTTCGCAGCAATGCAGGCTGCTATTCTCCCATGGAGACGATCGTAGAGATGCTGGATGTAGTCCTGTGGAACGGCTTGCCATGCCATTTCCACCTGGCGCCTCAGTTGGACCAGCGTTCGTGCTGGACGTGCAGACCGCGTGAGACGACGCTTCATCCAGTCCCAAACATGCTCAATGGGGGACAGATCCGGAGATCTTGCTGGCCAGGGTAGTTGACTTACACCTTCTAGAGCACGTTGGGTGGCACGGGATACGTGCGGACGTGCATTGTCCTGTTGGAACAGCAAGTTCCCTTGCCGGTCTAGGAATGGTAGAACGATGGGTTCGATGACGGTTTGGATGTACCGTGCACTATTCAGTGTCCCCTCGACGATCACCAGTGGTGTACGGCCAGTGTAGGAGATCGCTCCCCACACCATGATGCCGGGTGTTGGCCCTGTGTGCCTCGGTCGTATGCAGTCCTGATTGTGGCGCTCACCTGCACGGCGCCAAACACGCATACGACCATCATTGGCACCAAGGCAGAAGCGACTCTCATCGCTGAAGACGACACGTCTCCATTCGTCCCTCCATTCACGCCTGTCGCGATACCACTGGAGGCGGGCTGCACGATGTTGGGGCGTGAGCGGAAGACGGCCTAACGGTGTGCGGGACCGTAGCCCAGCTTCATGGAGACGGTTGCGAATGGTCCTCGCCGATACCCCAGGAGCAACAGTGTCCCTAATTTGCTGGGAAGTGGCGGTGCGGTCCCCTACGGCACTGCGTAGGATCCTACGGTCTTGGCGTGCATCCGTGCGTCGCTGCGGTCCGGTCCCAGGTCGACGGGCACGTGCACCTTCCGCCGACCACTGGCGACAACATCGATGTACTGTGGAGACCTCACGCCCCACGTGTTGAGCAATTCGGCGGTACGTCCACCCGGCCTCCCGCATGCCCACTATACGCCCTCGCTCAAAGTCCGTCAACTGCACATACGGTTCACGTCCACGCTGTCGCGGCATGCTACCAGTGTTAAAGACTGCGATGGAGCTCCGTATGCCACGGCAAACTGGCTGACACTGACGGCGGCGGTGCACAAATGCTGCGCAGCTAGCGCCATTCGACGGCCAACACCGCGGTTCCTGGTGTGTCCGCTGTGCCGTGCGTGTGATCATTGCTTGTACAGCCCTCTCGCAGTGTCCGGAGCAAGTATGGTGGGTCTGACACACCGGTGTCAATGTGTTCTTTTTTCCATTTCCAGGAGTGTAGATCACTTCAGAGCCACCATAAATGTTGCGTTCCATTCTAAAATTGTTCTGAAGCCTTGAGGCTTCCCAAAAAACTCGGCAGGCAGATGGACAACACCACCTAACGGCTCCCTCGATAGTGTCTGGTCCAAGGTGAACATGGAAACTGGCGAATTTTTATGGCCGCCATCTATTTACACAATGGACGATTATGACAGTGTTGAAATATCCTGGTGGGAGATCTACTTCTCTTGTGCGTCCCTGTCCCTGCCACGACTTGAAGCACTTAACAGATAGATAAGGTAGGCAGTTTTTTTCGTCTCTTCGGTCGAAACCACTGTATACACAGAGGTGCGAGAAATTCTTGGGAACAATTTTCTGCACCCTGCAAGTGCTTCAAGATCGTCCTCTCCCTAATAACTGCACTTAGCTCCCAAGTCTCAAATATCCACTGCAAGATTTACTGTTAAATAACCATACTGGCTGCTTGTTCTCAACTCCAGAAAATATTTAAAGGAGAGCCACCATAAACATCCCACATGCATTAACAATGCATGTGCTCAGTCAGTACCTGTTCATGTTGATAACTTCCTGTCGTCTCACAAAAATGATATTTAGGGTGCAATAACAACATTAAAGGGTAGCCTTGAATATGAGAATAAGTGAGAAAGTGACTCGTCCACTCTCACTTTGTCTGGAAAGATACATACCTGAAATAAATTATGGCATAAGTAAGTGAGTGCAGTGTACAAAGAAAAACATAGATTTCAATGCTTGAAGTGTGTGAGCGAACTTTTAGCTCTCCTGACAAAATACACACAACAAAAAAGTTTTGCGTTACCTCGGTTCCGGGAGTTCCCGAACCTTTACAGAAAATTGGAATAGAGACCTACATAAACTTCATTTCCACGCTTTTTACTGCCAATGAAAACCACACATTGCATGTTGCACCATCATACAGCGGGACCATCAGAGGTGGTGGTCCAGATTGCTGTACACATTGGTACCTCTAATACCCAGTATAACGTCCTCTTGCACTGATGCATGCCTGTATTCGTCGTGACATACTATCCACAAGTTCCTCACTGTTGGTCCAAATTGCCTCTCTCCTCAACGGCGATTCGCCGTAGATCCCTCAGAGTGGTTGGTGGGTCACGTCGTCCATAAACAGCCCTTTTCAATCCATCCCAGGTATGTTGGATAGGGTTCATGTCTGGGGAGCACGCTGATCACTCTAGTCGAGCGACATCATTATTCTGAAGGAAGTCATTCACAAGATGTGCACAATAGGGGCACGAATTGTCAGCCATGAAGACGAATGCCTCACCAATATGCTGCCGATATGGTTGCAATATCGGAGGATGGCATTCACGCATCGCACAGCCGTTACGGCGGCTTCCATGACGGCCATCGGCGGACGTCGGCCCCACATTATGCCACCCCAAAACAGCAGGGAACCACCACTTTGCTGCACTCGCTGGACAGTGTGTCTAAGGCGTTCAGCCAGATTTTGTTTCCTCCAAACACTGCCTAGTTGAAGGCAAATGCGGCACTCATCGGTGAAAAGAACGTGATGCCAATCCTGAGCGGTCCATTCAGCATGTTGTTGGGCCCATCTGTACCGAGCTGCATGGTGTTGTGGTTGCAAAGATGGGTCTCGCCATGGACCTCGGGAGTGAAGTTGCGCATCGTGCAGCCTATTGCGCGCAGTTTGAGTCGTAACACGACGTCCTGTGGCTGCACGAAAAGCATCATTCAACATGGTGGCATTGCTGTCAGGGTTCCTCCGAGCCATAATACGAAGGTAGCTGTCATCCACTGCAGCCCTTGAGCGGCCTGAGCGAGGCATGTCATCGACAATTCCTGTGTTTCTGCATCTCCTCCACGTCCGAACAACATCGCTTTGGTTCACTCCGAGACGCCTGGACACTTCCCTTGTTGAGAGTCCTTCCTGGCAGAAAATAACAATGCGGGCGCGATCGAACCGCGGTATTGACCGTCTAGGCACGGTTGAACTACAGACAACACGAGCCGTGTACTTCCTACCTGGTGGAATGACTGGAACTGATCGGCTGTCGGATCTCCGCCGTCTAATAGGTGCTCCATAGTCATGGTTGTTTACATCTTTGGGCGGGTTTAATGACATGTCTGTGTCTGTGATACAATATCCACAATCAACTTCTATCTTCAGGACATCTGGGAACGGGGGTGATGCAAAACGTTGTTTGATGTGTGTATTAATTAGTCCATGTAATACCTCCGTTGATAGTCACTTTTGTCGAGTCACAATGCCAGCGGTCCAGGACGAGGGGAAGCTGGACCTCACAGTGTGAGTGCCACAGACGCATTGTGCAAACACGCAGGAGATAGCCTGGCGGAAGCCCTCACCTCGCTGAAGAAGGGACACCTTGGGAAGAGCCTGACCCAATGCGAAACGTGCAGATAACTTACAGACCACTGCAGACGCTGGGATGTAGCGTACACATAAAACGCCAAGAATTCGTGCGGTGAGTATGTGTGCAACTAAAGAACTGCGGGAAGAGTCAGCCTGCTTAAAAAACGTTTCCGGGCAATAAGGAGGTTGCTTATAAATCACGAACGCCACCAGATCCTTAGATGAAGCACAAACATGAGACTGTCGAGGCCTCACGCAGACATAGCTGTTACTAAGAAATGTTGTGTAGCTGCTTTCACAGCAACTAAGGAACGTAAGATAACTCCGGAACAATTGCGACCAACGATGGGCACAGCCTTGACAGTGAAAACGTGGGAAAGACGTCAGTTCTCGAGTCACACACCAGAAAATTTCCAAACTGCACTTGGAGGTATGGTCAGGAAACGGCCATCAATCATTGGACGGCACCGCAAATGTAGTCCGCCGTTGACAACGCCGAGAGGAGGGAAATTTCAAGGAATCGTTGAGCCTAGCAGAGTGATGAGAAGTTGTAACACTCCCGGGAGTACGGATGGGTGGGGTTGTACCTTGTACTGGTTGTCGTTCCGACCGTGCGCCCTGTCCACTCCACGTAATTCCGCGGCGGTCGTATTGTTCTGCTCCACACTGCTGCTGACTTGCCTGAAATTATGTATGTAATATGCAAGCAAGTTAGGGGAGCCACTCAACGTCAAAGCACAACACTGTCCTACGTCTGGTATGAACATCTGTATTCTGAGACAATAAGAAATCATTGGTTGCACTGCTTACAGTCTAAGTCATAAGTTTTGATCTCAACTTCTAGGTGATTGTCTGTCGACCAAATCACTTGGACGAACGTACGCGTAACCGAACGCTGCACGGACGATTGGTGATAAATTTAACTTTGTGATCAGTGTTAAAATTTATTACTAGTGTCAAGGAGGACTGGTACCAAAAATCTGTGTATGCGTGGCGAGCGTAAGAACTTTCGTTCGATTATTCGGCTTTCGCATTATCAACAATCGTCAGCGCCGCGTTCGGTTACGCGTACGTTCGTCCAAGTGATTTGGTGAACTGACTGCCCAGTGAAGCGTTAATCCTGCAGTGCGAGGAGGATTTGGTTCGAGCCGGAGGTGGTTCTTTTACACTCTGGGTTATTTTTTCGTACCATTACTTGTGTCCACTCCCTCTATTTACTGTGAACAAGTAACAGGGTGTTTACTTCAACATTCTCGGTGCCCTTTCTGTAAATCTTCCTGATGAACGTGCTGCGAAGACTCTTGTCTTCCTAGAAGACAGCTGTTCACAAAGCTCCATATACATTCCTAGTCTGATGAACACTCACAAGGAAACATTACCAACTTGAGCACATGCTTTAAAGGGACAAAAAGCACACATGCAAGATATCAGCCCATAAATGTATACAGTGAGGAAAATTTTGGCCATAATTCTGAAAGTTATGATCTTCTTAAAGTACTTCTGTTTGTCACTCACTTCAGCCCATTGGAGCCGCCTGATGCTCAACTGCAAAGTACTATTCAGCGGAATGATTAAGAGATTTATTTATTTATTTTATTTATTTATATTTGGCTTTGAGCAGTAAAGACCGTACAGCCAACAACAGTTACAAAAGTGCCACATTAACCTAATTGTGTTGTACACAATAGAACAATACAAAGAGCATGATGTATAAACGTAAGTTCTGTCGTACGTCCGACGTTTGTATCTGCACAGTGAGTGTACTAATGTGTGCAAACTTAGCTTACCACTTAGCGCGCAAATGGACAAAACATCTGAACTGTCTTCTCAAGACCAGGGTGTCAAACAGACATTCTAAATAAATATGACCCTGGCCCTGTAAGGCAACTAATATCAGGTGCGGATCATAACAAAAATCATTAGAAATGCTGCTGTCACGTAACCAGAATGGATGAATTAGTAAAAGCGAAAGTTTGGGGTCTATTCTAGGAAGACAAAACAGCTATTTCCATTATTATTCCACATATAATATATCAACCGTGCTTTCAGGGGTCGAGTGATAAACAACAGTCATGTTCAATTACTTTTGACACTCAATAACAAATTATTTAATTCTTGGACACATTGAAATGACGACTATTAAAATCGTTATCTCTACACATGACAATTTTTCATCACTGGAAAGACTGATTATTAAAAATCCTCATCAGCTCATTTAAAGCTATGTTGTCATAGCTGGTCAATGCACTGAGTTGGTGGAGAATAAATTTATTTATGAACCAATGAAAAACTCTCATGTACTCAGTGTGAGGGTAGTTTAGTATCCTAGCTTTTGATATTCAATGGCCAAAGCATACGCAAGTTGGAATGAGCAATATCTAGACTCAACATTTACTGTGGCCTCATACAGGATGGTACTTTACCAAGCGGCATCTGCAATGGCGTTGTTTCTGTGCTGGATCTGAAACGCTAATTCCCTAGTCTGGCCTTGACTGAATTCACTCAGTCGCAACTTTCCTGCACTCCGTAGAACGTTAATCTTTCTCCAGTCAAAATAATGGCTATAGCACACTCGCTATGGGTTGGAGCAATGTGCACAATTTCTTTGCCAGCAAAAATTCCCTCAGGAATAATTAGCTACTGCTTTGCTATCTGTCGCCACGATATGTGAAGCGTATCGTCCTCACTTCACAGAAAGTAAAGCTCTCAACGCCTTCGCTTATTTCCACACAACTGTGCAGTCCGCCGTGAGACGAGAGAGAGACAGAGAAATTTTAAGTCTCAAAATGCTTTTATATAATGGGGATCTCCCCACCGTGTCGCGTCTGTGTCGCCAAGTATGGCTTCAGCCAATCACTGTCTCCCTAGAGGTGAATAAATTTCTATTTTTCTTGCTGGGTCGCAACCTAGCCGTGTTAATGATGTGCAGCCACTTACCCTAAGTCCCAGCCTTATTTACATTAAAAGGAATAATATATTGTTCTGGCCTTATCTCTTTCTGCGCTGAAGCTAGCTGTTCTCTTGCTAAATGGGAGTTTTACAATATCATTAACCACCAGCTCAGTTCGTCCCCAAAATGCGTTTCGCTTTAACTTGTTTGTTCCATGCCATTGTCCGTATTGGTAGAGATTGTTTTGTTAGTTTTCGATAGAGGAGAGTAACTGCAATTGCCTTTCGTTGATATAACGTAATTATTATTTTCTGAGGATCTCATACTGTTCGTCCTGTCGTTATGGATCAAGCTCATGTAAGGTCCATAAAATCCAGATGCCTTCTTAATGTACAGTAAAAACACTACAAGAGAAACACCAGTCACAAATACCAACTTAACATCAGTGCAATTTTCACAGTCGAACAATGATAAGAGTGTGAGGCACAAAGGTAAGTTCGTCATTAAATTAAAAGAAAACACAAAATTATGACCCAGATTGCAAATTGGGCCAGTTCCAGAGGAGAATGACATCTACGGCAACTTGTAACCGACAGCTGGACAAATGTGTCGTTTACAAAGATAGGTAATTAATGCAAAGAAAAAAAACACAAACAGATGTCCAAATTTTCGAAGCGGCCTGGTGCCATGGGAGGACAAGATCCACACAGTTTGTACATCAAACCCATCTACAGGCACCTTTTAAATATTTCACGAGCAAATAATACTTACATATGTCGAACTAGTGAAGTAAAGCAGTTATACTTGTAGAGGGAATAGACCCTTGCAACAAATTTTTTGTACAAGACCGCCTGTACAGCCGAGCACTTGGTACATGTCAATATGACATGATTCAAATCAGCCACCGCCTTTGTGTCCTGATCGTAATGACAAGAGGCGACGATTTTCAAGCGATATAGATGGACAGAGGAACACCCGCGTCCCAGCCTCATGTGGATAAGAGAGGTCACGTGACGTCTACTAGGCTTCACCGAGGTGAACCATGGTCGACGGGAGACGTCAGGTTGTACGACCGCCAGGTGGCCGACCTTTTAGTGCTTTGTTACATGCCATTCATAATTCTAGTTGTGGTAAGCAGCTTATTTGACTGCTGTGTTTAAATCCTTGTAAGAGACGGGTATTGGGCAGAACTCACCTTCCATAATGCCCCTATCAGCCAGATGGTCAACGATTTCATTGGGACGAAAGCCTTGAGGCTGTTTTAACCAAAGTAAAAGAGCTTCAGTGCCTAACGTCCGTGTCTCTATTATGACATCTAAGATGTATTTGTTAGTCTGTTTGTTGTAGTTTCTGCAACGCACTTCGGTAGTCTGCGTGGCATAATAAACAGCATCTCTGACGGCCAGTAAATTCACCGTGTAGATAGACGATTCAGGTGGCAGAGCAAACACTTGGTATGTGTCGCTAGAGGGGCTGAAGGGGCCGTATTCCACACCTGCCTCACTTCTAGAGCCATCCGTATGGATGCAAGCATTCTATGGTCAATGTGGGTTGAGGAAGTGTTCCAGGCTGTGATTAATGTTCATTGTTGTTCTGAAATCGAGTAACAAGCAGCTGGAGTGGAAAAAGTACCAAAAAGAAAGCGAAAGCTAGGAAGCTCCGAATTTTGTAGATCTTGCAAGACCATACTGGACTTGCGGTACGTTTTGGAAGACGACAGGCGACTCTAAGTTACTAACGTGATAGCAATCACTTTAAATAGTAAATCTTCTTCTTGCTTCTTCTTGACTGTCTGTCCCATACGTGTGCTAAATTGATTGTTCTCATTGTGTTTGTTGTTGATAGCCTGCATTTGAGGATATCACACTTATCAGGATGCAAATGAACTTGAATGCTGAAATACTGTCAATGAAATCGTGACCCTGTCATTATTTTGTAAAATGTTGATGGGTGATTAATGTATCAACACACGATTAATTTGTTATACTATGTGGGTGCGGCTGAGAACAAATGGTGAGACTGTGATCTTATTTGCCCTAACAAGCTAGAGCAGCAATACAGTACCTCTTTTCTCGATGCGCGATGCTGCCTCAGGTGTAGGTAGTGGTTCAAGAATTTACGGAACAGCAATGTGCGGCGTCTGTAATTCCCATCGTTGGCACAGAATATGCAGAGTAGCGGCCAGCGATCTGTTAGACGGATCACAATTACTCTCTCGGCAGATTCAAACGTGTGACACTCCCATTTGACAGTCACCACCATGGACCAATTTGACTTACTTATACGGCGGTGTGCACCAGATCAAACGTCAAAGCGACAGGCCAGTCCCGAAATAAGACTGCTCTCAGCACAGCGAATATCTGAGATGACTGAGGTCTAAAGTATAGGCACAGCTAAGCCCTCACCAAAAGCTCTCCAGTAAAGCCTAGTGCTACAGTGGAGCCATGCTCAGAACAAGTGTCCCAAGTGCATCCCAAAAAAATGGTTCAAATGGCTCTGAGCACTATGGGACTCAACTGCTGAGGTCATTAGTCCCCTAGAACTTAGAACTAGTTAAACCTAACTAACCCAAGGACATCACAAACATCCATGCCCGAGGCAGGATTCGAACCTGCGACCGTAGAGGTCTTGCAGTTCCAGACTGCAGCGCCTTTAACCGCACGGCCACTTCTGCCGGCAAGTGCATCCCACTCATAACAAAAGTCGAGACCAGTTTCCTCTCCACACAGGAGTCTGAATTAGAGGATTTGCTCCAGACAGCAGTCTGAATAGGAAGACCAAGTATCAGCTCTCCTCACTTCCCATCAAACCTCAGTGAACACCCCCCTCAAGGGTTTCATGCCAATCACAAGTCTCAACGAACTCCATGTCTCTCCTCTAACTCATCTGCTCTACTCATCAGCCAGTCCTAATCAGTGTTCACAATATTCTTTTCTTTTCAGGAGAAGCGGCCAGTCCATGACTCACAAATTCCCGAGCAGAGAGGAGGAGACGCTATGCTCGTGACTTGTATTTTTTCCACGGCCGCTTTAACCAACATGTTATTTTGAGTTTCCATAAATCTCGAAAGTGAACAACATATTTATCATGGGTGGATAGCCTGAAGGCTATGGTGCATCTGACCAGGGGCCCCAGATAAACCAAGAGAAGTGATTTTGTGTCCCAACATAGATCGTTTCAGAGCCACAATAAATGTTGCTTTGATGGCCGGAGCTTCCCAAAAATACTCTGCAGACCATGGGGTGGCACCACCTGACTGCCCCCTCGATAGTGTCCTGTCCACGGTCAACATAGAAACACGTGAATTTTTACGGCCATCATCTTTGGTCACAAAGGCCGTTTACGATGCTGTTGTAACGTGTTGGCCAGAAAACGTAGATTTCTCTCACACCACGCCCTCTGTTGTGGCAAGAGGCGCCTAACAGGTAGGTCCAGGTGGGCCATGTTTCCGCACTGGCGAGCGGCGCATTGTCCGTACACTGTGGGAGAACTTATTGGGCTCAGCATTCTGTCCCCAAGAAGTGTTTCGAGATGTTCCTTTCCCTAATAGCTGCAAAAAACATTCAAGCCCAAAGCGTTCATCACAAGATTTAATGTTACATGACCAACTGCCTCCTTGTTCTCAGCTCCAGAAAAATACTGTACAAGGAGAGCCTCCATGAGGACCTCCCATGCATCAACAACAACAACGTACATACTTCCATCAATGCCTACTTATGCTGATAATTTCCTCTTGTCTCAGAAACCTGGGCGAAAATCAACATTAAATTGTCCCCTTGAATTTGGAGAATAGTGAGAGAGTGACTCACTCTCTCTGAAACTAGCGGTAAAAGATGTTTCCATTTCTCAAAGCAGCAAAATGGTAACAGATTTCAGTTCGTCCTTTGTCTCTGGCGTGACTGCCTGAGCATCCAGAATTGAGCCATTGCCTTGTGGGAGCCAAAATCAAATACTAAAGACTGATGAAAGACAGAATTATCTGACAAGACCCACCGACGTATGTTGAGCGGTATTGCAGTTGCTTCCACTAACAGTGCATTGGTGAGCGTTGATTTCATGGCTCAAAATGTTAAAATGTGTGTGAATTCCTAAGGGACCAAACTGCTGAGGTCATCGGCCCCTAGACTTACACACTACTTAAACTAATTTAAACTAACTTATGCTAAGGACAACAAACACACCCTTGCCCGAGAGAAGACTCGAACCTCCGACGAGAGGGGCTGCATTCATGGCTCAAAGAACAAGATGAAGCACCCAACAGTGGTGGATATTGAGCTTGTGTAAGGGTGTTTCGTTTCATTGCCATAGACGATGCTGCCGTAATCGAAGACCTTATACAGAGTTTAAAGGTTCGTTGGCTCCACTCCCCACTGAACTCTAGCAAGCATCCGAGATATATTAGCAGTGCGTTCCACCTTGTCTGTGAGGTATGATCATGACATGTCTCTGTCAGTTTGTAATCAAAGTAGACGGCAAGTAGCTTAGTACGTGACTGAGTTCAGTCGAGAAGTAATTGCGTCGTTCTGTCGTGAATATAATCACTGTAGATTTTTCGGGCAACAATGAAGTTCGCGTTGCTAAACTCAGTGAGCGAAGAAATGATAGTGATTCGTTTATTGTGTCAAAGTTCACGGTTTGCAATCTGTAGCTGGATACAAGATATATTTTTGCTTTGAATATTTTTATAGCGATTCACAAATGCAATGTAAATGAATGAAGCGAACTAGTGTGCAGTGAAAGAACTAGCGTAGCGCTATTAGTAACTTTGCTGCTGTGTGTTATTTTTATACATTTGAAAGGTAGCACTGTCAAAGGAAGGTACATTTGCAGAAGATGCACTTTTGTTGTAACTAGAAAATCATTAACTTTATTTCTGAATTATTCTCCAGTTGCCTATGTCCACTGGTTTTGATTTTGAGGCATATTTATAGCCGCAGAATATCAGTACAAGAATATTGTTGAAATAATATTGGACATATTATAGAGGTTGTCGCTCCTAGTAGTCGTACGGCGATTTTTCTCCAGTGTTTCGGCAGATAACTGCAACTTCATATTTGCAATGTCTAGCTCGAATCAACAGAAACAAACTCTACCCTTCACGTTTCTCGTGCGACGCTCGGTGTTGACGGGAAAGCGTCAGTTTGTTTCCTGTTACGAACAAAATCATTTTTAATGCTGTATTTTACGAGTCCATGTGACAGAGCGGCCCCAAATACATACCTACATACATATATTAATCCTTGTTCCATAGATCATGTATACGGCATTTCGTAATGATGTGGAATGTGTCACTTTAACACAAGTTTCTTTTACACAAAATAATTAGTTAATTAATTTTTCTTTATTTATTTTCTTTTTACAGTTGCTACTTTATGTCTAAGAAATCGTCTATTGATTATAAGGAGTTGTCATTCAGGAATTCTTTTAATTTGCTTTTAAATGTTGGTTGGCTATCCGTCAGACTTTTAATACTATTTGGCAAATAACCAAACTTTTTGGCGGCAGCATAATTCGCTCCTTTCTGTGCCAATGTGAGATTTAATCCAGAATAGTGAATATCATCCTTTCTTCTAGTGTGGTAGCTATACACTTCGCTGTTATTTTTTAATTGGAATGGGTTATTAATGACAAATTTCATAAGTGAATATATGTATTGCGAAGGTACTGTGAATATCCCGAGTTCCTTAAATAAATGCCTGCAAGGTGATCTTGGGTGGGCTCCAGAAATTATTCTGATTACACGCTTTTGTGCAATGAATACTTTCTCTCTTAATGACGAATTACCCCAAAATATGATGCCATATGAAACCAGTGAATAAAAATAGGCATAGTAGGCTCATTTACTGATATGATTATCATCAAAATTTGCAATAAACCTAATAGCTTAAGTAGCTGAACCTAACCATTTCAGCAGACCATCAATGTGTTTCTTCCAATTTAATTTCTCATGAATGCATACATCCAGAAATTTTGAGTATTCTACCTCAGCAACAGACTTTTGCTCATAATCTATATTTATCAATTGTGTTATGCCATTTACTGTACAGAATTGTATAAACTCTGTTCTCTCAAAATTTAGTGAGAGTCCATTTGCAGAGAATCACTTAATAATTTTCTGAAAGACGTTATTTGCAATTTCTTCAGCTGCTTCTTGCTTCTTGGGTGTGATTATTATACTTGTACCATTAGCAAGAAGAACTAACTTTGCATCTTCATGAATACAGAGTGGCAAGTCGTTAATATATATTAAGAACAATAAGGGATCCAAGACTGAACCCTGTGGGACGCCATTCTTGATACCTCCCCAGTTAGAGGACTCTGCTGGTTTTTGTAGACTATTTCTACTGTTAATTTCAACATTCTGCATTCTTCCAGTTAAGTATGAATTAAACCATTTGTGCACTGTCCCACTCATACAACAATACTTAAGCTTATCTAGAACAATTTCATGATTCACACAATCAAAAGCCTTTGAGAGATCACAAAATATCCCAACAGGTGATGTTCGGTTATTCTTGTATGATATTCATATGTATCAACAGCGACATTGAAACACGAGGAATAACCAGTATTCCAGGAACGATTAAGGAGTGCTACATACATGACAGTAGCACTCAGGGGCCAGGGCGATGTTGTCGGTGCTGGAGTACTGATTATTCTTCGTCGCTAATATCCATGGTATCGATTCGCGTTGCCGACTCTGATGTGGCACCAAGATCTCTGGGAGATACCACATACCTGAAGAAACATGTTGACTCCTTCCTCGCCGAAATGACATCATCATCAAGACCTTAGGCGATGTTACACTGTTTTAGTGCGATATTTTGTTGGGTGACAGATTTTTTTTTTGTGCTATGCTCCGTTAACGCGAGATAGCAACAGGTCCTACCTCTCGACCCTTTAATGTAATACGCTGAGCAAAGAAAAAGGGACACAGCGGCGCTGAACACATCATTGTGGCGAGATATCCAGGGCCGAGCACACACACTGCCGCAGACGTCTCTTTAGAGCGCGGAAGCACAAACAAGGCGTGGTGTTTGCAGTAGGAACAAACGGGGCAGCGAGTGAGCCCTCGGTGCGCCGACGCGGTCTCCAAACAAGAGGATGCCGCCTGAATCAACAGGCTGCGGTGTGGGCCCCCGGGCAGGGAAGCGGGTCCTTTGAGGCAGCGTGGCGTGGCGTGGCGCACGCATCGACCGGCGCCGCTATCGACCAGCACCAGTATCGACCGCTCGCCGCTCAGCTCTGACAGTAGCAGCAGGCGGCCAGGAGACGCCAGACGCTCGCGGCGCGGCCTAGTTAGCGGCCGTTAGTCGCTGTCACTGATGACAGGTGCTGCTCGATGTACTGGTGGTAATCACTGCCAACTCCAGGCACATGTCGCAATATCGTCATGTACAGCGGCTGCGCAAAATCAGACGAGCATGTTACCTAAAATGACCTCTGCTATTAGATGACAGCGGCGCAGCTTGTTCGGGTCTTTATTCTCACAGGAAGTTTCTGATTATCCGGGTGCGCATTATCCAGTTTGGGGATTACGCATGCCATAGTTCGAGAATTTCTGAAAAAAAAGTAATCAAACACGTAGCCTGTTTTGTTCAATTTGTTTTGTTCAATTTTGCAGAGGAAAAGAATCCACCGAACAATTACAGTTTGCCTCCAGAATGAGATTTTCGCTCTGCAGCGAAGTGTGCGCTGATATGAAACTTCCTGACAGATTAAAACTGGGTGCCGGACCGAGACTCGAACTCGGGACCTTTGCCTTTCGCAAACAAGTGCTCTACCATCTGAGCTACCTAAGCACGACTCAGACCGAGTCCTCACAGCTCTACTTCTGCCAGTACCTCGTCTCCTACTTCCTGGCGTTCTGGAAACATCCCCCAAGCTGTGGCTAAGCCATGTCTGCGCAATATCCTTTCTTTCAGTAGTGCTAGTTCTGCAAGGTTCAAAGGAGAGCTTCTGTAAAGTTTGGAAGGTAGGAGACAAGGCACTGGCAGAAGTAAAGCTGTGAGGACTGGGCGGCGGTCGTGCTTGGGTAGCTGAGATGAAGCCGGCACAGTAGCTCAGGGTGTTCGGTCAGAGGGTTTAGCTATCCTCTTTAATAAAAAAACTCAGTGAACGGATCAACGAACAACCAGAATAAGTGTCATAGGACGTCCACCACGAACAAAGTCAACGAAAAAAAAAGAAGGACGGTAGAGCACTTGTTAGCAAAAGGCAAAAGTCCCGAGTTCGAGTCTCGGTGCGGCACATAGTTTTAATCTGCCAGGAGTTTTCAACTACAGTTTGTTTTCCTAACTTTATATGCAGGCAGTGTCGTCATCAGACACAAAGAGACGCATGAATTAAATGTACCATAACCGAATAAATCGTTAAAGTGTTGGAATTGGAGAACACTGACTCACAGTAACAACATATTTAATTAAATGTGTATATTAACCTGTTGACAGGAATATATTACCATATATTATTAAAAAGAGAAGCAATTGAGAAATGTGGTTGACGTGGTTAATGCACCAAAAAGTACATCTGTTCAGAAAAAGGGACGAGTGTGTCAATACTCAAGGCGTATTAAAAGTTTCCCATTATTAAAAGGAGAAAAAACACGTTTCCATGTTTTGGGACACTGACGAACGAGCTTGGTCGTTGTGCTGTGCTGAATTAACGCGCTTTACTTGTGAAGAAGATACCTATTACAAGAGTTGGACCGTTGAGTTTTAGGCAGTAGTAAGTCAAGTGGTGGGATATAGAGAATTACATACCGTGTGCGGTAACTAGCCGAGTACTGGGTGTTGCCCTAGTATGTATTTAGTTCAATCTTCCATTAGTCTGCCCTTTAACTCTCCATCTTCTCCTCCGTCAATCTGTTCCCACCTCGTCCTTTCCCCTCGCTGTTCACTCATCTCCTCATTGTTCCCTCTCTCTCCATATTATCACGCTAGTCCCAGTAAGAAGCACATAGTTCTGCCCCCAACAGTCTTTTTTACAATTTGTGACTAATATGTGTACAAAATTTGATTGAAATCGTTCATGGGGTTTAGGATGAGCGTTCTACCCTTGTCTTTGCCCACATGCACACATGTTAAATGTATCTCAAAAATAATTACAATATGGCACATGTATTTCTACACATATTTCAAATGCATGTGTAAGCGAATTTCACTCTGCAGGTTCATTTTCACACAGCACAGTGTTTATGATATCATGCCTCGTTAATTTTTGATAAACCGTGATATAGTTTTACAGGTAGATCCAGTGTTATAGGAGGCTACTATCTGCAAAATGTGTTGTGAATAGAGTTAGTAGTAAAGAATTAATAAATTAAAAGGTCATGTCTGATGCGGCTGTTTTTCACGCATCTCAGTTTTTATGGCACCATAACTCCGGAACTATGTACCCTACAATGATATGTTATTGTAGGTACAACCAACGGCACATGCAGATAATGTCTGCGAAATGTGTTGCGAATAGAGTCAGTAGCAAAGAACTACTAAATTAAAATGTCAAGCATGATGAGGCAGTTTTTCACGCATCTCAGCATCTGACGTCATATCACCTGAACCATGTATTGTACAATGATATATATTCATATACAAAGATATAGATTCTGCGGCAGATGTACATACTGTCCGCGAGTAAAGTTACTCGCAATGGAGTACTAAATTTAAACGTTTTACATGATGTGGCAATTTTTCACACACTTCACAATTTGACATCACATCTTCTGAACTATGTGTTGTAGATTTATATATTTTCGTAGGTACATTCAGCCGCAGATGTGGATATCGTCTGTGATAAGTGTTGCAAATAGAGTTAGTAGCAACAAAGTAATAAATTTAAACGTCTTGTTTGATGTGGTAATTTTTCATGCATTTCAGTGTTTATGACAAGAAGTAATAAATTAACACATCATACTTCGTGCAGCTTTCTTACCACATGAACAGCGAAAATGTAATAAGTGTAAACCTTTTTCTTTTATCATTTTGTGGGGACATCTGTGAGAGAAATTTGGGTGAAGATTAAAAATTATGTGTAAAGTTTGTCGCAAGACGCTAAATGTTCTCATTCTCAAATACTATATGGCCAAACCATGAGTATTCGCACATCGTGGGCTACACTGCTTGTCCAACCCCCACCCCCTCCGCCTCCTCACCCATCTGATAGGTGGGTGGTTCTTAAGTCCCACAGCAGTTAATTACAAACGTTAAGCGCTATATGTACCAAGTCTGCTTGAAATCAGTCCCGTGGTTAAAGAGGAGATTTGGAACATGCATACATACGTCAATTTTTATAATTTGTATGGTTATTTGTCGACACAAGAAGAAAGTGGCACTTACTTGGTTCTGTTGTAACATGTATACATGGAGTAGACCCTGGCAGAGTAAAGCCAGGTAGTTTTCTTGCTGGTATGACAGCCTTCCTGTTTAGGTAGGGGAGGGTATAGCCTCCACCTTGTGTGCTGTCCGTGCAGGGTCTCAAAAGGCCAATGATGTTTACGACATTCAGCACGCCAGTATTGTCTACCATGCAATCCCAATATTGAGCAGGACTGGAGGTATCCAATGGTGAGCACCGCGGGAGGCTGTGGAACGTAGTTGAACTGCTTAGTCCAGGAGTAACTCATAACAGTGCTACAGTCCCCGTGGTTTTGATACAAAACAGAACAGCAACTATAAACAAAGCAAACATTCCATTAAACAACAATAGTTACTGAAGTTGACATTTCGTCAGAAAGGAACCTAACGATGTAGCAGAGTGAGCAAGAACCGGCAGATGAATCAGTGAAATGCGTGGTGTCGTATAGGTTCGACTGTGTGGAAAATGTACATGAGGAGTACAATAATGACGATACGTGATTAACAGGTGAAAGTGATACCGAAGCAGGTGTCGAGCCATGCAGTACATTAGCCTTATTGAACAGGAAGCCACAAATCTCGTCTCCAGTTGAAACGTCCCCTTTGAACAATTATACAGGACTGTGCTTAACCTGACACACAATATTTTTAGCGCAATGCAATCTAACTTTCAGAAATCCCTACAAAAGAATGGCCCTGACTAACATTAACCTATGCATTTCACAAATCGCTTACCTCACAAAAATCTTGGTTACTCGAACTACTGCAATACAGCAAGCGCCACTACTGCCAGCTAAAAAAAACATTCAAACTACGGAAGGCACTAACTACTGATAGGCATAGTTAGCAAATGAAAGATTTTAATAGAGAACAAACACTGTATTTACCTTAATAGTCATAATATATATAGCAGTTCATGACAAATTACAAAACTCCGCCATCTCTCTCCCCACATCCACCACTGCTGGCGGCTCACCTCCAACTGCGCAACGCTACGCGCTGTTAACATCCAGCTGCCGCTGCCCAACACTACAATGGCAGACAACAATGCAGACTAGACACAGACTGCACACAGCACAGCCAGTGATTTTTATACAGAGGTGGCGTTACCAATAAGAAAACCTAAACAGCCTACTTACATAGCCCCCATGCTCCCCACAAAAAATTTTACAAATTGTTTTCGGCAGTGGCCAATAATGATTTGATAAAATTTTTCATAATTACAATAACAAAGATATCAAATGCACACACTTATTGATACAATGTTGGTCAAAAGCTAAAATTTTCTCACAGTCTGAGCAGTAAAAGAAAATGCACACGGAAGTAGTGGATTTCCATGCAGTCTTGAAGAAGTAGTGTTGTCCTTCCAACAGAAAGACAATGCTGACTCTTGACATGCAGACAAGTAATGGGCCACAACAGAGCAAACCCACAGCAGAGTCAGTCGAAATTTTGAAGAATATTGGTAGGTAGGTCATCACAGAGCAGACCCACTGTAGTCCTGGTAGAGATTACGGTATCGGTGGGCCACCAGAGGTGCAGACCCACTGCAGTCCTTGTAGAGATAATGGTATTGGTGGGCCATCAAAGATGCAGCCCCAATGTAGTCCTTGTAGAGATGATGGTATTGGTGGGCCATCAAAGATGCAGCCCCAATGTAGTCCTTGTAGAGATGGCCAGCAGCCATCTGTTGTGACTGTGCAGGTGCACAATCACCATCGAAGCTTCTTCTGCCCAACACTACAATGGCAGACAACAATGCAAACTAGACACAGACTGCACACAGCACATCCAGTGATTTTTATACAGAGGTGGCGTTACCAATAAGAAAACCTAAACAGCCTACTTACACAGTGAAATGTGGTAAAATCCAATCGCTGTCCAAGAAGCGAGTACTCATCATAATTACGTACATGGAAGATTATCTGCAGCATAGCCGAAAAACAATTGTGAACAGATTTCGAATGAGTCCGCAGCTGTATGACCTTGTAGTGTATAAGAAAAACGATGGATATTCAAGGGAGGACAAGGCGCACTTGTTAAAAAGTTTGGTATTTGTGCGTTTCAAGGATGTGCACGGTAGCAACTTACCACGCTACTCACATCGAACTGTGTACGACATACGTTACAGTGATTTCAAGGGAAGCAGTGGATGGTTCCATAACCTCAAATCGTGCTACTGAATTGGAAATTCAAAACAAAACATTAACTTAACCTGACGATGCACAGCCCAAAAATGTGTAGATGATATAAATAATTTTATCACATGATTACGTAAGGAATTTGTTTTTTGTAACACCCAAGAAGTTCGCCTTCGATCTTGATGTTGCAAACCTTTGTGATCACTGTGGCGCCTTATTTTTCATTCAGTGTTCATTTCTTGAATGTTAACGATGCTCATTTTGTGATGTATAATACATACTTCCCATAGAAGGTTGTCCTCTCATTTTATGTTGCCCATCTGATGCACGTGATGACTCATTAGCAAGTAATATTTCCTGTCATAATTGTTAACATAACACTTTCAAATGAGCCGTACTTACGATTGAAATTGCAACCTCGCACTGAAGGGGTCCCTTGGCAGTGTTGACCGTGTAAGACTGTCAAATTCTTCCCTTCTTGTAGCAGACTCCAAACTAATCAGTTAGTAAACTGGTAGTGGATAGTGTTCTTGGGTCTTGACTGTGCATATTATGTCGGTTTGCGTTACCACTGTTGGTGAATGACGCTTCGTCGCTAAATAGAACGCGTGCAAAAAATCTGTCATCGTCCCGTAAATTCTTTTGTGCCCAGTGGCAGAACTGTACACGACGTTCAAAGTCGTCGCCATGAAATTCCCGGTGCATAGAAATATGGTATGGGTGCAATCGATGTTGATGTAGCATTCTCAAGACCGACGTTTTTGAGATTCCCGATTCTCGCGCAGTTTGTCTGCTACTGATGTGCGGATTAGCCGCAACAGCAGCTAAAACACCTACATAGGCATCATCATTTGTTGCAGGTCGTGGTTGATGTTTCACATGTGGCTGAACACTTCCTGTTTCCTTAAATAAAGTAACTATCCGGCGAACGGTCCGGACACTTAGATGATGTCGTCCAGGATACCGAGCAGCATACATAGCACATGCCCGTTGGACATTTTGATCACAATAGCCATACACCAACACGATATCGACATTTTCCGCAATTGGTAAACGGTCCATATGAACACGGGTACTGTATCACGAAGCAAATATCGTCCGCACTGGCGGAATGTTACGTGATACCACGTACTTATACGTTTGTGACTATTACAGTGCCATCTATCACAAAGCGGAAAAAGTGGTCCAAATAAAACATGCATATTTATTTTTACGTACTACGTGAATATGTAATAAAAAATGGGGATTCCTGTTTAAAGAAACGCAGTTGATATTCGTTTGACCTATAGCAGCGCCATCTAGCGGGCCAACCATAGCGCCATCTGGTTTCCCCCTTCAAGCTAGACGAGTTTCGTTCTTTGTAGTTTTTTCGTTTCATGCTTATTTCGTAAGACATTTGGCCCGGTCACTATCAATGGACCACTCTGTATAGTGAGAATTCTACGTATGAGGGGACAAGTTGCGTTAGTGTTGATGTTAGTGCAAATGCGGACAGCTTGGAACCAACTGTTCAGTTCGACACCGCTAGTTTCATTAAGGTGATGTCTAGCTGCCTTTGCTTCTCTCCATCTGCCATGTTTAAACTGATCATTTGCGTACTGCTCTCATTCCTTGGTCTGGTTTTGATCGTAATGTAAATGACTTGCTGTTTCAGCTGTTGAGTGAATTGAAAAAACGCAAAGAACTAGCACAGATAAGTTGAATGAGTGTCAAGAATTTAGCGCAGTCGTCATCAATCTTTTTTGTTGAAAAGAGCCAATAGTGACATTGTGGGGCCGGGTTGCGTACCTACCGATCTTATTATTAATTCGTAATCAGATGAATTACCATGTTATAACCCCCCCCCCCCCCACCCCGTCCCCCCTTTATAGCAGCTATAGTAAGGGCGCGATAAATAGGGCGCCAGGTAACTACTGATTGTTAAAAGTAGTCACCATTCGAAAAACTTGGAGTAGACTGTTCTCTGTTTCACATTGCTATCCTCAGCGATCCAACAGTTGTATGGTCAAGTGTTGTCGGTTTTACTATGTATGCAAATAACATTCAATGTTAGTATTCTTCTACTCACTGCGTCACATTAGAACAGCCTCAATTTATTTAATGTTCCTTGCTGAAGATGGTCGTTTCTGCAATGCGCATTCATGAATCCACGTTACTCCCATGTCAAAATTTAAACCACAGCAGCTGATCGGTACAAGTCGCGCACGCATGTGTGTTGTCAGCGCCAGAAGACAAACAGTAAAATACGCCCTACCCCCCCCCCCCCCCCTCACATCCTAGTAACACTGCGGCGGCCGCCCCTTATCCCTCTCCCGCTGAGGTAAGCGGGCAACTTTACTTAGCTCACGGCAGAATTCACGAATCAACCAAACATCTTCCAATATTACTGCCTCTGTTAGTCTTTTTGTTTGTCGTGAGGAGGAAAGTGGTTCAAATGGCTCTGAGCAATATGGGACTTAACTGCTTAGGTCATCAGTCCCCTTGAACTTAGAACTACTTAAACCTAACTAACCTAAGGACATCACACACATCCATGCCCGAAGCAGGATTCGAACCTGCGACCGTAGCGGTTGCGCGGCTCCAGACTGTAGCGCCTAGAACTGCTCGCCACATCAGCCGGCGGTTGTTAGTTGATAAATTAATTTTCTCTTCTCTCTGTATATAGGATGAACGCTAATAATACCGACAAACTGCAGTGGCAGATTCCCGAGCGGAAATGGGAAAAAAGGCCCTATGAACATATGTCCGGGAACGCATCATTGCCATGGTAGATGGCGCCGACGATTGACTGTTCCTCTGACCTCGTACCGTGTTTTCCTTGAGCGTTGCATGCTGTGAGATTGAAGCAGCGAACTGTAAGCATCAGAATGGGGCAGTATTCATATCGGGATTAAGCCGAGATGGTGTTTTGAACGCCAAGCAGATGGAAACGGTCGAGAGGGAGCACGGCTATACCGAAATATGTACCCTCACAGTCACCAACCTCATCACACAACATTTCGAGCCTTTTTTTGGTGTTTGTGTGATGATGGGTCCTTTTACACAGACGAACGTACAGGGACATGGCGGACTGTGCATACACCAGAGGAGGATACTGAGATGAAGCCTAGCACAAGCTCCAGGCTTGTGGCCTTCCAACATGGTGTAAGCCAAAGTAAGATTATGTGTACCCTGCATGACAACAGCTACTATCTCTGTCACCTGCAACGAGTACAAGATTAGCAGCGGATTTCCCTATACGGGAAGAATTTTGTCGATGATTTTTGCTATGCATATCGTCCACATCTGGACACGTTCATAGGACATTTTTACTTCCATTTCCAGTCAGCAATCCGTTCCTCCAGTTTGTCGGTTTTATTGAGGTTCGCCCCGTATAAATTAAAGTTCCTTGCTGGCTTATGTATGCATGCACAGGCTAAAGTCAGGAGCTAGTCTGGGGTTTCTGATACAGTGTTTTGACTAAGAGTGAGTCATGACAAAGTCTCATATACATAATTTCTAAATCTTTTGTGGAACACCGCTATGAAAACGATGCCATCTCGCGGTATATCCCGCGGAACTGAAGACAGCAGCGAAGCTTGAGTAGAATCCCAGTCAGGCCTGGTGGTCTGGCACGTGCTCATGAACCGAAAGGTCGCGGGCTCGAACCGCTGGAAGCGAAACGTGGTCCAGATCCCAGATCCAGGGCTGGATAACTGGCAAGGCTGATGCAAGTTGGCGACATGAAGTGCAATTGAAAGACTAGCAGTCAGAAGATTATCCCCACGAAAATATTAGTAGTAGTCATAAACGGGGCGAACATCTTGTAAGGGTGCTGCAAGGTAGATTGTGCTGAGAAATAATTGTTAAGAAAAGAATTCGATGCGTCGTTCCGTTTCCAAGTCATTTGGCATTTAAGTCAGCCAGTCAGGCCTTTGAGCACACAAATTAAAGCTGCGCGTCAGATTCGATGTCGCGAAACGTGTTCTTTAAGAAATGGTTCAAATGGCTCTGAGCACTTTGGGACTTAGTATCTGAGATCATCAGTCCCCTAGAACTTAGAACTACTTAAACCTAACTAGCCTAAGGACATCACACAATATGAAACATCCCCTTAAAAATTAGTGAATTACTGTGCTTATAAATCCCTTACGTTATTTGATTTTCAAACAGCTGAGCAGAACTGAACGTACTCAAAAATTTCTCTCTTTACTTATACTCATCAACACTAAACTGACACACAATATTTTTAGCGCAACTCAATCTGACTTTCAATCATCCCTACAAAAGAATGGCCCTGACTAACATTAACCTATACCTTTCACAAATCACTTACCTCACAAAAATCTTCTTCACTCGGACTACTGCAATACAGCGAGCGCCAATACTACCAGCTAAATAAAAGATTCTAACTACTGAAGGCACTAAGTATATGATAGGCATAGTCAGCAAATGATAGATTTTGATAGGGAACAAACAATGTATTTACCTTAATAATATTCAAAAGTCATCATATATATATATATCAGTTCATGATATACAGTGTGATTCAAAAAGAATACCACAACTTTAGGAATTTAAAACTCTGCAACGACAAAAGGCAGAGCTAAGCACTATCTGTCGGCTAATTAAGGGAGCTATAAAGTTTCATTTAGGTGTACATTTGTTCGCTTGAAGCGCTGTTGACTAGGCGTCAGCGTCAGTTGATGCTAAGATGGCGACCGCTCAACAGAAAGCTTTTTGTGTTA
The DNA here is from genome assembly GCF_023864345.2 of Schistocerca serialis cubense. Taxonomy (NCBI): domain Eukaryota; kingdom Metazoa; phylum Arthropoda; class Insecta; order Orthoptera; family Acrididae; genus Schistocerca; species Schistocerca serialis. Next base: position 475,275,277 of record NC_064644.1, on the reverse strand, counting down.
TTGAGTACGGCAGAAGTGAATCGACGACAGTTGTTCAGCGTGCATTTCGAACGAAGTGTGGTGTTAAACCTCCTGATAGGTGGTGTATTAAACGTTGGTATAAACAGTTTACAGAGAATGGGTGTTTGTGCAAAGGGAAAAGTTCTGGACGGCCGAGAACGAGTGATGAAAATGTAGCACGCATCCAGCAAGCATTTGTTCGCAGCCCAGGAAAATCGACTCGCAGAGCTAGCAGAGAGCTGCAAATTCCACAATCAACTGCATGGAGAGTCCTACGAAAAAGGTTAGTTATGAAACCTTATCGTCTGAAATTGGATGGATCGGGCGCCGGGCAGCCCGTGACAGAACACTTCATCACTGGCCTCCAAGAAGCCCTGATCTTACCCCCTGCGATTTTTTCTTATGGGGGTATGTTAAGGATATGGTGTTTCGGCCACCTCTCCCAGCCACAATTGACGATTTGAAACGAGAAATAACAGCAGCTATCCAAACTGTTACGCCTGATATGCTACAGAGAGTGTGGAACGAGTTGGAGTATCGGGTTGATATTGCTCGTGTGACTGGAGGGGGCCATATTGAACATCTCTGAACTTGTTTTTGAGCGAAAAAAAACCTTTTTAAATACTCTTTGTAATGATGTACAACAGAAGGTAATATTATGTTTCTTTCATTAAATACACATTTTTAAAGTTGTGGTATTCTTTTTGAATCACCCTGTACAATATTATAAATTTGCTCTTTCTGATGGACACACATGCTGATCGTCCGCTCTCAAAATTCCGCCATCTGTCTCCCCACATCCACCACTGCTGGCGGCTCACCTCCAACTGCCCAACGCTACGTGCTGTTCACATCCAGCTGCCCAACACTACAATATCGAATATTCCAACAATGCCAACCAGCCACAGACTGCACACAGCACAGCCAGTGATTTTCATACAGAGCGCTACGTGACGTTACCAACATCAAAACCTGAGCAGCCTACTTACAACATATCCATGCCCGAGGCAGGATTCGAACCTGCGACCGTTGCGGTCGCGCGGTATCAGATTGAAGCGCCTAGAACCGCTCGTCCACAGCGGCCGACTAAACGTGTTTTTTATTTGGTATCCTAAAACTGAACAAGAGAGCGAAACAAAAGTTGTCATGGGACCGTAGTAATGGTCGTACTCGCCCCAAAACCTCGCAGTCTCGTGCGCTATAATATATCTTATAAGAACAACTGACGCTAATTGCATCTGGCGGGCCGCTTGAATTAGTGCGCGAACCGTCTGATTGGCTAACTTCAATGCTTATTAACACTGAAAGAGAGCAATATACGAAATTTTTTCTTAACTATTATTTCTCAGCACGGTCTACCCTGCAACACCCTTACGAGCTATTCAGACTAGAGATGGGGGATCCGCTCCTGAACTGATTCATAAAGTTGAATCTTTCATAGGAGTGAACAATCAGTGATTCAGAAAAAAAGAACGGTAGCTCCAAACGTTTCACACAGCAGAGAGAGAGAGAGAGAGAGAGAGAGAGAGAGAGAGAGAGTCGGAGCAGGTCAGCGGGGCCTCTGCTGGTCAGAGCACACTGCAGGCCACACAACACAGCCGGCGCCGGCCTCTGCCCTGCTTCTGTCTTCGCTGCCCGCATTGTGCAGTGCCCCATTGGATTTTGTGTTTCACATATGCTGTGCCGTCTCTGTGCTTCCTCTGCCGCGTGCAGTGTCTGGCGCACCGTAACTTAGCATCGCACTCCGTCGGCGATCGTTCCAGTCGCACGTCCTGCCCTCTGGGCAGTTGATGCGAGCAACAGGACAGAGCCTCCTAGCGGAGAACATAAGAACTGCTTGCAACAACCTGCTCGCGAGAGAACGGACGATTTGTCTCGGAGCGGGTGACTGGTGGCCTTTCACCGCTCCCCCCACCCTCGGAACTCGGCCGCTCAACGCTCACCCCACCGTTCTCGACTCTAGCCAGAGCGTTGAGCAAAGCAACTCAGGTGTCACTCAGGTCTCTGCGGTCTTAGCTCACGCAGCAATACAGCTCGCGGCTCGACCAGCTTGACTCAGCGGCTCTGCATCGGAGTTCGTCTATACTGGATATTGTTCTTCATACTAATACCGATATTTATATTACATAATTATGTCACGTATACATCATTTGTTTTTATTTTATTTTTATTTGTTTAAACTGATCAGTTGAGGTTCCTGACGACTCCTCTTACTATAGGATTTTTTATTATGAACACTCGAATTTACACTTTAATTACGAGCGAACCAATAAACGTATTGCAAAATGTGATACACCAATATTTTCCTTGTTTTATTCTGCGTAAGGCTTTATGCAGCACTTTGGTCTTACAGTCAAATTTATATTTTTTTTTCTAATTGTAGCACGGATTTTGCGATTCTGGGCGTCTTCGGAAGGAAACGTTCACTTTAAAAATATATGGCTTGGGATATATTTGTACGAGGTTAATGAAATTTTAATACATTATAGCCAAATACATTGTTAATGTAAATCTCAAGTTACAACATTTTCCGATCACCCAAAAAACCACGACAGTGCAAAATAAATCGATAATCAAAAACTTTGTCATATCGTGGAAATTTCAGTAAACAATACAAAATTCTTACTCATTATCTGTGTTACTTCAAAATAGGATCAAATAAGATCAAAATACAGGTATAGTACTGGAATAAACCAAGTTTAAAGGGCAATGTGCCTTCCACTTACTTTCTATTGTGAATGAGTGGTGAGTCATGAAAAAGACCTAGTTCATTTCAGGGAGTGAACAGTTCTGATCCGATCTCTGAAAAGAACAGTTTTGCCCATCTCTAATTCAGACTGTTCCTGACCACCCTGTGTGTGTACAGATAGTCGTGGCGGAATGGCGTGGCAGTCCCGGTGACAAATCAGCGGGCATGCAGCTGCGGCGCCTTTGATGCACGGGTCACGTTTTCAGCAGGTTGTGATCGGAAAACCTCTCACTCGTTTTGGAGCTAGGCAGGTAAATGCTGTGTGCTGCTCACATCGTTTAATTTACATGAAATTGGTTACCTTACACCAAGGATGGCCAAGTATTTGGCTCACAAACCATGCCCTGGCTCCAGTGTCATAGGGCTCAGCGTCAGCGCACGTTTCCCCCACTGACACGCTGCACTGTCTAAGCATGAGGGGGAGTACGAGGAGGAAACTGCAAACGAGCCATATTTAAATGGCAATGCTGTCACGCTGCATACGGTTTGATTTATATTTCACATTTCTCTACAACATAGATCATAAACAAAACAAATTTTGAGTGTTATTTAATTATTTTTGGCGCGCTGAAGACATAATGTAATTTTTATCTCGTATAAATTGTCGCCACAGAGACAGACGCAGACACTTTCACATTTTTTCGCACGCAGGTGACTTATTTAATTTTATAATCGAAAAAATGTCTTTCACACACGTATCTTGGTCAAAATGTCGAAGCACTTTGGCAACCTCTTTTTGGAGACGTAGAAACTCTACGTGAGGAAACCAATGTAGACGTGCTGGACAGTTTTAACGTAACAGGATTTGTCATCAACAGAAATTACATTGCAGATCAGTCAATTACATCTGCAAATGAACAAGAGCGCGTTCAACTGAAACCGCAAACGGTCTCTTAAACAGTTCGAAAAGAGTAGTAAGATTGTCAGTGTCTTCAAAACATTAATGAAACTATCCTTGTAATTCTTTCAAGATCAGAATGAATTCTTCAGACCTCATGTTTCCTTTAAAGCCAGTTACCTTAGAGAACTAGATTGTGTTTATCAGAACGTGTCCCTTCTACAATGCGATCATTAGGTTTTTTTCTCATCTTGTAACGTCTTACTGTGAGTAGTGCAGAGTCAAGTCAATTTAAAATGCGACTCGGCAATCCGTTACGGATGTTCTAATTTTTCTCCCTGCGTTCCTTTCTCCTTCATAAATTCAACAATAGCGAGTTTTAAACCGAAAGGTCGTTCCAGGCATGTATCTTGACTTAAGCAACGTACTTTGCGGTAAAGCATTGACTTCGTGCCCTTTATTCATTTCATCGAAAACTGTTGCAACTGACACTAGTATAAAGCGTACGATTTCAGAAACTTTACTATTCGTACCAATCATTTCTTTACGTGCTCCATGCCAGCAAATTTAGCATCAAATTTCTTCTTCAGGTACAGAACTATGAATCCCGTGTGTCAATCGTCGTGATTTTTTGCTCATTCAGTCTCTATTAAATTTATAAATTATTTCTGCGTGGTATTTTAATGCCATTTCATAGCACCCGTCGTTTAAGCGACTGCATAATACAGAGGGGTCCAAAAAATGTATCCACTGTTTAAAAGTCCATAACTTCCGAACTAATTGACGGAGTTGTCTCACTTTTGGTGAAAGGGTAGCTTAAAGTCCAACTTAAAGATATAACTGTAAGTGTTCGAAATGGTCATCATTAACATCCACACACAAACGATGCCGCCGAACTGCAGCACGATCTACTGACAGCAACGTGTTCAGTTTGATATTTGCACGTGAATGTACGATGGATTCTCGAAGTTCATCCAATGTGCGTGGCTTTTGTCGATAAACGACATCCTATAGTGTTCCCACAGGTAAAAGTCGAGAGGAGTTAGGTCTGGGGAACGTGGTGGATACTCCACAGCGCCTCTACGGCCTATCCATCTTCCTGGTAGATTTTCGTCGAGATACGCCCTAACACGATTTTGGTAGTGGCTTGGGGCGCCATCTTGTTGCAAGTAAACCTTCCGTCTCCGTCCAAGTCTCGGATGGCAGGTAAAATGGATGTCTAAAGCTTCTGAAGGTACACCTCACCGGTAACTGCGCCGTCAAAGAAGAATGGCCCAATCAAGCCCCGGTAAGACAACCCACACCACATATTTACTCCTGGCAAATTCACGGCTTTGTCTACATGGACGTGCGGATTTTCGGCAGCCCAGTAAATGCAATTGTGGCGATTTGCTGTACCATTGAGTTTGAACTGTGCCTCATCAGACCACACAATCATCTCTGCAAACTCTTCATCGTTGCGCACCATGTTAGTATACCACTCGCAGTACTCCATTCTACGATCTGGGTCGTTCTCGTTCATTGCGTGTAGCAATCGTGGGATGTAGCACTTCCACTCTTCTGTCTTCAAAATTCGCCAAACACTTGAGCGACTCACTCCAGTTTCACGGGCACACTGTCTCACAGACTTCTGTGGTGAGCGAGTGAATTGCTGTAACACACGACAGGAGTTAGGTGGACTTGTACTGTTACAGGTCGTCCAGATAGTTGTTTGTGTACATCTTTAACACAGCCTTCGGCTTCAAATTTGTCTCGAATGCGACGAATCGTTCAACGTGTCGGTGGATCTTTTTGATACTCATTTCGCCATTGCCGTTGAACCTAATTAACGTTTTCGTACTTAAAATACCACTTCAAAACTAACTTCCTTTCATCGAATGAAAGCGTTTCGCCAGCCATGTTTACTCGAGTGACTAGGTGCAACTAAGAACAAAACACTGACTATCTGGCGACTGTCAGCTGACAAAACAAAACAACGAAATACAACGCTTGTGTGCCGATTGCCGGAACTACAAACTATTACAGTACCGAAGATGAGGCAATTCTATCAATTAGTTTGCCAGTTATGGACTTTTAAACATTTTTGGACCCCTTTGTATATACTGAGAATTCTCATCCTTCTGTCCTGTTATTCCCATTCATTTTTAACAAAAAATGGTTCAAATGGCTCTGAGCACTATGGGACTTAACATCTGTGGTCATCAGTCCCCTAGAATTTAGAACTACTTAAACCTAACTAACCTAAGGACATCACACACATCCATGCCCGAGGCAGGATTCGAACCTGCGACCGTAGCAGTCGCGCGGTTCCGGACTGCGCGCCTTAACCGCGAGACCACCGCGGCCGGCCATTTTTAACAGGGGTGACGATACACCGCTCTTTTTGTGGAAATAGTCAATCGATTTGTAAACTCCTTCACACCATGAACGAATAGCGGACGGTAAACCTTGTTGACGCCATGATTCTGCCGAAGTGAAGAGAGTCATTCCGACCGAGAAATGCTAATGCAGTACTCAATGAAATACAGTCCGCGCTTTGGCCCGGCCGCAGCCGGACAACCTGTCCGCGTGAGGTTTGGCACACCGTGGGCTGCCCTGCCTCACAATGTTCTCTGAATTCTACATCTGCATCTACATGTTTACTCTGCAATTCACCCTTAAGTTCCTGGCAGTGGGTTCATCGAACCATTTTCATACTACTGCTTTACCATTCCACACTCGAATGACGCGTGAGAAAAAGAACACTTAAATCTTTCCGTTCGAGCTCTGATTTCTCTTATTTTATTATGATGATAATTTATCCCTACGTAGGTGGGTGTCAACAAAATATTTTCGTATTCGGAAGAGAAAGTTGGTGATTGAAATTTCGTAAATAGATCTCGCCGCAAAGAACATCGGCTTTGTTTCAGTGACTGCCATCCCAACTCGCGTATCACATCAGTAACCCTCTCACCCCTATTGCGCTTTAACACGAAACGAGCTGCCCTTCTTTGCACTTTTTCGATGGCCTCCGTCAGATCTATCTGGTAAGGATGCCATATCGAGCAGCAATATTCCAGCTGAGGACGGACAAGTGTAATGTAGGCTGTCTCTTTAGTGGGTTTGTCGCACCTTCTAAGAGTTCTGCCAACAAAGCGCAATTTTTATTTCGCCTTCCCCACAATATTATCTATATGGTCTTTCCAATTTAAGTTGCTCGTAATTGTAATTCCTAGGTATTTAGTCGAATTGACAGCCCTTAGATTTGAGCGATTTATCGTATACCCAAAATTTATAGGATTTCTTTTAGTACGCATGTGGATGACCTCGCACTTTTCTTTGTTTAGTGCCAATTGCCACTTTTCACACCATACAGAAATTCTCTCTAGATCATTTTGTAAATGGAATTGATCGTCTGATGATTTTACTAAATGGTAAATTACAGCGTCATCTGCAAACAATCGAAGGGGGCTGCTCAGATTATCACCTGGATCATTTATGTAAATCAGGAACATCAGAGGGCCTATGACATCACCTTGCGGAACGCCAGATACACTTCTGTTCTACTCGATGATTTACCGTCTATCACTACGAATTGTGACCTCTCTGAGAGGAAATCACGAATCCATCACACAACTGACACGATACTCCATATGCACGCAATTTGATTAATAGTCGCTTGGGAGGAACGGTATCAAAAGCCTTCTAGGAATCTAGGAATATGGATTCGATCTGAGATCCCTTGTCGACAGCACTCATTACTCCATGGGAATAAAGAGCTAGCTGTGTTGCACAAGAACGACATTTTCTGAATCCATGTTCGTTATGTATCAATTAGTCATTTTCTTCAAGGTGATTCATAATCTTCTGGTAAACCTTGCGGGATGTAAGGTCGTGGTCCATGAAACTCTTCAGCTCCTAACGTTTCGTCCAGTGCTTCGCTGGACATCTTCAGAGGGGTGTTTCTCCTTCGGTGAGTCTTGCCGACTGACCGTCGGCACTATGGGACTTAACATCTGTGGTCATCAGTCCCCTAGAACTTAGAACTAGTTAAACCTAACTAACCTAAGGGCATCACACACATCCATGCCCGAGGCAGGATTCGAACCTGCGACCGTAGCAGTCCCCCGGTTCCGGACTGAGCGCCGAGAACCGCTAGACCACCGCGGCCGGCTTAGAAACAGGTAACACATGTTATGACTCTTGCGTTCCGTTTTGCAAGTTTTGACTCTTGAATACCTTTGTTGTAGCATAGTTCACATCCGTTTATTTGTTGTTTTCATTTCTGTGACAGATCTATGTGGCATGTCGCCTACTCTCACTGTTCATCACATTTACTTGCGACGGTAATATATTCTTACCACGTGACTCATAATCTGTGACCCGTGTATAATACGACAATTGCCAAGACTGTGGAAGGAGAGTAGACACGCCAGTTACCGAACTATAAGTTCAAAATTTTGTGGAAAAAAAAGTGGGATGCCAGGGAGATTTGAACACAGATCTCTCGCATTGCAGCTCAACACTATGACCATTCTCGAGTTTCGCTCGATGTTGCATATCTTCAGCTTGGACCGTTCACTTTTTTGTATTTTGCTCCTTTTTCCACAGTTCAGTTCACCTTCCTCCTGTTTTAATGCTTGCTCTGTGTTCACTTTTTGACTGGCTATCCACTGCGCCGTCTTACCACTAAATCCGGGTGTGTGTGCGATCGCGAGTTTCCCTTGCGAGAATCGCGGGTTGCACGAATACGTGATTCGGGTTGCATGCGGCGCGCATTTGGTTTGTGGGGCTCTCAATTGCGTGGTAAATTCCCAATCTTTTCACTGTCCACTCTTGCTACTTTTCAGAATGATGATGAAACGATGAGGACAACACAGCCAGTTCCCGGGCGGAGAAAATCCTGACCGGGAATCGAAACCAGAACCACGTGTTCCAGAGGCAGCAACGCTATCCCTAAACCACGAGCCGCGGACTCATCCGGTGCGCAGTTCGACGACCGCTGGGCTGGAGGCACTTACAGGTGAATTACGTGAACGAAGCTAGCATATGGAAGCAGGAAACTAGTATCAAAGAACAAAGCACTGGTGCAAAAGAACTACAGGAACAAATCCAAAATTTAGAAAGCAAGTTTGGATCAATTAGGTAGCAAATTTCAAATATATTTAACAAATTCGCTTTTCAGACGAGTGGAGAGCTGGACTCTAAATGCGCTCGGAGAGTTGCCACTGTTGAAAATAAAATCATTCCAATTGACGAGAGTCAAGTTCAGTTAAGGGAACTTGCAGAAATTCAGAATAAATCGTTGCAAGAGGATTTACATGGCTTAGAAAAGGAAGGAAATTTGGAAAGCCGGGTTTACTTAAGCTGAATAGAGAGAAGGAAACTGTATGTACTAAAGAGGAAGCTCAAAAGAGTGCTACCAAGTACGATGAACTCACTGTAATATAGGACAGCCTTCGGTATATATAGAATAGAGCTCAGGAAGGAACAGGTACTTTATTTCAGTTTCTATAGTAACGTGTTACATCACCTACAACTTTCATCTTGGCACAATTCAATGCACCTTTAACCCATACGGACACAGACTCTGATTCATATACTTTACGACGATTCCTTGTCCTAAGAACCAACGGCATAGTAGACATATATTAAGACGAACCACGATCTCTGTCATACACTTCACATACCTGAAATTTTCGATAAGCAATAACTTCACGGCTCCAGAATGAGATTTTTACTCTGCAGCGGAGTGTGCGCTGATATGAAACTTCCTGGCAGATTAAAACTGTGTGCCCGACCGAGACTCGAACTCGGGACCTTTGCCTTTCACGGGCAAGTGCTCTACCATCTGAGCTTGCAGAACTGCAAGTTTCGCAGGAGAGCTTCTGTAAAGTTTGGAAGGTGGGAGACGAGATACTGGCAGAAGTAAAGCTGTGAGTACCGGGTGTGAGTCGTGCTTCGGTAGCTCAGGTGATAGAGCACTTGCCCGCGAAAGGCAAAGGTCCCGAGTTCGAGTCTCGGTCGGGAACACAGTTTTAATCTGCCAGGAAGTTTCATATCAGCGCACACTCCGCTGCAGAGTGAAAATCTCATTCTGGAAACATCCCCCAGGCTGTGGCTAAGCCATGTCTCCGCAATATCCTTTCTTTCAGGAGTGCTAGTTCTGCAAGGTTCGCAGGAGAGCTTCTGTAAAGTTTGGAAGGTAGGAGACGAGATATTGGCAGAAGTAAAGCTGTGAGTACCGGGCGTGAGTCGTGCTTCGGTAGCTCAGATGGTAGAGCACTTGCCCGCGAAAGGCAAAGGTCCCGAGTTCGAGTCTCGGTCGGGCACACAGTTTTAATATGCCAGGAAGTTTCAACTTCACGGCTGTTAAAAGTCTCCAGACCTGATACAGTCTCCTCTTTACCATCACGAACTAGAGCCACAGTTACCCAAACATTACGATGTGCACTAGTATCAGCATTAGTAAGTGTAAAATTCAGTACGCATCCACAAAACACTGAAAAGGACCATGAAGACTAACTTGCGCTCTTCATAGTAATAGATACATTATCAATAGCTTTATTTAGATAACTTTTATATCGTAACGATTAGCACATCTACTCTACATTTACATCTACACGGATACTCTGCAAAGCACACTTAAGTGCCTTCACAATGAATCCACTTATTCCAATCTCCAACAGCGTGCGGGAAAAGACGAACACCTGTATCTTTCCGTTCCAGCTCTGACTTCCCTTATTTTATTACGATGACAGTTGTCCTTATGTAGGTCGGCGTCAACAGAACATTTTCTCATTTGGAGGAGAAAGTTGCTGATTGAAATTTCGTGAGAAGGTCCCGCCGCAACGAGAAACGCCTTTGTTTTAATGATATCGCCCCAACACCTGTATAATGTCCTTGACATTCTCTCCCCTATTTCCCGATAATACAAAACGGGCTGCTCTTCTCTGAAGATTCCCAACGTACTCCGCCAACCCTATATGGTAAGTATCCCAGATTGCGGAGCAGTACTCTAAAAAAAGGACGGACAAGCGTAGTGTAGGCATTCTCTTTAGTAGATCTGTTACATTTTCTAAGTGTTCTGCCAATAAAAGGCAGTCTTTGGTTTGCCTTCCGCACAACATTTTCGATGTGTTCTTCCCAATCTAAGTTGCTCGCAATTGTAATTCCTAGGTATTGAATTTGCGGCCTTTGGATTTGACTGATTAATCGTGTAACCGAAGTTTAACGGATTCCTTTTAGTACTCATGTGGATGACCTCTCACTTTCCATTATTTAGGGTCAAGTAGATGGAGATAACGTGCTGGGGAACAGAATTAGGCCAAGAGTTGCAGGTAAGAGTACTAAGACTGAGAGAAAGCTGTGTGACAGAACTGCTAGGAACCACTGTCACATCTGAAGTTTGGTTTCTTATGACTAATATAGATCGTGAAGATGATCCAGATATGAGCATATTTATGATAAGGGATGGGCTCATTGCAACAGCGACAGTATAATAGGAGAACCACGTATAGGAAAGACATTCCAGATTTTGGTTTCAACCATTTTCTGTCAGCGTATAAATTTGAAAGCTTTCTACTGTGGTTAGAACAGTATGACTTTTCTCTTTTTTCCAAAATGGGCAGCTGGTCACAAAATTGAATTCGTTACGGATACTTGGAAGCAGATTCTGTGATGGGTAATGTGTACCTTGGTTCGAAATTGTGATTCATATGAAGATTTCCAGAATTTATTCTCGTCCAAAGGAACAAAAAATCAGGTGAAACATGGCATACTGGCGATGGGGAACTTTCTTTGACACTGTTTTATGAGTTGTCAGTGCTTCTCTGAAGATATTTTATTGAAGAATCAGTTCTTATATAATCCCTATAGTCCAGAATATTAATTAGAATGTGTTTAAAGAAATTACCTTCACATCTGCTGCAAATGTCATTGCTGGACACTCCAGGAATGATATTGATGCATTACACCGTCTCAGACTTACTAAAATATTTTGGACTATTGTATTGTGGTTGGATGAATTTTGTTATTGGAACCCGATCTTCCGTCCCCATCTATGGAGGACATCGTCAATCATAACTGTAGTTTTTTATGAAAGTCTGATGCACAACGTAGCTTTCTAGTGGATGAAGTGTAAATTGCGTTAAATATGCGACGTCACATTTTCTGAATTTTAGAACATTGCTGGCAGGTATCATCCGTTATTGCTGTCACCCCTTGATGGAAAACTGGTGCACATCTTCTTCAGCACCAGAAACCAGATATCATTTAGTTTCACATCCTCCTTTATCCAAATGAAATTATTACGGAGCTCAAGAACCTCAATAACCCTTCCGTATAGCTTTTCCTGGTATCTGCTTGCGGCTCCCAGGACCTGAGTCCTGTGAAATCGAATACGATGGTCACCTGCCCACAGCAGCTTATCTGTCGGTTTCTCCCGTTCTACAGTTGTCCTTGTACTCTAATCGTTTTCCGACCTTTTTTTGTTGTAGCCACATACATATCTACGCATCTACGTGGAATCTTCTAAATTCCTGCCTTTTCCGGCAGTTTGTGAGCATCCTGGGCTAAATTTAAGTTTTCCTGTATCTAGTAGTTGGGTTTGTTTATCACTTCGATGTAGCGTTTCGTCAAGATTTCGCCAATGTGATCAGCAACGTCTTTGATGACCAGCAAGCCAATTCTGGATTTCACAGAAGCCTGTAAATCGCTACGATCTTCTCAGCTGTTGGGGAACATGCTTTGCAGTCAGGAGGCCATCGCATTCTATTTCAGAAGACTCATGTCGTCTGGTCAACTACAAGCGGATACAATGAAAGGTTATACAGAATGAGATGAGGGACTGTTAAGCAACACAGTGATTTCGATCGGTAGGATGAGGGTGTGAAACTGAACGATATTTGGATTCCAGTGCTGAAGAAGATTTGTATGTCCATCTTCTACAAATGGGTTGATAGCAATAGCAGACAACAACGCTCGAGTATTCAAAACATGTGACATCACGCCTCTGTGTGGGAGCTTCACTTCTGTCACTAGCGAGCCAGGTGACCATCGGACTTTCATAAAAGCTACAACCCTTATTGAAGGTGTCCTCCGCAGATGGGGATACAATGTTGGGTTTCAATAAGAAATTTGTCCAACCATAGCATAATAGTCCGGAATATTTTAAGAAATGTGAGGTTTCCTCCTGTAAATGGTTAAATGTTACAATTCCACCGTTTCTTACAAGAACCTGACTAAGAGGACGGGAAGATTTCCACAAGAGGAGACAAGTGAATTGGTTTCGATATTCAGAGCATATATATCATGCCTATAACACCAGAAGAAAAAATGACTTTTATTCCCCATTAATAAAGCTGTCAGTGGCTGAGAAAGGGGTTCGATATGCAACAACAAAAAGTTTTGATCATTTACCCAGTGTCATGAAAATTTGACTAGTAGCAAATCAAATCTAAAATAATTTTTCCTGGGCAACTCTTGCATTTCATCGACGAATATCTATTTAAAAAAGTTGGTAGCCCGTAAAAAATCTTGGTTTTAAGTGTAGTGGCATGAGCAGAACTAAAAAAGTAATATCTTCATTAATGTCACCACTAACCATGTATCACATATACCCATAAAGTGACTCGTTCCGCGATAATGTCAAGTGGCAAGATAGAGATTTAGGTCCGGAGATTGTTGAAGTATAATCAGCTGCTTCTGGTAATAATGCACGCATTAACAGCCTGCCTCTGTGAGAATGACAAGTACCTTTGCAGATGATTCCGTAGCTGCAAGAGGGATATACAAAGGAATCGAACAAGTGGATATGTTACACTTTGAAGATGTTAGATATTGTTAGAGGAAAATTAAGAAGTTATCAGATCAGTAGTATATCCAGTTCTTGTAATTAATATAAGCGGTATTGTTTTGTTGGATGTTCTTGACACTGGTAGTTAGGAATTTGTATCGAGTTTTAATCTGCCAGGAAAGTTACTTATCTCTGTATTTAATAACTTAAATCCTGTGACCTCTCTCTCTCTCTCACACACACTTACTCACTCATACACACACACACACACACACACACACAAACAAATGTAATTTGTCACACGGAAGTAATCATTTCTTCTCTCTCGCAAACATATATCTGTATCTCATTCATCAAATACTGTAATCCTTAATCATATAAGCGATTTAGTTCCTCACAACATATTAAAAGATAAATCAATATTTTTGTGTAACGCTGAGAAAAAAGTATAAATACTCAGATCTCTCAAGCTTTTTCGTCAGCCACTCACGGACACTTGTCAGTGCAGCATACTCATACATCTGCGAAGCAATGAAAAGGCCCCATGCAGGGAAAAAGATGTGTCCACACTTCTCAGATGTCCTGATAAGAGACAACCCCACCGAGAGGCAGACAGACGCTTGTGAATGTTGTGCGAAGGAAATAAGGTACAGAACAAGTAGGAAGGAAAATCAAACACAAAAAATATGGTACATGAGAAATTTATTACATAATTCTTTCATGTATTATTTACAATATTGACATTACAGTTTTAGAATAAAATCAAATTGCGATGGGCACTAAGCTTTTCCATTAGAAAAAAAAGTGGTATTTGCCTAAAGTTACAGTCTGTGATTTTCAGCTATTTACATTTTTACTGCTTTTTTCATTATTTACAAGCATTATTTTTGTATCTTAGTGACCCCAAGTCACTGTATGACCACATCAGAAAATATCAAACATTTGTCGTCTTGTGTTTATAAAGCAAGTTTATGTTGTCTAATAGCAGAAACAAGATGTTGCTTGGATTTAATTATATACGGCACAGTTGATATTTCAGTGTCATTTAACTAACATTTCCAATAATCGTTAATGGTAAGTTCTTCTGCTGACAAGCGTTTTGCGCATTTCGCTCTACGCATTACACGTTGCGTCTCAGTTTCCAGACGGTAAATTTTTTCTCTCAATCCAATGAATTCAGTAATTATCTCTCCTGAAAATTCACCTTTCATTAGACCCACCTTTTGTTTTGTTTACACCTGGAACGGTATAAACGTTATTGTCAGCATACGCTGACGTATCGAACCACGTTTGCATATCGGTTTTAGTATCGTAAATATTTGATGTGTTTACATGATATACTAGAGAATCTGTGTCGGTGGAGCACATTTTAACACTTTCAAGGTAAAAACAAAATCAACATATAGTTTAGTAAAAATCTATGAGCGGTGTCTTGGAAATGTCTAGAATAGCACTTCCTATGGCTGTAGGTTTGTCGAAAGCAATGCTGAACCAGCTCACTTTAGTTGCTGCTAAATTTTAATTAAATATGATTCTGCGCTTGAAATTAGGTCTAGCAATCAGAGAAGCAAGTTAGTATCTCCATCCCAAATCGGTATTTTCGAATTAGTTCTTTGCGTTCTTACGTTTCTTGGCATTAATATCTATATACGGTTTTATCAAGCCTGATTTGCGAAATGACAATATGTGGTGAATGTTGCATAGAATAAGTTTATTTGTGAGTCACAGGTTTACATTTCTGTAAAGATTGAAATATTTTTTTCTTGTTGTATAATGTGGGAAATAGTTTGCTTGTAACAACCGGCTTGTTGATGCTAGGTGTTGGCACAGTTTCCTAAATTTGAGCAGTTTTGCTACTCCTCACTAGTGACGAAAGATGTTTAATGCAACTGAAGTGGTAAGTTTATACGTTTCCGACAGGCAGCATTAAGAGCTTAACATGCGTTTCGCGTTTATGATGTATCAACATGCGGTGGAACCACTGGAAACGGTTTTCTTCGTGTTCGTATTCCGCTCGTCCTATAACCATTCACTCATGCTCAGACTGTATGCCTTACACATCAAATAGATACATTTACATCGTTTTCCTCCAATATTCTCTCATGATTCAGTTCTGTAGGAAATGGAATATCCGCAAAGCTTAATACATCTGAACATAATTAGAGATATGATCCACACTGAAATTTGCTGGGTACAACCTAGCTATAATTGGCCATTTGAATCAATGATCATCACTGTGTGAGTCGACATTTTCAAGACTTTTATCTGCAAACCATTTTTTGTATGTTCCTGTGTGTTCCTAAATAAAACCCTTTATTTACTGTTTCATGATTGATTTTAACATGCACCCGGAATCGAGAATTTGGAAGGTTTCCAATTTTTATTCAAAAGTAGCTCTGTGGCAATGATTGAGTACCAATCACTGATGTCATCAGAGGTCGATAGAGGCGTTTTCCTGGCCTTCATGTACATTTCAATAACCTCATATATCTTCGTCAGAGGAACTTACAGAGAAGTGTGACATCCGAACAAGCCGATACCAGCACTTTGTTGGTGAAAACTGGGACAAAAAGTTGTATAGGATCATGACTGACTATTACGCAAGTTCATATTCAATTGTTTTTAAATTTGAGCGCTCACAGAGCCATTCTAAACTATTATCACTGATTTTAACACTCTTCGTATATGGATCATGCATTATTTATTATGATGTAGAGTACCATTTTACTTGGTTTCAAGCTGATGTCCACCGTGGCGATGTCCATAAGGTTCACGTGTTTTCTTTCTGCTGCAGATTCTCTGCTTTTGCTGCCGTTGCTTGTTGCACATTTTTCCCAGCTGCTTCATCAGACCGCGGATTCTTCATTGCTCGATCGGGAGCAGTGCAGGTTCTGTAACATAAAATGAGAGAGAAAACCATGTATTCATAAATATCACAAACAAAATGCTTAAATGACAGATTGCGTAAGAAGAATACTTATATTTTTTCTCGAATTTCCGGCTCCCAACTGCTTTTACGCGAAACTCTTCTCCTTCTTACAGAAGTAAGGCTGCTGTCATTCCCAGAGCTCAAAAGATGTTTGCAGGGCTGAAGAAGAAGCAAAAGTGACTGCAGTAACTTGGAATCTTTGCTATCTGCACGCTCCAAAAAGTTCCAGATACCTCCAAGGAAATCTTCCTGCTGCTGCTGAGTCAGTATTCTTATCTCGTGTGCTTGATAAGGAGCATCACATATTCTGTAACATGTATTCAAATATATGAAAAGAATGTTTGAATGACCGATTGGATAAGCAGAATAATGCTCCTTTCTGTAGAATTTCCGACTCTTCTCTCTCAATTGTAGGTGATCACGACGTTGAGCGATTGGATGATGAAGCAGAAATGCCTTCACTGAGTTTTATACCCTCGCCTCGTGGCTGAGTGAGAAGAGACGTCTTACCTTGTGTTCTGAACTAACGACTGCGCAGTCACATTACTGGAAACGCCAGTTTCCCACCAAACATGAGAAAACCGATAAACCTAAGCTAGCTGAGACTTGTTTTCTGACAAGAAAAAACGAGTTCATACCTGTTCCGACAGGTTTTCTACTGGCTCATCGCAAATCAGCTTCTCGCAACTGCAAGCCTCTAGAAGCAGAGGAGGCATTAAAAAATAATCGTTGTGAACCAGTTTTAAGACATCAATATTTATTTGTATTGTCACACGAAATCCCAAAGAAAGAGTATGCGTGCATAATTATTTAAAGTAGTAGAGTGTATCTCAGGAACAACTATTGGCTTGCGACCATCTTGCGAGAAGCAAGATAACTCACGTCCGTCTTAAAGTTATCTCAAGGCACGACATAGACGGATCCGTGCTTTGCAAGAATTCTGGAAGTGAGACATTGTAAACTTTTCAGTCGAAAATCAATGCTATCACATTACAACGTGCAAGTGCAGACAGAAATTTTTGGAACAAAATGTCATTCCTGCAAAAGCTTCAGAGTTGTAAACATTGTGGTAATGTAGATTCAGGGTAGCTGAATTAATTGTCAAAGCCAAAATTTCAAAGAAGCGTTATTTTTAACGAGAATCTAGTCACTATTGAACTGATAAGACTTGTTACAGAAAGAATGGCGATGTGGATATTTGCATGACGCTTCTCTTTTTCAACTTATATACAGTCAGCACCAGGAATTCCCTGTGAAAAACACTCCCAGCCTTTCTACATATTCTGCAGACTGCAAAAAGCTGTCACAGAATTACATCATCAGCGGGGAATAATATAGCAGGCAGTGGTCTCTCTTGCTAGGACCGAACGTATAATCAGAAACTATGGAGTATGGTGGGTTTTATATGAAGAATACTTGTAATATGAGGTGAATAACACCTTTCTGATGGAACGTAATTCTGCATAAATGATATATATTTTTGACTTTGGAGTCATTTTTATATTATGCCATAGGTATATGTGTGTACACAATTTTACAGACTGAGCGTTAGGCGCTATAAATAGACATTATGCAATAGCTGTTAGCCATTAGATCTTAAGCATTAGCCATAATTTCCACATCCCTTTATGTCGTCTATCTGCTTCTTCCTCTCAGTCTCCTCCGACGAACTAGACCTTCCAAATCATTTGTCAGGAGGCACCCGTCTCATCGAATGTGCCATCCGGTTCTTCTTCCTTTCTCTTATAAGCGGCAGTAGTCTTCTCCTCTCACTGACATTTTCCAATAGTCTTTCGTTACTTTCTGTTTCTATCCAGCTTAGGCTCTCTGTTCTCCTCCACATCCACATCTCAAATGCATCTAGCCTTTTCTCATCATCTCGTCTGTGTCCATGTCTCTGCCTCATAGAGTGGCAAACTCCAGACAAAACTCTTGGCAAGTCTTTTCCTTAGACATTTATCTAGTTTGCCACATAATAATCGCCTCTTTCAATTGAATGCTTCCTTTGCTATAGCAGTGCGAGTTTTCACTTCCTGAAAGCGTCTCAGATATTCAGTAATCGTACTTACGAGATACTTAAATACTCCTGCTTGGCCAATAAGAACTAGTCCTATCTCAGTATGTGGCAATCTTCTGCTGTTGCCGTTCACCATAATCTTTGTTTTTGCTGTATTGTTTCTGAAATCATGTTCCACACAAGTATCATTAAGATCTTTTAGCATTTTATTTGCAGTTGGTTCACTTTCTGCCATTTCTATCATGTCATTAGCAAATCTTTCACAATCTTCTCTTTCCACCAATTCATACTCCTCTTTTTTCACCTAAACCTTTCACAGAATCTCTTCTAGGAATAAGTAAAAGAATAAAGGGGAAGGCAACAACCTTGTCTAACGCCCCTTCCAATGTTGCTTCTTTCAGATATTTCATTACCAATCCTTATTCTTACTTTCTGTTGTAAATATACGTTCTGCAGGAATCGTCTCTCCTTCCAATCTACTCCTTTTCTCTTCAAAATATCCATCAACTTGTTCCATTGTACTCTATCGAAAGCTTTTTCCAAATCACTACAAACAGCCTTAATTTGTCTCCCTAGCTAATCACTACATCATTTAATACTTTCTCTCTCTCTCCATGTTTCCTAGTATTTCCCTTTCACTCATGTTGCTCTTGCTTCTTCAGTTTCTGTTCTTAATTCATTCTTCAGTTTTTTGTATCTCTTTTTGCATTCTTCATTTTCCACATTTTTCCACTTTCTCCTTTATTCCAACTTTTTCAGAACGTTTCCCGTTATCTATTCTTTCCCTATGTTTTTAGACACTTAAATTCATAGACTCCTTTAGCAAGGTCCATGAGTGCTTCCCTTATTGTATCCATTTATCATTTACAAATTCTTCCTTTCTATCTCTCTCTCATTTTTCCATAAAACAGTGTTCCAATTCTGAAGCCATACTTACCTCCTTGAGTATCTCGAAATTTGATATTTCTTTTTCTTTACGTCTCCACACTTTCATCAACTTCATTTATATTTCTCCCTCTACACCGCTGTGGTCAGACATACTCTAAACCTTTTTTGCACCAGAATGTAGTCCGACTCATACCTTTCTCTATTAAAATGTGAGATCCATGTCTGACGTCTCCTTTTGTGATTTTCAAATAATGTGTTACCCACCAGTTGCGAGTTTTCTTTGCAGAAACTAATTAGCAGTTCCCAGCTCTAATTTACTATCTCTAATCCAAATTTTCCCACCGTATCTTCATCTCTTCTTTCGTCCACCGCTGCGTTCCAGTCCCCCATAGTGATAATACAGGCACCTCTACTTTCTTTATCGAGAATTTCTTGAATCTTGTCATAACATACTTCCACGTCCCGATCTCTAAGCTGGCTGTTCGGCGTGTATACCTGCATTAATACCACATCTTTCGGACTAGCCCAGCATCAACCTTCCGTCAATATATTCCACCGTTATTACCTAATTTTTCAGTTTCTGTCCTAACAGTATTCCTACTCCGTAAGCAACATTCTTGATTTCCCCTGAGTAGAAAAGTTTTGTAATATTCGCTTTCTACTTCTTCGTTCCCTCTCCATCTTGCTTCACATATGCTAAGTGCATCTAATCTGTTCCTTTTCATCTCCTGATTCGTATTTTTTAGTTTCTCCGCTTGCAGCAGTGTGCACATATTCCACGTTCCAATAATTATTTTTCGTTCCTTCAATTTTTCCTTCTTCCTTTCATATATGTTTCGTCCCAATGTGTTCGTCTCCTGGAGATGGTGAAGCTAGGTTTTAACACCAGACTATTTCCCATGGAGAGACATACCATTAATGTTTGGGAGATTAATGTGGTAGTATCCCTTTACTTCCAACACAGACAGTAGGTTGTCCAGCCTAATATCAGCCGCTCACTGTGTGTCAGACGCTGTCTGTAGCTGGCCATCTGGGGAACATTCGCTACTTGTCCCCTCTATGCACACAAGGAGAAAAGATGCCTCTTCCGCCAGCTTCACCTCTCCGACAGACTCTTTCTCGGCTGTGGCTGCCGTTGAGAACTTCACCGTTACCCTGGTAAGAAGCACGTACATGTATCAATCAGAGCCAGTTAAACCAGGGTTTTTTAAAGAGGTCCTACTCCTCCAACTCCTTGTGAAATGAGGCGATGGACTTGCCACCGGTTTAGCGGAGGTTAAACATACAACACGTGTGTGTGTGTGAGAGAGAAATGATTACTAGAGATCATAATGTTTTAGCTATTAAACAAAGAGATATGTCTGTGTGTATATAATGGATATCTTTGATGTTGGAGTCATTTTAATATTAAGAGAGAGGTATGTATGCGTAGGTAAATAATGCTTAACTTTAACGTTGACATTACTTTAATATTATATGGGGGATATGTATGTGTACGTAAATACTGTCGCATGACACCACTTTTATAACGGCAATAATGAATATCTCTGAATTTCAAGGAAAAAGAGAATATATTTGGCTTTCAAGCAGATGTTACGTAATTCTTTGCTGTATACCTGGCGCAACATTTTAATATACACATTAAAAAAAGTTTTGCATCACTTGGGTTCCGAGAGTTCCGGAAACTGTCCAGAAAACTGGAACAGAGATCAACATAAACACCATTTACGTCCTTTTTATTGCCCATGAAAACCACACATTGCATATTGTACCACCACACAGCGAGACCTTCAGAGGTGGTGGTCCAGATTTCTGTACACCCCAGTACCTCTAATATGCAATTGCACGTCCTCTTGCGTTGATGCATGCCTGTATTCGTTGTGGCATACTATCCGAAAGTTCATCAAGGCACTGTTGTTCCAGATTGTCCCACTCCTCAACAGCGATTCGTCGTAGATCTCTGAGTAGTTGGTGCGTCACGTCGCCCATAAACAGCCCTATTCAGTCTATAGAAGGCATGTTCGATAGGGTTCATGTGTGGAGAACATGCTGGCCACTCTAGTCGGGCGATGTCGTTATCCCGAACGAAGTCATTCACAAGCTGTGCACTATGGTGGCGCGAATTGTCGTCCAAGAAGACGAATACCTCGCCAATACGCTGCCGATATGGTTGCACTATCAGTCGGAGGATGATATTCACGTACCGTACAGCCATTACGGCGCCCTTCCATGACCACCAGCGGCATACGTCGGCCCCACATAATGCCACCCCAAAACAACAGAGAACCTCCACCTTGCTGCACTCGCTGGATAGTGGGTCTAAGGCGTTCAGCCAGACCAGGTTGCCTCCAAACACGTCTCTGACGTTTGTCTGGTTGAAGGGATATGCGACACTCATCGGTGAAGAGAATGTGATGCCAATACTGAGAGGTCCATTCGCCATATTGGGCCCATTTTTCCGCGCTGCATGGTGTCGTGGTTGCAAAGATGGACTTGCCATTGACGTTGAGAGTGAAGTTGCGCATCACGCAGCTTATTCCGCACAGTTTGAGTCGTAACACGACGTCCTGTGGCTGCACTAAAGGAATTATTCAATATGGTGGCTTTGTTGTCAGGGTTCCTGCGAACCATAATACGTAGGTAGCGGTCATCCACTGCAGTAGCAGCCTTGGGCGGTCTGAGAGAGGCATTTCATCGACAGTTCGTGTCTCTGCATCTCCTCTATGCCCTAACAACATCGATTTGGTTCATTCCGAGATGCCTGGACACTTCTCTTGTTGAGATCCCTTCCTGGCACAAAGTAACAATGCGGACGCGATCGAACGGTCTAGGTAAGGTTGAACTACAGACAACAAGCGCCGTGTACTTCCTTCCTCGTGGAATGACTGGAACTGATCGGCTGTCGGACTCCATCCGTCTAGTAGGCGCTGCTCATGCATGGTTGCTTACATCTTTGGGGGGGTTCAGTGACATCCCTGAACAGTCAGAGGGACTGTGTCTGTGATAGAATATCCACAGTCAACGTGTATCTTCAGGAGTTCTGGGAACTGGGGTGTGCAAAACTTTTTTTGGTATGTGTAGTATATTATGATTTCTAGGAAAGAAGAGAAGGAAAGGTTACAAACCACAAAACTGATCCACTTCCACCATCTTGCATTTCTAATTCTGCACTATGATTGGTTAGAAATAAGGAGGGGAGAGGAAAAAGGACGTTGGTTGATGTGTCTTTGGAGCTAATGTAATTTTTGCATATCGTTTTGATACTACATTTTGATTCGTTGGAGTTTTTAATTTCCCACTAACACAGTTGGGCTTTTTCCAACCATCTTTGATGTTTAATACTGCATTTAGACAGGCTGGAGGTAGGATGAAGGGGGAGAGTTTTTAATTTTTCCTTTAAAATAATTGGGTTGGTTCCACAATATCGACATTTTTACTGGCTCTTTTATTTTTCATACTGCATTATCATTCGTTGGATATAATGGGTGGAGGGGGGGAGGGGACAGGAGGAGGTTTCTAAGTTTTCGTTAACATGATGGGGTATTTCCACTATCTTAAATTTTTAATTGGTTGTTTCTTTTTCAATACTGCACTATGATTGGCTTGATACAGGGGGTGGTGCATGGCTTCCAGTTGATATGGATGATGATGTCACTAATAAGGATGACAATGTCACTGATAAGATTGATGATGACTATGTCATTAATAAATATATTGTCGTCACTGCAGTCTCATGACGCAAACTTAGACGGCACGAAATGTGGTCCAGAAGGTACAAAGCATTCCTATTGTTATGAGATTTTGCTTTATAATATCCTGTGTTTTTTTAATAGATATGCTAGTATGTAGATTTTGCTATGTGGAAAGACACGAAATGGGCATGAGCTCGTACAATGACCCCTTTGGTTAAGCTGGTATAATATTGTAATTTACTTCATGAGCAAATTGACAGCTTTCGTTTACTGGGTATGTATTCTAAAAACTTGTGTGCTTGCCACAGTCTCCTGTATAGAGCTTCGTTCAGATGTATTTTAGATGCTTCTTGCACATTGCAAATTAGTCACATTTTTGCTATCGTTATGCCTTTTTATCTGTAGCTCTTGCTATGAATAACGTTTTTTCCGTTGGAGGACATGAAAATCGTATCCAAACCATTTTGTCATTTAAGTTCATCTGGAACTTTTTGAATGAGTGTTTATTTATACATATAAGTAGTATCGTTGTCTGTGAAAAGCTTCTCGGATTTCACTACATATTGTCTCATCTGTGAGTGCTATTGTGTGATCTATATCCAATTTAACAGCTGTGGCGATTCCTTCTTTTAGTTTTGAATTTGTGTCACTGATAATTCTCGAGGTAAAAACATTACATTTTATATGAACATGGTCCAAAAAATCTTTCTTAGGAAAGTATGAAAGGATTTATTATTCACGTCAAATTTAAAAAAAAATCATTTAAAGGAATTGCTCAAAGTGACCACATCTCTCTTCTATGCAAACTTTGAGCCAGTGTTCAGTACCTTGTGGTATATTGTGTAAAACTCCTGGTGTGTTCTGTATTTGCTCAAATGTTCAACGCTGGTTATGGGAGTTGAATACACCGGGTATTTTAAATGTGTCCAAAGCAAAAAATCAGTTGGTTTCAAATCCGTGCAACGGATCCCCATCTACCAAACCATCTGTTTGGAAACTAGTTATCGAGATACTAGCAAACTATCCATGTAAAGGGAGGTGAGTTACCATCGTGCATAAATCATATTCGTTGGATGACATTTAGAGATAGATCAGGTATATGCAGAAATTCATGTCTGAGAAACTGCAGATACGTTTGCCCAGTAAGATGTTGCGGAAAGAAATAGGGGCAGTGAGATGACAATGGATAATTTCGTCCCATACGTCGGGTTTGAGCCATTATCGACTTCTGTCTCCTCGCACTTCATGAGGATTTTCATAAGCTCAAGTGTGGTTGGTATGATAACTGAAGATCGCATCACGTGAAAAGGCAGCGTCAATAGTGAATAAGATATGTGCTAAAACTGCAGGTACACACCACACTGTCCTAACACGCGGCGACAGTAAGTTATTCTTCACTGAAAGTCTGCCTCTTTTTTCCTTGCACCTGTTGGAGATGATACGTGTACGTAAGATTTCCACGTAGAATGCTCCAAATCGTCGTGTGATTAACGCCCTCCGTTCCTACGATTCTCCTTGTGTTAGCTGGATTTTGATCTACAGTACAAAAAACTTATTCTTCAAGCTCAGGAGTGATCTCCCAACACCTGCAACTCTCTTCTCAAACTAGTCTGTCTCTTTCGGGGGTTGGTGAAGATCGGATAAATTATATTCAGTTTGAATTCTAATATTCAATTCTCTGGTGATCGCCTAGAATATTAAATGGGACAGTGAAAATCCTAATTTTGTATCTAGGTCTTATGGTATTCTCTTTGCTTTTTGAATTTATGGCTTGTGTCTCTTTCATTTCTTGTCTGATGCACATTATTTGTCCTCTAATTTGTACTACCTATGCAATCTTCTTTAAATTCTCGGTGTTAATCTTCGAGTATGTGGGTATTATTTCAATCGAATTTTATTGTTCGCTTTGATGAGCTCGAGTTTAGCTTTAAAATGTTGAATTATATCTCCGTGGCCTTACATTATAATCTGCTTTATGATACCCAATGTTTCTTTTATATATACGTAACTATACAGATTTACAGTTTCCACAGGTGCGAAATTGACGTCACCTGGTATAATAGTGTTGTTTACTTCATTAGCGAATTAAACTGTGGAACACATGTTCTGAAACATGTACCAGTCTTTCACTCTCCAGTATAAATTTTCATCATCCCCATATTACAGACAGAAACATATATTACAAAAGATGTATCGATGATTCGATCATAGTAGTTGAAGGAGGCAAGCGGGACTTCAAACACTTATCAGCGAATCTAAGAATCAGCTTCACGTCTGAACATGGAGAAACAGTACCACCTCTAAAAATAGTGGAGGACGTATGTTCTAAATATACAGAAAGCATACGTGTTTGGATGACATAATAACTGAGAACTAAATTCGTGAAAAAGTGAGAACTACACATTCTCAAGCAAGTTCTGGTGGAAAACGAGCGACGTAACCAAAACGCATAAAGAATTTAAAGCAAAATGCAAAAAATTCCGAGAAGCAAATCCATGCGAATTACTAACGTGAAATATATAGCTCTTAAATAAAGAGGAAACATGTGTAACAAGTTAGGAGGGCTTTCAAATGTAATGTGTAGCATGTCATGTAAATACAATAAATAGTAGTTTCCGGCAAAATCTTGTTTACTGCTGCACACCTGAAAAGTACCACCCATAGACTGTATATTTTTAGACTATAATTCCAACCGCAGCAGGGCAGTAGAGGTCACCTTGGGCGAGGGCCTAATTAAGTAACACACTGGGCAGTATTGCAGGTATTGCGTCAAAACATTCCGGCCAGACGAGGTTGCTACACCGGTCACGGCCGAGGTACATGGAACAGGGAACACCGCAACACAGTGTGACCAAGAGTGAGGTAATATTTTGTAACTCAGAGCACATGCATACCACCGAGAAACACACGCTGGAAATTAAATTGGGCCTAGCAACTCATATTCGGTGCAGAACGAATTGGGAAAAGCTGAGAGGGCAAGTACTATGGGAACACATTCGTTCCCCTCCCAGTAGGACTTCGTCAGAAGCGGAATTACAAGGGTACAAATAATTTAGCTTAAGGGGACCACACCGTGGCTCAGGTCGAAAAAAAAAAAAAAACGATTTTCGGTTTTCATCATATTTCGATAGATCAAAGTTTTATTTAAATACTCTGAAAAGGATTTCGCAGAAAATTTTTTTTTCGAGCATTTAAAGAGCATTTTCCTACCACGTGTGTTTACGTGCTACGCCCACTTTTCTGTCACCCACTTTTCTGCATATATTTTAGATCTTTATATCCTCTACATTGCACGTTAGGGATTTTTTTTTACTCCCGAGTGTGTTGGCTATCCTTGGAATGCAACGGTTGGTATTCTTTTGTTTCTGCTGTTTGTAAACAACACGCTTTAAAACACGTGGTTAGTTTTGTTCAAGTGTGATTGCGAGTAGTTGTTACGCTCACGTTTTTAGTGCTTGTTTACAAATGTACTCACCTCTTTGACAGCTATTTACATAGAAGATCCTGCAAGTTAAGCCTATACCTATCGTCCTCTACTGATGATAAGCCATGTCATGGATTGTGTCCATCAGGAGAAAATTCGTGGTGCAAATACAATAGGACTCAGGCAACTGGAGAATCTTATTCTCACCAGCATTCTCTTCCTGCTGCTGTTATTACAGCAATTAAACCTATTTTCAGAGACTTGACTCATCCTGACCTTCTAAGGAAATGTCTGCATGAGCAAACACAGAACCCAAATGAATGTTTCAACAGTATAATTTGGAACCGCCTTTCTAAAACTGTATTTGTATGCATGCATACAATGAAACTAGGAGTTCATGACGCTGTTATTACATTCAATTGTGGTAATACTGGGAAGTGGTGGGTACTGAAAAAGCTGGGAATTAATCCTGGTGAAAATATGATCACTGGGCTGCAACACTGCGATAAAATGAGGATAGCCGATGCAGGTCTGCATCTAATTTGGCCAAGAAAGCAAGACAGACATCCAGGAAAGTGAAAAAGAAGCTGGAAGGCCTGCTAGAGGCCAAAGAAGGGCCATCATATTACTGCAGGACAGTTTTAATTAATTGTAAGTAACAAATTTCAAAAGTTTTTCCTTTAAAGTCGATTTCCCGCAGACTAAAATTTTCAGTACATATGCCCCATTATATCAGAAACTATCATAGATAAATTAATGAAATTTTCAGAGACTCTGCATAACATAAAAAGCTACCTCTGGTACAACATTAATTAATATTTCCCCCTTAAGAAGATCACAAAAAATATTTTCTGCAGAAAAAACTTAATATTTTTTGTTAGTAAATTTAAAAAAGTATTTCTTAAAAACTATAAAATGGATAAAGTAGATTTTATTGTAGTTGACTCTGTTAGCATCATGTAACGTACAGTAAAAATATTAAGGTCCTGCATCAAACAGTTTTTTTTCGGAAATGGGTCAAATACTTGCCTAAATTAACACGGGGTAGATAGGCAGGGTGTGGTCCCCTTAAGGGGCTTATACAATTCAGTTGCGCTGCCGTTTTGTCAGAGTCTTGAATCAAGAGAAGACGAGGTATTGTATTTCAGAGAAACCACAGCTATCACTGGGTGATGGAGACAGGCTGGCTACCTGCGCAATGATTAACTCGTCGAGTTCTGGCACAAGGCACGCCATACCTGTGGCGTGGTGGCTGCGGGACTTGGGATAGTTGCACCGATGTGGAGGAGCTGGTGACCGGCCAACTTCCTCCCTCTGAGGGACTTCAGCACGATGAACTACAAGCTGTGTACGATCCGGTTGTGGAAAGGCGCGCCCCGTGGCCTTCTAGGTATCATCAGGTCATGGTCCTGGTCTGCCCCTGGGCATTGCTGCTCGGCATCAGGATTGATAAAATATCGATACGTTTGATAAAAAATATCGATATATACGTCGGTGATATTTTTTCACCGATACATCGATGTAGCAACATATAAATGGAAATGTCGAGTGCCCACATTTTTATTTCATATTATATTTTTTTCGCCGTGTTTGATAAATATTTGAATTTGTTCTTTGGTAATTGTAGTAGAACTTAATTTTACTTTCACTGTGTGAAGGAGTCTTGCTTTTTGAGCTTCCAACACGTATGTTATTGTTAAAAAATTTATCGGCTCAACCACTTGTTTATAGTGTAAAACACTAACATTGATGCGTTTCGGAAGTCAATCTTCCATCATCAGAATAATAAAAAGTAAAAGAACCTGTTGAAACTCGCTAAAATGGAACATGCACCAGGCACAATAAAATTGATGATAAAATTAAAACATCGTGGCTACTTCCCTTGCTGCAGACGTGTCTTCCAAGATGCATCTCCACGTAGTCGTCAAAATATAAAAAACTCTAAAATGGTGTGGCCTATGGTGTTCAACATCTAACCACATGGCTCTCTCCTCTATCGTCGTAAACCGCCCGTGCGTCTTCGTTGATACCACACACCACGTAGCCAAACACGACACTGAAACGTGAGTGGGCTTACGCGCAAGTAAACAAGGAAGTCACAGAGATATCTATACAAACAGATAACGTATACATGTTCCAAGGACCTCATGAAATGATCGTATCCTGCCAATTGCTAATAATGCAGTTACTAAAAGAAACCAGTGAAATGTTTGAAAAAGTTATTTGTATCACCAGTTAGCTGTTCATTCAGTGTGTTCTGATTATCCACGCTATGTATCGTAATTTACAGCTGTTCTAGTAGATCCAGCTTTTTGCCTTTGTCCTGTCTATGTAAAATAACGAGATCCTTATTTTATTTTGCCTGGTGCATGTTCCATTTTAGGTTCTTTTACTTTTTATTATTCTGATGATGGAAGCTTGACTTCCGAAACGCGTCAATCTTAGTGTTTTACACTATAAACAAGTGGTTGAGCCGATGTATTTTTTAACATTGACATTCACAACCACGACTTCTCATCCAGTATGGATAAAATAAAAAAAAAGTATGTCATTGTCTTTGACTGTGTGAAGCAAGTATAGATGGCACAAAGAAGAAGTCAGATTGCACTACGGGGGGAGGGGGAGGGGGGGGGGGGGCGGTGTGAATGGAATAAGATACCCAATATGAAGAAATAGCACACAAGTCGCCTTAGAAAACAATTCTTAAAGCAACTAGTGTGCTAATTCTTCACAACAGCATTTTTCGAAAACGCTTACTGAAAATGAACAAAAATCTAAATGACAAGATTGGTCTTCGCTGTGGATGGAGACGTGTGAGGGGAACTACTGACATAATCGGCGTCGGTGGTACCAACAGAAACTGCAACGTTTAACTTCAACACGCATCTTCGACACTACAACCGCTAGATCGCTGGCGTTTGCAGAAATCAAAAAACAGGGAAGTGGACATGAAGTGTTCCGGACAAAACCGATGTGTGACGAAACCGATCGACAGACCCATGGGCCACCTTTCATTGTACTACTTGCCTGCAGTTACCATTGTTAGCAAAGTGGTTATCACCAAGCGTGAATGTGCATCATTTTCCTTTCAATTTTTGGTCTAAGGGGAATAAGCAGGCTGCTAACTCGTTGACGTACAGAGTATCTAATAATAAATCAATACTTAAATATACAGCTCTAAATCTGGCATGTGCTTCCAATATTGTTTTAGCCGATACGTCAATATTTCTCCCTTAGTTTCATCGACGTATTTTTATAAGATCAACAGTCCGAATCAGAACACTTATACCGTGTTCACCATAAGAATAAACCTGATGTAAAGGTTACACCGTGTATTTTTCCGCGTTTGCTGAAACCTCACTGATACGAGTTTCACATGAAGCAGAAGTCAAGCTGTCTTGAGTACAGCCAAATACGACAGTAAGAATACTTGTTATGCTGTCCGTTAACGGCACATCGACTCAGCGATAGTACCGGGTAAAGGCAATACCGGCGCATTTAACTTGAACAGCACTGGCCAGTCATCTGGTCCAACTAACCCACAGTGACATGAACATTTGCACTTTGTAACGGTCTTTTAGAAAGATTATTTCCTTACGATTATGTTGAATGAATGTCTGATCTGTGGAATGCGTACTGAACTCGAATTGTGTTGCATGTGGTAAGTGCAAATGGTGTGCTTACTCTTCTATTGTTAGCAAACCTTTACACGAATTGATTGGGCAATGCAACTCCCAATACCAACAAAGAAATACATGCAGCTCCTTAGGCGCAGACCCATCTGGCCCTGTTAAAAACTGATAACTTTTGTCCCTATGCATATAACAAATAAATTAAATTGTCTTACCTCTAGAGCAGCAGCGGTGGAACACGATATGTTCTGGTCTCTTACAAAAATATAAATATGCTAGCTACAGGCTCAGCGATGTGCAATGCTGGCTGTAACATCTTGAAATGCACATGAGATTGTTTTGGCTGATAAATGAAAACATTTATGAAAATCCAACTTAAAAAGATATATGATGTGGACAGGGAGGCGGTTCCGATTATGGTGAATTACTAACACTGAGTTTTTTTAGGAAAATTATATTGCAAGTTAACTTTGTCTTTTCAGAAACATCTGACAGTTGAAGTTACATTACTTACAATTGATCCACAAACAATGAGATTTAAACAGCAAGTACTATCTAATTTCATTAATCCAACATAAATCATCAACTTAAACATAGCTCTGTTAACAAATCTTAGAAACATTACAAAGTGAAATATCTAACTAGCCTTTTTATCAGAACGGTTTACGTACATTCTGGACTTACTCAACATTTACAAATTATCAGCCATTTCATCTATACTAACGTGCTGGCAAAAACAGAAATCATAATTATTTAACACGTTTACTCTGGTTGCATGAAGACTTCTGGTTCCATGTTCAACAATATTGACATACCTACATTAATCTAAGACATGGTGGCGTCACACAGAACACCACAAAGACTGCCTATTCCATTGTCTTTCCCCCACAGACAGCTACCTACAACTGTGCGCCCAGCGCTCTCTTTTTCCAACAGTAACATAATCTCAGACCAGAGATCTTTGGCACAGTCAGCGATCCGCATTATCGAGCCTATTAGATACTTTCATCGTTTATAGTATACTAGTGACGGGTGTATTTTCGTCTTTTAGAGCTACCCGTACGTAATAAATATTCAAACACGCGCTGAGAATATACTTGAACGTCCATTACTTGGTATTACAGAAAAAGAACCACAGTTAAACATAAAACCAAAGGTTGTAACTCCGAGATGTAGGCAACAACATTATTCAGCGCTCCAACGTGGATTCAAACTTGGCTATTTACGCCATTCATTTGTTGCCGTGCAGTCACTGAATTCGCGACACAACTGTGTCTATGGATGGCGCGAACGGAACTAATGTGTGCGGACACGGCAGTGAGTAGCGGTCGCTACACTAGTTTCATTTAATTTATTAATATTCTTGTCTTATTCTGGTGCCAAATACAAGAGCGCTCCAGTAAAATCCATTCAAGTTAAGACGTAAAAGAGACGAACAGAGAAACAATGTAGCTTCGATTGTCATTTAATTTTTAAGAGAATGGAATAATATCAGGCAGAACATGGGCAATACGCTTTTATGGGGACCAGATGGAAAACATAACATGCACCTGTTCCTAACATAGTATTGTAAATAGAATTGAGAGTGATGAAAATGCCTAAATTATACACAGGGTAATTTTTCTGCGAGAGCTATGTGTTACGTAAAACCGTATTGTAGGTATTTCGCCGTATAGTTAATACTGAAGCCACTGAATGTATTATAGTCAATCGTTTGGTAATTTCCGAAGTCCTTCCACATCCGACCCCTAGAAATACCTTTCAGTACTGGTCGCTGTCATCTGCTACGTTAATAACGAGGCGGTCAACAACAGAATGCACGAAGCCATCCAAGCGTCACGTTTCCTCCTCTTCTGTTATGGAATGGTGTTTCGTATCCCACCAGCGTTCTGCAGTGCCGTGCGACAAAACATCGTGCATTACTTCCAGTACGCCTGGCAGCTTAAGTGTCTTGTTGTTCCATGCGACAGATTCACTAGCTTGGCTTCAGAGTAGTCTTGTTACGTTCATACTGCAGTGATACAGTGGCAACTGTAAAACTGCAGCATTCGTATTGTGTTCTCGATGCTGTGAAAATTATTGTTTTCCATGTTTCTACAGCGCTTGCTGCTCAGACCGTGTGAGACCACATCTGCGGTATAAAACAATGGATGTAGTCCAAATAAGAAGAATCTGAGTTTTCATTTTTGCCCTAAAATTTAATTTGTTATTTCTTCTTACTGTAAACAACCTTTATTAAAAATATTTTATAAAATGTATTTAATTAGTAATTTATATTTGCAATTAAACCTGAAATTTTACGTGCAGTATATATTTAGAAACAAAAAGTCGTGCATTTTTCATTAAAATGACGACTGGGTAGTTGTTAATTAGCATAAATTTCGTGAATTTAATAGTTGGGTCATTCCACGTCAAGGGGACCGGGGTCCCCACTCGACCGTCTCCAAATCTGAGGAAATTTCGTGTGAAGGTTCTATATGGTCTTGCATAGTTATATCCAAAATTTCAGTCCAGTATCTCCAGCAGTTGAATTTTAGGGGCTTTTAAAGAGAGGCTACTCATCTTCGCGTCACATAAGATGTAAATGTGCCAAGCTTGCTAGGCTTTAATGAGAAGTTCTAGAAACATTTGGTCATTTGCTTTAATTTACAAAGACACATTTCTATGCTGAATCATACCATGGCAAAATTAGGGGTTTAGTCTCACCTGAATATAGATAGAAGCCTCTGAAGTGGCTAAAAGTTTCGTTGCGCTATGCTGAGAGCCAAGGTTCGACCGACCACTGCTACTTTTCACATGAACCAATCACACCAAAACTACAGAATGTTATTCCTACCTATGATGTCTACATATGGGTGAAATTTAATTAACATTGGATGCCTAGATGAAAAGATGGGCATCTACAAAATTGGCAAAAATTTTCCACGTGCAAATTGTAGGGTACTTTTGGGGTGCAGTATCTCTACTGTGTCTGGTTCAATCCGTTGTTCTTGCCATTGCTGGAAAGAGCATGTTTTAAGCTTTCAAAACTAATTTTTGGATTTTGCATTTTGACAAATGAGAATACATTTCAAAAGTTATTATTTTAGCTGTCCGAGAAGATTGGAAAGTGAAATATTTTGCTCATTAAGTCCAATAATTAATTTTCATTCCAGTATATAAATCAGTATCAAACATTAATTTAACACATACCATAAAAAGAAGCATAACGCACAAGACAGCATATTTGCCAAACAAAAATACTAAAGCTTGGTTAAACAGTTCTACTATTTTGTCAAGGACAAATTGTGGATAACTGTATTGTATTCCTGATAATGATGATGGTTATGGAGGTTCTATAATCATGAAAATCTGTTGCTCGGAAATCTGAAGGTGACTTTAGCAGTTGACCAGTGGAAGGAACGAGTAGAAATGTGTGGATGCATAAAGCTGATGAGGACATCTTGTTGTTCATGTGAAACTTCACACACATTTTCAACCCACCAAAAGTTGTCGTACACGCATGCAACATATTGACCTTGTTGTAAACTTGAAATTGAGATTGCTGGAATTCCTTCATCTGCTTCGTATGCAATAGCTGAACGTTGCAGTATCATTGGAAACTCTGCTTACTCTGAGCTGATTACAATTAATTGGCGTAAACTGATGATTTTCTCTTGTTCCAGATACTGTACGTCCCATGGCAAACCTTATTTCTTGCACAGGTTGAATTTCTTAAATTTCTTCTTTTGTTACATAAAAATACTTAATTCCTGGAACACTGTCACCACAGAATTTGAATAAATCAAATGGAGTCAATATTTGGTTATCTAAGGACCTCTTCAAACCAGCACGAGTTGCTATTCTTCTTGCTGCTCACAAATGCCATCACAAGGTGATTTATGGTGGCTTGTTCCAAAAAAATTCCATTCAGTAGTGATGCCAAAATCTTTTCATGTAGACATAAATTGAGGAAATTTTTTAAATTCTTGTATTGAACAGCTGAACCTTCACTAAAGTAATAAATGTTCTTAATGTTTTCAACCTTTGTCTTTAAGTATGTTATTAACTATATGAAATGCATTGACAGCAATTGTATCATGATAGAGACAGTCGCTGATCATACAAGTGCTACTCTAACGTTCTTTGGCATCAAAATAGACAACAAATGGATGTAATATGGTCTGACTCTTCTCCCAATGGAATCCTTGCACACCATCTTGAATAACAAATGAATAATTCTCATAAAATCCATCAATATTATTAATTCATTTTTTGCAAGATTTCTTTTTTGCTGCTTAATGTATAAACTTTGGTATCCTGACATAAAATGTTGGCTTCTTATAATGGTAATTTTCAAAATCAATGCCTCCATGAATATTCAACAGTTCTCTGACATATCTCTAATGTATGGACGGATTACTTGTATTCCATTGTTTCTTCAGGGTCATCAAGAAAAGCTTCTAGTTGCATTTTTCCTGGTTATTCCTCACAATGTTGCAGCATAGAATCTTCTGACTCCAAACTACATACAGTTTTTTTCATCAAATCCTTGTAGCCATTTTGGGTAGATGTTACTGAAGTCAACTTTAATTTGACATTTGATGAAATGCACATTC
Source organism: Schistocerca serialis cubense (assembly GCF_023864345.2). Taxonomy (NCBI): domain Eukaryota; kingdom Metazoa; phylum Arthropoda; class Insecta; order Orthoptera; family Acrididae; genus Schistocerca; species Schistocerca serialis. The sequence continues at coordinate 475,240,735 of NC_064644.1, read as the reverse complement.
ACATTCTGAATGTGATCCAGAAGCACCAACTGCAGTACACCATTTTGGTCTGAGCCCACAAAATTTTGAGAAGATCAGTTGATTTCCATATTGCTTACAATAAACAATGAGCGTGTCTTTCATGTTACAAAGGGGCAGATGTTTCTGCTTGTGAATGTTTTCTCCATTTATTTTTACTGCAACCCAATCGTCTTTGCCAGTACATAAACGAGAAAATTCATCATCTTCAAAAAAAGTGAGGCCATTTTCCTTTACTTCGTCACTGAGCTTTCTCCCTTTTCGGTTTGCAGGTGTTGCCAAAATTACATCTTCCATCTTTAGTTTCGTATCCTTCTTCACCATTTTAGTTGAAACAGCAAATTCTTTATTTTTTTCGTCGATAGTCCAGTTGTTGAGGGCCAAGGCCAAAATTTGAACTTAACTGCAATTGCTTGAAGTCTGAAGCTTAACCTTAAGTTCTTGAATTAGGATGTCCATTTCTTTACATTTTTTGCACTCTTCCATTTGTATTTGCGCAATATCTGCTTGACTCCCAACAGCAGCTGTGGCAAGTACTTTAGTAATGCTGCCTTGTGCTTTCAGAACTATGTGCTTTATATGTCCCATTTAAACCCTTTTGGTTATCTTTTGAAGCTCTAATGATGACTCTCCAAGTGACGGTAACGAAGTATTGGCAGTAATACAAGCATCAACAACATCCATGTCTTCAGGGGATGGTAATTCTTGCTTATCCTGGTGGTATGATTCTTTTTGGACGACTTCATGTGACATTTGGTACAAATTTTTTGACCGTTAGTCAGTAACTTCAACCCATCAGGGTTCTTGATTACATGTTTTTCTTTACCAAAGGGGTTGTAGCAAGTCTTCTGCAGGAACTGAAATTTTGTCATCAATAAGGCATTATGGTATGAACAAATTTGGCCATTTTCAGTAAAAGGAAGCCCAGACCTACGTTGTAGAATCTCCTTTTCCACTGGTGACGTTTCCTTAACTGATTGTAGTTGACTTCTAACATACTAGAATGGTGATGACTTATGACAATCGTCTCCATCTGATCCACCAAAGTAGCAGGATGAAAGGGTCTCTTGGTTCATTGTACACATTCATATTCATGTACCATAACCACATTCATTTTACATATTCATATCCATGTACCATATTATAAAGGTGATGACTTACGACAATCAGCTCCATCTGATCCACCAAAGTAGCAGGATGCAAGTGTCTCTTGGTTCATTGTACACGGTAGTTTATTAACCTATAACAAGCAATTTTGAAAGCTCACGAATATCCTGGTTGGAAGCATAGCAGATTCAGACTTGTTTGTATATAATATACAATTAGCATATATACAATTAGCATCTATACAAATTAGCATATCAAAACATATTTTTTAGCGCTTACTTTCAGCTACAACAATGATTATTGACTATTCAGACACTCAGTACTCAACACTAAGATTGTACAATGTCAACACCAAAGAACATACTGCACAGAAGAGAGACACTGTGAAAACTGCCAATAATGAAAGCAACACTTGAAAGTGGCGATTCAGCAATGTGTCACTGCTGTGAGGATAGACCCTTAAAAACCTGGTGGTGCTTTATAATGCCGATGGAAACGGAGTGACAGTGCAGATGTGCACCACCGTGCACTGTATGACTGAAACGTTCTAAAGCAACATAGCGTTCCATTATGCTCTACATTTCATAATCTTAAGAGCATTTTCTGAGCTTTTATTGTATTTATATTCTATACTGTAAAATAATGTAAAACACTTCTTATTAGTATAGTTACACTCCCTAAACCACAAGCGAATCTTATACTAAAAAATTAAGGGACACTACAATTACATATTTTTGATTTACAACTTCAAACTCTATTAATTTTTGGTGTTTCTCGGTAATCCATTTTCTGTACTTTCGTTAGGTATTCTTGTCCATCAATACGCAACGTCCAGAAGTTAAACAATATAGCTTTGAAAGCTTAAAGCATGTTCTTTCCAGTTGTAGCAAGAATAAAAGGATTGAACAAGACACAGTTGAGATACAACCCCCAAAAATACCCTAAAATATTATAATATTCTTTTATAAATTATTTGTGTTTGTTAATGGATATGAAATCCGTAATGTTTGTCTTACGGAAATTTTCTGTGTAATGTGTTGTTAAGCAAATGGTGTGCTTAATCAGTTGTAGGCCTACTGTAATCCAAAAACAAAAACAAAACAAAAATTAACTTAATCTTGAAAACCAGTAAGAAATGCCCATAATGAAATCAGTCCCTCTGAAATATCCTCAAAAATTAAAAAAAATTTTTTGGGCTCTTGTAATGTTTGATCAAATAATAAAGGTGTATGTTCGAATGTAACTGACAGCCCTTACTTTGGCCCCTTTCCACAAATTATTCTATTTGTCCTGTCCTGAGGGTTAAGCAGGGCGTTTCACATTGCTGTTGTTCTGATAAAACAGCTCTACGAGCAAAGCCCTGCTCACCATGTCAGGACCCATGACTGTGTACAACTGTCCTGCTCTCTGATGCTTATGTTTCAAACCTACGTTGCCATACCTGTGCCCATGAGTACTTAAAATAAGATGCTGCGAAATAACCGATTTTGTGCCACCGTCATCTGCACAGAAAATGGAATGCAACTCGTTCTGAACCCGCAGTTGATTACTTGCTACAGACACTCTAAAAGTGAACTTCAATTAGCGACAAGTTACGAGGTGCATTCAAGTTCTAAGGCCTCCGATTTTTTTTTCTTATTAACTACTCTGCCGAAATCGATGAAACTGGCGTTACTTCTCGACGCAATCGTCCTGCAAACGCACACATTTTTCACAACGCTGACGCAATGATTCCATGGCAGCGGCGAAGGCTTCTTTAGGAGTCTGTTTTGACCACTGGAAAATCACTGAGGCAATAGCAGCACGGCTGGTGAATGTGCGGCCACGGAGAGTGTCTATCATTGTTGGAAAAAGCCAGGTCAGGTGAGTAGGGAGCATGACGAATCACTTCAAAGATGTTATCACGAAGAAACTGTTGCGTAACGTTAGCTCCATGTGCGGGTGCGTTGTCTTGGTGTAACAGCACACGCGCAGCCCTTCCCGGACGTTTTTGTTGCAGTGCAGGAAGGAATTTGTTCTTCAAAACATTTTCGTAGGATGCACCTGTTACCGCAGTGCCCTTTGGAACGCAATGGGTAAGGATTACACCCTCGCTGTCCCAGAACATGGACACCATCATTTTTTCAGCACTGGCAGTTACCCGAAATTTTTTTGGTGGCGGTGAATCTGTGTGCATCCATTGAGCTGACTGGCGCTTTGTTTCTGGATTGAAAAATGGCATCCACGACTCATCCATTGTCACAACCGACGAAAAGAAAGTCCCATTCATGCTGTTGCGCATCAACATTGCTTGGCAACATGCCACACGGGCAGCCGTGTGGTCGTCCGTCAGCATTCGTGGCACCCACCTGGATGACACTTTTTGCATTTTCAGGTCGTCATGCAGGATTGTGTGCACAGAACCCACAGAAATGCCAACTCTGGAGGCGATCTGTTCAACAGTCATTCGGCGATCCCCCAAAACAATTCTCTCCACTTTCTCGATCATGTCGTCAGACCGGCTTGTGCGAGCCCGAGGTTGTTTCGGTTTGTTGTCACACGATGTTCTGCCTTCATTAAACTGTTGCACCCACGAAAGCACTTTCGACACATCCATAACACCATCACCACATGTCTCCTTCAACTGTCGATGAATTTCAATAGGTTTCACACCACGCAAATTCTGAAAACGAATGATTGCACGCTGTTCAAGTAAGGAAAACGTCGCGATTTTAAGTATTTAAAACAGTTCTCATTCTCGCCGCTGGCGGTAAAATTCCATCTACCGTATGGTGCTGCCATCTCTGGGACGTAATGACAATGAACGCGGCCTCATTTTAAAATAATGCGCATGTTTCTATCTCTTTCCAGTCCGGAGAAAAAAAATCGGAGGCCTTAGAACTTGAATGCACCTCGTAAAATGTTTAAATTTGTAACTTCGTTATTATTAGAACAGCGTTTTGTGTTTGTAACCGAATACTTTGAAATGACATAGCTTTCTACTTTAATAATACCGCTGTCTTTTTCACTGAAGGGAAAAGTTTTTCAGTAACGCTATTACATTAGCACCGGACTGGTGAACAGAAAAGGATGGAGGACGAAGATAAGAGGCTTTGTAGTCCAGCAGCTAACTGGCTAACTGAGCCGTTATATAATTTAATTATCTACCAAAATCATAAGAAAAGATTTAATTAAAAAGAATCTCTTGTGTGCCTGACAGACGGCAAACCGCACTTCTAAATAAGCAACAAAACTACAACGGTAGATAATACCTGCAGCGGCAGCGACTGATAGATAATAAATTCGCATAAAATCTAAAGACTGGTTTACACTGTGACGAAACAGACACCAACGATCATCATCGAAAGAGAATGACCCTCTGGTTTAAACAGTAGATGAGTGCGAACGAACTGCATTCGGTCTTGTTCGGTTCGCATTCGCTAGTGTTCGTCCTTGATCCGTTGGGTATCGGTCTTCTGGCGAATCTTCGTAGGAACTTCGCTTCGGCGCTGGCAATGGGGAAAGCTTTCCTCGGCTGTCTTGTCCGCTACTGTCGCTGACAAGATTTGCGTGGGCGAGGAAGTGATCTAAAGAGTGTTGCTGATTGTAGGTTACAGATATCATAGGTGCCGCTGGAATCCAAGAGATCTGCAGCACAAATAGCGAAATGAGAGAAATATAATTGGTAGAAAATTGCAGAGAAACTCAAAAGTCCAACTAGGGAAGTGAGAAAGACGATAAATACATTGGATGCTTGCATCAGCGGGTAGTAGTGAGCATAAGTGCAAGCTTTGTATTCCTTTTTATTCAAATGGTTGTTATTGTTGCGGTCGTCAGTCCTGAGACTGGTTTGATGCAGCTCTTCATGCTACCCTATCCTGTGCAAGCTTCTACATCTCCCAGTACTTACTGCATCCTACATCCTTCTGAATCTGCTAAGTGTATTCATCTCTTGGTCTCCCTCTACAATTTTTACCCTCCACGCTGCCCTCGAATGCTACATTTGAGATCCCTTGATGCCTCAGAACATGTCCTACCAAACCGGTCCCTTCTTCTTGTCAAGTTGTGACACAAATTTCTCTTCTCCCCAATTCTATTCAATACCTCCTCATTAGTTATGTGATCCACCCACCTAATCTTCAGCATTCTTTTGTAGCACCACATTTCGAAAGCTTCTATTCTCTTTTTGTACAAACTCTTTATCGTCCATGTTTCACTTCCATACATGGATACACTCCATACAAATACTTTCAGAAACGACTTCCTGACACTTAAATCTATACTCGATGTTAACAAATTTCTCTTCTTCAGAAACGCTTTCCTTGCCATTGCCAGTCTTCATTTTATATCCTCTCTACTTCGACCATCATCAGTTATTTTGCTCCCCAAATAGCAAAACTCCTTTACTACTTTAAGTGTCTCATTTCCTAATCTAATACCCTACGCATCACCCGACTTAATTCGACTACATTCCATTATCCTCGTTTTGCTTTGTTTGATGTTCATCTTATATCCTCCTTTCAAGACATTGTCCATTCCGTTCAACCTCAAAGTTTTTATTTCTTTCCATGGGTTTTAATACCTACTCCGAACTTTTCTTTTGTTTCCTTCATTGCTTGCTCAACATACAGATTGAATAACATCGGGGACAGGCTACAACTCTGATCCACTCCCTTCCCAACCACTGCTTCCCTTTCATGCCCCTCGACTCTTATAACTGCCATCTGGTTTCTGTACAAATTATAAATAGTCTTTCTCTCCCTGTATTTTACCCCTACCACCTTTAGAATTTGAAAGAGAGTATTCCAGTCAACATTGTCAAAAACTTTCTCTAAAGCTATAAATGCTAGAAAAGTGGGTTTGCCTTTCCTTAATCTTTCTTCTAAGATAATTCCTAAGGTCAGTATTGCCTCACGTGTTCCAATATTTCTACGGAATCCAAACTGATCTTCCCTGAGATCGGCTTCTACCAGTTTTTCCATTCGTCTGTAAAGAATTCATGTTAGTATTTGGAGCTGTGACTTATTAAACTGATAGTTCGGTAATTTGAACATCTTCAACACCTGCTTTCTTTGGGATTGCAATTATTATATTCTTCTTGAAGTCTGAGGGTATTTCGCTCGTCTCACACGTCTTGCTCACCAGATGGTAGAGTTTTGTCAGGACTGGCTCTCCCAAGGCCGTCAGTAGTTCTAATAGAATGTTGTCTACTCCTGGGGCCCTGTTTCGATTCAGGTCTTTCAGTGCTCTGTCAGACTCTTCACGCAGTATCGTATCTCCCATTTCATCTTCATCTACATCCTCTTCCATTTCCATAATATTGTCCTCAAGTACATCGCCCTTGTATAGACCCTCTATATACTCCTTCCACCTTTCTGCTTTCCCTTCTTTGCTTAGAACTGGGTTTCCTTCTGAGCTCTTGATATTCATACAAGTGGTTCTCTTTTCTCCAAAGGTCTCTTTAATTTTCCTGTAGGCAGTATCTATCTTACCCCTAGTGATATGCGTCTCTACATCCTTACATCTGTCCTCTAGCCATCCCTGCTTAGCCATTTTGCACTTCCTGTCAATCTCATTTTTGAGACGTTTGTATTCCTTTTTGCCTGCTTCACTTACTGCGTTTTTGTATTTTCTCCTTTCATCAATTAAATTCAATATTTCTTCTGTTACCCATGGATTTCTACTAGCCCTCGTCTTTTTACCTACTTGATCCCCTGCTGCCTTCACTACTTCATCCCTCAGAGCTACCCATTCTTCTTCTACTGTAGTTCTTTCCGCCATTCCTGTCAATTGTTCCCTTATGCTCATCCTGAAGCTCTGTACAACCTCTGGTTCTTTCAGTTTATCCAGGCCCCATTTCCTTAAATTCCCACCTTTTTGAAGTTTCTTCAGTTTTAATCTACAGTTCATAACTAATAGATTGTGGTCAGAGTCCACATCTACCCCTAGAAGTGTCTTACCATTATATAACCTATCTGATACCTTCCAGGTGGTAGAGTACCATAAATCTGGTTGAAAGTAGACAAGTGCGAAGAAGTATTTATTGTGCTGATTAAAATAAAAAGTGTTTGAAAGACATGATCATTTTCGTTTCTTACGTTCGCGTTAGCTGTATTTACATGGCTGATGCCTCACTGTTATGTTAGAGATTTTTCTATGACGACTGAAAATGGTTTACCCGGGATATCGGTATCGTCCTTAAACAAAAAAAGTTAGTTCATGTTTTTAGAGGTTTCCAGTTCAAGATTTATTGTTCCACAGTGCAAAGGAGTACACGAAATGATTGTTTTTACAGGTCAATAGCACAAGCGCTTCTGAGGTACCAGGTATCGACCCGCGCTGAAACACTTATGTTAGTGCATGGTGTAGCCTCGATAGGCACAATGCAGGCGCTGACTTTGGCATCTAGTCGATCGTACAGATGACAAACACTGTCCTGGGATACGTTATGCCACACCCGCTGTACCTGTTCACGTAGTTCTGTAAGAATTGTTGGTCGACGAATCTTTCGAGTCACTTCTCGTACCATCATATCCCACATCTGCTCGATTCGAGACACGTTTGGAGACCGTGCTGGCCGAGGAAGTTCCTGCACATGTTGCAGAGCATGTTGAGTTCCATGGGTAGTGTATGGGCGAGCATTAAACCTGTTTGGACAACGCCATACCTTCTTGTTGCAAGAACGGCAAAAGAACAGCTCTAACAACATGCAGTACGTACCAAGCTCTGGTTGTCGGCCCCTGTAGCAACACTTGTGGTGAACGGGAGACGTAGCCTATGGCAACCGTGTGCATAAGGTCTGGGATGGGGCCAGTGTGTTTAGGACGAATTCACTATACGAGACAGTGCTCACTAGGTCTATGTCGCACTCGTAAACGATCGTTACTTGCCTCCAGGCGGAATGTGCTTTCATCGCTGAAGACCACAGCGCGCCATTCCATCTTCCAAGTTATCTTCTGACGGCACCAGTAGAGTCGTTCACGTCGATGCATGAGACGGGCTAGAGGTGTCTTTTCCCATAGTCCCACTGCTCATAACCATTGCAGCGATCCTGCTCTTCCGGTACGACGATCTTGGAAGACGTCTGTGCTGCGTGGTCGTCCAGAACCTCGTCTACAGCTGTGGGAGTGTTGACGTGACTGCTGATACTAGCGTCGTTGCACAACTGACGCAGCGCTCCCAACTTTGGTGACAATTCTCCGAAAGGACCATCCCTCCACTCGGAAGGCCACAATTCGACCCCTTTCAAACTCACTCCGTTGGCTATAGGAAGCTCGAGGGTGTCTCCGCAGCAGTGTTGCCATCTTGCTTCACACGTTTGCACCGCACTGAGCCTTATGGCTGTGACCATTCCATATTAATGGGTAGACACAGATGGCGCTCTGGTACCTATACCACTATGCTATCTGTTGACAGACGACGCTGGTTGGCTCAAACGGATCTGAGCACTATGGGACTAAACTGCTGTGGTCATCAGTCACCTAGAACTTAGAACTACTTAAACCTAACTAACCTAAGGACATCACACACCCATGTCCGAGGCAGGATTCGAACCTGCAACCGTATTTGCAGCGCGGCTCCGGACTGGAGCGCCTAGAACCGCACGGCCACCGCGGCCGGCGTCGACGCTGGAACCATTATCACCGCAGCTACTATTCCCCAGGTGACATATGCCCTCATCGGATTAAATCGACGTCTTCTTTCCAGATGTACTAATTTTTCCCAAGAGTGTAGATAGCAGATTTTAGCAAGCTGCCTACGTGACAATGTTTCTAATTTCACGGATCATATTTTATTGGCATTTTTTCATTATACTCTACTGGCCATTAAAATTGCTACACCACGAAGAGGACGTGCTACAGACACGAAATTTAACCGACATGAAGCGGATGCTGAGATATGCAAATGATTAGCATTTCAGAGCATTCACACAAGTTTGCCGCCGGTATGTTTCTCATTTCACGGATCACATTTTATTGGCATTTTTTCATTATACACTACTGGCCATTAAAATTGCTACACCACGAAGAGGACGTGCTACAGACACGAAATTTAACCGACATGAAGCGGATGCTGAGATATGCAAATGATTAGCTTTTCAGAGCATTCACACAAGGTTGGCGCCGGTAGCGACACCTAGAACCTGCAGACATGAGGAAAGTTTCCAACCGATTTCTCGTACACAAACAACAGTTTACCGGCGTTACCTGGTGAAGCGTTGTTGTGATGCTTCGTGTAAGGAGGAGAAATGCGTACCATCACGTTTCCGACTTTGATAAAGGTCGGATTATAGCCTATCGCGATTGCGGTTTATCGTATCGCGACATTGCTGCACGCGTTGGTCGAGATCCAATGACTGTTAGCAGAATATGGAATCGGTGGGTTCAGGAGGGTAATACGGAACGCCGTGCTGGATCCCAACGGCCTCGTATCACTAGCAGTCGAGATGACAGGCATCTGATCCGCATGGCTGTAACGGATCGTGCAGACACGTCTCGATACCTGAGTCAACAGATGGGGACGTTTGCAAGACAACAATCATCTGCAGGAACAGTTCGACGACGTTGGCAGCTGCATGGACTATCAGCTCGGAGACCATGGCTGCGGTTACCGTTGACGCTGCATCACAGACAGGAGCGCCTGCGATGGTGTACTCAACGACGAACCTGGGTGCACGAATGGAAAAATGTCATTTTTTCGAATGAATCCAGGTTCTGTTTACAGCATCATGATGGCCGCATCAGTGTTTGGTAACATCGCGATGAACGTGCATTGGAAGCGGGTATTCGTCATCGCCATACTGGCGTATTACCCGGCGTGATGGTATGGGGTGCTCTTGGTTACACGTCTCGGTCACCTCTTGTTCGCTTTGACGGCACTTTGAACAATAGACGTTACATTTCAGATGTGTTACGACCTGTGGCTCTACCCTTCATTCGATCCCTGCGAAACCCTACATTTCAGCAGGATAATGCTCGACCGCATGTTTCAGGTCCCGTACGGGCCTTTCTGAATACAGAAAATGTTCAACGGCTGCCCTGGCCAGCACATTCTCCAGATCTCTCACCAACTGAAAACGTCTGGTCAATGGTGGCCGAGCAAGTGGCTCGTCACAATACGCCAGTCACTACTCTTGATGAACTGTGGTATCGTGTTGAAGCTGCATGGGCAGCTGTACCTGTACACGCCATCCAAGCTCTGTTTGACTCAATGCCCAGGCGTATGAAGGCCGTTATTACGGCCAGAGGTGGTTGTTATGGGTACTGAATCCTCAGGATCTATGCACCCAAATTGCGTGAAAATGTAATCACATGTCAGTTCTAGTATAATATATGTGTCCAATGAATACCCGTTTATCGTCTGCATTTCTTCTTGGTTTAGCAATTTTAATGGCCAGTAGTGTATGTACTTCAATGAAAGCCTTGAATTTTTTTTCCTTCATTGATTTTCGTTTCACCCCACCCGCAAGAAGGGGGAGGGGGGCGGGCTGACAGCAGCTTAATACGCTGTTCAAACAGCCAAGAGATGAGATAAACAAACAGTGGTAAGATAACAAACAGTACAAAGAAAAGGCGGTAAAACTCTAAAATGGCGGAAAGTTGCGGAGTTTAAAATATAAAAACACGACGTTGACGATGCGGATGAAGACAAACAGTACTAGACAGGCACAATTAAAAAAACATGGCGACAATCTGGAGTCTGTTCGCATGAGATAAAAAACACAACGAGCGATAGTATTGTGGCTGTTTGCAACACAGACTGGGGACGCACCACACTGAACATTCACTGAAAACAGCACTAAAAGGCGACACGGCGGCAGATGGGAGGACACGGCCAGATGATGGGGAAAAAGGGAGGAGGAGGGGAAAAGAAAAAAGGGGGAGCCGATGGAGGAAGAGTGCATAGAAAAAGGGAGGGCAGAACGGACGCGAGGAGTGCGGAAGGCAGTGGAGGGGAAAGCAAAAGGACTCGGGGGAGAGAAGGGAGTCAAAGAGAGGATAGGTGGGGAAGAACAGGTGGAATGGGGGGAGAGGGAGCCCAGGGAAAGGACAGAGGTAGGGAGGGGGAGGTGAGGATCAGAGTTCATAGGAAGGATCGATAGAAGGAGAGGAAATCCTTGACGTGCTTCATATATGTCACTACTGGCATCAGAAACCATCTAAGGTGTAGCAGCTACTGAAATGTGAAACAATCACTACAATGACGTTAATATCTCGACTTGCTAATAACCAGAGTATCGATGCTGGCCTCCCTTAAGGTTCTCGTCGTCAGTAATTAATGTTCTGCGTCGGTAATTAAGGTTCTGCCTTTATATTTCTCCCTCAGTTGTGATGAGAACCCAGCGAAAATCGTCAATCGCTAGTGAGTGACTCATTTGTAGCGCCATTTATCGATGAAAAATTTAGTAACGAGTTATTTCGCGTTGCTGATTACACGGAATAAGCTGCATATCGTTCTGTGTGTCGGCTGTCCGCCGTTAGCATAACATTTGTATCTTTGGCACACGCTTGGTGGCAGTTACCGCGAAAATAGGCTGTTGGAATGCCGACACTCGTTCGCTAGTCTCAGAATCGTTCGGGAGATAATATTTATTTGAATGGCAAAAGGCAGTTATTTAGCGGTTGGTGTGCCTTTGTGTCGCTAATAGTGCAAATGAGACGTTCAGTGCAAAATTTAAGCTAATTCGTTCGCATTATAAATGTATGTTCGTTCATATCTGCCGCGCCACTTTGACTGGACGAGGAAGATCGTGGGAAGGCTGACAACAAAGCGATCGGTAGGCTAGTGTGGTTTGACAGTAAAAGTGACTTAGATCTATGATGAGACTGAGTACATGGCGTTGTCCAGGTAAGCATTTATTCCAACCATCTACTATTCACCTCCTACTACCCCCCTCTCTCTGTCCATTTGCCCCTCACTTTCCCTGTCCATCTCGCCCTATCAGCCTATCTGTGCCCACCTCCTGCTTCTCCCTTCTTTCTGTCCATCTCTTCTATCCCTCTCCTCTCTCCACGTTATCATGCTCAAGAGAATACAAGGCTGGTGGCTCTTACACTCACAGTATGTCTTTCAGGAGTGTAACTAATACATGTACCAAATTTGGTTGAAATCGTTCCAGGGGTCTAGGATGAACCTTTTACCCGTGGCTTTCCCCACTTATTTACACGTAAAATCCATTTCACACATATTTAACAGTTTTCACACGTATTTATATACATATTTCATGTGTACCTCTAGCTAATTTCGATCTGCAGTTTATTTTCTCAGAGCTTAATGTTTATGACGTCGTATCTCAACTATATACGAATCATGTTGCGAATAGAGTTAGTAGTAAAGACATAATAAATTAAAATCACATACATGATGCGGCAGTTTTCTTCCATGAACAACGAAAATTTTTCATTCCATCATTTTGTAGTGTTTTCAGCGAGAAAAAGTTTCATTAAGGTTTGAAATTATGTGTCGATTTCGTTGGAAGTCTCTGTGTTCTCATTTTCAGATACTATATGGTTAGATTATAGGTAATTGCACGTCTTGGGATACACTGCTTTTTCACTCCCAACCATACCCCTTTGGTAGGTGGTTCGTAACCCCCCCCCCCCCCCCCCTCGCTAGTGATTATTTTCAGACAGTAACATATGTACCAAGTTTGGCTAAAATTGACCCAGTGCTTTTAGGAGGAGATGTAGAACATACAGACATCCATCCCTTTTTTAATATGTATGGACTGGCGTGCGCTAAGTGCTGCTGTGAGAAAGAACCAATTTCACAGTATAGTTGATTTTACAAGAACAGTGCTACCGTAATCGATGTCCTAGCACCCAGTTATTCTGTGTGTACTGTGTTGAAAGATTTCAGCCGTGTCAACAGACGCCACTGCCACGGAGGAAGGAGCAGCCTAGGCTGAGGCAGGCCACGGCCGTCAGACCAGTCTCCCTGTCACCTACAGATATTGCTCCAGCTGGGCCTCACACAACGGGGCTTTCAGCCTAGTTAATTCTTATGATACTTTAGTATTGTGCCGTATGTAAGGGAACAGTACTCTTATTCCCTGGTTCACAGGATGTGCTAAGTAGTTGGGGCGGATAAACGCGTAATCCCACGCACCTACATCGCGCCTGTCCCATTTAATTAGGACTGGACCCCATTAGGGTGTCACCCAGCAGCCTCCGTCCCTGTTAGCAGGTCGGCCGTAATTGCAGCGTGTTTACTCAGCCTGGGCCATCCCTCGTAGCCTGTAGCGTCTCATGCCGCCCACGTCGCAATCAGATTAACACCTGCCATTATCTACGCTTACTCCCTCCCTCCCTCGCTCTCTCGTTCCCTCTCTCTCTCTCTCTCTCTCTCTCTCTCTCTCTCTCTCTCTCTCTGCCTGTCATATGCATATTTATCAAAGTAGTTCTTTTGTTTTCATCTTCATATTGATCAATTACGGTCAGGTTTCAACCTCAATTTCTTTTCTTTGTTTCTTGTTTCCTTCATATTTTCCCCGTGTTGTCTTTTTCTTTCCTCTACCTATGATGTTCCAAATTTCTTATCTTGTTCTGCATTGAAAGTCCTCCAAATTTACTATCTTACTCTCAAAAAGGCTACTTTCTGTTATTTCAGATTATTTAATGTTGTTACTTTCCAATTCTATTCTTATCTCTGTAATCCATGCTATTGTTGACTTCTTTCTCCAGAAATACAGGCATATTTATTTCGTTAGCTTGTTCTTGGCTTTGCCATTACTTCCAATATTTTATCCATATGGTCATAGTTCTACTCATTATATATCATTTACCATCCGCCTGTAGGCTGTATTGAGTCCATTATTTTTGAAGTACCTCTATTTTGTCCAGGTTATAGTTCATAGGTAAGCATTCGCACGCATATAAAAATTGTGGTCGTACTACTGTGATATACTGTTTTAGTTTTATTTCTCTAGGTACACCTTTCATGTCGTAAATATTTTTTCTCAAACCACATGTGCTTTCCATTTTATTAACTTTTACGTTTATTACCAATTTTTCTAGTCCATTTTCCTGTATAGAGTCTCCAAGATACTTAAATTTACTAAGCACTCTACTTTGATGTATCCGTGTTTCTGTGTATTTTGGTACAGTTTTTATATTGGTCATAAAATTTTTTCAGCCGAAATTTTGAGACCAATTCTATTCGCTGTTTTCTGAAGAATATTTATTCGAATAATTGCATCCGTCAGATTTTCCGAAAATATTAGAAAATCATCGGCAAAAGCCAGGAAGTTTACTTTAGTTCTAGCTGTTTTCCTTCCCAAAATTACTAGTTACATTTTTTAATTATTAGTACCAAATTCCAGATCCTTACAATTTTTTTCCTAAAACGCATATAAGGAGTAAAGCCGATAAAATGTCCCCTTACCTGACACCAGTTTTTATTTCAAGTGGCTAAGACACATATTCCAGAAATTTAACTTTAGATATCGTATTTATGAGACTTTCATGATTTATTTTTGAATTTTACCTTAAAGCCGAGTTCTCTACTGATTTCATCTATTGTTTCTCTGTTTACCGAATGAAATGGATACTTGAACTCAATAAATGACACTATTATAGGTTTGCTGGCTAACATTTAAAGTTCCTAGTTATCTATTAATCTATATACGTACTGCAGCTTCAACAAATCAATGAATAATAAAAAAGAATCTCTCTACCCAAAACAGCATGAAGTTGTTAACTTGCTTAAAACATCTTTATATACTAGCACTAGCAATATGGATTATTTCAGCTAGAGATATTAATACACAAAAATTAAAATTATTTTAGATAGATTCAACTGTTATTAATTAATTTAACTTCTGTAGCTCGAACTCGAACTCTTTACTTACAGGTACACATGCTTGATGTAACTTTTAACCAAAACTGTCCATTTTATTTCCAAATCCAACCTATAGATAAAGTGTTTCATACTCTCGATACTACTTTGTATTGCACATGTCCTAAGCGGGCACAGTTAATAGAAAGTGGTCAATCACCTACCTATTAATCACCAACCCACGTACCCCTCCATCCACCAAATCTCATCAGCCAGCAATAATATCCATCTCGAGATACGCTCTTCTTTCCAGCCATAGTTAACAACACTCCACTTCTCACCATTCTGTCGTTTCCTCCCACCAAAAAAGCTGTTGTTGCTTCCTGCAGTTTCACAGGGCCCCATTGTGCCAACCATCAATCATGCATGAAAACATGCACCACCAGCATCACTATTATACTGTCACGCCAACAACAACACTACTTAAATTTTAATAATTATCTGCAACCATCTATAACTCTTTTTAAAAAATAAAATTTTCCACGCAATGTACATTTTCAAAAACAGAATTTGTTACTATCTGATTTATATATATTAATTAATACAACTTTTAAACTTTTGAAACCTTTGGCTAAAGAGTGGTTTCACTAGTGCCCACCCCACCCCTTCATGGGAACTGGAATACAGTAAGTGCCCAGTTATCTGTGTTGCTACAGATCTGAGACTGACACAGAACACTGATAATCTAAAGTGCTGCAGCGACCCGACCTACTCTGGGCTGCTATGCGTCAGGATGGGCGAGAGAAATGCTATGGGAGATGGCACATTCATACTAGGATGTGCAACTGAACAGGGGTAGTACTGACAGGTGTTTATTCAAGCAGCCTTATACAGCACTCCAGCCCACCTCAGAGCCGTAGTCTGTGCGTGAAAACAGCTGACTGCAGAATGCGCAGGCACCCCGATCACACTGGTGATGTCTGTTGTCCTGAGTCGCGAGTGGCCGCTGCTGTGGCGCCTTCAGGGTTGCCAGCAGGCGAATATGAGTGCAACCCGCCCAGGTCATCTGGTGTTGTGCCAGCTAGTTAAACCTGTGTGTACTCATTGTCCCCCCCGCCCCCCTCCCCCAATTATGTGCTTGGGTGTGAAAGCTGACATTAGGCGCCCTGATGTCGAGCAGCAATGCCATGGTCACTCCATAGGGTAGACCAGACCAGTGGCCAATGACGTCTTGCGAACAAGGAGTCTGTCAGGAGCGTCTACCCCTCCCCCCACTCCCCCAGCCAGATGGTACACGGCTCGCAGTCCATCAGCTGAGGTCCTTCAGAGGGCGGAAGCTGGCCGGAAACCAGCTGCCTACATCGATGGAACTTCCCAAAGTCGCACAATCGCTAACCAAAAGTATGGTGTGCCTCATGCCAGAACTCGATAATTAGCGGACAGGTAGCCAGCCTATCTTCATCACCCAGCGATAGCCGTGGTTTCTCTGAAAATTAAAAACTCGTCATTCTCTCTGGTTCAAGACACAGAAGAATGGCACCACAGCTGACTGCTTTAAGCCCCTTATGCTCAATTATTTATACCTTTATAGTTACGCTTCTGGCGTAGTCCTACTAGAAGGGGGACGAGTGTGTTCGGCATATTATTTGTCATATCAGCTTATCCTAGCTTCCTCTGCACGAAACACGGTTGCTGCACCCGGTTTCATTTCCAACATTTGAGTTTCTCAGTAGCACACGAGTACTCTGAGTTACAAAGTATTATCTCACGCCGGCCAGAGTGGCCGAGCGGTTATAGGCGCTACAGTCTGGAACCGCGTGACCACTACAGTCCCAGGTTCGAATCCTGCCTCGGGCATGTATGTGTGTGGTGTCCTTAGGTTAGTTAGGTTTAAGTAGTTCTAAGTTCTAGGGGACTGATGACCTCAGAAGTTAAGTCCCATAGTGCTCCGAGCCATTTGAACCATTTTATTATCTCACTCTTTGTCGCATTGTCTTGTGCCGTTCGTGTTTGTACGCTCTTTGGCAGAGGTTGGTGTAGCAACCTCGTCTGGCTAATAGGTTTTGTTGTAATGTCCACAATGTTGCCCACTGGGTTACTTGATTACAACATCGCCCAAGGTGGACCCTATTGCCTGTTGCAGGTGGAATTAAAGTTTAAAAATTTACAGTCTACCAGCCAAACTATTTTGGGGTGCAGCAGGCCTCCCCTCTTTCGAAAGATTCGTCTTGAATTGTCCAACCAACAGAATTCGGTACAGTGCTCATGGTAACACCCATCTAATCATTATATATCCCAGATGAGTTTCTCTCTTATCCAATACTGCACGAGCTTACTCTTAGAGTGAAGTTTCCAGAACCTTATTATAATAGAATCCTTAACCTAATGCTTACACTACTTAAATACAGCTGTTTTACTTCCATCAAATGTTCCCTTGGTCCATGCCAGCTAACACCCGAGTGGCAATGCATCAGTTACCACTTCTGGCGTAAAGTTAGAGCCAGCACGTAAGTCGGGAACGACAATGAAGAGAAGGCTGTGAGAAGAGGTTAGCCAATCGCACGCTGACCCACCTCCCTCCAAGACGACAACGCGACAGTAGCGGCCCCTAGGTGAAGACGACATAAGCACCGCGCCGGACTGGTCGCAGCCCACTTCGATAGCAGCTTCAAAGTTAGCCACTTCGTTAGCCGACGCATCGTAGCCTCTATCATTAGGAATCCCTACGTAGCACATTTACAGATCAGCAGTCACTACAGTTCAGTTGACAGACTTTAGTTAGTAGCGGTCGCTAGGACCAGAAGTGTTACTTGTGTCTGTCTATTCTGAAGAAGACTGATTAGTTTGTATGTCGCCCTTTATTTGCAACACGTCTGTTTAATTGCACTTGTGGATGATCGTGTATAAAGAACTACAAGAATTCTTTGATCAAAGTTAAGTATTTGTACTTGTCTTGCTATAATAAAACTTATTAACACGAGTTGTTTGATTATTTGTCTAGCGAACCGAGTATGCAGCATTCCTAGACACAGCAGAAATTACTGAGCTCTTTTGACCGACACACTGGGCCGTTAAAGCTTTTCTACCGACAACACAATACTCCCAGCCTCTTTTTATAGTGGTGGGTCGCCTGTTACGGGTGAAGCGGTAAATTCCACATTACATAGTTGCGTCCGCATACGTTTCATCAGATGACGTATAGCCATACGAATTGTTAACAGATGGACGAAAGAATTTTTTATAGTGTTCCAAGAAATAAGGTGCTGCAGTCATAGACTGTGCGGCTGATCCCGGCGGACGCTGGAGTCCTCCCTCGGGCATGGGTGTGTGTGTTCGTCCTTAGGATAATTTAGGTTAAGTAGTGTGTAAGCTTAGGGACTGATGACCCTAGCAGTTAAGTCCCATAAGATTTCACACACATTCGAACATATGAACAAGAAATAAGAAAAGATCACGGCGACGACGTAACTGAGTTTTACTCCTAATGGTGTGCCAGTTTCTATTCCTTGTGTGCAAATTATCATACATGTTGAGCCGTGGTGTGCCTTTTCAGGCACACCAGCCCTTTGGCGCGACACTATCGATTATCTGGCTGTAATAGGATCTTTGCCCCTGTTGTGATCTCGTCGGTGTTTTCGCGCTCGTGGCAGTTGGTGTTGGACTCGCTACGAGGTGCAAGGACATGTTTGCGTGGACGAAAGAGGAAAACACGCGTGCTCGGCCAGCAGCGGCACGGCGGGTCGACCTTGTAAGACGGTCGCGAGTTTCTGGTGGACCTGCCTGATGTCAACTCCGGGCGCTGTTGGTCGCATTGCTTTGGTGCCTGTTTTCTCGGAGAGACCCATCCCTTGTGACCATCTCGAACAACGCTCTCCATCGAAGGTGTAAGTGATTTTGGTGCCTTCGTTTCGTTGACGATTTGCGTTGCAGCGAGTGTACTTCTTGCTTTGTTGCCCTGAGGTACGTGTTGTTGAAGTAAGAGCAGCCGGCAAAGTGTCTAACTGCATGGAGACCGCTGGTTGGATTACTATTCGGAAGCTGATTAGTTCGGAGGTGTGAGTGCTATATTTTTTGGGACAGTGTCCAGAAGTTCATGTATTGTCTGTATGAAATTTTCAGTGTGTTTTGATTGCCATCAAATCGACGTACCTTGTAAATTGCTGTAAAATTTGGGTCAGTTCTCTTGAAAGCACTTACCTAGTTATTAGTAAAGACTCGTATTCTGTAAAGCTAGTCATTTGTACGTAGTTACTTTATATACGTACATTTATTTGAAAACACTCATTCAGTATTAGTAAAAGAGTCATTCGTTCTTCATTTATTTGTTGTTTATTGATCTCTTAACTTATATTCACTGATGTTTGTTTGGCGTTTGCCGTGTCTTCTGAGGTCTGTTTGTGTTCCAGTTTTCTGCGAGTTGGGGTGTGCGGGAGCGAAGCCACGATCCGCTTAGGTGCACAGACGTGCCGTCTAATGGGAAGTGACCCCCAGTTGGGTCCCGGCATTTAGGTGTTGTTTTGGACGGCTGGTCTGCTGCTTCCAGCATTTTAAGTTAATTCATCTTTTGCCCAGGGCAGTCTGGCGTCACTGTCCGTTTCGTACACATTTAACGTGTTTCATGTATATTTAAAAAAATATATAAGTTTTTTATTTGCTTGGGAATGAATTGTATTAAATTGTAAATTTGGTGCTGCTTATGTTATTTGGGATTTTAACGAACTGGAGTGCATTTCATAAATCAATTACATATTGAAAATTAATCCTCCTTTAAATTAATTATCTGTGCCACATTTCTTTAAGTCAATTTCTGATTGTTAACTTATTGTTCTTGTAAGTATTGAAATCTTTGTGGCTCATTTTTTAAGTCAGTTTTCGTAATAGTAATTTGTTGGCTTGCTTGGGAAGCAAGATATCTGTGATATTTTGGTATTGTCTTAAAGATGGCCAGGTGTTGATTGTCTCTTTGCTGTTTTATAAATATTGTCTTTGAATGAATTGTTAATTTACTGATTTGGTGGTTGTTGTGTTTCAGGAGTGACATTATAGGGGCCTTGACCTTCCATGCTAAATGTACACCTCACCCCGACTACCTTAGTCACAGATGTATACTCATTTTGAGAGAGTTTGTGTTCCGAATTAGAAATGGAAATTTTGTTAAACAGTAAAAACAATATGGATCTGAGGGTGCTACTGATCAAATTTAATTAGTCTTTTATGTATGTTGCGAACATAAGCGACCTTACTGCCTTTCCATTCTATACATTCAGTGTTAGTTTCCGTTTAGTAACCATCGTTGAGTATATCGCTTTGGACCCTTTTACTTAAACTCTTCAGTGTTAAT
Organism: Schistocerca serialis cubense; assembly: GCF_023864345.2. Classification (NCBI taxonomy): domain Eukaryota; kingdom Metazoa; phylum Arthropoda; class Insecta; order Orthoptera; family Acrididae; genus Schistocerca; species Schistocerca serialis. The sequence continues at coordinate 475,220,514 of NC_064644.1, read as the reverse complement.
CAGATGTTATAGACGATGTTACCCCCTTTTTTGCCTGTGGATAGGGTGCTACAGCGTCGAACGGCTGTCATTAATATACGGAGAGATAGAGGGTGTTCGACAATTCCTATTACCGGCATTTTGAGGTTGTAGAGACTTTGTAGATAAGGTTTTGGCAAGTTTCTCAGGTTGGGGTATGTACCGATTTGATGGAAAATAAATTTGGAGATCAGATCACTTTCGGATCTTCCGCATCACGGTACGCACATAGCGGAGACAATAGACTCTGACGTATGAGCACTGTAGGAACTGCTCTACTTAGCGATTCTGCTGCCCGTTGCAGAAGGTGTCTCTGCGACGCATGCTTTCACACACACCGTCTACACACCCTGGTGCGTGTCCGTGGAGCTTCAAACTCGAGGACAGATTAGAGCTTACGAACGTACCAGTTCCTCACAGCTGTTGTTATAGTCGGACGTAAATGGTATGTAATGGACTGAAGTGATGCAAAACACGTGTTCGACACACTTGTTGTACATCTGTACCATCACGTACTGTACCGTGAAGCGAGACAGGTGAAAGCGACCCGTCCAGCTTCAAAGTCGAGGATCGATTACAGCTTACGAACGTGCCAGTTCCTCACAGCTGTTGTTACAGTCGGACGTAAATGGTATGTAATGGACTGAAGTGATGCAAAAAACGTGTTCGACACACTTGTTGTACATCTGTACCATCACGTACTGTACCGTGAAGCGAGACAGGTGAAAGCGACCCGTCAAGCTTCAAATTCGAGGATTGATTACAGCTTACGAACGTACCAGTTCCTCACAGCTGTTGTTATAGTCGGACGTAAATGGTATGTAATGGACTGAAGTGATGCAAAAAACGTGTTCGACACACTACTTGTACATCTGTACCATCACGTACTGTACCGTGAAGCGATACAGGTGAAAGCGACCCGTTAAGCTTCAAAGTCGAGGATTGATTACAGCTTAGGAACGTACCAGTTCCTCACGGCTGTTGTTATAGTCGGACGTAAATGGTATGTAATGGACTGAAGTGATGCAAAAAACGTGTTCGACTCACTTGTTGTACATCTGTACCATCACGTACTGTACCGTGAAGCGAGACAGGTGAAAGCGCCCCGTCAAGCTTCAAAGTCGAGGATTGAGTGCAGCTTATGAACATACCCGTTCCTCACGGCTGTTGTTATAGTCGGACGTAAATGGTATGTAATGGACTGAAGTGATGCAAAACACGTGTTCGACACACTTGTTGTACATCTGTACCATCACGTACTGTACCGTGAAGCGAGACAGGTGAAAGCGACCCGTCAAGCTTCAAATTCGAGGATTGATTACAGCTGACGAACGTACCAGTTCCTCACAGCTGTTGTTATAGTCGGACGTAAATGGTATGTAATGGACTGAAGTGATGCAAAAAACGTGTTCGACACACTACTTGTACATCTGTACCATCACGTACTGTACCGTGAAGCGAGACAGGTGAAAGCGACCCGTTAAGTTTCAAAGTCGAGGATTGATTACAGCTTACGAACGTACCAGTTCCTCACGGCTGTTGTTATAGTCGGACGTAAATGGTATGTAATGGACTGAAGTGATGCAAAAAACGTGTTCGACTCACTTGTTGTACATCTGTACCATCACGTACTGTACCGTGAAGCGAGACAGGTGAAAGCGCCCCGTCAAGCTTCAAAGTCGAGGATTGAGTACAGCTTATGAACATACCAGTTCCTCACGGCTGTTGTTATAGTCGGACGTAAATGGTATGTAATGGACTGAGGTGATGCAAAAAACGTGTTCGACTCACTTGTTGTACATCTGTACCATCACGTACTGTACCGTGAAGCGAGACAGGTGAAAGCGACCCGTCAAGCTTCAAAGTCGAGGATCGATTACAGCTTACGAACGTGCCAGTACCTCACAGCTGTTGTTACAGTCGGACGTAAATGGTATGTAATGGACTGAACTGATGCAAAAAACGTGTTCGACACACTTGTTGTATATCTGTACCATCACGTACTGTACCGTGAAGCGAGACAGGTGAAAGCGACCCGTCAAGCTTCAAATTCGAGGATTGATTACAGCTTACGAACGTACCAGTTCCTCACAGCTGTTGTTATAGTCGGACGTAAATGGTATGTAATGGACTGAAGTGATGCAAAAAACTTGTTCGACACACTACTTGTACATCTGTACCATCACGTACTGTACCGTGAAGCGATACAGGTGAAAGCGACCCGTTAAGCTTCAAAGTCGAGGATTGATTACAGCTTAGGAACGTACCAGTTCCTCACGGCTGTTGTTATAGTCGGACGTAAATGGTATGTAATGGACAGAAGTGATGCAAAAAACGTGTTCGACACACTTGTTGTACATCTGTACCATCACGTACTGTACCGTGAAGCAAGACAGGTGAAAGCGCCCCGTCAAGCTTCAAAGTCGAGGATTGAGTACAGCTTATGAACATACTAGTTCCTCACGGCTGTTGTTATAGTCGGACGTAAATGGTATGTAATGGACTGAAGTGATGCAAAACACGTGTTCGACACACTTGTTGTACATCTGTACCATCACGTACTGTACCGTGAAGCGAGACAGGTGAAAGCGACCCGTCAAGCTTCAAATTCGAGGATTGATTACAGCTGACGAACGTACCAGTTCCTCACAGCTGTTGTTACAGTCGGACGTAAATGGTATGTAATGGACTGAAGTGATGCAAAAAACGTGTTCGACACACTACTTGTACATCTGTACCATCACGTACTGTACCGTGAAGCGAGACAGGTGAAAGCGACCCGTTAAGTTTCAAAGTCGAGGATTGATTACAGCTTACGAACGTACCAGTTCCTCACGGCTGTTGTTATAGTCGGACGTAAATGGTATGTAATGGACTGAAGTGATGGAAAAAACGTGTTCGACTCACTTGTTGTACATCTGTACCATCACGTACTGTACCGTGAAGCGAGACAGGTGAAAGCGACCCGTCAAGCTTCAAAGTCGAGGATCGATTACAGCTTACGAACGTGCCAGTTCCTCACAGCTGTTGTTACAGTCGGACGTAAATGGTATGTAATGGACTGAACTGATGCAAAAAACGTGTTCGACACACTTGTTGTACATCTGTACCATCACGTACTGTACCGTGAAGCGAGACAGGTGAAAGCGACCCGTCAAGCTTCAAATTCGAGGATTGGTTACAGCTTACGAACGTACCAGTTCCTCACAGCTGTTGTTATAGTCGGACGTAAATGGTATGTAATGGACTGAAATGATGCAAAAAGCGTGTTCGACACACTACTTGTACATCTGTACCATCACGTACTGTACCGCGAAGCGATACAGGTGAAAGCGACCCGTTAAGCTTCAAAGTCGAGGATTGATTACAGCTTAGGAACGTACCAGTTCCTCACGGCTGTTGTTATAGTCGGACGTAAATGGTATGTAATGGACTGAAGTGATGCAAAAAACGTGTTCGACTCACTTGTTGTACATCTGTACCATCACGTACTGTACCGTGAAGCGAGACAGGTGAAAGCGCCCCGTCAAGCTTCAAAGTCGAGGATTGAGTGCAGCTTATGAACATACCCGTTCCTCACGGCTGTTGTTATAGTCGGACGTAAATGGTATGTAATGGACTGAAGTGATGCAAAACACGTGTTCGACACACTTGTTGTACATCTGTACCATCACGTACTGTACCGTGAAGCGAGACCTGAAGCGATGCAAAACACGTGTTCGACACACTACTTGTACATCTGTACCATCACGTACTGTACCGTGAAGCGAGACAGGTGAAAGCGACCCGTTAAGTTTCAAAGTCGAGGATTGATTACAGCTTACGAACGTACCAGTTCCTCACGGGTGTTGTTATAGTCGGACGTAAATGGTATGTAATGGACTGATGTGATGCAAAAAACGTGTTCGACTCACTTGTTGTACATGTGTACCATCACGTACTGTACCGTGAAGCGAGACAGGTGAAAGCGACCCGTCAAGCTTCAAATTCGAGGATTGAGTACAGCTTATGAACATACCAGTTCCTCACGGCAGTTGTTATAGTCGGACGTAAATGGTATGTAATGGACTGAAGTGATGCAAAAAACGTGTTCGACACACTTGTTGTACATCTGTACCATCACGTACTGTAGCGTGAAGCGAGACAGGTGAAAGCGACCCGTCAAGCTTCAAAGTCGAGGATCGATTACAGCTTACGAACATACCAGTTCCTCACAGCTGTTGTTATAGTCGGACGTAAATGGTATGTAATGGACTAAAGTGATGCAAAACACGTGTTCGACACACTTGTTGTACATCTGTACCATCACGTACTGTACCGTGAAGCGAGACAGGTGAAAGCGCCCCGTCAAGCTTCAAAGTCGAGGATTGAGTACAGCTTATGAACATACCAGTTCCTCACGGCTGTTGTTATAGTCGGACGTAAATGGTATGTAATGGACTGAGGTGAGGCAAAAAACGTGTTCGACACACTTGTTGTACATCTGTACCATCACGTACTGTACCGTGAAGCGAGACAGGTGAAAGCGACCCGTCAAGCTTCAAAGTCGAGGATTGATTACAGCTTACGAACATACCAGTTCCTCACAGCTGTTGTTATAGTCTGACGTAAATGGTATGTAATGGACTGAAGTAATGCAAAACACGTGTTCGACACACTTGTTATACATCTGTACCATCACGTACTGTACCGTGAAGCGAGACAGGTGAAAGCGACCCGTCAAGCTTCAAATTCGAGGATTGATTACAGCTTACGAACGTACCAGTTCCTCACAGCTGTTGTTATAGTCGGACGTAAATGGTATGTAATGGACTGAAGTGATGCAAAACACGTGTTCGACACACTTGTTGTACATCTGTACCATCACGTACTGTACCGTGAACCGAGACAGGTGAAAGCGACCCGTCAAGCTTCAAAGTCGAGGATTGGGTACAGCTTATAAACATACCAGTTCCTCACGGCTGTTGTTATAGTCGGACGTAAATGGTATGTAATGGACTGAAGTGATGCAAAAAACGTGTTCGACACACTTGTTGTACATCTGTACCATCACGTACTGTACCGTGAAGCGAGACTGGTGAAAGCGACCCGTCAAGCTTCAAAGTCGAGGATTGATTACAGCTTACGAACATACCAGTTCCTCACAGCTGTTGTTATAGTCGGACGTAAATGGTATGTAATGGACTGAAGTGATGCAAAACACGTGTTCGACACACTTGTTGTACATCTGTACCATCACGTACTGTACCGTGAAGCGAGACAGGTGAAAGCGACCCGTCAAGCTTCATATTCGAGGATTGATTACAGCTTACGAACGTACCAGTTCCTCACAGCTGTTGTTATAGTCGGACGTAAATGGTATGTAATGGACTGAAGTGATGCAAAACACGTGTTCGACACACTTGTTGTACATCTGTACCATCACGTACTGTACCGTGAACCGAGACAGGTGAAAGCGACCCGTCAAGCTTCAAAGTCGAGGATTGGGTACAGCTTATAAACATACCAGTTCCTCACGGCTGTTGTTATAGTCGGACGTAAATGGTATGTAATGGACTGAAGTGATGCAAAAAACGTGTTCGACACACTTGTTGTACATCTGTACCATCACGTACTGTACCGTGAAGCGAGACTGGTGAAAGCGACCCGTCAAGCTTCAAAGTCGAGGATTAATTACAGCTTACGAACATACCAGTTCCTCACAGCTGTTGTTATAGTCGGACGTAAATGGTATGTAATGGACTGAAGTGATGCAAAACACGTGTTCGACACACTTGTTGTACATCTGTACCATCACGTACTGTACCGTGAAGCGAGACAGGTGAAAGCGACCCGTGATGCAAAACACGTGTTCGACACACTTGTTGTACATCTGTACCATCACGTACTGTACCGTGAAGCGAGACAGGTGAAAGCGACCCGTCAAGCTTCATATTCGAGGATTGATTACAGCTTACGAACGTACCAGTTCCTCACAGCTGTTGTTATAGTCGGACGTAAATGGTATGTAATGGACTGAAGTGATGCAAAAAACGTGTTCGACACACTACTTGTACATCTTTACCATCGCGTACTGTACCGTGAAGCGAGACAGGTGAGAGCGACCCGTTAAGCTTCAAAGTCGAGGATTGATTACAGCTTAGGAACGTACCAGTTCCTCACGGCTGTTGTTATAGTCGGACGTAAATGGTATGTAATGGACTGAAGTGATGCAAAAAACGTGTTCGACACACTTGTTGTACATCTGTACCATCACGTACTGTACTGTGAAGCGAGACAGGTGAAAGCGACCCGATTTGTAAACGGTTCATTTTTGAAGATGGGTTCCTTATCAAAACTTAATCTACTAAGCCTCTCCTATAACCACTATCAGACGGGGGTCTGTACAGGGCGTTACGAAATAAAGTTTAAACATTTGAGACAGGTTACTTACGCCAAAGAAGAAGAAATGTCATGTTGACATGGGCTGTAAAATGCATACATTAAGAGCTACCAGCTCTAGTTCACCTTCGCTACAGTGAAACACATCTCATTTGCTGAACAAGTGCTCATAGCTCTTAAGGTATCCATGTTAGAGCCCATATTTGCTGCATATTTTGTTCTTATTTTGGTGCAAGGAACGTATCCCCAAATTTTTGAAATGTCATCTTTAAATGCTCTGTAAATGCGGCTGCTGTGCATCGGCAGTATATGGTCCAGTCACATTAATGTGACCACTTGCGAAAAGCCTCAGTAACCATCTTTTGCAGGGAGGACTGCTGCGAGACGTGCAGGCAGAGAGTCGTTAAGGTTCTGGAAGGTGCTGAGAGGGATGTGAATCCAAGCCAGCTCTAGCGCCGCGACCACCTGCCTTAGGATTCATGGCGCGAGCAGCCCGTTAAAGGTCATTCCACAGATTATGCGTTTAAACCTGGAGAATTTGGTGATCTGGGGATTACGGTAAACTCATCCTGTTGCTCTTTGAGCTACATGTGTACACTGTGAGGTATGTAACAGGCTGCATTGTCCTGCTGGTAGATGCCAACTGCCGAGGAAAACAAACCGCATGTAGCCATAGACATGGTCTCCAAGGATAGGTGCATGCTAGAGTTGATTCACTGCACCTTGCAGAATGAAGAGATCAGCCAGGGAATGACACAAGAAACATTCGCCAAGACCATAATGCCTGGACCCTTCTAACGATTGCTGCAGGGTGTCTTTTATCTATCTGAAGGAGCACAAAACTTGACTAATGTGGAAAGAGCACACGTAGCCACTCTGTGCACGCGAAGCTGCGGTACTGGTATGCAAATTCCAGCCTTCGTCGCTGATGAATAGCAGTCAGCATGGTTTAATGAACCAGGCATCTGGCGCGAAGACCCATACGCAGCAGTCTTTGGAGAGGTACTGTTCGCAACCCTTGGTTCACATGGGTGGTCAGTTGCTCAACATTTGCACAACAGTTGTCTCGGTGTCGGTTTTGGATAGTGCCATTTCGCCATTCACTGTATGCATTAACCAAAGTGGCATGCGAATAATTTACAAACTTAACGGTTGCAGAAATGTTTCCACCCTTGGCCTGGCCCAAAAGTCAATAAGCATGCCCTACTAGATGTCAGATTAATCGCTCTGTTTCCGCATTACGTTAATGACTGCACTGTTTTCCCCTCCTGCCCAACACGCTTTATATGCCCTCCATTGCTAGTGTGTTACCTGCCGTCTCTAACTGCACGTTGATGTCGATCACAGACGATGGTCACAGTAATGTGACTGGACTCTGCGCTTTTCCTTTTTATTCTTTATTATGATTTCATTCCCCTGCCTCACATGAGCAGGGGAGGGCTGGCAGCGGCACAGTCCATCGCTCTTCAGCCAAGTGACATTACATTGAAATAAAAAGAGGAAATTTTACATAAAATGGCTGGGAAAAGGGGGACATAAAAACATGATAAATGGAGACAGTCCATTGTGGGAAAGTTAAAACAAAGTCGACATAAAGTTAAAAGAACGCAGCTGGCGAGACATGGAGCTCTTAAAATACACTGGAGTCACATGCACAAGTTAAAAGTTGGCCGCACTATAAAAAACACATAGAACGACAGACACTTAAAAAACCGCTGTAAGTGGTGGAGCAAACATGAAGAATAAAACCTGCCAGTAGGGACCTGCCAAGGGAGAGGATGCCTGAGAGGAGGGAAAAAGAGGGGAGAGGAAGGTAAAGTGGGGGAGGGGGACAGGAGGGGGTGGGAGGAAAAGAAAAAAGGGGGAGTCAGGGACATAAAAAATGGCAGGACATGGATGGGGTGGGAAATGGAGAGGGAAGGCAAGTCAGGAGGGAGTGTAGAGACACAGAATTGGGGTACAGGAAAGGGAGGGGGTGTAGTATGAAGGAAAAATGCTCAGGGGGAAGGGAAGAGGAGGTGAGAAGGAGCCTTGAGGAGTAGGAGGGGGCAAGTTGTGGTTAGAGTTGGTAGGGGTAGAGATCAGGGTGAAGCTCATCATGCAGGAGGGGTTGGTACTGCAAGTTGCACTGGAAAAGGAGGTGGAGGGTGTGGAGATGGAGAGAGGGTGGGACACAACGGTAAAGGTGCAGCAATGGGCTGGCAGTGGAAGGAATAAAAGACACCAGGGGTGGATATGTTTGAGGAAAAGAAGAAGATGTAGGAAGGGGATGAGGTCATACAGGATTCGCGTGGGGGATGGAAGGTGGATATGGAAGGAAAGATGGAGTGCATGGCATTCTAACATTTGGAGGGATTTATAGAATCTGGGAGGGGCGGAAATCCAAGCTATGCTGGCATAACAGAGGTGGACCAAGGATTTGTAGGTGTGAAGAATGGTGGATGGATGCAGTTCCCATGACCAGCCAGACAGGAGTTTCAGGAGGCAGAGTCTATAGTGGGCTTTGTGTTGGATCATAAGGAGATGGTGAGTCCAGGTGAGGTGACAGTTGAGGGTGAGGCCAAGGTATTTCAGGGTAGGAGTGAAGTGGATAGGACGACCATAAATGGTGAGGTAAAAACCGTGGAGCCGGAAGGAGCGTGTAGTACAACCTATGATGATTGCGTGGGTCTGGGAATGGTTGATGTAAAGGACCCTCTGGTGGCACCAGACAGTTAACTGGTCGAGGTGGTTTTGAAGAGTACGTTGGGACCCTTAAAGGGTAGGATAAATGGCCACGAAGGCTGTGTAATCAGAAAATTGGAGGAGGTAATCCAGTGGGGGGATTTGTGCATACCTGCAGTATATAGGAGATAAAGGAGAGGGGAAAGGATGGAGCCTTGGGGCATGCCACCGTGGGTTAGGAAGTGGCTCTGAGCACTATGGGACATAACATCTATGGTCATCAGTCCCCTTGAACTTAGAACTACTTAAACCTAAATAACCTAAGGACAGCACACTACACCCAGTCATCACGAGGCAGAGAAAATCCCTGACCCCGCCGGGAATCGAACCCGGGAACCTGGGCGTGGGAAGCGAGAACGCTACCATACGACCACAAGCTGCGGACGGATAGGAAGTATAGGAGTTGGTATTGTGGATATTGACATAGGAGGGACGATGGGAGACGAAGGAAGCAACAAGATGGAGGAAATTGATGGGTAGAGCATAGGTCTGGAGTTTAAAGATTAGCCTGAGAAGCCAGCCATGGTTGTAGGCATTCTGGAGGTTGAGGGATAAGAAGACAGTGGAATGATGGGAGTTGAGCTGCAGAGAAAGAAGATTGGTAAAGTTAAGGAGATAGTTGTCAGCTGAGAAGCAGGGTTGGAAGCCACACTGGGTAAGGGGAAGGAGGTGGTGGCAGTTAAGGTGGTGATGAATATGGTGGGAGAGGATGGACTTGAAGACTTACTGAAAATGGAGGTAAGGCAGGTGGGTAGATAGGAAGAGATGTCAGAGGTTGATTTGTTTGATTTAGGGAACAGCAGGACATGGGATGTCTTCCACAAGTCAGAGTAAAAGCTGGTAGAGAGGAGGATGTTGTATAGGGTGGCAAGGGCAGCCAGGAAGGAGAGGGGGGATTCCTTAAGGTGGGGGCAGGTGATAATATCATGACCAGGGCCGGTGTTGCGTTTGGAGTGGAGGACTAGTTTGATGTGTGCAGAGATAGGAATGTTTGAGGGGCAACTGATCCAAGTACCAGAAACTAGGGGCGAGTGGTGGGACAGAGGTATCAGTGCATTCAAGGATGGTGGAGAAGAGGGAGTAATCAACATGGAAATCGTCAGGAATGAAGAAGATCTTGGAGAGGTGGGAAGGAAAATGGTTGGCCTTACTGAGGTTGTCGGAGAAGGGGCGGTTGTCGTGGAGGTGAGAGTATGTGAGGCGGGATGGCTACCACCAAGGCGGTGGAAGGCAGGCCAGTACTTGGAGGAGTTGTCAGGGAGGGTGGAGTTGAGGCGTGTTCATATTTAGTCTGCGCTTTTCCTATGCAGGATTTATCATAAATAATAGTGAAAACTGACACAGGTACGAGTGCGCGATAATAGGAGTGACAATGTACCAGTAAATTTGGCTACAAACGAGCCTTTTGCAAGATAATCCTGAATATGTGGTAACGACTTCCTTCTAGTTAGGACAAACGTACACTGCCGAAAAAAACACCTGGAAAGACAACGTCGATTTCGATCCGATGGCGGCATACATTAGACGTACTGATTATGCTGTTAATGTCGTCTGCCAACGGAGAGCGTAGTGGGACAGCTACCAGAGCGCCATCTGTGTCTACTCTTTAATAGGGAATGTTCAGAGCCAGAAGGTTCGGTGTGGTGCAGAAGTGTGAAGTAAGCAGGCAACCATGCCACGACTCACTCGTGCTTCCTACAGCCAACTGAGCGGGTTTGAAAGGGATCAAACTGTTGTCTTACGAGTGACGGGATGGCCCTTTCGGAAAACTGCCTCACAACTTTGACGTGCTGTGTCAGTTGCGCGACGTTGCTCGTGTCAGAGGTCACGTCAACATTCTCACACCCATAGACGAAGTTCTGGACATCCACTTAGCACGGACGGCCGCAGGATCGTCGTATTGTAAGGGCTGCAGTGGCAGATCCTACAGCTACCACAGCACATATGAGAGGGCTTATGAGCCCAGACTTGTCATGACGAACTGTTGGGAACCGGATATTAGCATTGGGAAAAACAGCTTACACACTTCTAGCCCATCTTCCACTTACGCCACAGCATCGACGTGGACATCTCGACTGGTGCCATCAGAGAATCACTTGGAAGACGGAATGGAGGGCCATGGTCTTCAGCGATGAAAGCAGATTCTACCTCCGCGCAAGTGACGGCCGTTTGCGCGTACGACATAGACCTGATGAGCTCTGTCTTGTAGTGTGCATTCGTCCAAGACACACTGGCCCCACCACAAGCCTTATATTCTGGGGTGCGATAAGTTACATCTGTGTACGAGAGTTGAAGGGGACGCTAACCAACGCTCGGAACATGCAGAAAGTTGTTTTATTCTTTTGTTGTTCTTGCAACAGGAATGTGATGTATTGTTCCAACTGGATAGTGCTCACCCACAAATCGCCTGTGAAACTCAATGTGCTTTGGAAGATGTACAACAATTTTTCTGGCCGGCACGATCTCTGGGCTTGTCTCCAATGAAGCATGTGTGGGATATGATGGGACCAGAAGAGACTCGTCTGACTCGTCAACCAATATCTCCTACAGAGCTACATGAACAGGTCGAACAGGCGTGGCATAACGTATCCCAGAACAGTATTCGCCATCTTTAAGATCGACTGGATGCAAGATTCAGCATCTGCACAATGCACTAATATTGGTGTTTTTCATGGATCGACACCTGGTACTTCAGAACCACTCCTACATCTACATCTACACAGATACTTCTCAAGCCACCATACGGTATGTGGAAGAGGGTACCCTGTACCACTACTAGTCATTTCAGCTTGTGCTATTGATCTGTAAATGTAACCATTTCATGTACCCCATATGCATTGTTGCAACGATAAATCTTCAGTGAATTAGCACTCTCTAAGAGTGTGTGCTATTTTTTTTTTTTTTTTTTTTTTGCGGGAAGTGTATTTGAAATGTAAATTTTTTTCTTAGTTTTATATCTAACTGGTCTAAAAACTCACCCAATGCCCATGGCTGAGGTATGTGATGCATATATTATGGGGCGCCAGCACATGATGCTAATGTAAGATGTTACCCAGCATGCTGATATGGTCCATACGACAGCTAATGGGAGTAAAGGTAAATGGATGTCGTATTTGCGGTTGCTCCTATCAGCCACCGCGCTGAGTGTCAGCGTAATTTGCACTGGCATTATTTTGACCTCCAAGATTACCTCACGTCAGTCATATGGACTTATCGGTATGGGGTAGTCTCAAAAGAGAAGTGAACAGCAGGAGCCAAAGGTACAGTACTGTCAAGATTAACATGACAATCCGGTGGCGAATAAAAGAATTCGTAACTCAATGCAGAGACAAGTGCTGTATGGGATCCAAATGCGAAGACGAACACCACACAACAGTCACGAGTATAAAGTCCACTGTAAGATTGTAATCATTGGTACCATCCATATGTTTCTTCTAAATGGCAATAGATTTATGTTTTAAAAACGTTTGTATTGTGGTTGAAATGTAACAGATCAGCTTAGATAGCAAATTGAATGGTCCGATACCATAACTCGTGGTTAAATTAGGACATGTAATCTCCCACATCCCAATTAAAAATATAATTATAGTTTAAATAAAATGCCAGTACCTTTAATCCCTGCCTTGTGAATTTTATGTACATGCTGTTCAAACAACAATGCAGCATGTCTATAGAACTCAATTAATTGTTAGGACATGTGAAATTGGCACATTTAGTTGTAAGTAGCAGATCGTGAAATCGTGTTTTCACAAGTTGCTCATTTTCAATTGTCAGCAAAAATCCCTCAGACAAAGTTTACCTTACTTTGTGTACAGCTGCTATTCATTTGTATGATCTAAATATGTAACTATATTCAGTAGTTTTCAGAATAATTATGAAATTTTATGAGTTATTGGCAGACAACTATAAACAAACGACTAAAATCTACTTTCTTTTTTAATCAAGCTCTTAAGTGTGGTAGATAGTTTGTAACTATTTTATTTACTGTGTAACTAACAACACTCTAAGAAACATCGTTTGTTGCCCATTTATTGTCTTTTTCGGACTGAATTGTGTGTACCGATCACATGATACCAGTTGTAACATTTCCAATTGTATGTTAAATTAACAAGACGGCTCAATATACCTGCTGGGGATTTCCAACGATTTTTTGAGTCGATGCTACGTCGAGTTGCTGCACTACCCCGCACAAAAGGAGGTTCGACACGATATTAGCAGGTATTCCACGACTTTTGTCACCTAAATGTAACTTTGTCTTCTCTGACTGTGTGCGTAAAATGACAGTTGGAGATATTGAATAGCATTTATAACACAAAATACATACAACTTTAAGAGAAATTGGCATATTCTGGAAAAGGAATCGATTTATCGTTACAGTATTTCTCATTAAGGTAGTGCAAGGGTGCACTTTGGGCTCAATTAGATCAGGACTTAATCGTGAAGTTTACGTTTCAAATATATTTCTGCTAACTAAGACAACACTGATTTTAAGGGCGGCTCATAATCACACAGTCGCAATTATCTTGTAAGGGGCATGGATCACACTTACTCGAACATTTTTGCTTTTACCGTCGTATACTTTCAACCAAGTTAATTTTCGCTACAGATTGTGATACACCTTGAATTTTTACAGTGTTACCATTTTATTGCTTATTTAACATCCTTGTAACAATGCTGCTATGTTCTAGCTCTGTCTGCGCATTCCTCTGGCCCTTTTTGTGGCGTGTTTGCCTTTGTTTTCCTGAACTTCAGATGGAAGTAGTGTCCCCTGTTTCCGGGTAGCCTTTCCACGCAGTGTGTCTTCTGGAAGCTTCGTTCCCCTTTAGCCTTGCTTTTAGAGCTGGCTTTAGAGTGCCATTCTGTGTTAGGCGCTCCATGTAAATATCTACACGACGCCTGCAGCGAAAAATACAACGAGAGACCACTGCTGTAGTTTAGAGCTGCATTCGGCGAAGACTATCATCCTCGTTTACAGGAGACTATAAATTTCGCTCAGGGAGTCGATATCAGACTGAGATGTTGTAGTTCGAATAAAAGGATAAACTAAAGCATATGAGGCAAAAAATCATTGAAAACATATTCTAACTATTTACAATACTTGTCCATAAACAACATTTTTCATTTTGTTATCCGAGTCATATGTGTACAAGTTTTTCGAATTTCCTACCCTAGAGCGAGCTACATGTGGTTGACCGTGAGATATGCAGGAGTCTCTGAGGTTGATGCCGAAATATCTTGAAGTTTGTCCTTGCGATTTGTTAATTGTAAAACTGCAGGCTAACTTGGTTGGAAATTGCAATCTTTTAAATTGGAATGGCAGTTTAGTAGAGATCAGTGGCATTCCGGGGATAAATAGTATGTGTCCTTTGCACTTTTCAGTCGTAAGTTCGGCTTCGATGATGTTGTTCGTTAGCTGTTTGACGATCATCCTTGTTCCATTATATAGTTTTGATGAGTTGAGATTTCCGAGTAGTATAATCGGAGATCTAATTTTAAGTCGAAGGCTATATAATGGCATTTCTGGTGCTTCCAAAGGGTTTAGAAATTCTGTAGGGCAGTCCACACTTTACTCATCGTATCGATCGATTTATATATTTTCTCTTCGCCGGGAATTTTCTTTTGAAAATTAAAGTTGATGTCTTCGACAATATTATTTCTAGTTGCCAGAATTGTCATTTCAAATACAGATTGGCACAAATGTGAACAATGTTTGGATAAATTTGGTCGACGAGTTCGTTTCCCGCAGTGGCTATGTTGGAGAAATCACTGTTGGTTAGGCCGATCGTCTGGTCAGTAGGGTATCTGCCTTCGCCCATTTGCAAAAGTTGCTGAGCAAAATGTGCTGTTATTTCCTGTTTCGATAGTTCAACTCCCATATTTTTTGTTGGTCGCAGTATTTCGTGTACTTTGACTATTCACACTTCACTCTTTGTTTTTATTCACTCACTGCGCCACTTTTTGGGTTCCTCCGTTCGCACTGATAAGAAACTGCCGTTCGAACCCACGACGGACGGCATGCACATTGTAAACGTTTATAATGTTTTTAGATTAACTGATTATCACTGACTGACGTTTATGTGGTAAACTCTGGTATGAATATAATAAGTTTCCAGCAGCAACAGTTATCGGACATATTATTTTAATGATTATCCTCAATGGCGTTGAATTATAAAATTCTTCCCTATTTACTTGCTTATGTCTTATTTTGCAGTCTTAGTTCACATGGTTTTCCTGTTATTTTTAACTGCTAATAATATTGTTTGGATAAGGGGTAGCAACACTTCTTGTATTTGTTCGAGATGTATCACACGCTAGAGGCAGTAGTTTTTTGTCAGTTACAGGTAAGATATACTTTCAATCTGGCAGTTAGTTAATGCAAAAGAAAGTCATGAAATGAGGAAGAGAGAGTAACAGTGTATGTGTGTGTGTGTGTGTGTGTGTGTGTATGAGAGAGAGAGAGAGAGAGAGAGAGAGAGAGAGAGAGAGATCAGGGAGAGGACAAGAAGATATCAGAGTTAGAATACATTGTCCCGTCGAAATCTACGTCATTTGAGATGGAGCATTATCCACTTTATCTTTACCAAAAGAGATAAGAAAATGAAAAAAAAGGAAGTGTAAATGTAATATCAGAGTAGTGAGATCACATTAGTAGTGAGATCACATTAGTTGGTGTTTTCTCGGAATTCAAGAAATAAGAAAGTGAACATGAGTAAGTGTCATAGAAATTTTCTATGCCATTAAGATCGGGTGATTTACCTGGACAGTGGACTAGCGGCAGTTTGCCAGAAAGTAAGCCAAACCAGAAACGTATGTGTACAGCGTCGTGAACAGGGCTGATGTCATCTTGGAAGATGGAAATATCCATAGCGCAGTCATTACGAATATGTAGATGATGCAGCAACACTTGGTCACAGAGAATGTGTAAATAAACATCCTGGTTCATGTTCACGGTAACGTGAATGAGTAGATCCAATCTGTCAGAAAAGCACTGCCAATCCTGCAGGAAAAAGAAAAACGGCACAGAACCAAGTCCATCCTGAAGTAGAGCCCCCACAATGTGCGTTAAACTTCTCAATCGGACATTGGTGCATCGACCACCTTGCATCATTTAAAAAGAGAAAAAATCGTCTGTCTTCGGATCACTAGTTACTGTCAAGTAACGACACGTACACTGTCAGCTTCTGGTGTCACAATACAGTCTGAAGATCAGGTAGCTGACCCCAGTGTCAAGTTATGGCACATACGCTGTAAGTTTCTGGTGTTACAATACAGTTTTAATATCCAGTAACTGACATCCACTGTCAGATTCTGGTGTTAGAATACTATCTCAGTTCTGAAGACCTATCTGTTTGTGTCATTTATCACTGTATCGCCTGCTTAGCACTGTGGTTTCCACTGTGCGATAACGTAAGTTAGCATTACCAGCAGAAAATAACAAACCTTTTGTACTGCAAGATGAAGTTAATAGCCGGCCGCGGCGGTCTCGCGGTTAAGGCGCTCAGTCCGGAACCGGGCGACTGCTACGGTCGCAGCTTCGAATCCTGCCTCGGGCATGGATGTGTGTGACGTCCTTAGGTTAGTTAGATTTAAGTAGTTCTAAGTTACAGGGGACTGATGGCCACAGAAGTAAAGTCCCATAGTGCTCAGAGCCATTTGAACCATTTGAAGTTAATACCCTAGAATGGAGTGGCTACAATGTTGGGTAACTTTTAAAAATAGCTGAAAGCACAGAAACCCTCGTCCCGTCTCCATATGAATGTATGTTTCTCTGTTCAGTACGATATTTCATCGAAGTGCCTTGCAGTTTTCACTGTGAGACAACGTAAGTTAGCACTACTAGCAAAAGATGACAAATGCTTTGTACTCGAATATGAAGTTAGTATCTTAGAAAAGGGACCACTACAATGCTTGGTTGGCTTTGATATCGGTTTTTTCCGAACTAAGACGAGTATTTGAGAAATAATACAAAAAATTTAGACACGAAAATAACACTATTGGCCTTGGTATTGAACTGTTCTCACCGACAAGTGCACTTGTAACCTGTACTTTATATCAGTAGTAGTGACAGTGCAGGTTTTGTAATTTATAGAGCAAACATTTATGTATTTTGAAAATTTAATGCATGGTACAAAAATGGAACTATGCTTGTTGACTAACATATAAGTTATATCGATAGTGCTGTTATGCAAGCTGTGTGTATTTGACAAGTAATACAGTTAACTGCGATCTGCAAATACTTAATTTAGTGGTCCATTTCACCTTGCAACTGGATGTACAGACATCTAACTTTAATCGTCGATACATGCTGCTTGACGTGCAAGATTTTCAGTAGTGTCAATATGCTAGCTATATGTATTATTTAAATCTTATAGAACAATTAAACTACAATGGTAGTGACATGTATGTTTTGTACTCATAATCTTACATATTTAAAAAATAATTTTTTAGGTCCAAAAAGTCATATTTCAGAGATATCGAATTTTCATCTTTGTATGGATGCTTGGTCCATCATCTTGTATATATACATGAAGTATCTGGCCTGCAACATAGTTATCCTTATGTAGTACGAAAATCTGTAGTTTAATTGATGTAACACCTTGCAAATATAGTGAAAATCCATGATTTTTATTGAGATCTTTTGTGCGAAAATCTAGAAAAATATGACGTCAGTATTTAGGACGTAAGTCATGCATGTTCAGAATAAAAAAAAAAGGTATTTCAGCCACACATTGATGCTAATTACATTTTTGAAGTGCAGAAACGATTCATTATTTTATTTACTCATAAAATGGTGCTTCCTGAGGTGAATCATTACTGAAAAACTTCCATAACTTTTCATAGTTCATTCTTTGTAGAATCAGTACCGAACTTCAGGTAAGCCAAGTATCGAAGTGCCAGGATATTTAAAAATTACAGACAATTTAGACATGGAATGAACTTTCTTCTGTGTGTGGACCACATTGTTTGTTTACATTACATATTGGCGCATTATGAATCCATGTTGGTATCATCTATTAGGTGACTACGAAAAGGAAAGAACATACAGTCTGGGTAAATGCTGCATCTTCCCTTATCCTTTGTTTTTGTACACTGCCCTACTTAGGCCTCAAATAAAGTGTTAACTGCCTTCTTAGCATGTTATTTCTACCTAATTGCGTTTTTTATTGTTGTATAACTTTCAGACATGGAAACAGAATTGCGACATTTGATTTGAGAGTCTGCAGTCATATTTCAGGTGTCAAGTGTTATTTACACAGCAGCTGCACTATTTCAATAACTGACAGTAATTCAGACTGCCTAGTTATTTATGTGCTTATCTGCATAGCTTCGTGTTTTAGACGAAATGTGTTTTATGCCGTTATAGGTTTGGTACATAGCCTCACTTAGGCCTAGGCTCGCTGATTATCATGTCACTTTTTGCCATGTGTTTTGTAACTGTTTAGACAAGGATATAGTATTGTGGCAATAAATCTGAGAGCTCACAGTCATGTTTTAGGTGTCACACTAGGTGCTCACATATTTTGGAGCTTGGAAATATTGTGAGTTCCACCAGAATGTAATTTTTGTTTGTGTTACTGATGATACAGTACAATGTTTGACATAAACATTTTCTTAGTGACACAAGAAACAAAGAGAGCGAGAGATATTTACTGAAGAAGCACAAGTTTAGGTGCTTACATATTTTTGACGTTGGAAATATGTATTTTGAAAAATAATCGAATACTTTCAAACATGTCTAAAACATTCAGATCATTTGAACACTTTTGAACACAAAGCTACATACTGATTGGGTGTTTCATTTAAATGGTCAGTAAAGTACCGTATTTCATAGAGTAAACTTCGTGAGTGTGTTTTTCTGACAAGGCAAATTCTTTGCTCGTGAGGCAGATTTTTTGTCGACGAAGCTGAATTCTTGCTGGCAAGGCAGAATTATTGCTGATGTAACTGTATATCAGGCTACAGCTGACTGAGCATGTCGCCCCTGCATCTAGGCAACCCACACATTAGACATAATCACTTTGCTCTTAAATGACCTTGACAAGTGCGAAATATCCAAGGTTGTAACTTACTGCACTGCTCCAAAGGGTTCTTCATGGATACCTTCATTGTAACTACGTTTGTCCATACAGCTTCTGTAATTGCACTTTTTGAGATGTCCATTCTTCTTCAGTATGACTGCCTGCTACAGTATTCACTGCCGCAGTATCTATAACCCCAGATATCTTCAAATGCTCCTCAATATTCCTCATCGCTGCCTTACTTCTTTCTGCATTAATTCTTCTGGACAATTGTCTTAAACTTTAGTTTACTCTTCGTTATTACCAAATTATGATCCCAGTCTGTATCTGCTCCTGGGTATGCCTTACAATCCAACATCTAGTTTCAGAATCTCTGTACAATCCTGCTGTAATCCAGTTGATGTCTTCCTGTGTCCCCAGCCACTTTTCAACCGTACCTCTTTCTGTTGTGATTTTTAACGGTGTATTTCCAATTTCGTGCTGCAATTTACTATAGAACTCGCTTACTCTGTCTTCCCTCTCATTCAGACTACTGAATCCGTTTTTTTCCTTAACCCTTTCCTCTGGTCCTTCCAAGTAAGACAAACAAACAATGTCACCACAAATCAGGTATTTACAAACTTTTATGTGACAATTGCTCACAGTTATACATAGGCCAAACTGCAAGGAGTTTCACTATAAGATACTGTGAGCATATGGATGCCTTCCAGCTAAATAACTTTGATAAATCCACCTTCGCTATGCATCTAAAAGACCACAGTCACTCAGCCACAGCCATTACAGAAAACCTACAAATACTACACACTGTCAACAAAGGAAAGAAAATTAATCTGCTTGAAGAGCTAGAATTTTATATCCACAGCTCTAACTCACCAGACCTTATTCTCAACGAACAAGTGGAGCTTGCAAAGAAATCGTATGTTCACGTATTTCATGAAATATTCAAAAACAGAAACTAGTTTTCCTCTGATATAATCACAAAGTAATAATTTATAGAAATTCGATGTAGCACTCATAAAACAGTCCAAATGTCATTATCGTAATTTGTAATAGTCGTATTGTAAACACAGACGGTAATTGTCATTGTATAATTTGTAACAGTTTTCAAAATTTCATATGTGTAACATCATTGTACTTCCTAGATTGAAGTTCTTTGCTAACAGTGTGGCTGAAAACAGTTCTAGCTGTCATTTTTTAATTTGTAATAGCTTTTCTGTAATTTCATATATATAACATCATTGTACTCTCTAGATTTAAATTCTCTGACAAAAATGTGGATCTAAAAATTTCATAATGTGTATCAACAAATTTCGCAGTCTATAATAGCTTTTTAAGTTTCTATATGTGCAACGCCCTTGCACTTCCTGTGGCTACGTTCTTTGACCATTACCTACATGATTCTGTATGAGCAACATCTTTACGTCTGCTATGTCTAAGTTCTTTGATCACAGCCCACATGTTTGTATGTAAACATAGTGTATTTCACGTGTGCACGTCGTGATAGTGAAGTATGCAGCTAAACTTGGTAAAACTGAAATATGGACGTGGAAATGATAATAATTGTGTAATAAGTGGCAAATCTGTCACCACAGCGTAACTGTAATAATGGTGCTCCATCTCTATATAAGTACAGATATATTTTTGTCGAATACTGCCTTGCGATTTAAAATTGTCCCACTTGTATGTTTTTAGTCACCAGCAAATAATTTTTTGTATTTATACAGTGATTTCCAGCAGTATAAACATGTACATGAATATATAAACACCTGAGGATGGGCCCAAGCCTGAAACCGGTCGTGTGACAAATAAATAACATTTTATTGTGGCTGGATACACCCTATAAAGGAACAGTCACGGAGTTCGGAAGCATCCACTATGCATAAAATTCATCGTATACTTATTTATTTAACTTCTTTATGGCGTATTAACAGTTTTTGAATCACAAGAATAGCTACACATGTACAAGTATTACCAAACTACCAGTTATCAATACTTCAACACAGCTCTCCTGCATAATATAATAAATATCACAACAGCTATAAGAGAACATAAAGGCCTTCTGTATAGTTTATCACTCCACTAGTCACTGTCAGGAAATGTTCGAAGTGATCCTTGTATGCTAGTGCAGGACATGCTGATGCAACATGAATGACTGTCTGTCATTCAGCACCACAGTGACATGATGGTGACCACCTGTGTCTACACATGTTCTAGAGCCGATTGGGATGTGGTTCAGAGTAGTCCAAATTTACCGAGGCTGGTCAAGTCTAGAGGGCTTGTCTCGGCAGTTTCAGGTACTGAGGAAGACAGTTTTATTTCTAGCAGTGTTTCCATTCAATGATGGCATCGAATTCATTTTCAACAAGAATCTTGGCTGTGATAAACGCGGAATGTCTTGATCTTCATCTTTTTCGCTCCACAAGGTATACATAACTCACTATTGGAAGGCTGGGGATATCAACAGTCTTCTGATCCTCACATAGTAGCACAATATGCTGTCTGATGTCAGGGGGTGGAACGTGATTCAAGATAGGTAACCGGTATGTGTGTAGATCGTGTTGACCCACTAACAGGGCGTATGAATTCGTTGAGTCGTATTTCTATCTTTTGCACATAAGGACTATTAAGCCACGCAGATGCAAAATACTCTGCAGTTGAGCATACCAGAGTTTCGATACTCGAAGGCGTTTTGGTAACGATTTCCAATTAAGAGGTAATGGACAGGCTTTCACTTGTCTTCCCCTCTGCCCTCACCAAGCACGAAATTTGTGTGCCCTATCAGTCTGCGTTCAATTGTTCGGGGCTACTTTTTCTAAACTGTCACATACTATAATCAAATTCCATCAAATTGATAAATCCATCTAATCTAAATTAAGTACCAGCTTGAGTGAGAGTAGGAGTGCGGTTAAGCCTAAGGACAGTGACTACCATATCTAACTACTAAAATTCCACATTACACATTAATTTCTTATTCTGGAGAATTTTTGAAAAGTGTAGTTGGGAATCTGACTGAATGAATGTTGAGCAAAGGCTAGCAGAACAGTGGAGAATAAGGCAGTTTCGGACCATTAGGGATCCGCAATCCATTTGGAAAGACATGTGCGACATGACGAGAATGGAGGGGAAGCCAGACAGAAACCACAGGTATATTGCCTATCGGCCTATGTTGCCTACGGATGCTACCTGTGCTTGTGTTTTAAATGACAGCACTAAAATCCATAACGATTCATTAATTACACAGATCAAAAAAAGAACTCCTGAAGGTAGACGTTGACTGTGGATGTTGTATCACAGACACAGTCCCTTTGACTGTTCAGAGATGTCACTAAACCCGCCCAAAGATGTAAACAACCATGTACGACCAGCGCCTATTAGACGGAGGGGGTCCGACAACCGATCAGTTCCAGTCATTCAACCAGCAAAGAGGTACACGGCTCGTGTTGTCTGTAGTTCAACCATGCTGTTCGATCGCGTCCGCATTGTTACTTGGTGCCAAGGGAAGCGATGTTGTTCGAACATGGAGGAGATACAGAGAGACAGGAACTGTCGATGACATGCCTCGCTCAGGCCGCCCGAGGGCTACTATTGCAGTCGATGACCGCTACCTACGGATTATGGCTCCGAGGAACCCTGACAGCAACGCCGCCATGTTGGATAATGCTCTTCTTCCCGCTACAAGACGTCCTGTTACGACTCAAACTGTGCGCAATAGACTGCATGATGTGCAACTTCACTCCCGGCGTCCATCGCGAGATCCATCTTTGTGACCAAGACACCGTGCAGCGCGGTACAGATTGGCCCAACAACATGCCGAATGGACCGCACAGGATTGGCAAAAACCTTCTCTTCACCGATGAGTGTCGCATATGCATTTAACCAGACAATCGTCGGAGACGTGTTTGGTGGCAACCCGGTCAGGCTGAACGCCTTAGACACACTGTCCAGCGAGTGCAGCAAGGTGGAGGTTCCCTGCCGTTTTGGGGCAGCATTATGTGGGGCCGCCGTACGCCGCTGGTGGTCATGGAAGGCGCCGTAAGGGCTGCACGATACGTGAATGCCATCCACCCACCGATAGTGCAGCCATATCGGCAGCATATTGGCGAGGCATTCGTCTTCGTGGACGACTATTCGCGCCCCCATCGCGCACATCTTGTGAATGATTTCCTTCAGCATAACGACATCGCTCGAATAGAGTGGCCAGCATGTGCTCCAGAGTCCGTACCACCATTAGACTGTTGTTTACTTACGGTGTTACATTTACACTTAAACAATCATGATTTCGGCTTCAAAGTGCCATTATTAAGTGTTTTAAGTGTTACACAGTGCCTAAGATGGCATACTGTCGTATTAAAATACACTATTAGACACATTGTCTAAGAGTCGATATTTCTGGCAGAACTTACTGATTTTTTTCATCACTGAGTATACCATCTTGACTGAATGACAGTTGGCTAAGTGTAGTTTTGTGGGATAAAGTTAAATTTCATAAAAATTTTCTTTGTGATGTGGTCCTGACCACATCTCCGCTCCACTTCTGTGAGCGCAGATTAATTAGTAAGTCAAGGTTTTGCGGGTGGTTAAGAATACGCTCCTCAGAGTATGGGACCTCATCATCATCATCATCATCATCAAGAATCTTAAATGCTTTCTAGTATTTTTGCTCTGTTATTTTATAAGTTTTACGCAGATTGCTTTGTGACTTGTAATGCATCTACTGTTCTCGCCACATGAGCGAATGGAATCTCTTCTGCACCCACTTGAGGTATCAGAGTGTGCTTAAGTGTATTAATGTTTTTCAAAAGTGATTCTATGAAGTTATCATCCCTTTTCGTGAGAATTTTTGTTCGATTTTAACTTATACTCTGTGAGCGACGTTTGGTTATTTGTTTAGTACGAGTAATAGTTCACATGGTACATAAATGTGATGATGATTCAGATGTTATTTACTTTCCTGCAGTAAGATTTGATGCCCTCATGTGTTCCCGCCATTGTGTGTTCATTACCCCCTGTCCGTGTATGTCGTTTTTTGCAATCCCCTGTCGTGAAATAATAACTCATAAAAGCCGAATTTATTGACCTGTCCCAAATTTTTAAAC
The DNA here is from genome assembly GCF_023864345.2 of Schistocerca serialis cubense. Taxonomy (NCBI): domain Eukaryota; kingdom Metazoa; phylum Arthropoda; class Insecta; order Orthoptera; family Acrididae; genus Schistocerca; species Schistocerca serialis. The sequence goes on along the minus strand of NC_064644.1, from coordinate 475,196,276 downwards.
TTCGCGGTAAAGGTTACGTGTTAAACCCATCCACATCAGTTTGCTTTGGTAAACGATATCAGATACAATGACTATTCTGACGTTGTATAACGTAATTTGTGTCACAGCTCCTCAGAAATCGGTTTTGTTTCGCTTTCCTAAGTGCAAGATGGCACGATTAGTCTTAACATCTACCACACCCAAATTCTGCCTTCTTGCTGTAGTTTCTGCGTGCTTTTGTTTGATTGTGATATTGCATGCTGCTGCGTGGAACAACACTGTATTTCATCCATACCCCTTCCATATAGTGCTTTAGTTCCCTTTCGTACGTAGAGTACCAAATTAAGTAAAATTCATAACTCTTGTTATTAGTCCAACGTAAAATTCATAAGTACTGTCATTAGAAGAAACGTGATTACTATATTTAGAGCCAGTCATATTTATATTACTTAATCTTGAAGGTAATGCTTTAAATCAATAAGTGTGGATAAGTGTAAAGAACCACATTTTGAAGCCACTCTAACCGAATCACCTCTCCATTTCCTTACTAAATGCAGACTGTGTTTAAGCCCACGGCAAAGAATAATTTTAAATACTAAAAGGATTACAGAAGGAATGATTAAACATTTAATGGAACAATATCAAATAAAATATCCATTTTGGCGATGAACGACAAACAGCTACCGCCCTCTGCACTCAATATGTTAGTTCGTGGTGCAGCTTGCGTTATTCGTTTCATTGTTAAAATCATTAGATGTAAGGTTCCATGTAGAACCAGTGTATATAATGAAAATCGGGCTGTTATTGTTAATTAATATCTCTGTACCAAGAACCCCGTCACCCCGTGAGAGGTTAAGATGTGCAAAGGAAGTATCAGGCAGCAGATATGGATATAACCCCAGATTAAGTAGTCTTGAATACAAGGAAAAATAACAGGTTACGAGCGATTTTGCGAGTATGTACCACTGAGCTGCAGCTAACCACACCGAAGATAAGAGTAAAAGAAAATAAATCCATCTGCCTGTATATAACGTTTGTTTCAACGGAACGAAGAGCTGCTTCGCTCTGTGCTCCTGATGCCTGTGGTTAGTAAGGACGTTCTGGAGGCAATTCCCCGTTTATTCGCATCGCATTGCAGCTGCTTTTCTCGTAAAAGGACGGAGAGCGCTCCCAGGCAAAAGCTGGTTTCTCAGGGGCCGGCGCTCGTCCGACTGACTGTGCAAAGAAATCGATGAAAAAGGCGAGGCGCACTTTATATGGTAATGGCGGCTGCCTTTGCAGCGCCTCATTATAAAGTTAACCAGCGAGCGGCTCTGCCCCTTTTTTGGGGAAAGCACCCTCCGCCTAGCTCTGAAATGCAGACGCGCCTGCGCCGCAACTGAACTGCACCGTCCGTCTTGCGTTCGACAGCCGCACCGGCCGAGTCCTGGCTTCGTTCACGTCCGACGTTAAAGCATCTTACGATCCCAGCTTTACGTTCCTTTTCTAAGTTTTTTTGACGTGAAGCGTCTTCAGTGCCTGTCAGTATACGTGTTCTATTGAACTAGCCGCGTTTTTCATAAATAGGAGTTCAACTACTACCAATGTATCGATAACAAATCGATTGCGTGAAATGCGAACTGTTTTGTTTATCATGATCTAATTTCGACGTAATAATAGTTGGTTCTGACGTAAGGCAACAAACACTTTTGACCACTACATAAAATTACTTGATATTGTCCGTCCCTTTCCATGTCGATGTTTTTACTGACATTTACTCTGTCACCGTTCTTCTCTTGGTTCAAGTATTTGGTTTGTGTTTCAGTAATTGTCCGTAACTTTTGTTTTCATTTTTATAAAAGGCTTCTGAAGCAACTGCTGTATTTCCATTCGAACACCTCGATTCAGATGAATAGTTCCATTTAAAAGACGCTATTTGATTTGCTGTTAATTATAAACACCGATTAAGATACAGTAATGACTTTTGTAATACGCCGCTCAGACGAAACCCAATTTCAGTTTTGTAATCCTCTGTTCATGTACAATCGTTTGAAATATACTGGAGAGCCAGAGGAACTGTGTGCACCAGTCTAATATCGTGTAGGGCCCCTGCGAGTACGAAGAAGTGCCGCGACACGATGTGGCATGGACTCGACTAATGTTTGAAGTAGTGTTGGAGGCAACTGACACCACGAATCCTGCATGGCTGTCCACACATCCGTAAGAGTACGAGGGGATGAAGATCTCTTGTGAACAGTACATTGCAAGGCATCCCAGATATGCTCAATAATATTCATGTCTTGGGAGTTTGGTGGCCAGCGGAAGTGTTTAAACTAAGAAGAGTGTTCCTGGAGCCACTACGTAGCAATTCTGGACGTAAGGGGTATCGCATTGCCCTTCTGGAATTGCCCAAGGTCGTCGCAATGGACACTGGACATGAATGGATGCAGATAATCAGACAGGTTGCTTACGTGCCTGCCACCTGTCACATTGTATCTAGATGCATCAGGAGTCCCATATCACTTCAACTGCACACGTCCAACATCTTTACAGGGCCTCCACCAGCTTGAACCGTCCCCTGCTGACATGCAGGCTCCATGGATTCATGAGGTTCTCTCCATACCTGTACTCGTCCATCTGCTCGATACAATTTGAAACGAGACTTGTCCTACCAGGCAACATATTTCCAGTCATCAATAGTTCAGTGTCGGTGTTGACGGGCCCAGACGGGGCGTAAAGCTTTGTGTCGTGCAATCATCAAGGGTAGACGAGTAGGCCTTCGGCTTTGAAAGCACATATCGATGATGTTTCGATGAATGGTTCCCACGCTGACACTTGTTGATGGTCCAGCATTGAAATCTGCAGCAATGTGCACTTCTGTCACGTTGAACGAGTCTATTCAATCGTCGTTGGTCCCGTTCTTGCAGGATCTTTTCCAAGATTTGATGTTTCAGCGGATTCCTGATATTCATGATACACTCGTCAAATGGTCGTACAGGAAAATCCCCACTTCATCGCTACCTCAGAGATGCTGTGTATCATCCCTCGTGTGCCGACAATAACACCACGTTCAAACTCACTTAAGTCTTGATAACTTGCCGTTGTAGCAGCAGTAACTGATCTAACAACTGAGTCAGACACTTGTTGTCGTATATTGGCGTTGCCGGCCGCAGCACCATATTCTGCCTATTTGCATATCTCTGTATTTGAATACGCAAGCCTATACCAGTTTCTTTGGTGTTTCAGTGTACATCATAATATTGTATTACGTTTTTATTCTGATATTTTTCTAGTTTTTTATGTGTTTAACCCTCCTTCCACAACATCCCAGTCCATTCAGTATTGCCGGCCGGAGTGCCCGAGCGGTTCTAGGCGCTACAGTCTCGAACCGCGCGGCCGCTAGGATCGCAGGTTCGAATCCTGCCTCGGGCATGCATGTTTGTGATGTCCAATTTGTGATGTCCAATTTGTAGACAACATTGTCAAAGGTAACTGTCTGACCGCCGTAGAAGCTGACCTTTTTTATCGAATATACTTTCCGAAACTACAACACACTGTCATCGTCGCCTTGAATTCTGATTTACCTGTTACCACTACGACCGAACACGCTTTAATAAAATACGAAGTTCAATTAAAATCTCAAAATACAGTTAAGAAGCGAATACTACTAACTTATACATTTCCCATTTATTTACTTCTTTATATTTTATATTTGTGTTCCTCGTGAAACTTCTCTTCAGCAACAGCAAAATGTAAATGGTATCGTTGAAAGTTAGAAATAACAAGCCTAGAAATACAAATATATATAACAAATTCATGATTATTATTTCACATTGTTCGTTTCATTTGTAAAGCTGTTTTCTCTTTATTCTTGCAACCACCCTCATCCCAACAACTAAACTTATTCCAGATACCGTCATTATTTTGTTAAAAAGTTTCTCAAGATTTCCTTGGTACACGATTTGCATGTGATAGAACTGGCAATTCGTGAGGTTCTTCCAAAGTCGTTTGGATGCGCTAACCCATTTGCGTAATTACCCATCAATATGTCAGAAGATATTTTTCGTATTTGCTATACGGAAGAGATGATGTTGATCGGAAAGTGTATTTAAGAGCCTGTTCTGCTCAGAATTATATGTGGTGTGCCTGTATTCTTCATTCCGTCACTATCGAGAAAAAATGAAGAGACTTCTTCTGTTTGAGTCGATAAAGGCCACGCATATGTTAGAAGCTTTCTCGCTAGATTAGAATGAGGATAATTATACATTACTGAATTATCAAGCATATTGGAATGATATTTGCTTTAAAGGGCCTAGCCATCTCTGAACGCATAAAAAAGGTGTTTTTCGTGATTTTTCAAGTAAAATGAAAAGTAATTGCTAAATCTGATTATATAGTTTTATTCTTTATACTTTTGTCTTTAAAAAATTATTTTTGTGTTGAAATGGGCCGCTCCCTGCAACTGTTGGACTAGGTGGAAGAACCCCTTGCAACCGAAACATTGATAATCGGCAGGAATTCCCAAGCACTCCTACTCGACCTGCAACAAAATAATTTTGTATAGATCATTTTCAATATATTTGCTATCAGCATACACAAGATGATTAAAAATGTGAAGTTCTAACAAAATGGTGACGTTCTGAAACAAATGTCATTTTCTTCGCCCACAAAATCGAGACAAAAGCATGCACCGAAAACAGATTTTTGAAGATACCGTAAAAGGACTAATTATGCTGATAGAGAATTACATTTAAGATGGCGGTGTCAAATTCCGATCAAAATCATATTACCTTTCTCAATTCATATTTTCTGTGAATTGAAAATGCAGTTTCGAGAAAAATCTATTTAAAGTGTTGAGTTACATTTTTTTGTATTTAACCAGCGATCTCTGGACCATACAGCTATCCTTAAAGATCCAAAAGGAGACTCTCTTCCATCTTCTCTGTGGCTATGGTGATCCCATGGGCCTCTTTCGCAGCTTCTATCATCAGCTGTTCTGCTCGCTCGAAACACTTTACGTTCACCTTTATGCAGAAGTTGCAACAGGCTGGTTCGATCTCGAGCATATTCATAATTTCTATAATGCCTATTAGTCCGTCGCTGAAATTATACGTCGACTATTTTTTTACAAATCGCATTGTAATTCGATAACGTGGTTTATGGCGAATTTGGGATGAACACTACAAAAGGCACACATCCGGGGGCCCATATATTTTAAGCAAAAAAGAAAAAAGAAAAGGATACACAAAGGAAAAAGAAGAATCAGTTATTTGGAGTTTTCAAAGATGATTACCCCTTCCTTCTCGCTAAGGTATTAAGTGCAAGGAATTCACTGTTGTTTACTCGACAAAAAAACGCAGATGAGATGTTACTGGAAAGGGAACTTGCACAGGTTATTTAATTATATATGAAATTAAACTTAGCTCACCGTTTAGATAATTTGTTGGTTCATGGTGAGGCAACACAGAAACTGCAGTTTGAAGCCCGGTCTGGGGTAAATATTGAATGGTATATACACAGGCTAAACTAATTCAAGTTTTGTAAGAAAATATTGTATTGAAACAGAGATGGTCAAATGTAGTATCGATTGTATAGTAACATCGCTGCTCAACGGCCATCACTGATTCGAGATGTTGTGGGTAATGTCTTAGAGCAACTTTAGGTCGAGAGGTGTGTGGAGGACACTCAAGTGCAAAGACGTGTTGCATGTGCTGTGTGCTGGATGTACACTTACTCGCTATGGGAAGTAACGATTGTTTTATTAGCGAAATTCTGTGATGTTTGCTAACTGTAAAAGAAATATCAACAGGAACTGGAAATAATTAAGGTAAAGAAAGTTGTTTTGTTACTAATGCAATGCGAGTTTTCGTAAGTGATGATTGAGACAATGTATAGCAATCACATCCAATGAATTTGTAAAGCTAATTGTTGATGTGTAATTAGTTTATTTAGAGTGTTAATTATCAGTATCATTAATTTTCAAAGAGTCAAAATACAGATTTTAAAGTTATTGCCATATTGTTACTTACCACCAAGTCAATACCAGTTCCCAGATCGATGTAATTTTTGATTAACTATTTTTCCTCAAGAAGTTATTGTCTGTCATACACGATTTAACTAAAATATATGCTAATTTACAGATGTGCACAAGTCCTGAGACTGGTTTGATGCAGCTCTCCATGCTACTCTATCCTGTGCAAGCTTCATCTCCCAGTACCTACTGCAGCCTACATCCTTCTGAACCTACTTACAAGGGAACCTCCCCATCGCACCCCCCTCAGATTTAGTTATAAGTTGGCACAGTGGATAGGCCTTGAAAAACTGAACACAGATCAATCGAGGAAGCAGGAAGAAGTTGTGTGGAACTATGAAAAAAATAAGAAAATATACAAACTGAGTAGTCCATGCGCAGATATGCAACATCAATGATGAGAGCTCAGGAGCGCCATGGTCTTGTGGTTTGCGTGAGCAACTGTGGGACTGGAGGTCCTTGGTTCAAGTCTTCCCTCGAGTGAAAATTTTAATTTTTTATTTTCCGACGATTATTACCTGAAAAACTCTGCTTTCATCGCTTTTTTGGGAGTGGATATCACATCGACAAGAAAAACTAAATCGGGCAAGGTAGAAGAATCTTTTTACCCATTCGCCAAGTGTACAAGTTAGGGGGGGGCGACAAAATATTCCTGTCATGTGACGCACATGCCGTCATCAGTGTCGTATAGAATATATCAGACGTGTTTTCCTGTGAAGGAATCGGTTGACCTATGACCTTGCGATCAAATGTTTTCGATTCCCATTGGAAAGGCACGTCCTTTCGTCTACTAATCGCACGGTTTTGCGGTGCGGTCGCAAAACAGAGACACTAAACTTATTACAGTGAACAGAGACGTCAATGAACGAACGGACAGATCATAACTTTGCGAAAATACAAAAAAGGTAAACTTTTCACACGAGGGAAGACTTGAACCAAGGACCTCTCATTCCGCAGCTGCTCACGCTAGCCACGGGACCACGGCGCTCCTGAACCCTCACTCTCCTTGAGGTTGCCTATCTTGCGCATGGACTACTCAGTTTGTATATTTTGCTTATTTTTTTCGTAGTTCCACACAACTTCTTCCTGTTTTCTCGATTGATCTGTGTTCAGTTTTTCAAGGCCTATCCACTGCGCCAACTTACAACTAGATCTGAGGGGGGTGCGATGGGGAGGTTCCCTTGTTAGTGTATTCATCTCTTGGTCTCCCTCTACGATTTTTAGCCTCCACGCTGCCCTCCAAAACTAAATTGGTGATCCCTCGATGTATCAGAATATGTCCTACTAAGCGATCCCTTCTTCTGGTCAAGTTGTGCCACAAGCTCCTCTTCTCCCCAATTCAATTCAATACCACCTCATTAGTTATGTGATCTACCCATCTAATCTTCAGCATTCTTCTGTAGCACCACATATCGAAAGCTTCTATTCTCTTCTTGTCCAAACTATTTTTCGTCCACATTTCACTTCCATACATGGCTACACTCCATACAAAAACTTTCAGAAACGACTTCCTGACATTTAAATCTATACTCGATGTTAAATTTTTCTTCTTCAGAAACGCTATCCTTGCCATTGGCAGTCTACATTTCATATCCTCTCTACTTCGACCATCATCAGTTATTTTGCTCCCCAAATAGCAAAACTCCTTGCTACTTTAAGTGTCTCATTTCCTAATGTAATTCCCTCAGCATCACCCGACTTAATTCGACTACATTCCATTATCCCCGTTATTCTTTTGTTGATGTTCATCTTATACTCTCCTTTCAAGACACTGTCTATTCCGTTCAACTGCTCTTCCAAGTCCTTTGCTGTCTCTGACAGAACTACAATGTCATTGGCGAACCTCAAAGTTTTTATTTCTTCTCCATGGATTTTAATACCTACTCCAAACTTTTCTTTTGTTTCCTTTATTGCTTGCCCAATATACAGATTGAATAACATCGGGTATAGGCTACAACCCTGTCTCACTCCCTTCCCAACCACTGCTTCCCTTTCATGCCCTCATAACTGCCATTTGGTTTCTGTACAAATTGTAAACAGCCTTTCGCTCCCTGTATTTTACCCCTGCCACCTTTAGAATTTGAAAGAGAGTATTCGAGTCAACATTGTCAAAGCTTTTTCTAAGTCTACAAACGCTAGAAACGTAGGTTTGCCTTTCCTTAATCTTTTTCTAAGGTAAGCCGTAGGGTCAGTATTGCCTCTCGTGTTCCAACATTTCTACGGAATTCAAACTTTGTACATATCTAAATTTAAGACTTCTAGATCGTTGCAAATCTTTTTCATGGAAATGAGGTATTTAAGTGTTCGGTGGACTTCTTAATACCTGCTGTTATCCATCTGTTTTTGTGAGATGTTGATACAGAGATGCACACTTTTGGAAATGCCTTTTCAAAGTCCAATTTAAATTATGTTGTGAATTTAGAAAATTTCATATTCACATTGGTTTCCTTATACTTCATTCCAAGGATTGTTTTGCTAGTTCTTTTGAAAATATTTTATTTTGATCTCTGATATGTCGTTTGTAGACTTGTAGTTTAGCGAATGATTCGATTCCTGATTTTATTGTTGCTACTTGACAGCGATGGAATGATAGTCTGAGATCTTTTACAGCTACATCACATTTTTCCCTGTCCATATTTGTGGCCTTGTGGACAGTTACTGATGCAATAATTATAGTAACCCTTGTTGCACTATTGACCAATAGGGACATGTCAAAACTTTGAAGGATATTTATGAGAGTGCTGCTGGATTCTTTTATGATATCATCGTTGACGTTAATGTCCCCACACAGAATTGTGTTGACCTTTGTACTTGAGAATTTTTCGAGAACTTCTGTTAATTTATTGAAGAAAGTGTCCACACTACCACTGGGAGATGCTATACACACACAAAATGATTAATTTCTTGGTGATATCAAGCCTTGTTAATTTAATATCTGATATTTCAAAGTGTTTGTCTCGACGTACTGTACTGAGGTCATGTCGTGATTTGAACTGTGTTCCTTTTCTGATATCAATGCATGCTCCACCACCCCTTGAAGCAGTTCTGCAGTAAGAGTTTACCCTATCATACAATGATAATACTACATGTTGGATTTCTGTGAAGTTCAAAGATTGGAGCTCAACTTCTAATAGCTGTTTTATTTTTTATTGATTGCCTGTTTTGATGGAGGATTGTTAAGTCTGTGAAATGCCCCATGCTACTCTTTCCAATGGTTTGTTTTTCTTTGGGACATCTGGTATGTGTGATATTTGGAGGATAAAAATCTGTCTTGTGAGTGATTGTTTCAGCATTTTTTTAAACTGCTGGAGATACTCTTTAGGCAGGAGAACCTGCTGTCTGGATTTATCCTAAAAAGACTTACTTTTCCTACCTATGCCAACAGGTATTTGACCATGTGTAGCCCCACATCCATCCCCTATACTTTCATGAATCAGCTGTTCCAGTCTTCCCTTCCCAGTCCTATTTAGGTGTAGGCCATGCTTAGTGAAACCCCGTCTCTTGATAGTCCTGATGGGCACCATAGAAACATGAGAAAAATTGGCCTCCCTCAGTGCCATCCATAACACCACACTGATTCGCCTCACAGCTCCATCTAGTCGATCATGACGCCAGAACAGCTCAACAAAGTGTACCTTGGTACCATGAGTCGGAAAAGCTATCTTGTCCAGGTCACCACCTATGTCATATGCCCCATCCCTATCCAACTGTTCCCCACCCCACCCACTACCACTACATGATTCTCTTTTATAGTCATTACATAAAGATCCTAAGTCCTCTATCACATGCCTTAGCCATGCATTTGGCTTGAAGATACTGGTGACCTGGTACGCTGCCCCTAAACTTTCCTGTAAGTGAGGGTCTACACCTTGCCCATGGCTACACCTAGCAGCAACACTCTCTTCTTCCAAACACTTAGTACATTCCTAGGCTTCTTGGCCTTGGTTGAAGTGTGTTGCACATTTCCAGCTCCTCATTCTATCTGAGGCTCTTCTCCACTTAACTCTGGCAGTGGTAGACACCTGTTTTTGGTGTTGATGATAAAACTGTCAGATCGCGTTCCTTTTCTTCCTATCCCCTGTAAGTAGGCTGTTTAGGTTTTTATGTTGGTAACGCCACGTAGCGCTCTGTATGAAAATCACTGACTGTGCTGTGCGCAGTCTGTGGCTGGTTGGCATTGTTGAAATATTCGCTATTGTAGTGGTGGACAGTTGGATGTGAACAGCGCATAGCGTTGCACAGTTGGAGGTGAGCCGCCAGCAGTGGTGGATGTGGGAAGAGAGATGGCAGAATTTTCAGAGCGGACGATTTGGACGTGTGTCCATCAGAAAGAGTAAATTTGTAATACTGGATATCATGAACTGATATATTTATATGATGACTTTTGAACATTATTAAGGTAAATACATTGTCTGTTCTCTATCAAAATCTTTCATTTGCTAACTATTCCTATCAGTAGTTAGTGCCTTCAGTAGTTACAATCTTTTATTCAGCTGGCAGTATTGGCGCAGGCTGTATTGCAGTAGTTTGAGTAACGAAGATTTTTGTGAGGTAAGTCATTCATGAAAGGTGTAGGTTATTATTAATCAGGGCCATTGTTTTGTAGGGATTTTTGAAAGTCAGATTGAGTTACGCTAAAAATATTGTGTGTCAGTTTAAGCACAGTCATTTATAATTTTTCTAAGGGGACGTTTCAACCCCAACCAGCTGCTAGTTCCCAAAAACCCTCCTCCCCCCCCCTCTATCTCCCATGATCCTTATCAGTTCCTTTCTTGCTTCCTCCAACTGTGCCTGAAGGGTACAGATTTTCCTTTCCTGTTCCCCAATCTAAATGTTCCTACTGCATACTCTGCAGTTTCAGGAGAGAGACTCTTCTGTTCTTCAAACATTCTCCCCATTGCATCCCCCCACCCCCCTCCCCCCACCCCCGGTGAAAATATATCCTACAAGTCTGGCAACATATCCCTCTACTCACTACCCTATAACAGTTCCCACATTTTTCACTCATGGTCAGTTTCAAAAGGATAATTAAGTTTAAAGCATGTTTTAAATTTGCAAATGATGCGAGATTGTCAGTATGTAAACAAAAAACGACACAAAGTTCTTTCGTACGGTTGTTGTTGTTTTTGTACTGATTTAGAGATACAATGATAGAAGAATGAATTAGTAATATTTTGATTTTAGGAAATATACATTATCAAGCTGTTTGGTCAGGTTTTTAAGCGTTTATAACTCGGGGAATTTAGGCCTATATCGCGTCTATCTAACTAGTAAACAATACGAAATCTATTAGTTAATTACGATTTGGAAACGTTTAATTATACTTTTATTGCGACAATAGACAGTGACTAAACTAGTAGCGGTCTTTTTTTAACGAATTGTCCACTATCAAGAATACTTGAATAGAATTTTTTGTGTTTATGTCACGCAAAATTTCGGGTTATTTCGTGGTTATCGGGACTTCAAATTACACGAAGTTTCTTCAAGAACAAGCTCTGCTGGGACGCTAACATTCAGTTGTGTGACAAGAATGGACACTACACCAAGTATATGAAACAAAGAAAATTTAAATTTAACACTATTTCCTTTTAAATAAGTTCTTTTAGCGGACGAAGAAAATACCTGTGATCTCACTCGGCGGCCATCTTGACTTGCGGGACAATTGCAGACGTATTGTTATAAGCCACCACTGACTTCGTTACGAAATATTTTCCTAGTTAGTACAAAAGTATTCGAATTGCAAACTTTTCATTTAATATCCCACCTAATTTCACCAATGACCTACAATGGCAAGAAATATGTTATCGACGTTTTCATTTTACACCTTCCTGCAGCACGATTGGTTTGCTTACTTATAGTGATTACAAAGTCAGATGACGAGCTCGTTTCGGCGTTTTGCCATTATCGAGCGTATGTGTCCAGATCATATAACAGACATAATACTGTTCCTTATGTCTACTTGGTTACTGCATCTACCTATGGTACATTGCAATTACGTCTCAGCTGGTACGAATTGTTCCATATTGCATCTAGGAGTGTGAGTCCAATTGTGTTTGTTTCACGTTATGATCACGTTATTTCTATATATTCCTATACGTTTTTCTATATATTTATCTCTATCTATTTGCGAGATGTCGCTAAAAATATTTTTTGCAGATTTTTTAAAGCCACAGTTCCAGCGATATTACATGGAACTTACATTTCGCGGAAAGTCAGTGAATGTGTTTGTTTTTCAGAGATAATATTGTCTACTGTTTGTCATGATCATTTATTCTTTTCCTTAAAAGTCAATAAAACATTCCAGGATTTTTTTGTGTTTAAAATATGTTTGTTCATTAAGGAAGTGCTTTGGGTGTTTTTCTGTATAGTTTTAGATTTACATTTTTCAAAAATATTTTTACCTAGATCACATAACTAAAAGTTAATAGAAATAAAGTGACCATAACATAAAAGAAATACGAACAAGATGCATTATGATCCATATAATACGAGCTAAATGTAAGCATAACGCATCACAGATATAATAACTATCTTAGACAAGAGGAGCGGTATTATGCCTGTTATACCATCTGCACACTTACTCTTGGTAGTAGCTAAACACCTAACGTGCCTGTCGTATGGCTAAATTTGTAATCACAAGGAGTAAATAAATCAATGGCGGAGCTGTAATCCATACCAAAAAATTAAATATGTCGTTCCTCGACCTCATGCACGCTGCAGGCCCATTAGAAAAAAAGTTATTCAAATTTGTTTTATGACAACTGTTTCATGTTCATTTACACACAAGCTTTGTCACGAAATTTCTTTTATTTTATTTTACTAATTTTATGAATTTTTCGATGTTTTGAATTAGGAAAATTCACAGAGTTGTTTAATTACAGTAAACTTATATTAATATAGGTATAAGTGAGACAACAGTTCTTCTGCATTACAAACAGCGTTTGATAATATGCAGTATTAATATCTTTCCAAGTTTTACTTAGTATTTTAGTTCTTTGTCACGAAAGGATGATATGTAAAAGTGATTTAGATTCAAATACTAAAACTAATGTGGTATTTCATTCGTAAAAATGTGCTAAGACTTGCTAGACACTTTTGCTTCTACAGGAGACACATTTTTCTCTGTTGTAAAAGTAATTTTTGAATCAGTTTGGTGCATGTGTCGTGATTTAAAGTAACAAGTCATTTATGCTTACTTCCTATATATTTGAAGCTGATAGTTAAAAGAGGAGCTATGATGGAAGTTAAGAACATAGTTTTTTTTTCAGTGATGGTATTGTCAACATTTGAAAACGATAGCGCAGATGGTGTGGATGTCGCAGCAGCACTAACCGCCCTCGACTACTCACATTCTAAAACATGGTGTATGTTTGACATTTTTGTATATCTCTGTAAGTGACAAATGCAGACGTTGTGTAGGGAAATTCTGCAGTCAGGGTTCACGCAGTAGGGGAAATGCGCTCCGATTTTCTTGGTTGTGTTCAGTGCACGCTACTTCTGATGTGGTCATATATAAAGGATTTGTTATTATCTCCATTTCCGTTTCTAACTCCAATAATTTTACCATTACTGGCAACAAATTTTTTGCCCTGCGCTCGAACTTCTGATGACGGAGCTTGTAGTGAACAGAAGTTGCGCGGTATCACAGAGAACTATGCCACCTACACAGTGTGTGGTACAGTGAGTAATCAGAGTGTTTATTGCAATAATATTTCCGTTTAGTGAAAACTACAAAGTATATTAGGCATTTTTACTCGTTAGCCGGCCGATGTGGCCGAGCGGTTCTAGTCGCTTCAGACTGGAACCGCGCGACCGCTATGGTCGCAGGTTCGAATCCTGCCTCGGGCATGGATGTATGTGATGTTCTTAGGTTAGTTAGGTTTAAGTAGTTCTAAGTTCTAGGGGACTGATGACCTCAGATGTTAAGTCCAATAGTGCTCAGTGCCATTTGAGCCATTTTACTTGATAAACGTACATCCTGAGGATTTTATATACTTCACATGCACTCCGTCTTCAGGCCACGAGTGGCCTGCCGGGACCATCCGACCGTCATGTCATCCTCAGTGGAGGATGCAGATAGGAGGGGCGTGGGGTCAGCACACCGCTCTCCCGGTCGTTATGATGGTATTCTTGACCGAAGCCGCTACTATTCGGTCGAGTAGCTCCTCAGTTGGCATCACGAGGCTGAGTGCACCCCATATACTTCACATGGGTCTAGTTTATCACGTCTCCGAATAAAATGACCTGCTAATCGATGGCCATCCACTGCGACAAGTGGCCTGAAGTTATACCACACTCCAACTGTGATTATTATCTGATTCTGAAATAAATGAATCGGTATTCAATATTAAATATATTTTTTGAAATATATTCAGTCTCGTCTTGGCCACACTAGAATAAATGTCATTTTTTTGGAATAAAGCCTTTTTGTTATGTGGCCTACTACTGTACATCACTGATGAAAGTAAATCCAGTTAAACTGTTCATAAAAATAATTAATAACCATTGAAAGATGCTTACTGCGTTTTGTACCCAAGAAGGTTATTTCAGTCTTGTCTGTTATGAAATTTTAATCAGCTGGTGAGATGCATATCAGAACGTTGTTTCATACTGAGAAGCTACAGAAATAAGAAGTATATGTCAGGCTTTGTACTACTTCGGTGACGAGTATTTACAAAATAGTATTTTTGTGTTCACAGACAGTAAAGAAATACAAACTGTTTGTTGATGAAGAGTTTACATTCACATTAATTGTGAAATAAATTTATGGTCTATTAACGTTGGAAAACATCAATTTCAAGCAAAGCTGTTATTACAGAAACCCATGATTAACTGGCAATGTAGAGCAGGAATGGCGAAGAATTCTGCACGTATGTTATGCTGTCGCTCGTGTACGGACGTCTGTCACCTGGCTGCATCCTCCACCACCATCAAGCTACGCTGTGTGAGTGGAAAAAGGGGGAAACAGCCATGGCCCCGCATTTTGATGGCAATGAAATCGCCTTGCATGGGGCTTGGTTCGTATTCATAACAATATACATCTCACATAAAAAACATTCAATTTCATATAATGATTTTTTCACGCGTGCAGACAAAAAAATTTGTATTTGGTACAAATTATCGGCTTATGGGCAGATGCAGACAATTTCGCAGATGTTCGTCGTTAGGGTTGCCAGGTAATAGTGACTCAGTTTCATAAACAAAAAAGTCTTTTACGCATATATGTTGATCGAAATATTATCGCACTTGCAACCTGATTGTGGAGACGTTGAAACTCTTTCTAAGAAAAACACGTAGAACTCGTGGACAGTTTTGCCGTAAACAATTTGTCTTTTAAAGAGGAGTTGCACTGCAGATCTATCGATTCCATTTGCACATATACAGCTGCAGTTTTAACTGAAATGGCAAAAGGTTTTGAAAACAGCTGAAAAACGGATGTAAGATTGGTAGCGTCCTGTTCATGTAATATCTTCAACGCCACAATGATTTCAGCGAAACCATGATTGATTTTTCGTCGAAAAACGCTCGTGAAGTTCCATTCGTTAAAGTCATATCTTAATTTGCTTTCTTTCTTGTATTGTAATTTTATTATTTTTTCTCGCAGTGAATTATTAAAACACTTAACGATAAAAATTATTATTTAACCTCCTCCACTCTTTTGTTGCCCCAGGTCCTCCACACCTCAACTCCGGCCCTGGATGCGTTTCCAGTTCGGCTTGGCGGAAAAACTGCTATCGTTTAAATCGTAGGGGTCAGTGAAGTAAAATGGAAGGAAGACAAGGATTTCTGGTCAGATGAGTATCGGGTAATATCAACAGCAGCAGAAAGTGGTAAAACAGGTGTAGGATTCGTTATGAATAGGAAGGTAGGGCAGAGGGTGTGTTACTGTGAACAGTTCAGTGACCGGGTTGTTCCAATCAGAATCGACAGCAGACCAACACCGACAACGATAGTTCAGGTATACATGCCGACGTCGCAAGCTGAAGATGAACAGATAGAGAAAGTGTACGAGGATATTGAAAGGGTAATGCAGTACGTAAAGGGGGACGAAAATCTAATAGTCATCGGCGACTGGAATGCAGTTGTAGGGGAAGGAGTAGAAGAAAAGGTTACAGGAGAATGTGGACTTGGGACAAGGAATGAAAGAGGAGAAAGACTAATTGAGTTCTGTAACAAGTTTCAGCTAGTAATAGCGAATACCCTGTTCAAGAATCACAAGAGGAGGAGGTATACTTGGAAAAGGCCGGGAGATACGGGAAGATTTCAATTAGCTTACATCATGGTCAGACAGAGATTCCGAAATCAGATACTGGATTGTAAGGCGTACCCAGGAGCAGATATAGACTCAGATCACAATATAGTAGTGATGAAGAGTAGGCTGAAGTTCAAGACATTAGTCAGGAAGAATCAATACGCAAAGAAGTGGGATGCGGAAGTACTAAGGAATGACGAGATACGTTTGAAGTTCTCTAACGCTATAGATACAGCAATAAGGAATAGCACAGTAGGCAGTACAGTTGAAGAGGAATGGACATCTCTAAAAAGGGCCATCACAGAAGTTGGGAAGGAAAACATAGGTACAAAGAAGGTAGCTGCGAAGAAACCATAGGTAACAGAAGAAATACTTCAGTTGATTGATGAAAGGAGGAAGTACAAACATGTTCCGGGAAAATCAGGAATACAGAAATACAAGTCGCTGAGGAATGAAATAAACAGGAAGTGCAGGGAAGCTAAGACGAAATGGCCGCAGGAAAAATGTGAAGACATCAAAAAAGATATGATTGTCGGAAGGACAGACTCAGCATACAGGAAAGTCAAAACAACCTTTGATGACATTAAAAGCAACGGTGGTAACATTAAGAGTGCAACGGGAATTCCACTGTTAAATGCAGAGGAGAGAGCAGATAGGTGGAATGAATACATTGAAAGCCTCTACTACGGTGAAGATTTGTCTGATGTGATAGAAAAAGAAACAGGAGTCGATTTAGAAGAGATAGGGGATCCAGTATTAGAATCGGAATTTAAAAGAGCTTTGGAGGACTTACGGTCAAATAAGGCAGAAGGGATAGATAAAATTCCATCAGAATTTCTAAACTCCTTGGGGGAAGAGGCAACAAGACGACTATTCACGTTGGTGTGTAGAATATATGAGTCTGGCGACATATTTATTTATTTTTTTTTATTTATTTATTGTTCCGTGGGACCACATTAAGGAGAAGTCTCCATGGTCATGGAACGAGTCAATACATGAAATTACAACACGATTGTAGAAACAGATAAAATGAAATATAAGAAACATACTCAGGCGACACGTCGTTAGTTTAAATAAAGAAAATCAAGAATGTAACACTGGAATTTGCTTAATTTTTTAGCTTTTCCAGGAGCTCCTCGACAGAGTAGAAGGAGTGAGCCATGAGGAAACTCTTCAGTTTAGACTTAAAAGCGTTTGGGCTACTGCTAAGATTTTTGAGTTCTTGTGGTAGCTTATTGAAAATGGATGCAGCAGAATACTGCACTCCTTTCTGCACAAGAGTCAAGGAAGTGCATTCCACATGCAGATTTGATTTCTGCCTAGTATTAACTGAGTGAAAGCTGCTAACTCTTGGGAATAAGCTAATATTGCTAACAACAAACGACATTAAAGAAAATATATACTGTGAGGGCAATGTCAAAATTCCGAGACTATTGAATAGGGGTCGACAAGAGGTTTTCGAACTTACACCACACATAGCTCGATCAGCCCGTTTTTAAGCCAAAAATACCCTATTTGAATCAGAAGAATTACCCCAAAAAATAATACCATATGACATAAGCGTATGAAAATATGCGAAGTAGACTACTTTTCGTGTTGAAATGTCACTTATTTCAGATACTGTTCTAACGGTAAATAAAGCGGCATTTAGTTACTGAACAAGATCCTGAACATGGGCTTTCCACAACAGCTTACTATCTATCCGTATGCCTAGGAACTTGAACTGTTCCGTCTCGCTTATAACATGCCCATTCTGTCTAATTAAAATATCAGTTCTTGTTGAATTGTGAGTTAGAAACTGTAGAAACTGAGTCTTACTGTGATTTAGCATCAAATTATTTTCCACAAGCCACGAACTTATTTCATGAACTACATTATTTGATAATGTTTCAATATTACACACAAGATCCTTCACTACCAAGCTGGTGTCATCAGCAAACAGAAATATTTTTGAATCACCTGTAATACTAGAAGGCATATGATTTATATAAATAAGAAACAGCAGTGGCCCCAGCACCGATCCTTGGCGAATGCCCCATCTAACAGTGTCCCATTGGGACTGAACATCATTGCCACTCTCAATATTGCGGAGAATTACCTTCTGCTTTCTGTTCTTAAAGTAAGAGGCGAACCAATTGTAAGCTACTCCCCTTGCTCCATAATGTTCCAACTTCTGCAGTAATATTTTGTGGTCAACACAGTCAAAACCCTTCGTTAAATCAAAGAAAACACCTAACGTTCGCAACCTTTTATTTAATCCGTCCAAAACCTCACAGAGAAAAGAGGCTATAGCATTTTCAGTTGTTAAGCCATTTCTAAAACCAAACTGTACATTCGACAGCAAATTATGTGAATTTAAATGCTGCAGTAACCTTGTATATACAACCCTCTCGATAACTTTAGCAAACACCGATGGCATAGAAATAGGTCTATAATTATCAACATTATCCCTGTCTCCCTTTTTATAAAGTGGCTTCACTACCGAGTACTTTAATCGGTCAGGAAACCGACCACTCCTAAAGGAAAAGTTACAGATATGGTTAAGTACTGGGCTAACATATTTAGAACAATACTTCAGTATTCTGCTAGATACCCCGTCATATCCATGAGAGTTCTTGGTCTTTAGTGATTTAATTCTTAACTCAATCTCCCTCTTGTCAGTATCATGGAGGAGCATTTCAGGTAACAGTCTCGGAACACTTTTTTCTACGAGCGCTATATGATTCCCTGTTGGGACTAGGTTTCTATTTAGTTCACCTGCTATATTCAGAAAGTGATTATTAAATACTGTACATATATGCGACTTATCGGTATCACGGACATTCCCACTACGCACTGATTCTATATCCTCGACCTGTCTCTGCAGACCAGCCACTTCCTTTACGACTGACCATATGGTTTTAATTTTATCCTGAGACTTAGCTATTCTATCTGCATACCACATACTTTTTTCCTTCCTAATATCTTTTTTAAGCACCTTACAATACTGTTTGTAATGGGCTATTGCATTTAGATTGTGACTGTTTCTAACGTTTTGATATAATTGCCACTTTGTTCTACAAGATATTCTTATACCTTTAGTCAGCCACCTCAGCCACCCAGGCTGCCTGTTTGTGCTAGTACTCTGTTTTGAACGTTATAACGGAAAGCAACTTTCAAAGAGCACGAGAAAAGTCTTGAGGAACGCACTATATTTATTGTCAACTGTATCAGCACTATAAACATCTTGCCACTCTTGTTCCTTGATAAGGTTTACAAAAGTCTCTACAGCAACTAGATCAGCTTTCCTAAAAAGTTGGTAACTATATTTAACATGTGTTGCAGCACAAAAATCTTTTAGACTTAAAATTGTGCATCATGATCTGAAAGGCCATTCACCATTTTGTTAACAGAATGCCCTTCTAGTAATGACGAATGAACAAAAATATTGTCTGTGGTTGTTCTACTGTTCCCTTGCACTCTCGTTGGAAAGAATACGGTTTGCATAAGATTATATGAATTAAGGAGGTCTACCAGCATCCTTTTCCTTGCACAATCCCTTATACAATTTATATTGAAGTCACCACACATAACTAACTTTTTGTATTTCCTATAAAGTGAACCAAGAACCTCATCTAGCTTTAGCAAAAATGTTGTGAAATCGGAGTCTGGGGATCTATAAATAACAACAGTAAGAAGTTTAGCTCCACTAAATTTAACCACACCTGCACAACATTCAAACACCTTTTCAGTGCAGTACTTTGAAACATCAATTGACTCAAATGGGATACCGTTTTTCACAAACATGGCTACTCCCCCACACCGCAAAGAGCTCCTAGAAAAGCTGCCAGCCAACCTGTATCCTGGTAAAGGAAGCCTCTGAATTATCTCCTTATTTAAGAAGTGTTCAGATATACCAATAATTTCAGAGTCAACATCTATAAGCAGTTCACTAACTTTATCTCTAATGCCTCGTATTTTTTGATGAAATATACTAATTCCCTCATTAATCGGATACCTAAGCTTTGTCGAAAGTGGTTTCTTTGTTAGAGAGACTTCCCTTAAGCAGGAATACCTGTCAGCTGACTTCAGTCTAAAAAAGGTACAGCTCTAACACCCACAACTACCGGCATTTTCCCATGAGTAATCCCACCACCCCCACCTATGCTGACTTTCGGAAAAGCATCATCCACACAATTCCGAAGACGGCAAGAGCTGACAAGTGCGAGAATTATCGCACAATCAGCTTAACAGCTCATGCATCGAAGCTGATTACAAGAATAATATACAGAAGAATGGAAAAGAAAATTGAGAATGCGCTAGGTGACGATCAGTTTGGCTTTAGGAAAACTAAAGGGACGAGAGAGGCAATTCTGACGTTACGGCTAATAATGGAAGCAAGGCTAAAGAAAAATCAAGACACTTTCATAGGATTTGTCGATCTGGAAAAAGCGTTCGACAATATAAAATGGTGCAAGCTGTTCGAGATTCTGAAAAAAGTAGGGGTAAGCTATAGGGAGAGACGGGTCATATACAATATGTACAACAACCAAGAGGGAATAATAAGAGTGGACGATCAAGAACGAAGTGCTCGTATTAAGAAGGGTGTAAGACAAGGCTGTAGCCTTTCGCCCCTACTCTTCAATCTGTACATCGAGGAAGCAATGATGGAAATAAAAGAAAGGTTCAGGAGTGGAATTAAAATACAAGGTGAAAGGATATCAATGATACGATTCGCTGATGACATTGCTATCCTGTGTGAAAGTGAAGAAGAATTAAATGATCTGCTGAACGGAATGAACAGTCTAATGAGTACACAGTATGGTTTGAGAGTAAATTGGAGAAAGACGAAGGTAATGAGAAGTAGTAGAAATGAGAACAGCGAGAAACTTAACATCAGGATTGATGGTCACGAAGTGAATGAAGTTAAGGACTTCTGCTACCCAGGCAGTAAAATAACCAATGACGGACGGAGCAAGGAGGACATCAAAAGCAGACTCGCTATGGCAAAAAAGGCATTTCTGGCCAGGAGAAGTCTACTAATATCAAATACCGGCCTTAATTTGAGGAAGAAATTTCTGAGGATGTACGTCTGGAGTACAGCATTGTATGGTAGTGAAACATGGACTGTGGGAAAACCGGAACAGAAGAGAATCGAAGCATTTGAGATGTGGTGCTATAGACGAATGTTGAAAATTAGGTGGACTGATAAGGTAAGGAATGAGGAGGCTCTACGCAGAATCGGAGAGGAAAGGAATATGTGGAAAACACTGATAAGGAGAAGGGACAGGATGATAGGACATCTGCTAAGACGTGAGGGAATGACTTCCATGGTACTAGAGGGAGCTGTAGAGGGCAAAAACTGTAGAGGAAGACAGAGATTGGAATACATCAAGCAAATAATTGAGGACATAGATTGCAAGAGCTACTCTGAGATGAAGAGGTTGGCACAGGAAAGGAATTCGTGGCGGGCCGCATCAAACCAGTCAAGAGACTGATGACAAAAAAAAAATCGTTTAAATGTAATTAATTTTTTTGAGTAGTTGTCTTTATATTGACAACAGTCATGAAGAATAGAAATAGCAAAAAGAAGCAGAAAATACGCAGCATCTGTACGGGAACTGGCAGGCGAGGAGAGCGAGGCGTGAGATGGACTGTCGCATTAGCGGAGATTAGGCCGCACTCACGCCAGTTCTCATTAGCAGGGCGCAGCGCCCGGCGAATCCGCTGTTTATTGCGGCTGGTTTGATGAGATGAGCCGGCGCTGATGGCTCGGCTTATGAGTCTCTGCCGCTAAGCACCTTCCTTCGGCGGCGCCTACAGCCCGTCGTGTTCCACGGCAGGCTGTGCGAAGCCAACGGCTGTACCTGCTACAAGGCAAGGCGGCAGGGAACGAAAGGAAGTCGAACGCCAGGAAGTGTCTCTCCTGCTTTCTTTTCAGTTCATTATCTACCAGTCGTTTCCGAAAGGAGAACTACATATTTCACAAGTCTAACCTACATTAACAAGAACTTCCATGATTTTAAAAGCTTTTTTGGGTCGGACAAATATATGGCAGCACCGAGATAATGCGTGCTTCGAGAGAATGCGTGAATGGAGAGACGTCTACAGACGTTAAAGTAACCTCTGGCGTACCACAGGGGAGTGTTATGGGATCATTGCTTTTCATAATATATATAAATGACCTAGTAGGTAGTGTCAGAAGTTCCATGCGGCTTTTCGCGGATGATGCTGTAGTATACAGAGAAGTTGCAGCATTAGAAAATTGTAGCGAAATACAGGAAGATCTGCAGCGGATGGGCACTTGGTGCAGGGAGTGGCAACTGACCCTTAACATAGACAAATGTAATGGATTGCGAATACATAGAAAGAAGGCTCCTTTATTGTATGATTATATGATAGCGGAACAAACACTGGTAGCAGTTACTTCTGTAAAATATCTGGGAGTATGCGTACGGAACGATTTGAAGTGGAATGGTCATATAAAATAAATTGTTCGTGAGGCGGGTGCCAGTTTGAGATTTATTGGGAGAGTCCTTAGAAAAGGTAGTCCATCAGCAAAGGAGGTGGCTTACAAAACACTCGTTCGGCTTATACTTGAGTATTGCTCATCAGTGTGGGATTCGTACCAAGTCGGGTTGACAGAGGAGATAGAGAAGATCCAAAGAAGAGCGGTGCGTTTCGTCATAGGGTTATTTGGTAAGCGTCATAGCGTTACGGAGATGTTTAGCAAACTCAAGTGGCAGACTCTGCAAGAGAGGCGCTCTGCATCGCGGTGTAGCTTGCTGTCCAGGTTTCGAGAGGGTGCGTTTCTGGATGAGGTAGCGAATATATCGCTTCCCCCTACTTATACCTCCCGAGGAGATCACGAATTTAAATTAGAGAGATTCGAGCGCGCACGGAGGCTTTCCGGCAGTCGTTCTTCCCGCGAACTATACGCGACTGGAACAGGAAAGGGAGGTAATGACAGTGGCACGGAAAGTGCCCCCCGCCACACACCGTTGGGTGGTTTGCAGAGTGTAAATATAGATGTAGATATAGATGAACATAAATGCAGATGCTAGCCAAACATGCAGGTTGCGCTGATGTATCTGCCCACGAATGGCACCTGTAGAATTTTCTCAATACTTTGAAAGTTCCAGTCTTGGTCAGAAAAGTGTACCGTGTAGTTGTGACTGCATAATGTCGCAGGTAAGCGACTTCAACGTGGACAAATTGTTGGTGAACGTATGGTGGGCGCTTCCGTAACCAGGGTAACCGAAGAGTTTGGCGTTTCAAAAAGGGCCGTATCGGGTATTTATGCCGCACAAAGGGAAAGCGGAAAAACATCTTCCGCTAAGTCAAAACACGGACGAAAGTGTGTATTGAATCATCGTGACTGACGGGCATGAAAGATTTTGATGAAAAGTAAGAGGACGCCAGCTGCAGAAGTCACTGGAGAACAGAATGTCGCACTCGCAAACCTTGTCAGCAACAAAAGAACACAAAGGGAGTTCCAAAATCAAGAAATATCAGGGCGAACTGTAATTCCAAAACCACTCATTAGTGATGCAAATGCTCGTAACGTGAAAACGTCGTGCCGACGCCATAAGCTATTGACTACGAAGCAACGGAAGAGTTTCATTTCGTCTGGTAAGTCTTGTTTCACACTATTTCCAACTTGTGGCCGAGTTTACGCGCCAAGTATGAATCATGGCAGAAGTTCGGTGAGGATTTGGGCAGCCATGTTTTGATATTCCCTAGGCACCACGGGTACTGTGCAAGGCCGCGTTATTGCGAACGATTATGTAATCATTTTGGCTGATGATGTCCATCCCTAGGTACAATGTTTGTTCCCAAGTGGTGATGTCGTGTTACAATACGAACGAACCCCTGTTCCCAGAACTTTCATCGATCAGGATTGGTTTTTTGAGCTCGTGAATGAATTGTCGCATCACCACTGGCTACCACAACCACGAGATCTCACTGCTATTGAACCGTTTCGTCTACTTTGGAGAGAAGGGTACCTGATCACTATCCACCTCCTTCACCGTTGCATGGACTTGCCTGTGCTTTGTAGGAAGAACAATATAAGAAACCTTTAAATACCATACACGACCTGCAGTTATGCTTTTCGAAACGGATGGAATCTCTTTTGAATGCCAATGCTTTTCCTGTACCGTACTATACACAGTAATGTGTTCTATCTTTGATGTTTCCAAAGTTTTGTCAGTTTCTGTGGATCTATTTACAATTAAGTCCATATTAAAAGTTTGTGTCTTTTGTTGTGATGCTGCGGTCAGAAAAATGTACATTTTAGACTAATTATATTGCATAACTGTGCTTTGGTCTTTATTTAACTTGGTTTTAAGTAACTTATTCTGTTTATACTCAAGAGGACGTCGTTATCAGGAGAAAGAAAACTGGCGTTCTCCGGATCGGAGCATGGAATGTCAGCTCCCTTAATCGGACAGGTAGGTCAGAAAATTTAAAAAGGGAAATAGGTAGGTTAAAGATAGATATAGTGGGAATTAGTGAAGTTCGGTGAAAGGAGGAACAAGACTTTCGCTATGATGAATACAGGTTTATAAATACAAAATCAAATAGGGGTAATGCAGGAGTAGGTTTAATAATGAATAAAAAAATGGGAGTGTGGGTAAGCTACTACAAACAGCATAGTGAACGCATTATTGTGGCCAAGATAGACACGAAGCCCACGCCTACTGCAGTAGTACAAGTTTATATGCCAACTAGCTCTGCAGATGACGAAGAAATTGATAAAATGTATGGTGACACAAAAGAAATTATTCAGATAGTGAAGGGAGACGAAAATTTAATAGTCATGGGTGAGAGGAGTCCGTATTAGGAAAAGGGAGGGAAGAAAACGTAGTAGGTGAATATGGATTGGGGGTTGTTGTTGTTGTTGTTGTTGTTGTTGTTGTTGTGGTCTTCAGTCCTGAGACTGGTTTGATGCAGCTCTCCATGCTACTCTATCCTGTGCAAGCTTCTTCATCTCCCAGTACCTACTGCAGCGTACATCCTTCTGAATCTGCTTAGTGTATTCATCTCTTGGTCCCCCTCTACGATTTTTACCATCCACCCTGCCCTCCAGTACTAAATTGGTGATCCCTTTATGCCTCAGAACATGTCCTACCAACCGATCCCTTCTTCTAGTCAAGTTGTGCCACAAACATGTCACAAACATGAAACAGGAAGCCGCCTGGTAGAAGTTTGTACAGAGCGTAACTTAATCATAGCTAACACTTGGTTCAAGAATCATAAAAGAAGGTTGTATACATGGAAGAAGCCTGGAGATACTAAACGGTATCAGATAGATTATATAATGGTAAGACAGAGATTTGGGAACCAGGTTTTAAATTGTAAGACATTTCCAGCGGGAGATGTGGACTCTGGCCACAATCTATTGGTTATGAACTGTAGACTAAAACTGAAGAAACTGCTAGAAGGTGGGAATTTAAGGAGATGGGACCTGGATAAACTGGCTAAACCAGAGGTTGTACAGAGCATAAGGGGCAATTGACAGGAATGAGGGAAAGAAATACAGTAGAAGAAGAATGGATAGCTTTGAGGGATGAAGTAAGGAAGGCAGCAGAGGATGGTAAAAAGAGGAGGGCTAGTAGAAATCCTTGGGTAACAGAAGAAATATTGAATTTAATTGATGAAAGGAGAAAATATAAAAATGCAGTAAATGAAGCAGCGAAAAGGAATACAAACGTCTCAAAAATGAGATCGACAGGAAGTGCAAAATGGCTAGGCAGGGATGGCTTGAGGACAAATGTAAGGATGTAGAGGCTTATCTCACTAGGGGTAAGATATATACTGCCTACAGGAAAACTAAAGAGACCTTTTGAGAAAAGAGAACCACTTGTATGAATATTAAGAGCTAAGATGGAAACCCAGTTCTAAGCAAAGAAGGGAAAGCAATAAGGTGGAAGGAGTATATAGAGCGTCTATACCAGGGCGATGTTCTTGAGGACAATATTATGGAAATTGAAGAGGATATAGGTGAAGATCAAATGGGAGATACGATACTGTGTGGAGAGTTTGACAGAGCACTGAAAGGT
Source organism: Schistocerca serialis cubense (assembly GCF_023864345.2). NCBI lineage: Eukaryota > Metazoa > Arthropoda > Insecta > Orthoptera > Acrididae > Schistocerca > Schistocerca serialis. The sequence goes on along the minus strand of NC_064644.1, from coordinate 475,169,992 downwards.
CAGAGTCGAAACAAGGCCCCAGGAGAAGACAACATTCCATTAGAACTGCTGACAGCCTTGGGAGGGCCAGTCCTGACAAAGCTCCCATCTGGTGAGCAAGATGTACGAGACAGGCGAAATACCCTGAGACTTCAAGAAGAACAGAATAATTCCAATCCCAAAGAAAGCAGGTATTGACAGATGTGAAAATTACCGAACTATCAGTTTAATAAGTCACGGCTGCAAAATACTAACTCGAATTCCTTACAGACGAATGGAAAAACTGGTAGAAGCCGAACTCGGGGAAAATCAGTTTGGATTCCGTAGAAATACTGGAACACGTGAGGCAATACTGACCCTATGACTTATCTTAGAAAATAGATTAAGGGAAGGCAAACCTACGTTTCTATCATTCGTAGACTTAGAGAAAGCTTTTGACAATGTTGACCGGAATACTCTCTTTCAAACTCTGAAGGTGGCAGGGGTAAAATACAGGGAGCGAAAGGCTATTTACAATTTGTACAGAAACAAAAAAAAAAAAAAAAAAAAAATGGCTCTGAGCACTATGGGACTCAACTGCTGTGGTCATAAATCCCCTAGAACTTAGAACTACTTAAACCTAACTAACCTAAGAACATCACACACATCCATGCCCGAGGCAGGATTCGAACCTGCGACCGTAGCGGTCGTGCGGTTCCAGACTGTAGCGCCTTTAAACGCTCGGCCACTCCGGCCGGCATACGGAAACCAGATGGCAGTTATAAGAGTTGAGGGACATGAAAGGGAAGCAGTGGTTGGGAAGGGAGTGAGACAGGGTTGTAGCCTATCCCCGATTTTATTCAATCTGTATATTGAGCAAGCAGTAAGGGAAACAAAAGAAACATTCGGAGTAGGTATTAAAATCCATGGAGAAGAAATAAAAATTTTGAGGTTCTCCGATGACATTGTGATTCTGTCAGAGACAGCAAAGGACTTGGAAGAGCAGTTGAACGGAATGGACAGTGTCTTGAAAGGAGGATATAAGATGAACATCATCAAAAGCAAATCGAGAATAATGGGATGTAGTGGAATTAAGTCGGGTGATGCTAAGGGAATTAGATTAGGAAATGAGAGTTCTGATATTTGGGGAGCAAAATAACTGATGATGGCCGAAGTAGAGAGGATATAAAATGTAGTCTGGCAATGACAAGGAAAGCGTTTCTGAAGAAGAGAAATTTGTTAACATCGAGTATAGATTTAAGTGTCAGGAAGTCGTTTCTAAAAGTATTTGTATGGAGTGTAGCCATGTATGGAAGTGAAACATGGATTATACATAGTTTGGACAAGAAGGGAATAGAAACTTTCGAAATGTGGTGCTTTAGAAGAATGCTGAAGATTAGATGGGTAGATCACATTGTAAGTAGGCTGTTTAGGTTTTTATGTTGGTAACGCCATGTAGCGCTCTGTATGAAAATCACTGACTGTGCTGTGTGAAGACTGTGGTTGGTTTGCATTGTTGGAGTAATATTCGCCATTGTAGTGTTGGGCAGTGCGTAGTGTTGCGCAGTTGGAGGTGAGCCGCCAGCAGTGGTGGATGCGTGGAGAGAAATGGCGGAGTTTTGAGAGCGGATGATCTGGACGTGTGTCCATCGGAGGCAGTAAATTTGTAAGACTGGATGTCATGAACTGCTATATACAGGGTGTTACAAAAAGGTACGGCCAAACTTTCAGGAAACATTCCTCACACACAAGGAAAGAAAATATGTTATGTGGACATGTGTCCGGAAACGCTTACTTTCCATGTTAGAGCTCATTTTATTACTTCTCTTCAAATCACATTAATCATGGAATGGAAACACACAGCAACAGAACGTACCAGCGTGACTTCAAACACTTTGTTACAGGAAATGTTCAAAATGTCCTCTGTTAGCGAGGATACATGAATCCACCCTCCGTCGCATGGAATACCTGATGCGCTGATGCAGCCCTGGAGAATGGCGTATTGTATCACAGCTGTCCACAATACGAGCACGAGGAGTCTCTACATTTGGTACCGGGGTTGCGTAGACAAGAGCTTTCAAATGCCCTCATAAATGAAAGTCAAGAGAGTTGAGGTCAGGAGAGCGTGGAGGCCATGGAATTGGTCCGCCTCTACTAATCCATCGGTCACCGAATCTGTTGTAGAGAAGCGTACGAACACTTCGACTGAAATGTGCAGGAGCTCTATCATGTTGTGTCGTTCTTGTAAAGGCACATGTTCTAGCAGCACAGGTAGAGTATCCCGTATGAAATCATGATAACGTGCTCCATTGAGCGTAAGTGGAAGAACATGGGGGCCAATCAAGACATCAGCAACAATGCCTGCCCAAACGTTCACAGAAAACCTGTGTTGATAACGTGATTGCACAATTGCGTGAGGATTCTCGTCAGCCCACATATGTTGATTGTGAAAATTTACAATTTGATCACGTTGGAATGATGCCTCATCCGTAAAGAGAACATTTGCAGTGAAATGAGGATTGACACATTGTTGGATGAACCATTCCCAGAAGTGTACCCGTGGAGGCCAATCAGCTGCTGATAGTGCCTGCGCACGCTGTACATAGTACGGAAACAACTGGTTCTCCCGTAGCACTCTCCATACAGCGACGTGGTCAACGTTACCTTGTACAGCAGCAGCTTGTCTGACGCTGACATTAGGGTTACCGTCAACTGCACGAAGAATTGACTCGTCCATTGCTGGTGTCCTCGTCGTTCCAGATCTTCCCCAGTTGCGAGTCATAGGCTGGAATTTTCCGTGCTCCCTAAGACGCCGATCAATTGCTTCGAACGTCTTCCTGTCGGGACACCTTGCTACGTACGGATGTGCTTGATGCTAGTACTGTAAAGCAATGAGTCGCATGTTAACACAGGCACCAAAGTCAACATTACCTTCCTTCAATTGGGCCAACTGGCGGTGAATCGAGGAAGTACAGTACATACTGACGAAACTAAAACGAGCTCTAACATGGAAATTAAGCGTTTCCGGACACATGTCCACATAACATCTTTTCTTTATTTGTGTGTGAGGAATGTTCCATGACAGTTTGGCCGTACCTTTTTATAACACCCTGTATGTTATGACTTTTGAACACTATTAAGGTAAATACATTCTATGTTCTCTATCAGAATCTTTCATTTGCTAACTATGCCTATCAGTAGTTAGTGCCTTCAGTAGTTTGAATCTTTTATTTAGCTGGCAGTAGTGGCGCACGCTGTCTTGCAGTAGTTTGAGTAACGAAGATTTTTGTGAGGTAAGTGATTCGTGAAAGGTATAGGTTAGTGTTAGTCAGGGCCATTCTTTTGTAGGGATTATTGAAAGTCAGATTGCGTTGCGCTAAAAATATTGTGTGACAGTTTAAGCACAGTCATTTATAATTTTTCTAAGGGGACGTTACAACACAACTAACGCGGAGGTATTGATTAGGATTGGGGAGAAGAAGAGTTTGTGGCACAACTTGACTAGAAGAAGGGATCGGTTGGTGGGACATGTTCTGAGGCATGAAGGGATCACCAATTTAGTATTGGAGGGCAGCGTAGAGAGTAAAAATCGTAGAGGGAGACCAAGAGGTGAATACACTAAGCAGATTCAGAAGGATGTAGGTTGCAGTAAGTACTGGAAGTTGAAGAAGTTTGCACAGGATAGAGTAGCATGGAGAGCTGCATCAAACCAGTCTCAGGACTGAAGACCACAACAACAACAACATTCTGTTTTGTATTTTGTAAAGATGAAAGGCAAATGTCTTGTTTGTATCGTTACGTAAAATAATATGGTAGTTGCACTAGAGAGACATCTAGCGACAGCGTACCTCTAGCAGACAGCGAAACATTTATTTTCGATGCATAACTTAAATTCTAGTCTTGTGAAATTGGATACACCGTTGTAAAAATCCCTAAAGACGTCAGATGTCTGTCATTTTTTGTCTAGAATATGATGCCCTGTTTCCCTGCTTATGTCACAAGAAAACCTTTAAAAATCTCTTACTTACTTCAACCAGTGGAATAAGCTAGAAACACTAAACAGTCTCAACGTTTAAGGACTCGCGATATGCATCGTTTATGGCGAAAGCGTAAAAGTGTTTTGCGATTAAAATTAAAATTCTGTAACAGGTTTGATGTTATTTTTTTGAGGTAACAAGAGGTCGTCATTAATTCTGTTCCTCCTCTTAGAAAGTTCCAGCGGAATAATGAATACGCTGTTGACATACGACTTCATTATTTTATCGTGCCACTTGGGAATGTGATTTATATTGAGGTGACAAAAGGTCATGAGATAGCAACACTCAGATATAGAGACGGCGCTAATATTGCGCACACAAGAGATAGCAGGGCAGTGCAGTATCAAAGCTGTCATTTTTACCCAGGTGATTCATGTGATCTTGGCCACACGACGGTAACTAACAGACTTCGAACGCGGGATGGTAGCTGGAGTTAGATGCTTGGGATATTCCATTCCGAAAATTGTGAGGGAATTCAGTATTTCAAGATCCACAGTGTGAAGAGTGGGCCAAGAATACCAAATTTCAAGCATTTCCTCTCACAGCATACAATGTTGTGGCCGACGACCTTCACTTGACGACCGAGAGCAGTGGCAATTGCGTAAGGTTGCCAGTGCTAACAGACAAGCAACAATGCGTGAAATAACTACGGAAATTAATGTGGAACGCAAAACGAGCGCATCCGTTAAGACAGTGTTCGCGAAATTAGGCGTTAATGCGCTATGGCAGCAGACGAGTGGCTTTAGTGCCTTTGCTGACAGCACGACATCGCCTGCAGCGCCTCTCCTGGGCTCTTGACCATATCGGTTGGATCCTACACGACGGTAAATCCGTGGTCTTGTCAGATGAGTCCTGATTCCAGTTGGTAAGTGTTGTGGGTTGGCAAGAGAGCCAACCCGGTGTACTAGAGGAAGCCGAAAGGCACGCGTTTTAGCTCACGCAGGCTGGCGTGAGGTCTGGAACAGGACAAGGAAATTAGACTTTAGAAAAAACTGACGTAGCAGGTGGAATACTTAACTTTAATCCATAAATGGTGAACGTCGCTCTTGACGGTACATGTTTTACAGCATCAATAGTAACTGGTAATGGCGCCTTGCTAGGTCGTAGCAAATGACGTAGCTGAAGGCTTGCTAACTATCGTCTCGGCAAATGAGAGCGTATTTTGTCAGTGAACCATCGCTAGCAAAGTCGGTTGTACCACTGAGGCGAGTGTTAAGAAGTTTCTCTAGACCTGCCGTGTGGCGGCGCTCGGTCTGCAATCACTGATAGTGGCGACACGAGGGTCCGACGTATACTAACGGACCGAGGCCGATTTAAAGGCTACCACCTAGCAAGTGTGGTGTCTGGCGGTGACACCACATTCTCCCCCCCGCAAATCGGCGCACGGTTGTGGCATAAGGCATCCGCCCGCCGTGTGGAGGACCCCATGTTGACATATGCGACGAGGTGGGGAGCCTAACAACAGGCGAGGCTGTGTCACCCGCACCCTGCCATTCGGTCCGTGGGGAGCGAGGAAACGCCTGAAAACCTGCTCCAGGGTGCACGCCAACATGCGGTGTATGCGCCCGTAGAGAGACAGGAGGGGCCGAAGGGTCGACCTCCATCGGGCCGGGGCACCCGACGGGCGAAGACGACATATGGTTCGGAGCGGGCAAGAGTTCCATGGCGGAGGACAACTGGTCACGGGAAGCGATCGGCGGCGCGGGACACAGGGAGGCGCCCGGCGGTTGCAGCGACGCGTCCACTGCGGGCGTCGCCGGCGGGAGAACAGGCGGCGGCGGCGGCGGCGGCGGCGGCGGCGCGTCGCCATGGGGCATAATGGAAGGCATCGTTGGTAACACCTGGGGCTGAGGCGAGCCAGTAGATGGGTCCCCAGGGCGCTGACCGGACGGCGCCGTCGCTGAAAGCAGACGGGGAGCGGCAGAACCCGTGCGAAGACAGAGGCGCAGCTGATTCAGATGCCGACGCACCTCACCAGAGGCCCCCAAAACCAGATACATAGCGCGGCCGAGGCAGCGAAGAATGCGCCCTTCGAGCTAACGCCGTGAACCTCGATAGTTGCGGTAGTAGACAACGCCGCCTGGGGCAAAAGCAGGTGTCTGCCGCTGCACAGGAACCTGATGCGGCGGATGTAGCAAAGACATCAAGGTTTGATGAGGGCGACCGTGAAGCAACTCAGCCGGCGAGCGACCATCTCGGGGCTGAGAGAGATACGAGGGCAAAAAGAGCAACAACGCGTCCTCCCGAGAATGCGACTCTTTCAACTTCAACATCTGTGACGTGAAAGTCCTGACCAGTCGTTCAGCGGCACCGTTTGACTGAGGCGAAAACGGCGCGGATGTCAGATGTTGAATACCATTGGCCCTGCAGAATGACTGAAATTCTGCGGACATGAATTGTGGGCCATTGTCGGAAACAATAGTCGGCGGAAAACCTTCAATGCAAAAGATAGCGGATAACGCTTGGATGGTGGCAGATGACGTCGTGGAAGACAACCAGACAACAAAAGGAAAATTACTGAATGAATCGACCACAACCAACTATCGAGCATTCCAGAATGGACCAGCAAAATCGATGTGTAAGAGTTGCCAAGGGGAAGTGGCTTTTGGCCATGCAAAGAATTTCCGTGGTGGTGATGATTGTTGTTCGGCACACCCCATGCAAGAAGAGCACATATTCGTAATCGCAGCATCGATTCGGAACCAAGTACAGTGCTGACGAGCAAGTTGTTTCGTTCTCACTATACCCCAATGTCCTTGGTGGAGAAGCCGTAAGACAGAGGACTGTAACGAACGTAGGACCACAACCCTGGACTGATCATTATCAGAACGCAACAGCAAAACACCAAGTCGTACAAAAAGTCTCTCCTAGTGAGAAAAAAATCGGCGAACCAACGTATCCCCGATCCGTGACTTTGACAAGGGCCATTGAGTAGCAACGAAACGCAGAACGGTAGCAAGGACAGGGTCGGCAGCTGTGGCTGTAGCTACACGACGAAAATCAATCGGAAACGATTCGACCGCGTCATCGGTTTCCGAATCAATGAACATGCAAGAAAGTTCGGAGGATTCGAATGCTCCATCCTCAGCAACAGGCAAACGGGACAACACATCGGCGTTTTCGTGCTTAGCAGTTGACCGTTACAAGATATCGTAGCGGTACTGCGAGAGGAAAATAGACCAGCGAATGAATTTCTGCGCTGTACGTGGAGGTACAGGCTTGGTCGGATGAAAAAGCGATTTCAAAGGTTTGTGGTCTGTGTTGATGGTAAAGTGATGACCATACAAGAAATCATGTAACTATGTAACACCAAATACGAGAGCCAATGCTTCTTTCTCGATCTGTGAATAATTTCGTTGCGCAGACGAGAGCAATTTGGACGCAAAGGCAATAGGGCGATCGTGCGAGCCATCTTCGTGCGCAAGCACAGCACCGATGCCGAAGTCCGATGCATCCACCATCAACAAAAGGGGCTTCCGGGGATCGAATGGCGTAAGGCAAGTATTGGAAAGCAACGCCGATTTCAACTGGCGAAAGGCGCGTTCGCATTCCGTCGTCCAGACGAGCGGAACACCTTTACGGCGTAAGCTATGAAGCGGAGCTGAAATGGAAGAGGCGTGTGGGATAGAACGGTTATAATAATTAATTTTTCCCAGCACACTCTGTAGCTGCTTCAAATTCTGCGGCGAAGGCAAGTCTTGTATGGCATGGAGGTGCTCTGGACTGGGATGAATGCCTTGGGCATTGAGTACATGTCCCAGATAGGGTAAGTCACGAGCAAAAAGCACACATTTGTCCTTACGCAAGCGAAGACCATTTTGTCGCAAGACCTGAAATAATGTTCTGAGATTGGCTAAATGTTCTTCTTCCGTCTTTCCAGATATCACAATATCGTCCAGATAGTTTGCTGCAGTAGGGACCGACGCACAAACAGTTTGTAGATATTGCTGAAACTATGCAGGGGCGGATGCACACCCGAATGGCAGCTGTTTGAATCGATACAAACCAAGATGCGTGTTAACCACCAAAACGCGCTGGGATTCTTCGTCCACCGGTATTTGCAAGTACGCATCTGCTAGTCCAACTTCGAAAAATATTTACCCGGGCACAGTTTATCAAAAAGATCTTCCGGGCGGGGTAAAGGAAAAGTTGCCGTCATGAGTTGTGGATTCACTGTTGCCTTGAAGTCCACACAAAGTCTTAATTTTCTGGAAGATTTTGGCAAAATTACTAAGGGTGATGCCCAGAGAGAAGCCTGCACACGTTCAATTACACCTTGTGATTCCAAATCGTGTAATGTTTTTGCGACCTCATCACGCAATGCGTGGAGAACATTGCGCGCTCTGAAAAATTTCGGTTGCGCGTTTACTTTGAAACACGTATGTAACGTAGCAGCGATGGTGAGGCATGATAAAATCTTTGACCAGAAAGCCTTTGTCTGCGCTTGACCGTGCGAGAGTTGCGAGCAGTAGCTCGGTAGCAGTAGCTGAGTTCAGTTGCGTCCAGTAGTCGGTCAGTAGTAGTCGTCGTGCGAGCAGTCCGTCAGTGGGCAGTCTGTGAGCAGAACAGTATGTCGGTAGTAGCAGTCGAGTGCAGTTGTGTGTGTGGAGTCGGCGGGCGTCGACACGGCATTCTGGTCAAGATTCAGGATGAGGTATATTATTTTTAAATGCGCTCAGCTAATAATGCAAATCAACTGTAACTAATTTGTGCAATAATCACCCCAATAATAATTTTGATTTCAAAGCAATTTTTTTACAAAAAAACCATTTAATTGAACCAATGATTTCCTTCCATTTCCTTTAGAGAAAAGTTTCAGTTTAATTTTAAAAAAAAAAAAAATTATTTGCAATGCGTTTCCTCCAAGCCGTGGCCAACAATAAGAGCAGAAATTTTACATGCAGTTTCAATGAGGTAAGAAATTAATTATGTTTTTTTTTTTGCACAGGGCCAAAGACCGATATTTCGGTTTAATTGAATTTTCATTGTCACTGATGTTTCATTAGCACTGAATTGTCTTTCATTATTTTCGTGACAGCTTACACCTTGAGTCAGATTGCGATTCTCATTTTTATTGTCATTAAATTTAATTGCTAGGGAGGTTACGCTTGGCTCCCATTTCTACTAAAATAATATCTTTTAAAAAGTCTGTGGAGAGATTACACTTAGCACATTGTCCATCAGCATTTAAAATAAAATATCTTTTTTAAATTTTTGTGGGGAGGTTACACTTGGCGACACCCAGTCCAGGATCGTATTTCGTTGAGAGTCTTTTGAAAAACAGTCAGATATCTGCTCTTATTTGCTTAGATATAACTAGGATTTGGCGCAACGCTTTTACTAATCTTGTGACTTTCTTTCTACAGGTCCACGGCAATTCGTTGCTCTGTTATATTTGTTTGTTGCCTTTTTGTATTTGTGCTTATTTCTTTTGTGAATAATTGTGACTATTGTGAAAATGCCGCGAAAGACTGTGAATAGTGTATCGCGAGGTATTTTGAATGAAATTACCGACTTAAACAGCGTGACCGATAGTAATTGTGACACGCAGTGTAATGATGACAATCCTGCGTTCACTAACAATCAGTGCATTCCAACCACTAATGATGACTTTTACCTTAATGATGAACAAACGAACTCAATTGTCTCGTCTGTTAATTTGACGACAATTGATGACGCGGAGCGGTCTATAGTAATGAGCGCTGCCGAGCTTAACACACCCGATTTAGAAAATTCAAATAATGTACAGACAAATTTTTCGAATGAAAATGGTCAATGTACTGAAAGTAGGACGGATCTATCTAATTCCGAAATAGCGACGCACAGTGTACATTCGATAAGCAGACCTTTTTGTGAATCTCAGAATAACCAAATGGTTACGGAAAATGAGACAATTCCAGATCCAGCATTAATTAGCACAGAGAACAGAAATGCTAATTTTCTATCGGATCCAATTATGGCATTTTTGCTACACAATTTCAAACAACTTAGTGAACAGGTCAGACAACAGAGGGAAGATAACAAACAAGATAACGAAAATCTCAAACAGCACTTAAATGAAAAACTTGACAATAATGACGAAAATCTCAAACAACTTAGTGAACAGGTCAAACAAGATAACGAAAAACTCAAACAACAATTAAATGAAAAATTAGACGACAATTCCAGACAGCTTAGTGAACAAATTAGAGCCGTTGCCGCACAGTGTCATGACACTAAGGAACAGTTGCGCGGGGAAATTGAGGCTTGTTCAAGAAAAAATAGCGAAGAAATTAGATCTGTTGCTCAAGAATTAAGGGAAATGCAAACAGCCGCAACAGAAACACTTAGAGCGGAAATTAGTACAGTCGCTAAACAATGCTCTGAAAAGGCTACACAATTACGCGACGAGTTTAAAACAATGACAGCAGAACTTTCGCGCACAATGGATGAAAAGATTGACGCGAAATTCGAGCAACAGAACTCTCAAATTAACGAACGTCTTAATCACCAAATACAAAACAGTGATACGCGTTTCCGTAAATTTATTCAGGATCAAAACAAAGTGAAACGACAAGTAATGGAAACAATCACAGCACAGAGACAGGAAGACAAACGTAAAATGTTTGCGAAGGCAAAAACGTATGTAGACAATAATATTGCTACAGTGTCCGACGAAATTAATTCCATCAAACAGTCGAACACAGAATTACGTGACGAAATTTCTGACCTTAAATCGAAAACAGACACATACACAACCGATTTTCAAACAGTGACCGAAAGACTCGAACAATTAGAACTAACACAAGATTGCGATGTCATCAAAGCTGATGTTAAAAAACTGAGCGAAACTACGCGTAAGTTGCAAAAACAGATTAATGCGTCCGATTCTAAAACCGATGATCAGGCAAAAATACTGACTGAAAAATATGATGAATTAGCCAGTCGTATTGATGCTATTGAAAGTAATAATGATAATAAATCAGACGATACTGCACCGGTTTCATTTAACCAAACACCAGAATTTCAAAATTTACAGCAGACAATTAATGAGATTGATTCGTCTAATAACACGTTGCGTAGAAAGTTATCGAGTTTACAACAAGAAGTAACAGAGATGAAAAGTATTTCAGTTAATAACACATCACAGCAGACGCCACTTTGCGAACATCTGTCAGACTCGCGCAACGCGTATAATTTGGGTAATATACAGAGAGTACAGGACTTAGATTCTGAACAACCACAGTTCAATAGATTCTCTTACAATCCTGAACCTGTTCAATCACATAGAGACGATAATTTTGATTACAAACATTTTCTGTCAGTGAGAAAGTTTAAAATGTTTAAGAATGACAGAACACAGATTCACCCACTGGATTGGATTCAACAATTTAGCTTTGCTTTTCCACCGACTTGGCCCGTAACGCATAAACTTGAATTTATTTGCAGTTTTTTGGAAGGCGAACCGGCAACTCGTATGAGACCGATCGCGAGGCAATGCTACTCAGTAGAGGAATTTCAGAATGCTTTTCTGTCTGCGTATTGGTCGAAAACGACACAGCGCGGAATTAAAGATCAGTTAATTAGTTTGCCGAATTACGAGAACTCAAATTTTCCCAGTGTGACGCAATTTTTTGAGCACATGGTGCAACAAAACCAGTACTTAAGTGAACCGTACAGTGAATCGGCACTTATTCAATTATGCATCTCTAAATTACCACGGTCATTAAGAGTGTCACTTCTAACAGGCCAGCAAAAAGAAAACATTTCAGCATTCAGAGATCTTTTACAGCTTTTAGAAGTGCAGCAATCAGACTATTCTTTCGTAAATAAAAACTTCACGTATAACAACCAAGGCCAACAAACGTACAGCAATTATGATCAGACGCGTAATTTTAATAGAAAAGGTAACAGACGCTTTAGGAACGACAACTACCAAAACTTTAATAACAGACAAAATTCAGATTATCAATATCGTCAAAATTTTCAGCAACAGGAAGCACATTTTGGTAACAATAGACGTTTTCCACCGCAACAGCATGAAAGTCAGCCGGTTGGAATACATAACCAACAATGTAATGCACAAGGTCAACCAGGCTTTAATGTTCCGCCGCGTGCACGTATAGTCCCAGATCCAACAAATAGTAACGCACGGCAGCAAGGAAACAACTACGTACAGAGAAGACAGTATTTCAATTCCTATCGCAATGCACCGTATAGGAATGACTTTCACGACAGACGTAAAAACAATGAGCATAATTACCAACATACGTTTAATAACAGTCGGTCTTACCAGCAACAAAGTAATCAACAAGAACATATTCTCATGAATGAACCCGACAGTAGGTATCATCCAGAGCGTAACACGTCTGGAAGAAGTAATAGAACAGTTCAAATAGTAGAAATGCCACAGAATCCTCCTAATAATAATAACACGTCAGATAGAATCTGACTAGATACTGCACAGGACGCATCTTCCAATAACACAAGCACTACCTTTGACACGCAAAATGTTGTTCTCGAAAATGTAATTACCTTTGACGACATCAGAGACACTCTTTTGCAGGAAAGACCAATCGTTCAGAAATCCATTTCACATCCTGTTATCGAAATTAAAATTGGTTCATCGAAATTTTCAGCAGTAATTGATTCCGGATCACCTATATCAGTAATAAATGAGGAGACTTTGAACGAGTGTAACAAAGAGAATACGTATCCCACACAACCATTAGGCAAAACGAAAGTAAAAGGAGCAGTATCGAGTAAAGGAGTAGACGTTAAATTACAGACGCACTTATCATTTTGTATTGGAGGTCATACGTTTCACTCTAATTTTTGGATTGTTCCTTTATTGACAACAGACGTTATTTTAGGTACGAATTTTCTGGTACAACATGACGCAGTTATTGATTTTCAGAATTCTTATTTAATGTTAAAGGATGAAAATGTACAACTTGCTTTAGAATTTCAGCACTCACTATCTGCGGAAGAACAAACAATAAACCGCACAGAGGTCATTTCCATATCACGTAACATAGACTGTAATCCCACATTGTTCACTGATACGTACGTACACAACTATAATACTCCAGACGAAGTTGACTACGACGTAATGCAGATGATTTCCGATAAGGTTAAACAAAGCAGTGCAAATACAGACGACGAACGCACGCAGTTACACAAAATTCTTTTACAGCAAGCTCCAGTTTTTGACAATATTCCTGGTACTATGTCCGGATTTATGTATGAATTTCAAGTCAAACAGCACGATACATTTAAAGCAAAGCATTATCCCATTCCATATATTCACAGAGAACATTTTAAAAAAGAATTGCAGGATATGCTTGACCAAGGAATTATTGAACCGGCAGTTAGTCCGTACATAAACCCGCTACATATTGTTAAGAAAAAAGATGGCTCACTTCGCCTTGTACTTGATTCACGTCACATTAATGACATTATTATTAATGAAACAGATCGACCACAGACATCAGAGGAACTTCTACAGAAATTTCACGGTACTGCTATTTATTGTACACTAGATTTAAAATCGGGATTTTGGCAAATTCAACTTCATCCAAATTGCAGAAAATATACAGCTTTTCTCTGTTTCGGCGACTGTTATCAATTTTGCAAATTACCATTCGGATTAACTATTTCTTCAGCAGCTTTTATTCGCGGTTTGAACACAATACTTCCGACAGAACTTAAAGACAGAATTACGACGTACGTAGACGATATTCTTATTGCAGAAGCTAACTGGTCTGAACACAATGTGATTTTTGAACGTTTGTTACAAACTTTCCATGCACAAGGACTTACAGTTAACCTTAGTAAATCGCACTTTGGCAAAACTTCTATAAAATTTCTTGGACACGTAATTTCAGCAGAAGGCATTGCACCTGATCCGGAAAAACTTCAAGCTCTACGTGACATTACTGTTCCTACAACGAAGAAGCAATTACGCAGTTTTTTGGGTTTAATTAATTTTTTTCGTAAATTTATTCATCACTCCGCTTTAGACACACCATGGTTATGCCAATTAACAGGTAAAAACAGTATTTGGTCATGGGATAAGCAAGCACACTCAGAGTTCGTGAACCTGAAACATGCTTTCTTGAATGCTCCACTTTTATCGCACCCAGATCTTACTAGAAATTTTTCCATTGCCACCGACAGTTCCAACACCGCTTTAGGCGTACATATTTTCCAGGTAATTGAAGAAGATGGTTCAACAGTAATTAAAAACATCGCATTTGCAAGCCGCATTCTGTCACCTGCTGAACGAAATTATTCTGTTACAGAACTTGAAACATTATGTGTTGTATGGGCTTTCACGAGATTTAGGTACTTTCTTTATGGCAGACATACCACCGTTTACACAGACCACAGAGCGATACAATTTTTACTTTCGGCTAAATTCACTCACGACAGATTAAGCAGATGGAAACTTTATTTACAAGAATTTAATTTTACAATAGTTCACATTCCCGGCACACAAAATGTTATAGCAGACGCACTATCGCGTTCTCTCAGCAACAATCAGCAAGACGTAGCAACCAACCTCTGCAAAGCAAATTTCAGTGTCATGTACATTCAGCAAGTAGCATTTGAAAATTTTATTTCATCGTCATTACAGGACATAGCAAAAGAGCAAAGTAAAGACAATGTGTGGAAAGAAATTAAACACCTTTGGCAAGATAAGAATAATGTTACGATTAGGAACCACTACACTGTACGCAATGATATTCTGTTTCGCCGTTCTCATCCAGACAGCAACAATTGGTTATTATGCATTCCTGACGAACTTGTTAACAAATTAATCTGGTACACTCATTTAAGTTACGCACATTACGGAGCACGAAAATGTTTTCTTATACTGAGACAGAACTGTTATTTTACCAACATGGAGAAACGTATACGACGAGTTTTAGCGTCTTGTAAAATTTGCCAGAAAGCTAAATCAGACACCACTTCACATATTCCTCCTTTATATCCCATTGTACCTGTTAAATTAAAACATATATCCGCTGTAGACATTTTTGGTCCGATTCCGTGAACTAACAGAGGTTTTTGCTACATCTTTGTGGCTGTGGAGCTCACTTCAAAATTTGTTACTTTCACTCCGTTACGCAAAGCTACTGCTAAAACTGTTTCAAAAGCATTTGTAAAACATTTTCTATTTCATGTAGGGCATGTGATGAAAGTAATTTCTGACAATGGATCACAATTTCGTTCTGGCATATGGACACGCATGTTACGAGCTAGAAACATTTCTCCGATTTATATATCCAAGTACCATGCTTCTTCGAACCCCTGTGAACAATTAATGAAAGAAATTGGTAAGCTGTGCAGAATATACTGCCACAAAAGACATATTGATTGGGATACACACATACTCTCATTCCAAGATGTACACTCCTGGAAATTGAAATAAGAACACCGTGAATTCATTGTCCCAGGAAGGGGAAACCTTATAGACAGATTCCTGGGGTCAGATACATCACATGATCACACTGACAGAACCACAGGCACATAGACACAGGCAACAGAGCATGCACAATGTCGGCACTAGTACAGTGCATATCCCCCTTTCGCAGCAATGCAGGCTGCTGTTCTCCCATGGAGACGATCGTAGAGATGCTGGATGTAGTCCTGTGGAACGGCTTGCCATGCCATTTCCACCTGGCACCTCAGTTGGACCAGCGTTCGTGCTGGACGTGCAGACCGCGTGAGACGACGCTTCATCCACTCCCAAACATGCTCAATGGGGGACAGATCCGGAGATCTTGCTGGCCAGGGTAGTTGACTTACACCTTCTAGAGCACGTTGGGTGGCACGGTATACATGCGGTCGTGCATTGTCCTGTTGGAACAGCAAGTTCCCTTGCCGGTCTAGAAATGGTAGAACGATGGGTTCGATGACGGTTTGGGTGTACCGTGCACTATTCAGTGTCCCCTCGACGATCACCAGTGGTGTACGGCCAGTGTAGGAGATCGCTCCCCACACCATGATGCCGGGTGTTGGCCCTGTGTGCCTCGGTCGTATGCAGTCCTGATTGTGGCGCTCACCTGCACGGCGCCAAACACGCATACGACCATCATTGGCACCAAGGCAGAAGCGACTCTCATCGCTGAAGACGACACGTCTCCATTCGTCCCTCCATTCACGCCTGTCGCGACACCACTGGAGGCGGGCTGCACGATGTTGGGGCGTGAGCGGAAGACGGCCTAACGGTGTGCGGGACCGTAGCCCAGCTTCATGGAGACGGTTGCGAATGGTCCTCGCCGATACCCCAGGAGCAACAGTGTCCCTAATTTGTTGGGAAGTGGCGGTGCGGTCCCCTATGGCACTGCATAGGATCCTACGGTCTTGGCGTGCATCCGTTCTTCGCTGCGGTCCAGTCCCAGGTCGACGGGCACGTGCACCTTCCGCCGACCACTGGCGACAACATCGATGTACTGTGGAGACCTCACGCCCCACGTGTTGAGCAATTCGGCGGTACGTCCACCCGGCCTCCCGCATGCCCACTATACGCCCTCGCTCAAAGTCCGTCAACTGCACATACGGTTCACGTCCACGCTGTCGCGGCATGCTACCAGTGTTAAAGACTGCGATGGAGCTCCGTATGCCACGGCAAACTGGCTGACACTGACGGCGGCGGTGCACAAATGCTGCGCAGCTAGCGCCATTCGACGGCCAACACCGCGGTTCCTGGTGTGTCCGCTGTGCCGTGCGTGTGATCATTGCTTGTACAGCCCTCTCGCAGTGTCCGGAGCAAGTATGGTGGGTCTGACACACCGGTGTCAATGTGTTCTTTTTTCCATTTCCAGGAGTGTAATTAATTCCATTCCAAATGAATCCACTATGCTATCTCCGTCTGTTATACTGAAAACCGTTGAACCACCAAACAAAATTAAAGAATTAGTAAACTTCCCTAAATGTCGTCAACTAAGACACCACGAAATAATTGACATTGCGCTGAACAACATCAAACGTGCCGCAGAGCGCCGGAGAAGACAGCAAAAACAGGTTTGTACACGCCGCGACTTTCACGTTGGACAGAAAATATTAGTACGTACACACTATTTATCCAGCAAATTAAAAGGTAAGTGCAGTAAATTTGAACTTCTATACGCAGGTCCATATCGGATTTGCAGCACCCCTCACCCCAATGTTGTACACGTCGAAACTTTGAGAACCAGAAAATCGAAAGGCAACCACCATTGGTCAAATATTAAACCCTTTATTGAATGAAGACACTGTATGATTCAACACACTATGATGCCATTTACTAATGCAATTATATTCACATGACTAATTTTTTATGATTATCGTATTTTTCTTGGCAAGTGCCCGGCAAGGTAAGGTTAGCAGGTCGCTTTTCTTGTCGTTACACATCAGACCGTGCATATTTTTCCAGATGAACTTACGTATTTTATGAATAATTATGCAATTCTATGTAATGACGTATTAATTTTATCACATTCTCTCTCCATTAAAGTCTTTAATTCTCGCCTCTATTAACTACACTACATACAAGCTGAACACAACGAACGTCGCATTTTGTCTTTTTATATATGATTGTATTCCAGTTTTGTTTGTATGCCCTGTGAAATAGTTAAGGTATAACACACCAGTTGATTTTGACATTCTTTTTGCCCTATGGTATCTCAACATCGTGACAGTTTTACATTTTTTGCCGCTGCATTGTGATATTCTCTGTACATTTTGCATCTGAACACTGTCAAGGTCTTTGACATATTACGTTTTCTGTCATGTTATGCTGTATGCTTAATTGTGTCACCATTAACCAGTCATTATTTAATGGGTATATGATTTAAATGTAAGACATTAATCTCTGTTCATCAATTTCAGAAAGAAATGATGCGTGTAAGAAATAAATTCAACAGAAATGGGAATTTCACCTACGGAATAAACGAAAGAAGATGCAATAACTTTATGAGGAAGAGTAAATGGATCAGGATTAACAAGCATTAACAAGAATATACTATACTCATCGTAGAATAGCAGTCTTAACTAATGTTTTCTTTCAGAATACAAGGCGATTGATGCAGGCTGTCAGACAGAACTACACATTTTAGTTTTAGTGATGAAATATGCTAGAGATAAGGAATAGTTGTGTAATGAGTAATGAAGTGATTTTTTGCAGATCATAATGAATGCTGATGATTAATGATGAAGAATATGCTGTTATGAATAATGAAGTTTTTCTTTACAGGTGATGATAATAATGAAGTTATGATAATATGGATAATGAAGTGATGGATAATGAAGTTTTTTTTTCTTTACAGATGAGGATAATGTTGAAGTTATGTATTTATGCTATGTAGTTATTTAAGTATTTGTTGCAGTTTGCTTTGACAGCAGGTGTTATATTGCATGGTATGATGACTGAAGCTTTTGGAAAGGACAGCTATGGAACACATCTTATACACATTTCACTACCTGTTAATTCGAAGTTCACTACTTTTCAGCATAGTATGCGTTTCTTCTTTCAGCTCAATAATCCATTTTGTATTTTTTTCAGGAGAAGCTTTTCATGACACTTACTAAACCTGTTACTTATTATACCTGTTCTAGTACTTGCATTTTTATTTTTTTTACCCATTTGTGTCTATCATTTATAAATGTGATCACATATACTGCCTTGTTACATAACCTTGCTACAGCTGACTCATGACTAATGACGTTACCTATCCTCATTTGCAGCAATAGGTCAATAGCAAATAGTCTTATGCCTCAGCAATTAATTATCGATCCAAACGCAATGCATTGCTAACAAAAAAAAATGTATTACCAGTCCCACATAATGTCACTAGTTTATGATAATTCTGAATAATACTGATTAGCTCTGAATAGTATGTCGCTTGAGTAATGACTTCTTAATGAGACAAAAAAAATAAATATATAAAATAATGCTTTGTAACTGGCTAATAACTGCCACTGTTTATTGTAATGAGACTACTTATAATGCCGCTGATTATTAATGCTATGACTGTAATTAACTGATTTTTAAAAAATGACTTCTTAATGATCTGAATAACACTGAATGATGAACAATGTTTTATACTATTCAATACTTGCTGGCCACTGAGTGCCAATAATTAATATAACTAAATGAATTATGACTTTTCATATTTTGCTAACTGGCCACTGAGTGCCTATAATTAAGTCACTAAATGAATTATGTTATTAGTTATGCCATTAATTAGCTCTTGTTTTCAATGTTGACTTTTCATATTTTGGCAAATGGCCAATGAGTGCCAATAATTTGTATCACTCAATGTATTATGTTAATGCTAGGCCAATAATTGACTCTCCTTTTCAATTAAGACTTCTGATGAACATTATTCTGTCATACTAAATATGCTTTGTAACTGGCCAAGGACTGCCACTGTTTATTGTAATACGATTACCCATGATGCCAATAATTTAATTTTATGAACATTATTCTGTAATACTACATACTTGGTACAAAAATGTTCAATAACTGGGCTATGAATGCCGCAAACTACTACTGTAATTTTCAATATTATGTGACTTAATGTCCTTCACCTTATGAGCTAACTACCCTGAATTACTGCAATGTCAATTTGTCCTGTCCATCCTCATGATCATGGAGCACTATATTTTGTTTTTGCACCAATTCTACGTTGGTGTGCCTTGTAAGAGCGTGGCGTTGACACGACATGCTGTCCACCACCGTGAGCAATGAAGACGTTATTATGGTCCCACTGTTTGGTGTACCTAGTGTACTGCCAAAATGAAAACATGGAACATTACTACGACAGTTCAGTGTCTTGGTACGCTGATAAATTCTGAGGGGAAAAGAACATCTAATTGTGTCACTTGGTGTTGTACTTCTGTGAAAGATATGGACTTTCAGAACAGCTGTGTGCAATCTAAAGTGCTACAACCATGATGCAATCCTTCCCTTTCCTATCCTAACAGTGAAAATCATTTTTTGCTAAACATTGTAACCTCCCCACAAAAATTTAAATGACAATATTTAATAGAAATGGAGCCAAGCGGCAATATCGTGCCCACAGAAATATTTAAATAATAAAAAAAAATAATAAATGGGAGCCGAGCGTAACCTCCCTAGCCATTAAATTTAATGACAATAAAAATGAGAATCGCAATCTGACTCAAGGTGTAAGCTCTCACGAAAATAATGAAAAACAATTCAATGCTAATGAAACTTCAGTGACAATGTAAGCTCAATTAAACCAAAATATCGGTCTTTGGCCCTGTGCAAAAATCAGAATTAAATTCTTACCTCATTGAAACTGCTAGTCAAATTTCTGCTCTTATTGTTTGCACGGCTTGGAGGAACTGCATTGCAAATAATATTTTTTTTTTTTTTTTTAATTTAACTGAGACTTTTCTTTAAGGGAAGTGGAAGGAAATCGTTAGTTCAATTAAATAAATCTTTTTTTTTTGTAAAAATTGCTTTGAAATCAAAATTATTATTGGGGCACTTGTTGAAAATTAATTACAATAAATAAACTTTACATTATCTGATGATTACCTTAATTAACAATATACCTCATTCAGCATCTTGACCAGAATGCCATGTCGACGCTCGCCGACTCCTCACACACACAACTGCACTCGACTGCTACTACCGACATACTGCACTGCTCACAGACTGCCCACTGACAGACTGCTCGCAACTGTACTGCACGACTACTACTAGCGTACTGCTGGACGCAACTGAACTGAGCTACTGCTATCGACAGACTACATCACACAACTGCACTGGGCTGCTACTACTGACCGACTGCTCTGCATGACGACTACTAGCGTACTGCTCGCAACACTCGCGCGGTCAAGCGCAGACTAACCACGATAATAGGCTCTCTGGTCAAAGATTTTAACGTGCCTCACCATCGCTGCTACGTTACATACGTGTTTCATAACCCTCCACTGGGGGGCAAAAATTTGGCAGCGATGGTGAGTCATTTGGACTTGCCTTCGCAAGAAATTTTTACAATTTACAGAATATTCAAATTTAGTACATAAATTAAATGTGGTGCACACGCACCGAGTACAAAATATATCAACAAAGACAAAATGTGAGTACAAAACATAGTAGCAAATCAGAAAAATGTATATAAAAATTATTTGACAGATAACAAAGTGCACACGCACTGAAAAAATTCTTTAGCATAAACAGAATGGCAAAAAAAACCATGTTGACAAGTGACATGAGTGCACATGCACTGCAGTTCAGAACATATCAGCAAATGACGAAATGTATATACAATGAGTAACAAATGACATAAGTGCATACGCACTGAAGTATTGAATATACAGAATGAGTACAAATCATATTGAAAAATGAGAAAAGTGCACAGGCACTGAAGTTCAGTAGAAAACATATTAACACCTAACATAAGTGCACATGCACTGTAGTTCAAAACATATCATCAAAATAAAAAATGTATATACAATATAAAAGACAAGAGTGCACATATACTGTACTTCAGAACAAATCGAAAAAATGTCTTTAGCATTTTCACAACAAATAAACATAATGGCAAAAAAACAACATGTCGACAAGTGCCATAAGTGTACTCGCACTGGAGTTCAGCGAATCGAAAAAAATGTATGACCCATGAACATAAATGATGTTAGCAAAAAAATTATTTTCACTATGTGACAAGAATTAGGATAGGAAAGGGAAGGATTGCATCATGGTTGTAGCACTTTAGATTGCACACAGCTGTTCTGAAAGTCCATATCTTTCCACAGAAGTACAACACCAAGTGACACAATTTGAAGTTCTTTTCCCACCAGAATTTATCAGTGTAGCCAAGACACTGAACTGTCGTAGTAATGTTCCATGTTCTCATTTTGGCAGTACACTAGGTACACCAAACAGTGGGACCATAATAAAGTCTTCATCGGTCACGGTGGTGGACAGCATGTCGTGTCAACACCACGCTCTTACAAGGCACACCAACGTAGAATTAGTGCAAAACCAAAGATAGTGCTCCATGATCATTAGGATAGACAGGACAAATGGACATTGCAGTAATTCAGGCTAGTTAGCTCATAAGGTGAAGGACATTAAGTCACATACCATTCTTCATTAGTAGTTTGCGGCAGTCATAGCCCAGTTATTGAACATTTCTGTACCATGTATGTAGTATTACAGAAAAATGTTCATTAATTGTTTTACATAGAATCAGTAACCTTCTTTTCCTAGTTACAAAGCATTATTAAATAATCGCATTCTTTTCCAGTTACAAAGTATAGCATAGTTAATTAATCATTTGTCATTCCAATAGTAATCTCATTCTTGTCCAGTTACAAAGCATAATTAATTACTTGTCATTTCAATATCGTAAGAATCATTAGCTTTTTTTCTAATAACAAAGCATTATCAAACAATCACATTCTTTTCCAGTTACAAAAAGCGTAATTAATCATTTGTCATTTGAATATAGTAAGAATTATTAGCCTTCTCCTAATTACAAAGCATTATGAAACAATCACATTCTTTTCTAGTTACAAAGCGTAATTAATCATTTGTCATTTGAATATAGTAAGAATTATTAGCCTTCTCCTAATTACAAAGCATTATGAAACAATCACATTCTTTTCCAGTTACAAAGCGTAATTAATCATTTGTCATTTGATTATAGTATTAATCATTAGCCTTCTCCTAATTACAAAGTATTATTAAACAATCGCATTCTTTTCCAGTATTCTTTTCCAGTTACAAAGTATGGCATAGTTAATTAATCATTTGTCATTCCAATACAGTAAGAATCATTAGCCATCTCCTAATTACAAAGTATTATTAAACAATCGCATTCTTTTCCAGTTACAAAGTATCAACATTGAAAACAAGAGCTAATTAATGACATAATTAATAACATAATTCATTGAGTGACATTAATTATTGGCACTCAGTGGCCAGCAAGTAATGAATACAATAAAACATTGTTCATCATTCAGTATTATTCAGATCATTACGAAGTCATTATTAAAAATCAGTTAATTATAGTCATAGCATTAATAATCATGGCCATTATAAGCAGTCTCATTACAATAAAACATTGTTCCTCATTCAGTATTATTCAGATCATTACGAAGTCATTATTAAAAATCAGTTAATTACAGTCATAGCATTAATAATCATGAGCATTTTAAGTAGTCTCGTTACAATAAACAGTGGCAGTTATTAGCCAGTTACAAAGCATTATTTTATATATATATTTTTTTTATTTTTAAGAAGTCATTAATGAAGTGACATACTATTCAGAGCTGATCAGCATTACTCAGAACTTTCTCAAACTGGTATCATTATTTGGGTCTGTTAATACATTTTTTGTTAGCAATGCATTGCGTTGGGATCGATAATTAATTGCTGAGGCATAACAATATTTGCTTTTGACCTATTACTGCAAATGAGGATAGGTAACGTCATTCGTCATGAGTCAGCTGTAGCAAGGTTATGTAACAAGGCAGTATATGTGATCACATTTATAAATGATAAACACAAATGGGTTAAAAAAATAAAAATGCAAGTACTAGAACAGGTATAATAAGTAACAGGTTTAGTAAGTATCATGAAAAACTTCTTCTGAAAAAAAATACAAAGTGGATTATTGAGCTGAAAGAAGAAACGCATACTATGCTGAAAAGTAGTGAACTTCGAATTAAGAGGTAGTGAAATGTGTATAAAAATGTGTTCCATAGCTGTCCTTTCCAAAACTTTCCGTCATCCTACTATGCAATATAACACCTGCTGTCAAAACAAACTGCAACAAATACTTAAACAACTACATAGCCTAAATACATAACTTCAACATTATCCTCATCTGTAAAGAAAAAACTTCATTATCAATCACTTCATTATCCACATTATCATAACTTCATTATTATCATCACCTGTAAAGAAAAACTTCATTATTCATAACAGCATATTCTTCATCATTATTCATCAGCATTCATTATCATCTGCAAAAATATCACTTCATTACTCATTACACAACTATTCCTTATCTCTAACATATTTCATCACTAAAACTAAGATGTGTAGTTCTGTCTGACAGCCTGCATCAATCACCTTGTATTCTGAAAGAAAAAGTTAGTTATGACTGCTATTCTACGATGAGTATAGTATATTCTTGTTAATGCTTGTTAATCCTGATCCATTTACTCTTCCTCACAAAGTTATTGCATCTTCTTTCGTTTATTCCATAGGTGAAATTCCCATTTCTGTTGAATTTATTTCTTACACGCATCATTTCTTTCTGAAATTGATGGACAGAGATTAATGTCTTGCATTTAAATCATATACCCACTAGATAATGACTGGTTTATGGTAACATAATTAACCATACAGCATAACATGACAGAAAACGTAATATGTCAAAGACATTGACAGTGTTCAGATGCAAAATGTACAGAGAATATCACAATGCAGCAGCAAAAGAAAATGTAAAACAGTCACGATGTTGAGATATCATAGGGCAAAAAAAATGTCAAAGTCAACTGGTGTGTTATAATTAACTATTTCACAGTGCATACAAACAAAACTGGAGTACAATCATATACACACAAAAAAAAAAAATGGAAAATGTGCACGGTCTGATGTGTAACGACAAGAAAAGCGACCTGCTAACCTTACCTTGCCGGGCACTTGCCAAGAAAAAATACGATAATCATCAGTAATTAGTCAGGTGAATATAATTGCATTAGTAAATGGCATCATAGTGTGTTGAATCTTACAGTGTCTTCATTCAATAAAGGGTTTAATATTTGACCAATGGTGGTTGCCTTTCGATTTTCTGGTTCTCCAAGTTTCAACGTGTACAACATTGGGGTGAGGGATGCTGCGAATCCGATATGGACCTGCGTATAGAAGTTCAAATTTACTGCACTTACCTTTTAATTTACTGGATAAACAGTGTGTACGTACTAATATTTTCTGTCCAACGTGAAAGTCGCGGCGTGTACAAACCTGTTTTTGCTGTCTTCTCTGGCGCTCTGCGGCACGTTTGATGTTGTTCAGCGCAATGTCAATTATTTCGTGGTGTCTTAGTCGACGACATTTAGGGAAGTTTACTAATTCTTTAATTTTGTTTGGTGGTTCAACGTTTTTCAATATAACAGACGGAGATAGCATAGTGGATTCATTTGGAATGGAATTAATTACATCTTGGAATGAGAGTATGTGTGTAACCCAATCAATATGTCTTTTGTGGCAGTATATTCAGCACAGCTTACCAGTTTCTTTCATTAGTCTTTCACAGGGGTTCGAAGAAGCATGGTACTTGGATATATAAATCGGATAAATGTTTCTAGCTCGTAACATGCGTGTCCATATGCCAGAACGAAATTGAGATCCATTGTCAGAAATTACTTTCATCACATGCCCTACATGAAATAGAAAATGTTTTACAAATGCTTTCGAAACAGTTTTAGCAGTAGCTTTGCGTAACGGAGTGAAAGTAACAAATTTTGAAGTGAGTTCAACAGCGACAAATATGTAGCAAAAACCTCTGTTAGTTCTCGGAATCGGACCAAAAATATCTACAGCGGCCATATGTCTTAATTTAACAGGTACAATGGGATATAAAGGAGGAATATGTGAAGTGGTGTCTGATTTAGCTCTCTGGCAAATTTTACAAGACGCTAAAACTCGTCGTATACGTTTCTCCATGTTGGCAAAATAACAGTTCTGTCTCAGTATAAGAAAACATTTTCGTGCTCCGTAATGTGCGTAACTTAAATGAGTGTACCAGATTAATTTGTTAACAAGTTCGTCAGGAATGCTTAATAACCAATTGTTGCTGTCAGGATGAGAGCGGCGAAACAGAATATCATTGCGTACAGTGTAATGGTTTCTAATCGTAACATTATTCCTATCTTGCCAAAGGTGTTTAACTTCTTTCCACACGTTGTCTTTATTTTGTTCTTGTGCTACGTCCTGTAATGACAATGAAATAAAGTTTTCAAATGCAACTTGCTGAATGTACATGACACTGAAATTTGTTTTGCAGAAGTTGGTTGCTACGTCTTGCTGATTGTTGCTCAGAGAACGCGATAGTGCGTCTGCTATAACATTTTGTGTGCCGGGAATGTGAACTATTGTAAAATTAAATTCCTGTAAATAAAGTTTCCATCTGCTTAATCTGTCGTGAGTAAATTTAGCCGAAAGTAAAAATTGTATTGCTCTGTGGTCTGTGTAAACGGTGGTATGTCTGCCACAAAGAAAGTGCCGAAATCTCGTAAAAGCCCATACAACACATAATGTTTCAAGTTCTGTAACAGAATAATTTCGTTCAGCAGGTGACAGAATGCGACTTGCAAATGCGATGTTTTTAATTACTGTAGAGCCATCTTCTTCTATTTCCTGAAAAACATGTACGCCTAAAGCGGTGTTAGAACTGTCGGTGGCAATGGAAAAATTTCTGGTAAGATCTGGGTGCGATAAAAGTGGAGCATTCAACAAAGCATGTTTCAGGTTCATGAATTCAGAATGTGCTTGCTTATCCCAAGACCAAATACTGTTTTTACCTGTTAATTGGCATAATCTGGGTGTGTCTAAAGCAGAGTGATGAATAAATTTACGAAAAAAATTAATTAAACCCAAAAAACTGCGTAATTGCTTCTTCGTCGTAGGAACAGTAATGTCACGTAGAGCTTGAAGTTTTTCCGGATCAGGTGCAATGCCTTCTGCTGAAATTACGTGTCCAAGAAATTTTATAGAAGTTTTGCCAAAGTGCGATTTACTAAGGTTAACTGTAAGTCCTTGTGCATGAAAAGTTTGCAACAGTTGTTCAAGAATCATATTGTGTTCCAACCAGTTAGCTTCTGCGATAAGAATGTCGTCTACATACGTCGTAATTCTATCCTTGAGTTCTGTCGGAAGTATTGTGTTCAAACCGCGAATAAAAGCTGCTGAAGAAATAGTTAATCCGAATGGTAATTTGCAAAATTGATAACAGTCGCCAAAACAGAGAAAAGCTGTATATTTTCTGCAATTCGGATGAAGTTGAATTTGCCAAAATCCCGATTTCAAATCTAGTGTAGAATAAATAGCAGTACCATGAAATTTCTGTAGAAGTTCCTCTAATGTCTGTGGTCCATCAGTTTCATTAACAATAATGTCATTAATGTGACGTGAATCAAGTACAAGGCGAAGTGAGCCATCTTTTTTCTTAACAATATGTAGCGGGTTTATGTACGGACTAACTGCCGGTTCAATACTTCCTTGGTCAAGCATATCCTGCAATTCTTTTTTAACTTGTTCTCTGTGGATATATGGAATAGGATAATGCTTTGCTTTAAATGTATCGTGCTGTTTGACTTGAAATTCATACATAAAACCGGACATATTACCAGGAACATTGTCAAAAACTGGAGCTTGCTGTAAAAGAATTTCGTGTAAGTGCGTTCGTTCGTCGTCTGTAGTTGCACTGCTTTGTCTAACTTTATCGGAAATCATTTGCATTACGTCGTAGTCAACTTCGTCTGGAGTATTATAGTTGTGTACGTACGTATCCGTGAACAATGTGGGATTACAGTCTATGCTACGTGACACGGAAATGACCTCTGTGCGGTTAATTGTTTGTTCTTCCGCAGATAATGAGAGCTGAAATTCTAAAGCAAGTTGTACGTTTTCATCCTTTAACATTAAATAAGAATTCTGAAAATCAATAACTGCGTCGTGTTGCACCAGAAAATTCGTACCTAAAATAACGTCTGTCGTCAATAAAGGAACAATCCAAAAATTTGAGTGGAAAGTATGACCTCCAATACAAAATGATAAATGCGTCTGTAATTTAACGTCTACTCCTTTACTCGATACTGCTCCTTTTACTTTCATTTTGCCTAATGGTAATGTAGGATACGTATTCTCTTTGTTACATTCATTAAAAGTTTCTTCATTTATTACTGATATAGGTGAGCCGGAATCAATTACTGCTGAAAATTTCGATGAACCAATTTTAATTTCGATAACAGTATGTGAAATGGTTTTCTGAATAACTGGTCTTTCCTGCAAGAGAGTGTCTCTGATATCGTCAAAAGTAATTACATTTTCGTGAACAACATTTTGCGTGTCTAAAGTAGTGCTCGTGTTACTGGAAGATGCGACCTGTACAGTATCTAGTCAGATTCTATCTGACGTGTTATTATTGTCAGGAGGGTTCTGTGGCATTTCTACTATTTGAACTGTTCTATTACTTCTTCCAGACGTATTACGCTCTGGATGATACCTACTGTCGGGTTCATTCATGAGAATAGGTTCTTGTGTATAATTTTGCTGTTAGTATGTCCGACTGTTGTTAGATGTACGCTGAAAATTGTTCTCATTATTTTTACGTCTGTCGTAATAGTCATTCCTATACGGTGTATTGCGATAGGAACTATTTGTTGGATCTGGGACTATACGTGCACGCGGCTGAACATTAAAGCCTGGTTGACCTTGTGCATTACATTGTTGGTTACGTATGCTAACCGGTTGACTTTCATGCTGTTGCGGTGGAAAACTTCTATTGTTAGCAAAATGTGGTTCCTGTTGTTGACGATTTTGACTATATTGATAATCAGAATTCTGTCTGTGATTTAAGTTCTGGTGGTTATCGTTCCTAAAGCGTCTGTTACTTTTCCTCTTGAAATTATTACGTCCCTGATCATAATTACTGTAAGTTTGTTGACCTTGGTTATTATACGAAAAGTTTTTGTTTACAAAAGAATAATCAGATAGTTGTACTTCCAAGAGCTGTAACAAATATCTGAATGCTGAAATATTTTCTCTTTGCTGGCCTGTTAGAAGTGACACTCGTAATGACCATGGTAATTTGGAAATGCATAATTGTATAAGTGCGGATTCACTGTACGGTTCACATAGGTACTGGTTCTGTTGCACCATGTGCTCAAAATATTGCGTTACACTGGGAAAATTTGAGTTTTCATAGTTTGGCAAACTAATTAACTGATCTTTAATTCCGCGCTGTGTCGTCTTCGACCAATACGCTGACAGAAAAGCATTCTGAAACTCTTCTACTGAATAGCATTGCCTCGCGATCGGTCTCATACGAGTTGCCGGTTCGCCTTCCAAAAAACTGCAAATAAATTCAAGTTTGTGTGTTACAGGCCAAGTCGGTGGAAGAGCAAAGCTAAATTGTTGAATCCAATCCAGTGGGCGAATCTGCGTTCTATCGTTTTTAAAAACTTTAAACTTTCTCACTGACAGAAAATGTTTGTAATCGAAATTATCATCTCTGTGTGATGGAACATGTTCAGGATCGTAAGAGAATATATTGAACTGTGGTTGATCGGAATCTAAGTCCCGTACTCTCTGTAGATTACCCAAATTATACGCGCTGCGTGAGTCTGACAAATGTTCATAAAGTGGCGTCTGTTGTGGTATGTTATTATTAACTGAAATGTTTTTCATCTCTGTTACTTCTTGTTGTAAACTCGACAATTTTCTACGGAACGTGTTATTAGACGAATCAATCTCATTAATTGTCTGCTGTAAATTTTGAAATTCTGGTGTTTGGTTAAATGAAACCGGTGCAGTATCGTCTGATTTATTATCATTATTACTTTCAATAGCATCAATACGACTGGCTAATTCATCATATTTTTCAGTCAGTATTTTTGCCTGATCATCGGTTTTAGAATCGGACGCATTAATCTGTTTTTGCAACTTACGCGTAGTTTCGCTCAGTTTTTTAACATCAGCTTTGATGACATCGCAATCTTGTGTTAGTTCTAATTGTTCGAGTCTTTCGGTCACTGTTTGAAAATCGGTTGTGTATGTGTCTGTTTTCGATTTAAGGTCAGAAATTTCGTCACGTAATTCTGTGTTCGACTGTTTGATGGAATTAATTTCGTCGGACACTGTAGCAATATTGTTGTCTACATATGTTTTCGCTTTCGCGAACATTTTACGTTTGTCTTCCTGTCTCTGTGCAGTGATTGTTTCCATTACCTGACGTTTTACTTTATTTTGATCCTGAATAAATTTGCGGAAACGCGTGTCACTGTTCTGTATGTGCTGATTAAAGGGCTCGTTAATCTGAGTGTTCTGCTGTTCGAATTTCGCGTCTATCTTTGCGTCCATTGTGCGCGAAAGTTCTACCGTCATTGCTTTAAACTCGTCCCGTAATTGTGTAGCTTTTTCAGAGCATTGTTTAGCGACTCCGCTAATTTCGTCTCTTAAGTGTATCTGTTGCGGCTGTTTGCATATCCTTAAATTCCTGAGCAACATACCTAATTTCTTCGCTACTTTTTTTTGAACAAGCCTCAATTTCCACGTGCAACTGTTCCTTAGTGTCATGGCACTGTGCGGCAACGGCTCTAATTTGTTCACTAAGCTGTCTGGAATTGTCGTCTAATTTTTTATTTAAGTGTCTGGAATTGTCATCTAATTTTTCATTTAACTGTTTGTTCTGCTCACTAAGTTGTTTGAAAGTTTCGTCATTACTGTCAAGTTTTTCATCTAAGTGCTGTTTGAGATTTTCGTTATCTTGTTTGACCTGTTCACTAAGTTGTTTGACATTGTTGTCTATTTTCTCACTTTGCTTTTCATTGTGCTCTATCAATATTGCCATAAATTGCTCCAAGGTGACATTACCTACTCTATTCTCAGTACTGTTTGATGGTGTATCTACAATTGTCGCGTTTTGTGTGACCATTTGATCATTCTGTAATTTACAAAAAGGTTTATCAGTCGTATGTACACTGTCGGTCACTATTTCGGAATTAAATGAATCCGTCCTACTTTGAGTATCCTGATCACTTTCATTAGAAGAATTTGTCTGAACGTTATTTGAATTTTCCAAATCGGGTGTGTTAAGCTCGGCAGCGCTCATTACAATAGAGCGTCCCGCGTCATCAATTGTCGTCAAATTAACAGAGGAGACAATTGAGTTCGTTTGTTCATCACTAAGATAAAAGTCATCATTAGTGGTTGGAATGCACTGATTGTTAGTGAATGCAGGATTGTCATCATTACACTGCGTGTCACATGTCCTATCGGTAAAGTTGTTTGAGTCGGTAATTTCATTCATAATACCTCGCGATACACTATTCACAGTCTTTCGTGGCATTTTTACAATAGTCAAAATTTTTCACAAAATAAATAAGCACAATGCAAAAGCAACACACAAATACAACAGAGCAACGAATTGCCGTTGACCTGTAGAAAGAAAGTCACAAGTTAATAAAAGCGTTGCGCCAAATCCTAATTATATTTAAGCAAATAAGAGCAGATATCTGACTGTTGTTCAAAAGACTCTCAACGAAATACGATCCTGGACTGGGTGTCGCCAAGTGTAACCTCCCCACAAAAATTTAAATGACAATATTTAATAGAAATGGAGCCAAGCGGCAATATCGTGCCCACAGAAATATTTAAATAATAAAAAAAAAATAATAAATGGGAGCCGAGCGTAACCTCCCTAGCAATTAAATTTAATGACAATAAAAATGAGAATCGCAATCTGACTCAAGGTGTAAGCTCTCACGAAAATAATGAAAAACAATTCAATGCTAATGAAACTTCAGTGACAATGTAAGCTCAATTAAACTAAAATATCGGTCTTTGGCTCTGTGCAAAAATCAGAATTAAATTCTTACCTCATTGAAACTGCTAGTCAAATTTCTTCTCTTATTGTTGGCACGGCTTGGAGGAACTGCATTGCAAATAATATATATTTTATTTAATTTAACTGAGACTTTTCTTTAAGGGAAGTGGAAGGAAATCGTTAGTTCAATTAAATAAATCTTTTTTTTTTTGTAAAAATTGCTTTGAAATCAAAATTATTATTGGGGCACTTGTTGAAAATTAATTACAATAAATAAACTTTACATTATCTGATGATTACCTTAATTAACAATATACCTCATTCAGCATCTTGACCAGAATGCCATGTCGACGCTCGCCGACTCCTCACACACACAACTGCACTCGACTGCTACTACCGACATACTGCACTGCTCACAGACTGCCCACTGACAGACTGCTCGCAACTGTACTGCACGACTACTACTAGCGTACTGCTGGACGCAACTGAACTGAGCTACTGCTATCGACAGACTACATCACACAACTGCACTGGGCTGCTGCTACTGACCGACTGCTCTGCATGACGACTACTAGCGTACTGCTCGCAACACTCACGCGGTCAAGCGCAGACTAACCACGATAATAGGCTCTCTGGTCAAAGATTTTAACGTGCCTCACCATCGCTGCTACGTTACATACGTGTTTCAACATCATTTATGTTCATGAGCTATACATTTTTTTTTCGATTTGCTGAACTTCAGTGCGAGTACACTTATGTCACTTGTCGACATAATTTTTTGCCATTATGTTTATTTGTTGTGAAAATGCTAAAGATATTTTTTCGATTTGTTCTGAAGTACAGTATATGTGCACTCTTGTCTTTTATATTGTATATACATTTTTAGTTTGATGATATGTTCTGAACTACAGTGCATGTGCACTTATGTTATGTGTTAATATGTTTTCTACTGAACTTCAGTGCCTGTGCACTTTTCTCATTTTTCAATATGATTTGTACTCATTCTGTATGTTCAATACTTCAGTGTGTATGCACTTATGTCATTTGTTACTCATTGTATATACATTTCGTCATTTGCTGATATGTTCTCAACTGCAGTGCGAGTACACTCATGTCACTTGTCAACATGATTTTTTGCCATTCTGTTTATTTGTTCTGAAAATGCTAAAGAATTTTTTCAGTGCGTGTGCACTTTGTTATCTGTCAAATAATTTGTATATACAGTTTTCTGATTTGCTACTATGTTTTGTACTCATATCTTGTCTTTGTCTGAAATGTTTTGTACTTGGTGCGTGTGCACCACATTTAATTTATGTACTACATTTGAATATTCTGTAAATTGTAAAAATTTCTTGCGATGGCAAGTCCAAATGACTCACCATCGCTGCCAAATTTTTGCCCCCCCAGTGGAGGGTTATGAAACACGTATGTAACGTAGCAGCGATGGTGAGGCATGATAAAATCTTTGACCAGAGAGCCTTTTATCGTGGTTAGTCTGTGCTTGACCGCGCGAGAGTTCCGAGCAGCACTCTGTCAGTAGTCTTCGTGCAGTGTACTCTGTCGGTAGCAGTAGCTCATGAAACACGTATGTAACGTAGCAGCGATGGTGAGGCATGATAAAATCTTTGACCAGAGAGCCTTTTATCGTGGTTAGTCTGCGCTTGACCGTGCGAGAGTTGCGAGCAGTAGCTCGGTAGCAGTAGCTCAGTTCAGTTGCGTCCAGTAGTCGGTCAGTAGTAGTCGTCGTGCGAGCAGTCTGTCAGTGGGCAGTCTGTGAGCAGAGCAGTATGTCGGTAGTAGCAGTCGAGTGCAGTTGTGTGTGTGGAGTCGGCGGGCGTCGACACGGCATTCTGGTCAAGATTCAGGATGAGGTATATTATTTTTAAATGCGCTCAGCTAATAATGCAAATCAACTGTAACTAATTTGTGCAATAATCGCCCCAATAATAATTTTGATTTCAAAGCAATTTTTTTACAAAAAACACATTTAATTGAGCCAATAATTTCCTTCCATTTCCTTTAAAGAAAAGTTTCAGTTAAATTAAAAAAAAAAATTTATTTGCAATGCATTTCCTCCAAGCCGTGGCCAACAATAAGAGCAGAAATTTGACATGCAGTTTCAATGAGGTAAGAAATTAAATATGTTTTTTTTTTTTGCACAGGGCCAAAGACCGATATTTCGGTTTAATTGAATTTTCATTGTTACTGAAGTTTCATTAGCACTGAATTGTCTTTCATTATTTTCGTGACAGCTTACACCTTGAGTCAGACTGCGATTCTCATTTTTATTGTCATTAAATTTAATTCCTAGGGAGGTTACACTTGGCTCCCATTTCTACTAAAATAATATCTTTTAAAAAGTCTGTGGAGAGGTTACACTTAGCACATTGTCCATTAGCATTTAAAATAAAATATCTTTTTTAAATTTTTGTGGGGAGGTTACAACTTTCAGTTCCAAATGAGCTTTATAGTTCTTAGCGCAACCGAGGCCCGGTGCAAAAATGTCTGCAAATTCTTCACATAGACGAGAAACACTGGCTGAAGGCACAGTCTGGTTCACTGATAGGATCTGATTTACTATAGACAAGTTAAACAACTGAAATAAATCGAAACCAAACAAGTTCACTGCAGAAGAACGAAGGACGTAAAATGACACAAGTTTTGTTTGTCCCTTGTATGTTGCAAGAAGGCTGCACTGTCCTAACACAGGGATCTCTTAACCTAAATAGGTACTTAACATTTGTGGCATGCAGCGGAGGTGTGCCCAGCAGTTTGTAAGTGTCTTGATTGATCAGTGAAACTGCAGCCCCGGTATCGAGCTGGAATGGCATCACTTTGCTGTTAATGTCCAAGTCCACAAAAAGTTTATTGTCTTGCTGACGACAAGAGCGACTGTCTTGTGCAACGTGAACTGACACTGGTACAAAATCACTTGCGACTTGACTAGAGTTCCGACAATGTCGACGCACACTATGTGTGGGACGAACACAGTCACTGTTAGAGAGAGTGGCACTGGGAGGAATGGAATGAACTACATGAATTTCCATGGGCGAAGTTTCGTATCCTTGGTTCGATTCCGATTCCGGCGCGAAGCAAAGGGCCTCGAATGATTTTGAGTTTCCAATTTGAGATTTTTCTGGCAAACACTTTGAACATGTCCTTTTTTATTACAGTAAAAGCAAATAGCTTGGCGTGACAGGCAGTTCTCACACGAATGTCTAGTAGCACACCGCAGGCATGATTTGAGCACTGCATTTGCCTGCCGGCGCAGTACACGTGGCTGAGAGCCAGGCGGCAGCGGCGCGGTCGGGCGCGAGGACTGTTTACTGTTCCGTGCAGCTCGCCCGGCGGGCCACTTAATCTGACACACGGGTGGCGAATTTTCAAATGATTCCTGAGCAAAGTCAAGTGTGTCCTGTCGATCCAATATGTCCATCACTTGTTGAAAGGAGGGATTGACTGGTTTCAAAATCTGTTCCTGTATACGAACATCAGAAACGTTCTGTGCAATTGCATCACGTACCATAGTATCTGAATAAGGGAGTCTGCATTGACACTCAAAAGCACAATCCCTAGTAAGGCTTTGCAATGTTGCAACCCACTCCCTATTAGTCTGATCTGTCGTACGTTTTGTACGAAAGAAGGTATACCTTTTCGCAACTACATTGACTGATTCTTTGAAATAGGCATCTAATACAGACAAAATTTCGTCGTAGGACAGAGTTGCTACGTCACATCGGGGAAATAATTTGACTATCACATGGTACGTGGTCACCCCGATGGAGGACAATAAAAAAGGCTGCCGCTCGTTACCTTGAATTCTGTAGGCGGCGAGATGGAATCCAAATTGGCGTGACCACTCCGTCCAGCTTTCCAGTGCAGCATTAAAAGGACGAAAAGTTGGTGCAACTGCGTGTTGTGGCTGCGTTAGCGGTGGAGCAGCGGCTGCTGCATCGTTGTGCATTGCACGTTGACCCTGGACGAGCTGTCCAAGGGCATCCAGTAAGGCCTGTATCTGCTGGTTCGGTAAGTGATAAAATTCGGACAGTACATCTGGAGATGGTGGCGACGCCATTACACAAGTAAATCAGGGCAGTATAGTTACGAACGCTGTGTTGCCTCATCGCCAAATGTTGTGGGTTGGCAAGAGAGCCAACCCAGTATACTAAGGGAAGCCGAAAGGCACGCGTTTTTAGCTCACGCAGGCTGGGGTGAGGTCTGGAACAGGACAAGGAAATTAGACTTTAGAAAAAACCGACGTAGCAGGTGGAATACGTAACTTTAATCCATAAATGGTGAGCATTGCTCTTGACGGTATATGTTTTACAGCATCAATAGTAACTGGTAATGGCGCCTTGCTAGGTTGTAGCAAATGACGTAGCTGAAGGCTATGCTAACTATCGTCTCGGCAAATGAGAGCGTATTTTGTCAGTGAACCATCGCGAGCAAAGTCGGTTGTACCACTGGGGCGAGTGCTAAGAAGTCTCTCTAGACCTGCCGTGTGGCGGCGCTCGGTCTGCAACCACTGATAGTGGTGACACGCGGGTCCGACATATACTAACGGACCGCGGCTGATTTAAAGGCTACCACCTAGCAAGTGTGGTGTCTGGCGGTAACACCACAGTAAGGGCTGGTGGTAGGTTTCGACTGTGGCACAGGCCCCACTAAGCCATGGACCCAAGTTGTCAACTAGGCACTGCGCAGGCTGGTGGTGGCTCCTTAATGGTGCGGGGTTCTGTGTACATGGAATGGAGAGTATGTCTAGTCTAGTCTAGTCGAGAGGTCAGTTCGTGCACAAAATCTTGTACCGGCAACACTTCTGCTGGGAACTTCCAACGACTTGTTGAGTCCATGACACTCCGAGGTGCTTCAGTATGCTAGGCAAAAGCAACTCAGACACGATATTAGGCGCTATCCCATGACCAGTGTCACCTTGGCATGAAGTGCATAAGCCACTTAAAGAAGTCGGTTTAGGTAAACGTCTCACGTAACGTAGCAGCTGATACTGTAGGGATCGGTATGTGAATGACAGACTCTCCAAGTTTTTTTCAGAGTGGTGCCAGTGAGTTAGTCTGGACGTCACCGACGGCAGTTGAGGCGATTCAGGAAGAGAAACCATTTTTCTGTGCTAGAATTTGTTCATTGCCAGTCGGTAGTGAGTGTGCAGTGCGTTTTCCGTGTCAAGTCTCACAAGACACTTCCAATTTGCAACAGTGTAGCGAAGTGTGTAACATTCCAGGCTTATGATTACCACCCCTGCATTATGTATTACTAGATCAATACTCTTATATCTCCAGCTATAATTAAATTCAATTACTTTTCGATAATTGGAAAAAGGCTTTTAGAAGAATAATAGCAATACCAAACAATAGAAGTTGCAATACCCTTTGAACCATAAACAATCAAAATCAAATTCAGGCAATCAATTTATGGAAAATTTTTAGATAAAAGAAAAAATATATTTCGTTCTTATCGTCTGTAAATGGTAGGAATTAAATCTCCAGCCTAATTAACAAAATATAGATAAATGATCGTTTAGAATTGTTAGAATGCTTATTTCTTCAATTACAATATTAATGGGATTTTTTTATGTGTTTAGAAAATGTCTTAAACTTGTTGTAGCAAAGTAGGGAATATTATAGAGTGATTAATAATGTTATTAAACTATTTTATATTATAAATTATGTTTTTGCATTATTATAACCAGTAGTACAATGCATTAAGAGTATAAATACTCGGTCTCGAGTATTGTTAGGGCAGATGAGTGTTGTACCCAGTTGAGGACAGATGTGTGCGTACAGTTGAGATAAGTTCTTGGTGCATGATTTAAGTTTGGATTTACAGTAGAGAAACCCGTGTGTTGGACATTGTCTAAAACAGCATATTAGAACAGTGCACTGGCGGATTATTTCGGAGTGTTATACAGTTTGATTTAAAATCGCAAAAGGCAGAATGATATATGACTTTATATTCGTACTTGGTTGAGTATTAGTGTTGAACAATGCAATGGATCTCACACACGCATTTCTATCAAATTACTGCATCTGGACTATTTAATATCGCCATTGTAGTATGTGCTACCATCTGTTAGCTGTAGTAGTAACAACGAGGCTTATTACACCGGAGATTGGTCAAGAGCTCATAAGATACAGGTTTTGAAGTTGTGGCCTACATCATTGTAGTGAAATCCATTATGGTATCCTGTATTTTATGAACAAGCATATTTTAGCTCATGTATGTAGTCGTCGAGGGACACCGAAGGCAAGATATTCACAGTTGTTTAAACATTTTTAACTACTCACGAACCGGTGGGACGTTACAAGCGCTACAAGAAATTTGAGGAGTATGGCTGTTCGTGCGGCACAAAATATTCGTGTCGTCCTGGCGTGTCGGAACAGTGGACCTTGTGAGGGAAGTGACGTTGCAAGGTTCTGTAAAATCTACTTATCGATCTAATGCCATCATAATGGAAAATTCGTAGGCGGCTAAGAGTGAAGCCGTATAAATTGCAGTCCCTACAAACCATAATCTTGGACGACAAACAGCGCTGTCTGCTATGCAGCAATAATGTGTAAAACCGCCTTGAAAATGACAGCTTCGCAAGCAATCTCATCTTAAGGGACGGAGCCACTTTTTATCTTTCAGGAATGGTCAGCTTACAAATTACATACATATGGGAGACAAAGAGTCCACGTGTAACTGTCGAACAGTACTGGAATTCCAAAAAGTTAGCGTGTTTTGTGCCATGTACAAGAGAGTACCGTCAATGGTATCACCTATCCCTGTGTGCTGTAACTGTCACCCGAGCTTCTACTTGAAAACTGACAGCATGGATGTCATCTTTGAACAAGACGGAGCCCTTTCACATTTCCGCAATTGTCTACAAGATTAACCCGAATGAGACGTTGCCACATCGCCGGATAGGCCGAGTTGCTGACCTGCCGTTCCTGGAGTGGGCACCCCAGTCGCAGACTTGAAGCACTGCGATTTTTCCTCGTGGGGCTACATCAGGGATAGCGTCTATGTTCCACCTCTACCTCAGAACCTTGAAGAATTGTGACACAGCATCACGACAGCTGTTCTTACCGTCACTCCTGAAATGCTGGATCGGACGTAGGTAGAACTGAACTATCGATTAAAGGTGTGCTGTGTAGTGTAGGGTGGGCGCAAAGTAAAAAAGCTTTGATAGTTCGTCATTCATATACCGGTACTGTATCATTTGTTACATTAATCTTGGTCATTTACCAGTACGTATTTTTTGTATTGTTTCATGGACTTATAAGTATTCTGTACATCGTCGTTAGTGCATTGTCACTATTTCTTGCCACACTCAATGAGCACTTTCGCACTCTGGTTGTAACATTCCATCGTTCGATGTACCACTTTATAACACCGCTGTTGCCGAATGACAGACACTAACTTATAACGTACTGGACCCCTTGGACTGTCTGGTACAATAAGCGGTACATGTACAGAGGTGCGTGGTATGTCCTCTTTGTGACTTATCTGCGCGGTTGCAGCCTAGTCAGCCTTTGTACTTTCTCGACCTGTAATCGTACCTGCCCTTACCTGCAGTTCAGCCGCTCGTACCGTTATTCGGCACACTGTGGATTCTGGACTTAGGAAATAAGTACCAGGTGATCAAAAAGTTAGTATAAATTTGAAAACTGAATAAATCACGAAATAATGTAGATAGAGAGGTACAAATTGACACACATGCTTGGAATGACATGGGGTTTTATTACAACCAAAAAAATACAAAAGTTCGAAAAATGTCCGACAGATGGCGCTTCATCTGATCAGAATAGCAACAATTAGCATAACAAAGTAGAACAAAGCAAAGATGATGTTCTTTACAGGAAATGCTCAATATGTCCACCATCATTCCTCAACAATAGCTGTAGTAGAGGAATAATGTTGTGAACAGCACTGTAAAGCATGTCCGGAGTTATGGTGAGGCATTGGCGTCGGATGTTGTCTTTCAGCATTCCTAGAGATGTCGGTCGTTCACGATACACTGGCGACTTCAGGTAACCCCAAAGCCAATAATCGCACGGACTGAGGTTTGGGGACCTGGGAGTCCAAGCATGACGAAAGTGGCAGCTGGGCACACGATCATCACCAAACGATGCTCGCAAGAGATCTTCCACGCGTCTAGCAATATGGGGTGGAGCGCCATCCTGCATAAACATCGTACTTTCCAGCAGGTGTTTATCATCCAGGGTGGGGATGATGCGATTCTGTAACATATCGGCGTACCTCTCACCCGTCACGGTAGCAGTTACAAAACCAGAATCACGCATTTCCTCGAAGAAAAAAGGCCCGATAACGGTAGATGTGGTAAATCCAAACCATACCGTGACTTTCTCGTCGTGCAATGGAGTTTCCACGACAGTTCTAGGATTTTCGGTAGCCCAAATTCTGCAGTTGCGGGCGTTGACAGACCCTTGGAGCATGAAATGAGCTTCGTCGGTCCACAACACGTTACTCAACCAATCGTCATCTTCCGTCACACCGCAAATGCCCTCCGCTTCACTAAATAGCCAGGTAACAGTTCATGATGCCAATGGATTTTGTACGGATAGCATCGGAGGGTACCCCTAAGTGTCAACCAAACAGTAGTATATGGAATGCCGTGGCGACATGCGACTGCACGAGCGCTGATTTCCCCGTGCATAGACGAACCCGCTACAGTCTCCATTTCTTCCTGAACTGTCTCAGCAGCATTACGCCTTGTGCTCGGCAGGCCACTACGGTGTATATCGTCTAAACAACCCGTGGCTTCGAACTTCGAAATCATGCTCCCCACAGCTGCATTTGTCAACGGACCTTTACCCGTTCGAATCCCCTTCCTATGGCGTAGGATCGTAACGCTGAACTGGCACATTCCCCTTTCTGATAATACAGCTTCACTAAAAGCGCCTTTTCAGGTAACGTCAACATGCTGTGACTGCTGGCGCATCTGAGTCTCTCTCTCTCTTTTTTTTTTTTTCTTTATTGTGATTTTAAACACCTTATACAAAGGCGGGCTGTCGGCAGCACAAGACGCCGCTCTTCAGCCTTGAGTTTGACAACAAGTAGTACATAAAGGTGGCACAGAGAAGACAGTCAAAACGGTGGGCAAAAAATGTAGACACTAAAAATCGAAAAAACATGGAGCCGTTCACGCTGGACGAGAAACATCACCAACACTAGGTGACACTGTGCACATAACATGGATGATGGCGACGGCACGTGAACGTTGGTGGCGTGACGGCGAACAACACTAACACACAAACGAAGGCACACACACGAAACACTGATGGCGATGATCTCCAGCGTGCAAATGTTCACTGAGTGTGTGCGAGTCCGGGGACCTGCCAAGAGAGGAGGAGGAGGAAGGGGAATGGGAGAGGGAGAGGGGAGAGCAGAGATGCCATGGGCAGAGGAGAGAGGGGAGGGAGGAAGGGGGAGGGGAAGCCCGGGGGGAGGAGGGAGGGGATGGGGGAAAAAGGAAAGAGAAGGGAGGTAGGGTGCCTAAAGGAAAGGACACAGGAAGTGGGGGGGAAGGATTAAAGTTGATAGGAGGGGTAGATGGAGGGGAGGAAGACATCATCAGGGAGGGGGAGCTGGCGGAAGCCACCCCGGGAGAGGGTAAGGAGGGTGGAGAGATGGAGACCAGGTGGGACGTGGGAATACAGGCGCGGCAGCGGGTGGGGGTGGGAGAGGATTGGTGAGACAAGCGGATGAGGAGGATCGAGTTTGCGGGAGGTGTACAGGATCCGTGTCCTTTCAAGGAAGAGGAGGAGGTTGGGGATGGGGATGAGATCATACAGGATCCGCGTGGGGGAGGGGAAACGGATGCGATAGGTGAGGCGGAGAGCATGGCGTTCAAGGATTTGGAGGGATTTATAAAAGGAAGGGGTGGGGGGCGGAGATCCAGGCCAGATGGACGTAACAAAGGATAGGGCAGATGAGGGATTTATAGGTGTGGAGGATGGTGGAGGGGTCTAGACCCCACGTACGGCCGGAAAGGAGCTTGAGGAGACAGAGTCGGGAGCGTGCCTTGGCTTTGATTGTCTGGAGATGGGGAGTCCAGGAGAGGCGACGGTCGAGGGTGACGCCAAGGTACTTAAGGGTGGGAGTGAGGGCGATAGGACGGCCATAGATGGTGAGATAGAAATCAAAGAGGCGGAAGGAAGGGGTGGTTTTGCCTTCAATGATTGCCTGGGTTTTGGAGGGATTGACCTTGAGCAACCACTGGTTGCTCCAAGCGGTGAACCGGTCAAGATGGGACTGGAGAAGGTGTTGGGAGCGCTGCAGGGTGGGGGCAATGGCAAGGAAGGCGGTGTCATCGGCAAACTGGAGGAGGTGGACGGGGGGTGGCGGCGGCGGCATGTCCGCCGTATACAAAAGGTACAGAAGGGGGAAGAGGATGGAGCCTTGGGGCACACCGGCGGAGGGGAAAAAGGTGTAGGAGTCGGTGTTATGGATGGTGACGTAGGAAGGACGGTGGGAGAGAAAGGAGCCGATCAGACGGACGTAGTTAATGGGAAGGGCGAAGGTTTGAAGCTTGAAGAGGAGATTCTCTCTCTCATTACAGCTCCTTTTATAAACGATTGTCACGCGCAGTCATTGACGTTCTGCTGTCCAGCGCCATCTGTCGGACATTTTGTGAACTTTGTTTTTTTAGGTTATAATAAAACCCCATGTACTCCAAGCATGAGTGTCGATTTTTACCTCTCTATCTACATTATTCCGTGGTTTATTAAGGTTTCAAATTTGTACTGACTTTTTGATCACCCGTTAGAACTAAGGTTTGGAGAGTATTTTCGATGATACTAAATAATAGAACGCAGCTCTGATAAAAGCAGTTATATTCTGGAGTGACGTTGGTTACTGCGCGGAGTAGCCGCTCAGTCTAGGGCGCCTTGTCACGGTCCGTGCGGCTCCCCCCGTCGGAGGTTCGAGTCCTCCCTCGGGCATGGGTGTGTGTGTTGTCCTTAGCGTAAGTTGGGTTAAGTTAGATTAAGGAGTGTGTAGGCTTAGGGATCGATGACTTCTGCAGTTTGGCCCGATATGACCTTACCACAAATTTCCAAATTTATACGTTGGCCTCAAAATCCTTTGATACAATTTATTACACAAGAAAATTGCAAAATCGTAGTTTACACGACAGAATCCAGCCAGATAGTGGTCAGACGGATCTGCCCCTCTAAGTGGGTTTAAGACCACTGTCAGGTACTGATTGCGTTTGGTTCTTGTCTCAATCAGGCTAATCCCAATTGTGATTGTATTAATGTAATTCACTCGGTCCTTTATTGCATAAGGCCAGGATCTTGTATTACCGGATGTCACGAAACTCAGTCTTTACTTACACTTGATACTCCACGAAAAAATAAGCGTGATCATAACCAATTAGTCATAATGATCATTGGCAGAACACAAAAACAGAATTGTAACAGCAGGAGCGAACACAGCAGCTGACTTATCGTTTTCAATGACGTGTTGTTGCACGCAGTAAGCTTTGCTCAGTTACCTATTTGCGTCTATACCTCAGTAGTTGTCACAAATTATGATAAACATTCATTGGCAGACAAAATTACTTTGTCACGGTCTTATTCAGATTTAGCCAACTGCCGGCCATCCGTTCTGCTCCACGGTCGAACAGGTAGTCCTCAACAATGGCGTGCTGTGTACCCTTCTCCCGCACTAAACCGCTTGTGACATCGACCACCATCTTTTCCCTTAAAAC
Source organism: Schistocerca serialis cubense (assembly GCF_023864345.2). NCBI lineage: Eukaryota > Metazoa > Arthropoda > Insecta > Orthoptera > Acrididae > Schistocerca > Schistocerca serialis. Next base: position 475,126,697 of record NC_064644.1, on the reverse strand, counting down.
AGACACATTTTACCTTATACTTTCCCTGTTGCTTTCTGCACATATACACTTTTGATCTACCCTCTTCTGTCAATTTTACTCTGGCCCTCTGCTCTAATTTAAGTTTTTTCAAACGAACTACTTTTTTACCCTGCGGCACCCTCTGATCGGACCGGTCCACCTTCTCCATCCCCAAGTGGTGTCCACTTGTGGATGCTGCGTCGTATTTCTAAGCTACCCCTGTCTTTTCCGTGTCCTTCCGCCTTAACGTTCTTGCAAGTCACCGTGCCGGCCTACGGCGCCCGACTCTGTTCTTATCGTAACCCTTCGGCACGCTACATCCGCTCTGGCTGACAGCCTGTCTGCTATCCCGATGCATTCTAATCGGCGCTCACTTAATTAAAAAGACTGTAACTTTAGTTTCATCGCCCATACAACAACCGGGTTTCTTTCTGAAGCCACCTCTTATCTCAGCTATCAAACGAAGTTCCTAAAACTGTTGCTTATCTGAAGCGTGGTCATTCTCGCACCACAAGAGCAGACCACAAACTCCCAGAGATGACTGAGCGAAGTCATCTTATTATGCCACAGCTTGCGAAAGGTGAGCCGGCCAGGTCAAGTTAAGCTGCAATTGTGTACTTTGCAATTTGCAAATATTACGCACCTCACTGGGTATTACTAAAGTCATTTCCAGTAAACTAATGGCTATGAAATTCTGTATAGTCTTTTGCAATGATAATAATTAACTACTGTATGAGTTTCCGCTTAATATCCAAAGTAGTACACAAAATCACCTAATACACAGAAATTATGACTTTTGAAAATAGAGATGATGTGTGGGCAGTTAACCATATACCTGGGTTATGCTATGATGTCACTATGCAATGTTGTTGCTTATTACGTTTGAATACCGCAAGACTGTTAGCCAAAAAGTCATGAAACAAAACACAGCAAACTTATCATAGACGAAATCGACGCAGCTCTCCCGCGGAAATAAACTGGCTTATCATCAAACAAGAAGACCGAGTGCAATGCTCGTTACAGTCACTGATAAATTAAAGAACGCTAGTCGAGTTCGGCCACTGTGCACAACGATATTATCATCACAGTGACAACAAGCTTTCGTGTGAAACGGACCATGCTTATTATTCTGGAAAGGTTATAGAAGAATTTTAAAGATTTTGTGATCAAAATCAAGTCTTATTATAACAGATTTTTATTCTCTCTAGTTACTAGACAGAATACACAAGCAGTTAATAGAAAGCATAGTTTGCTAACAATTTGGTCTTCATTCACAAAAAATGACGCTAGCGCTAGATACCAAATTATATGAAAACTACATGGAAAAAAATTCAACAAATTATCCTTATTTAGGCGGTTCACAAATTCAAAGCTAATGAGACACTATCACAAATTATACTAAATGTAACTCAAGTTGGCTGTCACAACATGTAAATAGCCAGCTACTCAGGTAACGGATCTCACAAACACAGATTGTAAAACTTACGTTTCCCATAAGCGCCAGACAGTGGCTGGAAAACCAAGAACAAGAATGCCCTGAAACAGTTCTCTAGCCTCCAATATCTACTTTCAATAAACTCTACATAGAGGGGATGCCTCAGTACTGTTGCCAGTGTGAAGGATGAGAATATCACTTATTTCATGAAAAATGGGGGGACACTGCAAAAATGACCCATTCTTGGTATAAAGAAACGCACATTAACAAACACGAGTTGGTACTGGCCCAGAGCAGCCTCCTCCATGGATTGGCCTCTTCGCATTAACCACGATCACTGGGCGATTCATTTTGATTGAACAACTAAAATTTAGGAGCGAAAGCAACTGTCTGTCTCACACTGGCTGGACGGCGCCACGGCGATTCGACCTTTGATGTTCGTGCAGAAAAGGCTGAAATGTCATACAGAATTATTCTCTGGGGGATGGCAGTGGCCCCACAACGCCCTCTGTTCTCAGCCTTGTCTCTCCTAATGACATTCACTGACTGCCTTCTGGCGACAACAGGACCCAGAGACCACACTGGCAGTGCACCTTCCTGCAGTGAAAAATGCAGTTTTTCTCCCAAGTCCACACCTCCAGTACTCTCTACAAAATAACCATGAAGCAGTGCCACAAACTTAAAATTATCAGTAAGCGATATGCTCCATTAATGTCACACTTGCTATCGGAAATAGCTTCGTGACAGACTAATGTGTGTTGCGTAAAAGTCAACGAAGGACTTCAGTAAAATATTACTGAATGACTAAATAGAATTTTGGTTAAAATACTACAGTTTACATAATACACTACTGGGCATTAAAATTGCTACACCAAGAAGAAATGCAGGTGATAAACGGGTATTCATTAGGCAAATATATTATACTATAACAGACATGTGATTACATTTTCACGCAATTTGGGTGCATAGACCCTTAGAAATCAGTACCCAGAACAACCATCTCTCGCCGTAATAACGGCCTTGATACGCCTGGCCATTGAGTCAAACAGAGCTTGGATGGCGTGTACAGGTACAGCTGCCCATCCAGCTTCAACACGATACCACAGTTCATCAAGAGTAGTGACTGGCGTATTGTCACGAGCTAGTTGCTCGGCCACCATTGACCAGACGTTTTCAATTGGTGTCAGATCTGGAGAATGTGCTGGGCAGGGCAGCAGTCGAACATGTTCTGTATCCAGAAAGGCCCGTACAGGAGCTGCAACATGCGGTCGTGAATTATCCTGCCGAAATGTAGGGTTTCGCAGGGATCGAATGAAGGGGAGAGCCACGGGTCGTGACACAGCTGAAATGTAACGTCCACTGTTCAAAGTGCCGTCAATGCGAACAAGAGGTGACCGAGACGTGTAACCAATGGCACCCCATACCATCACGCCGGGTGATATGCCAGTATGGCGATGACGAATACACGCTTCCAATGTGTGTTCACCGCGATGTCGCCAAACACGGATGCGACCATCATGATGCTGTAAACAGAACCTGGATTCATCCGAAAAAATGACGTTTTGCCATTCGTGCACCCAGGTTCGTCGTTGAGTACACCATCGCAGGCGCTCCTGTCTGTGATGCAGCGTCAAGGGACCGCAGCCATGGTCTCCGAGCTGATAGTCCATGCTGCTGCAAACGTCGTCGAACTGTTCGTACAGATGGTTGTTGTCTCGCAAACGTCCACATCTGTTGACTCAGGGGTCAGAGATTTTCTCTGCCTCGTGATGACTGGGTGTTGTGTGCTGTCCTTAGGTTAGTTAGGTTTAAGTAGTTCTAAGTTCTAGGGGACTGATGACCATAGAAGTTAAGTCCCATAGTGCTCAGAGCCATTTTTTTGTTGACTCAGGAATCGAGACGTGGCTACACGATCCGTTACAGCCATGCGGATAAGATGCCTGTCATCTCGACTGCTAGAGATACGGCATTCCGTATTACCCTCCCGAACCCACCGATTCCATATTGTTGTGGATGACGTCTACTGAAATTTCTAGGTTTGTAGTGAGAACTGAGATTTTCTTTCGATGGATTTAAATCTTACATGGCGTGCTGTCTGCTGTAAAAGTGAAAGAATTAATACCAATTACTTTCGTACTTTCATTTATGGAACTATGTCTTTGGGCGGATTTTGTAGTAAAATTTGTATACTCAGCGATAACATAGCACAGATGTGTACTTAAGACAGGCTTTTTAATTTAGTGGTTTAAGCGTACATAACAGAATATCGGTAATCCTCTTTACGATTGTTAATTCGTTGCATCCTGTTGCTACGTGTTGTGCAGCCTGATTTTTACATAACGTTAGCGACAGCCCCGGACGGTCCACAAGTCCCGCCCAATCACCCCCCTCCACACCAATCCATATCCTAAGCTCCGCCCATGGTCTGCCGTATGTTCCAACATCAGAGTTGTTCGTATCACACAGATATGCCAGTCATAACAAGGGAGAAAATCAGTAGTTAGTACGAAATACAGTTTTTCCGGTACCATTGTGAAACGAATAAGAAATATGTTCATCAATATGCGAGTTGAAAAATCATCAATAAGAAAGAAAAATAAAAATGGTATCCACACTGTCTTTTTTATTTCATGAGCTTTCATCTGCACTACATCAAAAAATCTGATATTTGTTAACTGCAGTGAGCGCAAACATATGTACATAATTTCGTCAGTGTCATTCCAACACATCTTATCGTACTTTAATGTCTGTTGGATATCAGTTCTGACAGCAGTTGGCCACAACAGTCAAGATTAGGTACCTTGTGTATGATAACTTTATTGAGAGTGCACATCTATGTTTCATTTTGACAGTATTACACAAACTGCTAAGAAGTACTAACAGCACAACACTGCTAGTATGAACAACCGCGGTAAAACAAAAAACGACGAACAAAAACACGACAGCGACGAGGACTACCAAAGATCATATTGATGCGCTCTTGGTTGGTGTGGCGGGGGGTAGGTGTGAAGGGGGGTAAATGGGCGGGGCTTGTGCAAATGTCCGGGGCTGTCGCTAATGTTTCCTTGATTTTTTACTTTCTCAGTTGAGGAGTATTGTACAGGGTGACCCAAAAGCCTCTTAACGTTTGAAAATGCGATACTTCACGGAATAATGTAGGTAGAGAGATAGAAACTGACACACGTGCGTGAAATGACATGCGGTTTTATTGAAACAAAATAAAGTGCACGAAATGACATACAGATGGCGTTTCATGATACAAAAGCAATAATTAGCAAAACAATTTATGTTTAGCAAAGACGATGTTCCTTATAACAAATACTCAGCACGTCAGCCGTTATCCATCAACAATACCTGAAGTAGAGGGACAATTTTGTGAACAGCACTGTCCAGCATATAGGTAAGTGCGCTGATAAATCACGGTCGGACGTGTCTTTTAGCGTCCCTAATGAAGTCTGACGATCATGGCAGATTTGTGACTTCAGGTAACCCCACACCAATAAGCATACAGACTGAGATCTGGTTGGTTGGTTGGTTTGGGGGAAGAGACCAAACAGCGAGGACATCGGTCTCATCGGATTAGGGAAGGGCGGAGAAGGAAGTCGGCCGTGCCCTTTCAAAGGAACCATCCCGGCATTTGCCTGGAGTGATTTAGGGAAATCACGAAAAACCTAAATCAGGATGGCCGGACGCGGGATTGAACCGCCGCCCTCCCGAATGCGAGTCCAGTGTGCTAGCCACTGCGCCACCTCGCTCGGTGAGATCTGGGAACCTGCGAGGCCAATCATGATGGTTGTGGTGGCTCAGCTCGCGATACTCACGAAACGATTTGCGCAAGAAATCTTTCATATCTATAGCAGTATCAGGTGGAGTGCAATTTTGTATAAAAGTTGTCCCCTCCAAGAGCTGTTTATCAGGCAGGCTAGTTGCGAGTGTGTAACATATTGACGCACCTCGCACCCGTCACACTGACGATGCTCATGAATGTCACTGACGCGTGGCTTTGCAGCGCCGCCTGTTTGTCGTTATTTCCACTAATTTTCGGATTCAATTATACCCCATCTCATTTCAGGCATCTGTGTCAAGTTTTACCTTTCTGCCTAAATTATTTCTTGAATTAGTGCGTTTTCAAATATTAATAAACTTTTGGGTCGCCCTGTACTTCTCTTTAGATCAGACCGTGCTACTGAAGAGCTTACCAATGTGAGTAAGTGGGATATTTGCAGAACGACGGACGAGACCGTGCTGCCCCTTTGCCATAAAGTGATACTCATAGCACACTCTTCAACAAAGCGATACCTAGCACAAGGTACTGAGCGATTCAGCAACAGATTCAACGCCACCTTTGGTTTCTCATTTCAGTGCTCGAGAGGAAAAAAAGGTCATTATTAACAGACGAAAAGCCGGTCGCATGTATACTAAACAAGGAATTTGTTTAAATAAATAATCTCTCCGAACTCTGCTTCTGGCCTCATTGTACGTTTACGAATAGAATGTGATGAACAGTCATCCAAGGACAATTGCTCTATACTAAACTGCAGTTCCCTGATGCGAAACTATTACTGCAGTTCATGTAGACTTAACTAACTGCATAACCTTTGAATGCTACTCTGCAGTATAAGAGCAGTCTATTAATGTTTGCGACCTGCAAATGTAACTTCTTTTTATTTTTTATTTGCGCAAGAATTTCTTTTTCTGTATGTTCAAGATTGAGTTCAAAAATAAATGTTAGTGAGACAATCTACGACATGTGATATTTATTCTTCAGCAGCGAATCCCATAGTCTTTGTATCTAAAGGTGTATCGTGACCCGTTTTCTGCACATGAAGTGACTGTTTCTGGAGCATGTCAGTAATGTGCTCTATTTTACCTCCAATATGGCGGCAGACCCTAATTGAGAGCATCACCGCCTTCATGGTGACGCTTTGTGGGAAGATGACCACAAGTAGTCGCTTGGAGTTGCAAAATTATTATTGTTCACGTTGCTTTTTGGTACCTGTAGTGTCCCTTTTGCAATATTCACCATTACGAGGTGAAACATAAATAAAAATGACTGTATGTGACTCAAAATGAACTGCAAACATCGATTTATCTGCGAAAGGTAATAACACTAACTGTAAAAATATACAATATAGATCGATAGATGCAGAAAAGACATTAAAATGTGTAAGTAATTAAAATAAGTATTATTATCTTTGTAAGAGCATAAAACACAATGCAGTGCTCATTCTTCTGTCTAGTCTGTTTTGTTCTGTTCGTTCTGGTGTTAGCTGGAATAAGGTACGCAAGCTATTGAGCTGCGCTAGAATTTGTTTCTGTCGTAGTGTAATTGCAAATATTTAATGGTGTAAACTGTGTCCTAGTAAGAATATAATAGTATTAAGTGAACTCCGTGTGTTATTTCAAGAACCTACGCCACATTTATGTTATGAAAAGAATATTTAATGAAAATTATTTAGCATGTTTCCAGCTGCTCTGGAGCGCGTAACAGTGATCTCTGACTATTAACAATTAGCCGCCATTACGCGGTACATTTAAAACATATTTTTTCACAGCACAATGTCTGATAGTCGGAGCGGAAGAAATTATGTAAAAATATTCAGTGAGATTAATTAAAAGAATCCATTTTATTATAACTTGTCTATTTTTTGTGATAGTAATAATTTCAGATCAGTGACCTGGAGCTGAGTAATACTACGCTATTGCATTTACAGTAATTTGTAGGGAGCCTGGCGCTCGATAAAACCAGACATAATACGTAATTGGCAACCTACGAAATTCATTATTTTGCTTATTATATCTCTTTTGTATTTTTTTGGAAGCTAAACGTAAAAACTAACTTCACTAAAAATCAGTAACAGATCACGATAAATCAAAGGACAAACAAATTTACTAGGAGAGTGTTTCCTCTAAAATAAATAGTTACATTATTTTTTTAAAGAGATATAATATACCAAATGTTAAAATACAAAACTAGTACCAATTACACAGCCTAGATCGATCATGTTAGTCCTTTTGACTAACACTGACATCACTTCATTACTTTACTTGTAATACGTATTTCCTGCACCGTCTACATTCTATCCAATTGTTAATTTCCTCAGAACTCTGTACGCACTCACGCGTCATCCGTCGCCGATCTCTTCACTGCTGCTGCCCGACTCACACTGATTTACGTCCCTTCCGCCTGTTGCATCTAATTGCGTCGCATTACGTGATCATGTGAACAGCACTCGGAGGTTAACAGCAACCAAACGCATTAAACGCCTGTTTTATAGCGAAATCGTAAAAGTCTTATCAGATTAAACAAAAAATATTGCAACAGATTTGGTATTATTTTTCCGAGATAACGGAGAGGTCATCACTAACTTTATTCGTCCTTCTAGAAAGTTCGAGCGAAAACGCTGTTAGGAACAAGGAATGTACTGTTAACGCGTGACGTCATTATTGTAACGAGCCACCTAGGAACGAGAATTATTCGAGGTATGATTCCGTGTGCGGCAGTACGCGTTCTCACGCAATGTCAACGACGAAGTATTTTCTGATGACTCGCAATGAAATGCCATACGAAAATATACAACCAAATGCAATGTCTTAGAAAGATGGAAGGACAAAATGTAAAACAGAGAAACTGAAATATACTGATGAACCAAAATATTACGATGGCCTGTGCGAGAGCATTTTTTTCCGGATATGGAACGAACTATGGTTGGTTCCATTGGCTCTGAGCACTATGCGACTTAACTTCTGAGGTCATCAGTCGCCTAGAACTTAGAATTAATTAAACCTAACTAACCTAAGGACATCTCACACATCCATGCCCGAGGCAGGATTCGAACCTGCGACCGTAGCGGTCTCTCGGTTCCAGACTGTAGCGCCTAGAACCGCACGGCCACTCCGACCGGCAACTAACTATGGCAATGGTCCTTGATAGGTGTTCAGAGGTACGTAGGCCACGCTATTCCCCCTTATTGAGGACCTGTGGTATGCGAGCTCGAAACTGGATCCCGTTAGCGTCTCAGATGTGTTCTGTCGGGTTCGTATCAAGTGAATTTTGTGACCAAGATATCAACCTGAGTTCACTATCATACTCTTCAAAGCACTGCAGTGCCATGCTGGTCTTTTGACAAGTACATTTGTCCTGTTGGAAAATGTCATTGCCTTCGAGGAAGACATCAAGCATCTTGAGATGCAACAAAGTGCACTTGGTGTCAAGCTGACATGATACCGTCCATTACCACTGTAGGTCTCATGGTTTCAGATCGGAATATCCCACTAGCGTACTTTTTGCCCCCAACTGCCTGGGTCCTTGGCGGGGTGCATGATCCTAGCAGCTGTTCGGGGTATCCCTCTCGTTACTTGTGATTTCACTGTCATTCAACCACTTTCCACAGATACTAACTACAGCAGAACGCGAACAGCCGAACGCTTTGCTGTTTTCGAGATGGTCGTTCCCAGGTGTGGGAATCTGCTATTGCCAACGTAGGAGGGGCGTTGAGTAAGTTCTCGGCCAATTTTGGTTGCAAAAATGCGGAATTTTCTGTGGGACATTGTGGAATATTCTCACTTCAGCCCCTATAGTTTCATGAAGTTCCGATTGGTGCTCAAGTGATCAAGTACGTCAGTAACGGAGGTGCGTTCCAAACGAAGAGCTGGCATTGAGTTTCTTTTGGCAGAAAACCAGAGCATCGCAGATATTCTTAGGCGCTACGGAGACTTGGCGCTGAAGGAAAAACGCGGTCAATTGTTCGGTGAGGCGTCTGTCATCATCGCAACCAGGTCGCGCAAACCTGTTTTATCTCCCGCGTGTCCGGTCGCAAACAGCCGTCAATTGCACAGCATTACAACGTGCGGACAGTCTCACTCGAGGTGATCGACGAACCACAGAAAAAAGTGTAAGTAGGCTGTTTATGTTTTTTTATTGGTAACGCCACCTCTGTATGAAAATCACTGACTGTGCTGTGTGCAGTCTGTGGCTGCTTTGCATTGTTGTAATACTCGCCATTGTAGTGTTGGGCAGCAGCAGCTGGATGCGAACAGCGCGTAGCGTTGCGCAGTTGGAGGTGAGCCGCCAGCAGTGGTGGATGTGGGGAGAGAGATGGCGGAGTTTTGAAATTTGTCATGAACTGCTATATATATTATGACTATTAAGGTAAATACATTGTTTGGTCTCTATTAAAATCTTTGATTTGCTAACTATGCCTATCAGTAGTTAGTGCCTTCCGTAGTTTGAATCTTTTATTTAGCTGGCAGTAGTGGCGCTCGCTGTATTGCAGTAGTTCGAGTAACCAAGATTTTTGTGAGGTAAGTGATTTGTGAAAGGTATAGGTTAATGTCAGTCAGGGCCATTCTTTTGTAGGGTTATTGAAAGTCAGATTGCGTTGCGCTAAAAAAAAAATATTGTGTGTCAGTTTAAGCACAGTCATGTATAATTGTTCAAAGGGGACGTTTCAAAAGGAAAAAAAACTGCTCAACTGGACACCTGTTTCTTGTGCTGACACACTCGCCCACCAGTTTGGTGTACTCCTAGATCTGAGTACATTACGTTAATCGCTAAGAGAAGATCATAAAGAGAAACGGACCATCTATGCGGAATTTCTTGCGCTTTACTTGGAGATTGCGACAATTTTTTGTGGAACATCGTCACAGACGATGAGACATGTGTTCATCACTTAGAACCGAAAACAAAATGGCAATCCATGGAATAGCGTCACAACACCTCTCCTCCAAAGAAAAAGTTCAAAGTCGTTCCCTCACCACGTAAAATCATACGAACGGCCTTCTGTGACTATGAATGGGATTCTGTTTGATGCCCTCCCTCACGGTGGAAGGGTCTACTCGGAGGTGTATTGTGCTGCCCTAAGGAATTTGGAGGAAAGACTTTAGACCACAACAACAGAAACGAACTTCTCCCTCTCCATGACAACACAAGGCCTCACATAAGTTGATAGTGTTGAGACATCAACCAGCCACAAGTTTATTTTAAGTTCCTTTATTCAAAAGGTGCCATTACCGGTTTCGAATTATTACAATTCATTGTCAGACGGCTTTCATGCTTTTATTAAAACATGTGGTGCATTTTTTTATTGATTAGTTGGCCTAAAATATTTATAATACGTAATTATAAGCACGCCACACAGATGGGTGCATTACAGATTTTCACTGGGATGTGACTTACGTGAAATGTCGGTCTGGAGTATTTGTGTTCATAGCTTTCATCCAGCAAGTGATGTTCGTACAGTTTTCTCCACATGCTTAGCGTTGCACACATAAATTTGTATCATTGAGCACCTTAGATTTGTCGCAGAATACATTTCTAACGTGCATCACATTTTTTTATTGATACAAGGTGTTTACAAGTACATGAGTGTCAAAGATGCTATAATATATCGTAATATTATAAAGGTGTCCCATGTCTGGAAAAGGATCATATATTCACTTATGCAACTGAAACACATTTTACACTAATACAGAGAGGCATTGGTTTTGTGAATTTTAGAGCGAATACTGTTACAATGTAAAGATGTGCCATCTTAAAGATTTCTTAATATATTTGGATAAGACAGTACATCATTTATTTACATTTAGCATCATGAAAGTTGTAGTAACATATAAATTTGCTACTTGATCTACAGATAGGTGTAGGAATATTTTTTGATTTGGAGGGTGGAAAATAATTTTTGGAAATTTTTCGGGAAAGGGATGTTAGCTAATTCAGTCTGTTCATTAAGGATATAGTATGGAGTGCTGTTTTTGTGTGTGAGTATTTCTTTTTCTTCTAATGTATTCATAGTGACTCCCTTTTCTGCTAGATGTAAAATTTTTAAGTTGTGCATGGGGGCTTAATTAAATATGATTGAAAATATTTTTTAGTAGCTGTTATGTCCGATTACACTATGTCTCGTAATCGGTTGGCCCTGACTAGTACTATTACGCAATCTGACTGCATACAACAACAACAAAAAATGAAATGAAAATTTTCGTTAACACAATTAATTAATTAAGTCCCCAGCAACTATAAAACCTACAAAACCAAAGCACAAATGTAATTGTTCTGTGTGTGGGAGTGTGACTCAACGTACACATCTGGCACGGTTCTTCTTCAACAAGACAAGAAATTTCAAATACCATTTTACTGACGTGATAAAAGAAAATTACAAATACTATAATTGCGTAATGAAAGCAGAATTAAACTCTAATACAAGAACACACGCCAGATGCTTTGTTGACTGAACCTGTAGTGACGCATTATTTAGGACACTGAAATAAAAACAAACGGAGTTAGTTACCTCATTTATATTGATGAAAATCATTCTAATCCTTACATTATATCTCAACCAGAACTCTCCAATATCACATCTCAGCAAGCACTGCCTAATAGCACATCTCAACAAACACTCTCTGCTACAACATCTCAGCACAGACTACCACGAGACCTCGACAGGCACTGACTACTACGAGCTCTCTCCAAGCACTGACCACTACGAGTTCTTAACAGGCACTGACTACTACGAGTTCTCCCCAAGCACTCACTACTACGAGCTCTCGACAAGCACTGTGGAGGCGGCTTAATAATACTCTTTGGCGCAATCTCTGGCGCAGTGGCTCAGTGTAGCCACCTTTCAGCTGTTCTCAATGTTTCTCACTGAATGGTTTTCTTCAGCAATATGGGCTGCAAATGCAGATTTGTTGAAGTTGCCAAGCCTTAAACCATCAATGTGTTCCTTGTATCTAACTTCAAAACGCCTGCCCTTTTGTATAATTTAGAATTTTGGGCATTTATCACATTTGAGCTTGTATATTCATGATTTACTTGGAGGTATATACATCATTGATTACTTTTTGTTGTAATTTCTTATTTGTTGAACAGATGATTGTGATCGTGTCCTCATATGACAGAACTGCATGCCTCACATAAGTCTTTGCATCAGAGAGCAGCCCATAGAACTTCATTGGACTGCTTTTCCTCATCCACACTACAGCTCTGATCTCGCACTTTCTGACCTGCATCTGTTTGCCCCAACATAGGATGCACTCTGTGGGATACAGTATGTGGGTAATGCAGGAAAGTATTGATGCAGTAAGACCGTGGCTCCGACGTCGACCACAGAGTGATAGGCCTTTCCAGTAAGAAGGGGTAAGGCCATAGCATTGAATGGAAATTGTACTGAAATATAGGATTTTGTAGCCAAAAGAGTGAAGAATAATATGGTATATTGGAATCTTGAATAGAACCAATCACCTTTTAGAAAAAATGTTGAATTACACTGCTGGTCATTGAAATTGCTACACCACGGAGATGACGTGCTACGGACGCGAAATTTAACCGACTGGAAGAAGATGCTCTGATATACAAATGATTAGCTTTTCAGAGCATTCACACAAGGTTGGCGCCGGTGGCGACACCTAAAACGTGCTGACATGAGGAAAGTTTCCACCCAATTTCTCACACACAAACAGCAGTTGACCGGCATTGTCTGGTGAAACGTTGTTGTGATGCCTCGTGTAAGGAGGAGAAATGCGTACCATCACGTTTCCGACTTTGATAAAGGTCGGATTGTAGCCCATCGCGATTGCGGTTTAAATTATCGCGACGTTGCTGCTCGCGTTGGTCAAGATCCAATTGTTGGCAGAATATGGAATCGGTGGGTTCAGGAGGGTAATACGGAACGCCGTGCTGGATCCCAACGGCCTCGTATCACTAGCAGTTGAGATGACAGGCATCTTATCCGCTTGGCTGGATGGTGCAGCCACGTCTCGATACCTGAGTCAATAGATGGGGACATTTGGAAGACAACAACCATCTTCACGAACAGTTCGACGACTTTTACAGCTGCATGGACTATCAGCTCAGAGACCATGGCTGCGGTTACCCCTGACGCTGCATCACAGACAGGAGCGCCTGCGATGGTGTACTCAACGACGAACCTGGGTGCACGAATGGCAAAACGTCATTTTTTCGGATGAATCCAGGTTCTGTTTACACCATCATGATGGTCGCATCCGTGTTTGGCGACATCGCGGTGAACGTACATTGGAAGCGTGTACTCGTCATCGCCATACTGGCGGATCACCCGACATGATGGTATGGGGTGCCATAGGCTACACGTCTCGGTCACCTCTTGTTCGCATTGACGGCACTTTGAACAGTGGACGTTACATTTCAGATGTGTTACGACTCGTGGCTCTACCCTTCATTCGATCCCTGCGAAACCCTACATTTCAGCAGGATAATGCACGACCGCATGTTGCAGGTCCTGTACGGGCCTTTCTGGATACTGAAAAAGTTCGACTGCTGCCCTGGCCAGCACATTCACCAGATTTTTCACCAATTGAAAACCTTTGGTCAATGTTGGCCGAGCAACTTGCTCGTCACAATACGCCAGTCACTACTCTTGATGCATGGGCAGCTGTACCTGTACACGCCATCCAAGCTCTGTTTGACTTAATGCCCAGGCGTATCAAGGCCGTTTTTATGGCCATAGGTGGTTGTTGTGGGTACTGATTTCTCAGGAACTATGCTCCCAAATCGCGTGGAAATGTAATCACATGTCAGTTGTAGTATAATATATTTGTCCAATGAATACCCGTTTATCATCTGCATTTCTTCTTGGTGTAGCAATTTTAATGGCCAGTAGTGTATATTCCTCGCAGTGTCTAATTATTAATTACAAAATTTTAATATATTTAAACATGGAGGAATTTTATAAGGGGGACTATGCTCCAGACTGAACGCTGAAATGCTTTGTCATAATTACATAGAAAAAAACATTAATATTTTAATTTGTAAGTAGGCATAATATATTTTTACAAAATTATTTTTGGTGTAACTGCTGTGCAAATTAATCATTATTGATCAGAGAATAGCTACTACGTTTAAATGCGACTCTACGTACAGGAATATCCGTCTGAGATGAGAGAATTCAGTATCGTGTATAAGATTGGCGATAATAACTATAGAATCAGTTATCTCATTTCTCTTTTTTCTTATATCGGTATATGACCTTGAGTCAAACCTGTTGGAATACTTCATTGTACAACAAAGACTGACAGCCTCGAATAAAAAAATTAAGAAAAGGAATCTGGGGTGCCATAGGCTACACGTCTCGGTCACTAGCAACGGGCACTAACCTAGTCTACATTACTGAACGACTAAAAGGGGCACACAGTTACCAAGTCCCGGCTAAAGCGTACCTATCTAACGGCTAACATGAGCAACAAAAATTTAATTTTCTGTGTTTCTGAGGATCCTATATCGCCACTACTCATGACATCTGGTATTTTTTGACATTTTTGTAAGGGTATTGCTTAGCATTAGCGCACGTTATTATAGTAGTGAAGCCAGGTGGTTACGCTATTAATATTTGCCCGCTGACAACGTATCATGAAATATTACTACTGTGTCATACGTGCGCTTGCGGTGGTGAATCTGTTAGCAGTGGGGGTTGAAGAGTAGGTCTGCCGTGCCAATTAGATGCAGTCGCATGAGATATGTGTGTTTGGATGTAATCGATAGTATGTTTATTCTAACTATTCACACCGCATTTTCATGGTATCTAAAGTTTCAGTGTGAAGCGGTTAATGTTGTCTTGTGCAATACATTTCGTTGCCCATTCGAAGTGTAGTTTGAAATGTTTTGGAAGGAATAAGAATTTCAACGATCAGTCCAGCAATCTGTGATCCGCCATTAATTGTTATTAACTGAAGCCACCGTAGTTCACTTTCTAAATTGCTAGCAAAGGAATACACTTGGTGGAATAGTTGATAGTTGGAGGTGAAGAGGACTATTGTACAATGTCACTAATTAACCTTTGATAACCTGAATTTTAGTTCTTTGAAGGTGACAACACTCAATTTTTTTTACGTCATTATGGCAGGTTGTAAATTTCTTTATACTAAAGAAAACAGGAGAAATGTATACTTGTGGTCTTTCATTTTTTCAAAAAGAGTTTTCAGAGCACTGTCATGTCATAATAGTCCAGTCGTCGACAAATTTTACTTTTTGAGAAATGATTTCGATAGAAACCATTTTCTCTCTCATTGACAAATAGAAACAGCTTATACTGGGAACGCTTTGAATCAGTTCTTGATTGTATATTGTAAATAGTATAGTTTTCACGTTTTCCACGATCAGCAATAAAATCTGGCATGACCTCGAAGATTTCGGGTTCAAATTTCATTTGAAAATGAAAATCCTTTCTTCTTTTATTCTGGAATAATTGACCGATATTTCTTACTGTCACTATCATCTTTAAACTGAATTTCTTCAGCTTCTACAGAATAAATAGAAATATTCTGTTGATGATGACTTTTGGCGTCATGTCATTTATTGTTTGTTCAGTCGGTAAATTGGCGGGTTCGAAGTAATTATTCAAGATTGTGTTTAGTTTCAGTATCTCTTCTTTTCTAAATTCGTGTATCCATATCAGATGGGAAAATTTCTAGAGTAACTTCATTTTCTCCTTATCTTCCGATTTCTTCGCCATGGCCTGTCATGCGAAAATGTTAAACTGTAGATCTGACGGGACTTACAAGTACAGAATATTTTATACGAAAGTTTTCTAATAATGTTCAATATTCTGTGCTTCCAAACATTTGTTAGCATAAACAGATTAACGACGAAATTGGGGAAAATATATGATGACCAGAACATCACAGTGAACACTCAAAGCCAAGCACAGAATGATCCGCGTCCAACTATACGCAACCCAGCAGTGTGGAGTATACACGTGCTGAGATTCAAACTGCTCTAGAGCCGCAAATAATACGTCTGTAAAAGTCATGCAACACGTTAACAGTGTACCAAACTAGGAATAAACGGGGCGCAGTGGATGCGTCAGGCTCTTAACTTAAGAAAATATTTTATGCTTTTCTATCTCTCTCTTTTTCTTATTTTTTTAAATTGGGGCTCAGAAGTCCTTTCAGATCATAAAGGATTAAACCAACGGTACTGTTACAGTTCCCCAGAACTTTTGACAGTATTTTAAAATTTGAATGTTGTTATAGTCTACTAATTAAAGGTATAATTGTACGTTAAAGGCTTAAAACAAAAAAAATCAAGTATTAAAGTTAGAAACTGTGTACATGTATTCAAGCATCGCAACTCATGGCGCGCAAATTGTCCAGATTATATTCACCCATTATTTAAGAACAAGAGTACTTAGCGACTTTCAACAAACTGTACACATGACTTCAGCTGCTTTCTAACACTTGTTCTCGCTGACACTCTACAAAAAGTTCACGCAGGAAAACTTTTGCATCAGGCATGATGGTTTAATTTATTATTGTTTTCTACTAATTTTGTTCGCAACACATTTTGCAGTCACTGTCCGCATATGCCACTGAACGTACCTGCAAAATTATATCACTGTACTGATCTTGCTACAGGAGATACGACGTAAGGAAGAAAGAGATGCTTGAAACAGATGTTTTTAGAGCATCGGGCATTGGGAGACGGGGTGTGGGATGGGGGCGGCATTAATGATGTCTGGAAACGGTCCAGTTAAGAAATGTCATTCGAGTTTTAGATACCACGAACGGGCAATGAAAGTACTGTCTGCCTTAATTGCGAAGTTTATTCGTAATGCCTCTGTAGTTATTCCCAGTTTATCGGCAGTTTCACGTGCGTATGATAAGATACACGGGCTCAGGTTTCATTATGGAGTAATTCCTCAGGGACACAAATTTTACTACCAGTTTTCACTTCGTCCCAGTGGCGGTCTGCGTGGCTGAAATGGTCTCGTTTTACATTTAATGGATCGTTAAAAAACGAAGACTGAACTGTTTTATGATGCCATCTCCGGACTTCTATGGAGGAAGCGTTTATAGAGATCACTTGAACTCTGCGCTGGCCCGTGAATGCGTAATCAAGTTTCCCGTGATCTACCACGTGTTTTGTTTTTGTTGCCGTTCAACGCCAGCTGATTTACAAATGGACTTTTTGCAGGTGAAAAGCTCCGCATCTTACAAGCAGGTGGCAACATTAGTCGTTCATATACTGCGCGTCCAAGTAGACTGAATTTTGTTTCATTTCCATTTCTCCTGTGCTTCTTCCTCTTTATATGGATCTAACCTCACTGAATCGACGAATATGCGGTCTGTTTTTCTTGTAACAGCAAAATAATAAAAAATTACGCTTTCCCATATGTTCGATTATAACGTCGATGTTATATGTAGTTGTCCAGCTCAACAGCTAAGCGGTGAGCGCTCTTGGTGCCATGCAGAACACCCGGGTTCGATTCCTGGTACTGCCAGCAATTTTTCTTAGTGGGAGGCTCGGTACGGTATGCACTCAGGCTCGTGAAGCAACGGAGGCGCTGCTCAGTCGATTAATAGCGGTTTCAAGGTCAAGAAACCCGAGAGGGTTGTCTGACACAGATGTCGAACGCATCCGCCATAGTTTCACAAGGAGTCCGCAGAAATCCTTTCGCCGTGCAGCTCGACAGCTCAACAAGCCCTCGACGTCCGTCTGGCGTCTGTTGCGTCGACGTTCACACATCAAACCATACAAAATTCAGCTACTGCAAGCTCTTCGTGAAGGTGACAAACAACAACGAGTGGATTCCTGTATTTTAGTTCTTGGCAAGATGGAGGATGACAGCATTCTTCCACGCTTAGTGTTTAATGAGGAAGCAGCCTTCCATTTAAATGGCCGAGCAGGGTGGCGCAGAGATTAGCATACTGGACTCGCATTCGGGAGGACGAAGGTTCAATCCCGCGTCCGACCATCTCGGTTTAGATTTTTTTTGTGATGTCCCTAAATCGTTTCAGGCAAATGCTGGGATCATTCCTCTGAAAGGACACGGCCGATTTCCGTCCCTATCCTTCCCTAATCCAAGCTTGTGCTCCGTCTCCAACGACCTCGCTGTCGACGGGACGTTACTCATATCGCCCTCCATTTAAAAGTAAAGGTAAACCGTCATAATGTGAGAATATAGGGTACGGTCCAACCACATGAAATTGTACAGCAGAAGAGAGACTCTCCAAAATTTAATACTTCGTGCAGTTTCACGGGAAAATGTGCATGGTTCATTTTCCTTTGCCGAGAACTCTGTCACAGGTGGCACATATCTCGATATGCTTGAGAGATTTATTCTCCCACAGTTTGAGACTGATTCTAACGATTTCATTTACCAACAGGATAGGGCACCGCCACATTGGCATCTGGGAGTTCGGGAATATAAATCAAAGAATTACTGAACAATGGATCGGTCGCACTCGACCAAATGATTCAGTCTTACATTACTGGCCCCCAACGTCACCGAACCTGACTGTGTGTGATTATTTCTTGTGGGGGTTTATGTGCCTCCATTACTGAAAAGAATGAGTGAACTGACACATCGCGTAAGAGCAGGTGTGGAAGCTGTAACTCAAGACATGCTCGATGCAGTGTGGGAACAATGTGAATGCCGCACTGACATATGCCGTGCCTCTCAAGGGGGGCATTTTGAACACGTATGAAAAGGTATGGAGCAAGACTTTTTGAGTTTCCTGTTCACCAAAAAAATAAAATTCATTATGTATGTTTATTAGTTTCAGAGTCCGCAGCTCGTGGTCTTGCGGTAGCGTTCTCGCTTCCCGCGCACGGGTTCCCGGGTTCGATTCCCGGCGGGGTCAGGGATTTTCCCTGCCTCGAGAGGACTGGGTGTTGTTGTGTCGTCATCAGCATTCATCCCCATTACGGTCGGAGGAAGGCGACGGCAAAACCAAGTCCGCTAGTACCTTGCCTAGTACGCCGGTGCAGGTCTCCCGCATCGTCCCCTACACTCCTTGAAGATGGAACCTCATCATTAGTTTCAGAAATACAAAACTGCAAAAACGGATGATTCTTTTTGATGCACAATGTATAAAAATATTAAAGTGATAGAAGAGTTTTTTTATTTGGGTAGGAAGATAACTGACAAGAGTAAAAGTATAACAGAAGACTGACAAATGGCAGGCAACATTTTGTTGAAAGAACAGAAATGTGTTAACACTGAATATAGTTTTAAGTGTTAGGGAACATTTCCTGAAAATATTTGTCTTGATTGTGCAATATAACTATTTACAGCTTATTAATCCTGGACGAGACCACGCAGTTGCAATGTACTGGGATGATTTATGCGCAGGCCCAGAAAAGCGTGGCATACGAGACACTCCCCTCCTACGTAAACTGAAAACTGAAGGTGGAGAGACGAAAAAAGGAAAGAAAGGTGATCATTACTGTTAGCTGCATCACGGCATTACGCGGAATCAGCGGCGACGGGTCAAAATGTGTGCCGGACCGGGATTCAAACCTGAGGTCTCCTCCTTACTGTGCAGGTGCGGTAACCACTGCACCATCTGGGACACAGCGTTATTGTAGCTGCGCAGACTATTTCGGGACGCCTCACGACCGATTCACACGCCCATCGAGCGCCATCTCCGAAGGTCCTGTCCATTTCCTCCATGTTCGCTGCTCTGCGATTCCCACACGAGGTTGGACTATTTGTGCACCTGCACTGAAGAAGTTGAATCCATTACCCAGCTAGACGTATTACTTATATGAATGTGTGATGACTATTCGTTCAGACATGACATCCACACTGAAGGTGGTTCCATTGCCAAGCTGGGTTAGGCATTTACATAATTAATATGCCTAGCTGGGCAATGGATCCACCTTCTTCAGTGCGGGTGCAGAAATACACTACTGGCCATTAAAATTGCTACACCAAGAAAAATAAACGGGTATTCATTGGACAAATATAGTATACTAGAATTGACATGTGATTATATTTTCACGCAGTTTGGGTGAATAGATCCCGAGAAATCAGTACCCAGGACAACCACCTCTGGCCGTAATAACGGCCTTGATACGTCTGGGTATTCAGTCAAACAGAGCTTGGATGGCATGTACAGGTACAGCTGCTCATGCAGCTTCAACACGATACTACAGTTCATCAAGAGTAGTGACTGGCGTATTGTGACGAGCCAGTTGCTCGGCCACCATTGACCAGACGTTTTCAGTTGGTGAGAGATCTGGAGAATGTGCTGGCCAGGGTAGCAGTCGAACATATTCTGTATCCAGAAAGGCCCGTACAGGACCTGCAACATGCGGTCGTGCATTATCCTGCTGAAATATAGGATTTCGCAGGGATCGAATGAAGGTTTAGAGCCACGGGTCGTAACACATCTGAAATGTAACGTCCACTGTTCAAAGTGCCGTCAATGCGAACAAGTGGTGACCGAGACTTGTAACCAATGGCACTCCATACCACCACGCCGGGTGATACGCCAGTATGGCGATGACGAATACACTCTTCCAATGTGCGTTCACCGCGATGTCGCCAAACATGGATGCGACCATCATGATGCTGTAAACAGAACCTGGATTCATCCTAAAAAAATGACGTTTTGCCATTCGTGCACCCAGGTTCGTCGTTGAGTACACCATCGCAGGCGCTCCTGTCTGTGATGCAGGGTCAAGGGTAACCGCAGACATGGTCTCCGAGCTGATAGTCCATGCTACTGCAGACGTCGTCGAACTGTTCGTGCAGATGGTTGTTGTCTTGCAAACGTCCCCATCTGTTGACTCATTGATCGATACGTGGCTGCAGGATCCGTTACAGCCATGCATATAAGATGCCTGTCATCTCGACTTCTAGTGATACGAGGCCGTTGGGATCCAGCACGGCGTTCCGTATTACCCTCCTGAACCCACCGATTCCATATTCTGCTAACAGTCATTGGATCTCGACCAACGCGAGCAGTAATGTCGCAATACGATAAACCGCAATCGCGATAGTCTACAATCCGACCTTTATCAAAGTCGGAAACGCGATGGTACGCATTTCTCCTCCTTACACCAGGTATCACAAGAACGTTTCACCAGGCAACGCTGGTCAACTGTTGTTTGTGTATGAGAAATAGGTTGGAAACTTTCCTCATGTCAGCACGTTGTAGGTGTTGCTAGAGACGCTAACCTTGTGTAAATGCTCTGAAAAGCTAATCATTTGCATATCACAGCATCTTCTTCGTGTCGGTTCAGTTTCGCGTCTGTAGCACGTCATCTTCGTGGTGTAGCAATTTTAATGGCCAGTAGTGTACGTCCGACCTCCTGTGGGAATTCAAAGTAGCGAAGGAAATGGACAGGGGCTGAGGATACGTGGCGCTCGATGGAAATGGGTATCGGTCGTGAGAGGTCCCGAAATAGCCTGCACAGTTACGATAACGCTTTGTCCCGGACGGCGCAGTGGTTAACGCACCAGCCTGGTAACCAGGAGATCCTGTGTTCTTATCCCTGCTCGGTACACATTTTCACGCGTCGCCGATGATTCCGCGTAATGTTCCGACGCAGCTGACAGCCGTGATCACTTCCCTTTCCTTTCCTTTCTGTCCCTCTCCAGCTTCAAATACATATAATGTATCGCAGCTGCGGATTCTGCTATGTGTCTGTTCTTTCGGAAGTGTCCGGAAGAACAGACACCACGTATTCATATAACATTCCCCTACAGCAAGTGCTTCCCTCTCCAATTAGAGTCACGCGCTGCAGTCAGGGCCTCGCCACAGCCGCGCCGGCCGAATGTAGCCATCATGGGTCCTGAGACTTACCTAGTCACTACACATAAACGCCATAGTCATACGAGGGTTGCCCAGAAAGTAATGCACCGCATTTTTTTCTTCAACAATTCTTTATTGAACATAATGAGAATTACATACACTAAAGAATGGTGTTTTATCTACACACCCTATTTTTCCATGTAATCTTCACCCCGTTCTATGGCCTTCCGCCAGCGCGAAACTACGGCGTGTATGCCTTGTCGGCACTAATTCTTGTCCTGGTGACGGATCCAGTGCTTCACTGTGTGAACTTCCTTTGCTGATTGACAGATGCAGCGATAGCTGCCGAGTCGTAATGCGTCTGCCCTCGTGAATGACAACTTCAGCTCGCTGCAACATGTCAGGTGTGATAGCCATGGATGGTCTCCCCGACCACCGCAAATTGCGGAGCTCCGCCGAACCGCATTCTGATGACCTCACCCTCCATGCTCAACAGCTATTTGTATTTCTATCGAAAGCAGATGCTCGATAGACTTTACACAAGCATTTGTCAACATTCCCCACAGTTTCTTTCTCTGCAGTGAGTAATTCAATGACGGCACGTTGCTTGTAACGTACATCACCTACAGACACCATTCAGAACCTGCCCTGCAGCTACGCTATCTGTCGGAAATGGCAGGAACTTGGCGCACTCACTCAGGAGCCTTCAAATAATACATATGTAACGTTTTGCATTCGTTGCACTGTTTTCGGTCGAGGAAAAAAAATGCTGTGCATTAATTTCTGTGCAATCCTCTTAGACTATAAGAACTTCGACTTCTGTTTCGTCATTTGTCTCAAATTCTTGTACTTATATTAATGATGTATTTAAATGTTTAGGGTGGCCGAGCGGTTCTACGCGCTACAGTCTGGAACCGCGCGACCACTACGGTCGCAGGTTCGAATCCTGCCTCGGGCATGGATGTGTGTGATGTCCTAGGTTAGTTAGGTTTAAGTAGTTCTAAGTTCTAAGGGACTGATGACCTTAGAAGTTAAGTCCCATAGTGCTCAGAGCCATTTGAACCATTTGAGCCATTTAAATGTTTAGGTTAGATTTATTTAATCTGATCTTTACAAGTACTGCAATATCTATTTCAATGTGTTGCCTCGTGGACTAGCCGTGCGGTCAAGGCGCCTTACCACGGTTCGCGCGGCCCCCGCCGTCGGAGGTTCGAGTCCTCCCTGGGCCATGGGTGTGTACGTTGTCGTTAGTGTAAGTTATTTTAAGTTAGATTAAGTAGTGTGTAAGCTTACCGACCGATGACTTTACCAGTTTGGTCCCATAGGAACTTATCACAAACTTTTCCAATTTGTGTTGTAGCAAAACCAAGCTGATGTTCCAACGACTCATTGGTCACTGGATTACGCTGAGCAGATTTAATTTATTTCATTGAAGAAAATTTACTTTCACAAATTTATGTTCACCCGAAAAAAAAAATTAAGAGCGAAATCTGCGAGTCCTAAGTACCGACTTTCTAGCAAGACTTCAAAATCTGCTGCATCTTTTTCTGTTCTGCGTTGCATGAACGGATCATTTTGTAAACTGCAGACTACGTCGCGAAGATCGCTTCTTACACTTTCTATACTAATTCATTGGATCGTTATGGAAAATGTTATCCGGCTCCAATGATGTAAGATCTTGGAAACCACTCTTGAAAATCATTGCAGACTTCAATAGTGGAAGTAAATCCTGAAAATTTCAATTCCATATATTCGTGTCCCAGATCACAAAATACGAATGAAATGTCACAAATTTTACTTGTTTAGTTACAGTATAAATAACGTAAGTCTACACCTGATTATATTGATATTCGTAAACATATCAGAAATAGTGCGTTACTTTCCTTCCAAACACATATTCAAATTATTTGAATAACTAGTAAAAACTGTAAATCCTTCAGCTTACTTCGAAACTCTGTAGTATCCTGATTTAGTTCTTCATTCAAAAACATGAAAAGTTCTTTTCTGCGTAAAAATTTCGGAATGGAGGAGCGCATCGCTGTAATCCGCGTCGATTCTTCCAAAAATTTTTTAAATTTTCGATGAGATAGTGATCGATTTCCTCCTCATATTATGTTCGAAATTTTCGTCACATCTTTCATTGATGACAGCATTCTCATACGTTTCCTAATAGTGCAATGATAAGGTAAACGATTTATTCTGCTATTTTTAACTTGTGAACGAAGCTATTTTCACTACCGACCATAGCTGGCACACATGGTTGCAAATTGCAGAGCACTTTCTAAACCACCAATTTGCTCAATACACTTTTCTTATACACTTTTCTTGTACACTTATTCTGAATAACGGAATTAAGGGAGTAACTCTTCATGTACAGAAAAGTTGTCATTATTAGACGAATAAATGTTAGTTGAATAAAATCTGTTCGATCAGTGCTCTCGTGCATTCACAAATAACAGTACCGACAGTTTACAACCAAACTGTTTGGCTTCTTTTTCATCGTATGTACCATATCAATAACTCGACTGTTTACTGTGTTATGTGTCAAAGTAACTGTTTTAAAGTGCTTAGCAGCGTCTTCGAAACCAAGTGCTTTTGCCATTTCTATTCACATTCTTTCACGAGTACGCAGTCGCTGAAACATTCTTGACTTTTTGCTGATTTGAAGCTTTACACAGACCATGGAATTAAACTCTTTTCTTTAAGATTTGACCGTTCTCTTCTATTAACTTAACGAATAAATGACAGTAGCGTCCGTGTGTTGATTCTTGCAGCGAAGAAACTATCGAGCAATATTTGTTTCGACTTAAGCTTGTTTTACGTATTAAACATTGGTGTTTCTCCTAGGAATTGTGTACAAAGAAGCACTTAATTTTCTACTCCTCATTGAAGACACTGGTTTTAGTGTTCTTACTTTCCGACATTCTTGAGGATCGTAATAGGAAAATATCCAAAGTAATAACCAGCGCCGGCCGCTGTGGCCGAACAGTTCTAGGCGCTTCAGTCCAGAACCGCGCCACTGCCGCGGTCGCAGGTTCGAATCCTGCCTTCAGCATGGCTGTGTGTGATGTCCTTAGGTTAGTTAGGTTTAAGTAGTTGTAAGTTCTAGGGGACTGATGACCTCAGTTCTTAAGTCCCATAATGCTCAGAGCCATTTAAGCCAATAACCAGCCTCAAAACAAGAATAACAGCTACAGTTACGAAAATGACAGCCTGAGGGTTGCAGAATATTATGTTGAGTAAATTTGAATAAAACGATAACAAGTGCACAAAGAAGACAGCGATGCTTCTTTGAAGTTGGACAGCGAGTGAAGGTTCGAGAGCCTATTCGTTGAGGAAATTGTCGAAGAGAAGCAGCCCCATTCCATTGCTGATAAAAAAGCGAACCGCAGGAGTAATATAGGCGTCGGTATGAGACATAACACTCAACATTTTGCACAAAAGATGACGCCTCCCTGAACCCGTAACTTTTTGACCAAAAAGATGGCGGTAACTTTATGGCGGGCACTTTTTCGCCAGAAAGTGGCGGCCGCCTAAACGGTAACATTTTTGCAAAATGTTGGCTACTTTTTAGTGTCCACTTTATGGCGAACACATTTTGGCGCGGCTCTTTTTTGCTTAAAAGATGACGCCTCCCTGAACCTGCGTCTTTTTGGCCAAAAGATGGCGAATACTTTCTGGCGACCACTTTTTCTGCGAAATGTTGGCGACTTTATGTCGGTCGTGTAAACGGTTAACTTTTTTTACAAAATGTTGGAGACTTTTTGGCGAGCACTTTTTGGCGGTCACATTTTTACGAAATGTTGGCGACTTTATATCGGTCGCCTAAACGGTAGCTTTTTTACAAAATTTTGGCGGCTTTTTGGCGACCACTTTTTGGCCGTCGCTTTTTTGCGGGCACATTTTTGCAAAATTTCGGCAACTTTTAGGCGGTCACTTTTATGCCAAATGTTGACGTCCTTTTGGCGGCCGCTGTTTCTGCAACGACGTTTTGGCAGCCAGGTGTTGGCCAGTGCAACTGACGAGCTGTCTTATATGAAAATTGAATTGCATAATTGAAATATTTTATGTATGTGTGTATATAATGAAATGGCTGCGAAAGGAAATAGCTTGAATAATTCTGCTACGCAAGAACTAAAAGATGAAGCGAAAAAAAGGGCTTAAAATGTTATTCAAAGCTGAAAAAAAAGAAACTTATTGACGAGCACGCTACTGCTAAACCTCTGCTAATCACAGACTGGTTAAGATTTCTACCGCAGAATTTCAAAAATATGTCTGCTGTTTATCAGAGGACATCAGGTCAAGTCGTGTTGGTTGTTAATAACATGATATACGTACATGGTTCAACTGCCGAGTTTAGCGCTAGAGGCTGGCGACCCTAAAAAAGTGTCTGATATAGGCCTGCAGTTACCGACGAAACTAGTAACATACTCGGCAAGGAATTGACGGATAATGAAGTTCTCTGCATTAGGAAAGGGAGAGCTCTGCAGGAAGAATTAGCAAAGAAGTTGTGCTATAAACTAGGAAAAAATTATGAAGAAGCGTTCACCCTGGCCAATATCAACGATGCAGCAGAACTTTTGAATGTTCAGATTAAGGTTGTTTCAGCTGCTGCATAACAAAGTAATTCATTTTTCAGGCGCGGAAAGAGAGAAAACGATACTTGTACTTAAATAATGACCACTGTATGCGATCAGCAAGATGAAGGGTTTTAGTGGTAGCAGATACTACGGTCAGAATTGTCATGTTCCCTTCGATGACACTCTTGCAAAAAAGATAAGGGAAATATGTGCGATTTGTGTTTAAGACCAAAGCATTATAATACAGAAGGAAAGCGATCAAGAATTTATTGCAAAAAGTACAACAGATTTTGTTTTGATAAGGAATGCATGGATAACCACAAACGAGTCTGTGAAGCAGTTTACAAGTGCAAAAAGTGTAAAAAAATATGTAGTAGAAGCATCGGCGGACGCAACTGGTTTCTCTCACTGCCGAAAATTGTAATGAAAATTTAAAGATAAGTGAGCACGAATGCTACATGCAAGGGAGAAAATGTCGTAGTGGTTAATGCGAGGATTACTGTACTTGTAACGGAAGAGGCACTAAACGATTTAAAAAATGCGCTTACACAGAAAGGTACCACTTTCTCGATTTCGAAGCAGAACAACATACAGGAGTACACACGCCAAACTTTGTGCATGACTTCAAAGGAAACAGATACGAATTTAGAAATAACAATAAATTTTGTCAATGGTTGACATCACACAGTAACAGGGGATATACGTGTATAGCACACAACTCAAAGGCATATGATGCGTACTTCGTTTTTCAGCACTGTGTCAATAAAACGAACTAAGATGAAAACAATTTACCAAGGGATGAAGCTTATGGAGATCAAAAAAACCTGCCCTAAACCACAGAATAATTTACAGCATGAACTTTATCCAAGGAGGCCTCGCACCGTTTCCAAAGACATTCGGCTTGAAAGAGTTGAAAAAGGGCTACTTTTCTCACTTCTTCAATAAGCGCGAAAATCAAAATTACATGGGGCAAATCCCAGCGACCAAGTACTACGATGTTGACACCATGAAACCTAAAGATAGAAAAGCGTTCTTAGAACTGCGCGCTGAGAAGGTGAAGGAAACTACGTGTTTGGCTTCCAGAAGGAACTATCTGAATATTACCATTCTGATGTCGACATGTTGCACCGTGGATGTCTTGAATTTAGGAGAAATGTTCTGGGAATAGCAAATATCGTTCCATTCCAGTACATAACAATCGCTAATGTTTGTATGGCTATTTAAAGGTCAAAATTCCTTGAGTATAACACGATTGCTGTTGTCAAAGATCAAAGGAAGGAAATGTTCAGCAAAGAATCAACTGCGTGGTTACGCTCTTTCCCTAATGTTCAACATCCACTGAACGGTGGGGAGGTTAGGATACGTGGTGTAGAAGTTTACGCAAGCACGAAAACCTTGTATCAATATCACGGTTGCTTTTGGCACGGTTGTCGTAAATGTTATTCGCCCGATACTGTCGACAATGTGAACAGTGAATCAATGAATGATCTCTTTTCAATGACAGCAGAGTGAACGCAAACGTTGAGGAATGCTGGTTATAACGTTGTCGAGATACAGAGTTGTAAGTGAAAAAATTCTAAGGCTTACAAAGAGAACGTAAATAATGCAATAAACGTTATAGAACCACTGAATCCCCGAGACGCGTTTTTCGGTGGAACAACAAACGCTGCTAAATTGAAGGTTCCAGGCAAGATGCTGTGATACACAGAAATCTGCATTCTATATCTAACAGTGATGTTTCATGACGATTATCCTGTTGGTCATCCCCTACAGATAATGAGACCAGAAAAATACGGCGAAGAATGGTTCGGTTTTGTTAAATGCAAAGCGCCTCGAGGCTTGTATCATCCTGTGCTTCCAGTTAAACAGGAAAAGCTTTCGTTCGCAGTATGTGCGAAATGCGTTGTTGCAACCATAGTGACGATGAGCGAGCATTTGTAGGAACTTGGACAACGATAGAGCTCAACAAGGCCATCGAAAAAGACTACAAAATACTGGAAATTTACGAGGTGCGGCATTTTGATCGAATAAGTAATGAGTTGTTCAGAGACTACGTTAAAACCTTCGTGAAGACCAAACTGGAAACTTGTCCTTGGGAAGATGATTACAAGTCGAAAGAAGAATACGGTCGAGTTATCAAGGAAAAGCAAGATATCAAGCTCGACATTATCAATACTGAAGCGAACACCGACAATCGAGCTGTTACCAAAATATGCCTCAGTTCTCTTCGGGGAAAATTCGGTCAGAGGCTGAGCTTGTCACAAACAGAATTTATAGACGACATTAAACCATGGTACGAGCTACTACTCAAAGACAAAATAGAGGTAATACCAGTCAACGAGGAAATAACTGAAGTGACATATCGCTACGATGATTTCTATGTCGAAGGTAGCACAAGTACTACCATATCTGTGGCCGCTTTCACCATCGTCAACGCTAGAATGAGGTTGTATAATATGCTCGATAAATTAAGCGATGAAGTTGTATACTTCGACGCAGACTCTATTGTTTATATTGACGATGGCACAGACAGTGCAAACAGGTCGCATGCTTGGCGAACGGACAGATGAATTTGGCAAAGACGATTTTGGCGTTGAATGGATAAGCACTGGGCCAAAAAGCCATGCTTATCGAACATATAAAGGCAAACAGACTACCAAAATTAAAGGCTTCACTCTAAACTGCGAAAATTCCGTAAAACTCAACATGAAGACGATGACTGAATTAATACAGACTTCTGAAGATAAGGTTATCATAAACAATAACGTGATTACGAGAGATAAGAAGACGAAAATTCTGCTGAATAAATTTATAGCCAAAGAGTTTAAATTTAACTACGATAAGCGTATTGAAAGGGTACAGTACCGCCCGACATTGAAAATAGGTACAACATTCTTCGTTATTCTTGTCAGTACAACATATTTTTTCTAATAATAACTCAATTTCAATTAATACAGCGAAGGCGGATGCCAGTGTGGGAAAGAACGACAATTTATTTATTTAATTGATCACATGTGCACTCCCACAAAATAAATCCCTACATCCAGTTTGGTGAGATCTGTGAAATGAATGAATGTATGGTCGTCTGCTAACCGCAGATAGTGAATGTGAATATATGATCATCTTTGAGACGATCTTTTGGTCACCTTTGGTGGAACCAAAGAGATGAAATTTACTGGAGCTTTGAGCGCCTGAAATGTGGCTGACCAATTGATAGCATGGTCTTCCCCCACCTCGACGGAGGTGCGAGAACCTGAAGAACGGCCATGTTTCAGCACTCTGCCACTGGATCTAGTGTTGGTAAGACCTGTCTTAGGTGTGCTCCGTAAAGACAAAAGAGTGGAGACATGGTATGCATGTGAAATACTTAAGAGTAGTTTGAATAATAATTTCTCTATTTCAGGAACTTTTGTGGGGAGAATTAAATGTCAGGCAGGTAATATTAAGAGGATCGTAGTAATCTTCGGAAATGACCAATGGTCACAATGAAACCACGTGTAGCAATAAGTTGAAATACTTCCGAGTGCTTAAGTTAAGCTGAATTACTAGCGTGTGTACTATAAGTTGGAAATATTTAAGAAATGGCGTGTGCAGGACTTGAAATTAGAGACTAGTACTTCCACTTGGTGAGCACTGTGTGAGTCTCAATCTGTGTATGAGACAAAGGATAAAGAGAAGTACTCGTCCATGGTATCAGTTAAGGACTTTCGTGTGTGATGAATATGTTCTTAATATTACTTTGCGTGTTATGTTTCCGTGTGACGCTTGATTCAAACTATAATGCTCTGAGAGTGAAGCAAGGTGAGTCAGCCGTCTATCCAGCAACGCCACTTGGCTTGCATTGCACAGGAAGACGTGCTTATATCCTCCAGAGTTCATAGTAGGAAAGAAAAGTTACGAAGTGGGGCAGTGTCATGTGAAACTGGGATGAATTTTAATTGAAGTGGGAAAGCTGAAAGTGATGTGATTATAACGTTGTGACTATTCCTTATTCTGTATTGTATGTTGCCAGTGTGAGGTATTTCATGAAATTTAAGTATGTGTGGTTGGCATGGGAGAGTAACAAGATAGTTTCAGAGGCAGTGGGTTATGCATGTTCCTTTTCGTACCGCTCGGTCTGGAAGAAATTTTCGTAATGATTGGTGTGAGAGTCGAAGTGTGAGAAATAGCAAAAGATCCACCATCCTATCCAGAAAGTGCACTGTAGCGTTAAATAATTACGAGACCATAAGATAGAGAATCACCAACGTAAAGACGTGCCCACTTGGCGGAATTTCTCATGTGTTATTGTTGTAGGTTATAGAATATGTGTGTTTAGGTTACAGAATTTATCGGAATAAATAAGATAGTGAAAAGAAAAAGATTGGTGGCCTTTTCCTTCGAATAGTATGTTGTCACGATACCCAGAATTTATAATGTGTGTGCCATTCATATTCAGTGCGATGGCCACGTGTTGATCAAAGCCGTTAAGTAAGAAAGAAAATGTGGTATTGCCAGTGCGTAGTGAACAGTCAGAGATGTGTAAATTACTAATAGTCAGATGTGAGTTTCCGTACCCGTTGCGTAATATTCAAACAGGAGAATAACTTGTAACTTAATTGTGAGTACTAGAGTTCATGTTACTCGATAAATAAGAATGAGTCCACTCGCTTGGCAGACCACTCATCTTGCAGGCCTGACTGCTTGATGCCACAGTATGAGCAAGGCATGTGGGTGCCTCTCAGTATGCTTCTAGAGGAAAAAAGGCGCATAATTGATACACTTCCGTGGGGTCATTAAAGAAAATCTTTTGCATATATAAATGGAAACTGTGATTACAGAATATATCGATGATCCTGCTCGTTGGTTCGAGCTCATACTCGATGACAATATGGAAATAATTAATACGACATTCATTTACGAGGAAATAATAAAGGTGACACATAAGTAGTGGTAAGGATAATTTTATAGGTGAAGGTCTATAAAATTTCAACTTGTGGTCGCCAAAAAGTCGTTTCTGCTGCTGTTGACCGACACGGGATATAAACGGCATCGAAAAAGTGGCTGCCAAAAAGTGCTTGCCAAAAAGCGGTTGCCAAAAGTCGTTGCAGAAAAAGTGACCGCCAAAAATATTTGGCCTAAAAGCGACCTCCCAAAAGTCGCCGAAATTTTGCAAAACGTGCCCGCAAAAATCCGACCGCCAAAAAGTGGCCACCAAAAAGGCTCCAACATTTTGCAAAAAATTTACCGTTTAGGCGACCGACATAAAGTCGCCAACAGTTTGCAAAGAAGTAGTCGGCAAAAAGTGCTCGCCAAAAAGGCGCCAACATTTTGCAAAAAGGTTACCGTTTAGACGGCCTGCATATCGCAAAAAAAGTGGCGCCAAAAAGTACGCGCCATCTTTTGGCTATAAAGATGCAGTTTCAGGGAGGCGTCATCTTTTGCGCAAAAAAGTGCTTGCAAAAAAGTGCCCGCAAGAAAAATGCCGCAAAAAAGCGGCCACTAAACAGCTGCCAAAATTTTGCAAAAAAGTTACCGTTTAGGCTGCCGCCACTTTTGGCGAAAAAGTGCCTGCCATAAAGTTAACGCCATCTTTTTGGCCAAAAAGTTGCGGGTTCAGGGAGGCGCCATATTCTGCGCAAAATGTTGAGGGTTTTGTCGCATACCGACGCCTATACTACTCGCAGGTCTTGGCGAGGCCATGACGTCACAGCACGAGTAGAGCTGAAGCGGGAAGCAATCGGGTGGTGGGGGGGCGGGGAGGGGGGGCGGGGGGGGGGGGGTATGACACACGAGCCAAGCTTTGCCAAGCCTACCAAATTTATGAAGCGAAATTAATCGTCTGATGAAACTCATTTGTTACTTCCCAACCACTGGAGGGCGAGCACACAACGCTGTATTAATTTAAATGTCCGACTACCAGTCTCAGCTCTGGCTGTGCAGTTTCATTGTGCCCTAATGAAATCTTCTGAAACAGAAAAGCCCACCCTAAGGAACAGTCAATGAATAAATTGCAAAACACGAATAAAAATGAAATATTAAATAAGATGATATAGGAACTATTAGTTAGGCTAGTGTTATACGGTGGAACAAATTAATAACATGAAACAGTAGTGCAGTCAGAGCAAGCAGAGTATATATAAGCAATGTTCAACTTGTTCCAATGGCACTGTGCAGTGCACCAGAACGTTAATATGAGCAAATTCCACACATTTAACACTTCACTGAAGTCTATACGAATAAAAATTCACGAACAACAACGTTCAGCATTAAAAGTCTATATTAACTCAACAATAAACTTTATCAAGTTACAACTGATGTACGCCCAGTCTAGCTGTATCCTTCACTAACATTTTGAGACATGCACGCCTCATAAGCCACTCAAGCTTTTACCACTTTACCCAATCAAGAACAGCGACCAAAAGGCTTCGATATATGGCCTGCCTGCTCACTCCTGAGCTATCTCAGTTGACTGACAACCTGAGTCAAAAGAGTTAGTGCATGCTTGACCACCATTCCAAATATATTTCTATACAAGTTTTCAAATATTCTAAATACGTACAATATACATGCTTGAACAGCAGTAAGTGGTATACCTTCAAGTCACAAAAAAGTTATAATATGCTGTTCTTCTACAGTGCAAACAGCGAATGAGCAGCCATCTGTATTTGCGACAGCGCAAAGCAGACTGATGAGATAACGCTGTAACACACAACAGTGCCCTCCAGCCGACTGTGTGAAAAGAATGCCATAGAGCTAACCTAAAGAGAATTAGAGTAAACTGCACATACTTTTTGACTTACCTTAGTATCTTACGAGGGGTATGGAAAGTAAGGTCCGACAGGTCGCGGAAAGGAAACGACAAAGAAAATCCGATGAAGCTTTGCGCAGATGTATTGGGCAGTGTCTCTAGTATGTCTGGCGAACATATCACGTCACTCTTTTCAGTTCTGAGCACACACAGAGCAGGTAAAGATGCCTAAAACAATAGTGTCTCCCGCCAAGTTAGGTGCCCACTGCGAGGTTTCGCCTGATATCATGCAACCCCACATAATGTACACTATGTGACCAAAAGTATCTGGACATCCCTAAAAACATAGGTTTTTCTTATTAGGTGCATTGTGCTGCCACCTACTGCCAGGTAATCCATATCACCGACCTCAGTAGTCATTAGACATCACGAGAGAGCAGAATGGGGCGCTCCGCGGAACTCTTGGGCTTCGAACGTGGTCAGGTATGACTTGTGTCATACGTCTGTACACGAGATTTCCACGCTCCTATACATACCTAGGTCAACTGTTTCCTATGTGACAGTGAAATGGAAACGTGAAGGGACACGTACGGCGCAAAAGCGTACAAGCCGTCTGTTGACTGACAGAGACCGCCGACAGTTGAAGAGGGTCGTAATATGTAATAGGCAAAATTATCCAGACCATCACACAGAAATTCCAAACTGCATCAGGATCCACTGCAAGTACTATGACAGTTAGGCGGGAGGTGAGAAAACTTGGATTTCATGGTCGAGCGGCTGCACATAAGCCACACATCACGCCGGTAAATGCAAAACAACGCCTCGCTTTTTATAAGGAGCGTAAACATTGGACGATTGAACGGTGGAAAAAAGTTGTGTGTAGTGACGAATCACGGTACACAATGTGACGATCCGATGGCAGGGTGTGGGTATGGCGAATGCGCGGTGAACGGCATCTGCCAGCGTGTGTAGTACCAACAGTAAAATTTGGAGGCGGTGGTCGTGTTTTCCATGGAGGGGGCTTGCACCCCTTGTTGTTTTGCGTGGCATTATCACAGCACAGGCCTACACTGGTGTTTTAAGCACTTACTTGCTTCCCACTGTTGAAGAGCTATTCGGGAATGGCG
The DNA here is from genome assembly GCF_023864345.2 of Schistocerca serialis cubense. NCBI lineage: Eukaryota > Metazoa > Arthropoda > Insecta > Orthoptera > Acrididae > Schistocerca > Schistocerca serialis. The sequence continues at coordinate 475,092,308 of NC_064644.1, read as the reverse complement.
ACTGCGTTTTTCAACACGATTGAGCTCCGGTTCATAATGCACGGCGTGTGGCGGTGTGGTTACACGACAATAACATCCCTGTAACGGACTGGCCTGCACGGAGTCCTCACCTGAATCCCATAGGACACCTTTGGGATGCTCTGGAACGCCGACTTCGTGCAAGGCATCATCGACCGAGATCGATACCTCTCCTCAGTGCAGCACTCCGTGAAGAATGGGCTGCCATTACCCAAGAAACCTTCCAGCACCTGATTGAATATATGCCTGCGAGAGTGGAAGCTGTCATTTAGGCTAAGTATGGGCCAACACCATACTGAATTCCAGCATTACCGATGGAGTGCGCCACGAACTTTTAAGTCATTTTAGCCAGGTGTCCGGATACTTTTTATCACATAGTGTACCGGTCATGCCTTTTCTTCTTCATGGCAACTCTCGACCGCACACTGCATAGGCCATGAGGACGCTCCTGCAGCGTTTCCGGTGGGAAGTGTTCAGTCACCTCCAATAGAGCCCGGACTTGGCTCCCTCTGATGTTCATATCTGCTCACATGAACCTCTGGCTCCGAAGACAACATTTGACACAGACAACGGACTGCAGATCAGTGCAAGGAAGTGGCGTAAATAACATGCGGCTGACTTCTAGGACCAGCGTATTAGAAAGTTGGTACAATTCTACAACAAATGTCAAGTCGGAGCGGCAACAATATAGAGAAGTAGCTGGAAAGTGTAGCAAACTGTTCAGAACAAAACATTTTTGATTTTCACTGTGGCTTCTAAAAAAATGGTTCAAATGGCTCTGACCACTATGAGACTTAGCATCTGAGGTCATCAGTCCGCTAGAACTTAGAACTACTTAAACCTAACTAACCCAAGGACATCCATACATCCATGCCCGAGGCTGGATTCGAACCTGTGATCGTAGCGGTCGCGCGGTTCCAGACTGAAGCGCCTAGAACCGCTCGGCCATTCCGGCTGGCCTGTGGCTTCCATTTCGCGAACGATTGAAACTCACTTTCCGAACTGCCCTCGTAGTTTTATACACAGTGAGAACCTCGCAATGCCGGTAGCGTGCGTAGCCAGACAGTGCTTGGTTTCATACCTGTCCCTCATGGAGAAAACCAAACTACGTCCGCTAGTTGGACGACCGATAGCTACCTCCATCTCGTCTGGCTCGCTCCGGCTCACAGACCGCGCGACACCTCTTACAGATATGAGGTGGCCACTATGCTGCAACTTGCCTGCCACATACAGCTCAGCTAAAACTTCCGTGCCACAAGCAATATATGTACTCCTATATGAGGCACTGAGAGCACAAGCGGACTAACCCACACTTTTTGTGAATTTGAGGTATTGACATGTTGTGATAACAGTATACGAGTATTATGCAATGCATGTTGATCTGTTTGTTTATCTGAAGGTTTGTCTAATGTAGCAACGTAAACATTGCTGTTGCACTCAACCGCCGATAGATACCGTTGAGAGCAGGAGTGGACTATGCGTCATAGTCCATTTGTGCTCTATGCTCTCCGTCCACTGCCATTGCGCGTGACGCCGGCGAACGAAAGACTTGTGTATTTAGTGTGGAACAACGTATTGGACCAGTGACCACGTGGACGTGTATTTCAGTTGATCAGCATGGCAGCCCCTGCGAAAAGCGTGGAGGAGCAATTGGAAGGTTAGTTTGTATTGTGTTCCATTCCTTTTTTGCGGATAACATTGTCGATTGTACACTAACGCGTTCATATGCAAACACGTCTAGATGTACCGTATCTCGAATGGTGACTTTGTTCAGAAAATGCAGGTTGTTTTCCATACGAAAACAGAATGACATACAAACAATACTTTATGTATTGCTATTTTGTGTAATCAAGTAACGATCACTTGTAATGTTATGTGTACAACAATGTTTTACCGCCCGCCGAGTTGTGTTGAGCAATTGCTTCGCCTGTGGATACCAATGCACACGTTGACCATTACTGTAGTGTAGTTAATATTACATTGAGGGATGGATATTGTTATTACAGAGATGTTTGCGTCCGATGGGGAAGTGCCGAGAGACGCGAGAGCGAGCACGGCTGCAGCAACAACTGTTCCAGAGGACGTGCCAGAGACGAACGACGATGCCGTGGTACGGAGCCGAGGAAAGAAGCGCCTTAGAAACGAAGATAAATGGCTTCGTAACGTTAGGAAAGAACGGAGAGCTCTAGGTCAAGAGTATGTAAACCGTAAGGGTAACCTTGTACCTCGAAAGGAATTGCGGAAAATCAGCGAGTGTACGTGCCGGTATGAGTGCCACAAACACATCAACGAAGAACAGCAGGAACAAGTGTTCAATGAGTTTTATAATTTAGGCAGCCACGATCTGCAGTCGGCTTTCCTGTTTACCATGATTAAAGTCGTTGATAAAGCACGGTCTTACGTAGGTCAGCAACATTCACGTAGGGAGAAGACGAGATTGTATTACTTGCTCAATTCAAATGGGTCTGAAACGAGGGTGTGCAAAAGATTCTTTCAGAATACTTTAGCCGTATCTGCTGGAAGAATCGATAGGGTACTCAAGAATAAAGGGGAAAAAGCCACCCCTCCTCGTGATGGTAGAGGTAAAGGTGAACCTGGTAATAAAACACCTCGCCACAAAGTTGATGTAGTAAAACGTTTCATAGAAAAATTCCCGGCGTATGAAAGCCATTATGCGTATCATAAAAATAACGGTAGAAAGTATTTAGGACCAGATTTAAATTTATCAGTCATGTATTCACTGTACTGTGCAGAGGAGCAAATGCCCGTTTCTCATTTTATTTTCCGCAAAATTTTTTACGAAAACTTCAATTTGTCATTTCATCCACCAGTGTCCGACTCTTGTCGAACATGTGATGCTTTGCAGGTAAAAATAACAGCTGCCGATAATGATAAGGAGAGGACGGAGTTAATTGCAGAACGTGAATTCCATCAGCAAAAAGCTGAGTATGCACGGGCAGGTTTACATAGTGATACATTGCTTAGCAAATCAGATGGTAACGTTACAGTGATAACATTTGATTTGATGAAAACTTTGCCTACACCGATCATCTCAACTGGAGTTTGCTATTACAAACGTCAGTTGTGGACATATTGCTTTGGCATCCACAATATGCACAATGATGATGTATACATGTTTCTGTGGCATGAATCCATTGCGTCGAGAGGGCCACAAGAAATTGGTTCTTGTTTGCTGTACTTCATACGCAATTTTGTCAGGACTGAAAAACTAATTATGTACTCTGATCAGTGCGGAGGCCAGAATAGAAACATAAAGGTTGCTGTACTGTGCCAATACATTGTCAACAGCTCAGAGTTCTCTGTGAAGGAAATAGACCATAAATTTTTAGTTAGCGGACACTCGTACCTGCCCTGTGATCAGGATTTTGGCTTAGTTCAGAAACGAAAAAAGTATTTTCCTAATATTTACCGTCCTAAACACTGGAATGATGTGGTAGTGAGTGCCAGAAAAAGGAATCCATTCAAGGTAATTAATATGAATGCGGAATGTTTCTTTTCAACAAAACAACTCGAAAGAAACATCACGAATCGAAAAATGTCTTCTGGCAATTGTAAAGTACAATGGTTGAACATACAGTGGCTGCGGTATGAAGCAACCAACAGATTCAAAATATTGTATAAATACTCGAACCAAAACCAAGAGCCATTTCAGGAAATTGATGTGGCCAAACGAACATCCACATGCATCAGCAATCTCGAACTGCTTTATCCTAATGGAAATGTAATTACAAAGGCAAAAAAGAAGGATCTGCTAAGTTTGCTTCCGTATGTACCTCCACTTCATCATGATTTCTACAAAACTTTACAAACGTCATCAAATGCTGTAGAAACATTGCCTGTGGATGATTTTGAAATGTAACACAATGCGTAACATTACAGAAACCAATGTAAAATGGTACATGTAATGTGTACAATGTATACTAGTAATGAATACTATTGTCACATGCATCAGCGTACTAACGGACCTGTCATTGAGAATGTTCAACTACTTGGAGCGAAAATGGACTAAGCCACAACAAAACTGCTAATATTCTACTATATAGTACTTTTGTAATTTATCTATGTCAAAATATTGTTCAATAAAACCACAGTTACATCATATGCATGTTACAAGGCTGCAATGTATCACAAACATACATTATTTGTGGGCCCGTATTATGAGACCTGTTTCCTCCATATTGACTTCTCCGGGGTTAGTCCGCTTGTGCTCTCAGTGCCTCATATGATCTGCCGCTCGTAACGTCACACATAGAGTCTTATATGGAAGAGATGGACGAGAGCATTGCAGACGAGAAGACGATAGAAGCTTTGGAAATGTGTTGCTGCAGGAGAATGCTGAGGCCTAGGTAGGTAGATAAGGTAATACATGAATAGCTTTGGGGACAAAAGAACTTTCCTCTAGGACCTGACTGGATAGGTCGATGGAGCACATCCTTATGTATTAATTAATTGTCAATTTGATAGTGGAGTAAATAGTGGTGATAAAAATTGTTGAATGAAACATAGGCACGAATGTGGTAAGCTGTTCAAATATGTACAGGTTTCAGTAGTTACGCAGAGATAAACCGGTCTACGCAGGATAGACTTGCGTGGTGAGCCACATCAAACCAGTTTTCAGACAGAAGACCACATTAACATACATGTGTTTTATGACAAAGTGGACGTCTTGTATCAGTTATGTTGAAGCTTTTCTGGCGCATGAGAGGCCACAACACGAAGCTTAGCCGGATATGTGAAACGACTGTCGTCTCAGGGTAACTTATTTGACATTTTAAACGCCATGCGTCCCGAGTTCGTTTCCAGCCACTGCTTCAAATAAAAATCGTAAACAATGGCGGCCGAAATCCTCCGGCACAAGAAGCTACTCTTTTTCTACCAACAGTCTTGTTAAAGATGGCGGAGGAGTGGACAGAGTTTCAGGGTACTCTCTTGCCCTTCGGGTGGAAAATCACCCGTAAAATGAGGAAGACTCAGAAATGATTAACGGTATGAAGGTCTAGAGGACAATGGAAACCACTAAATATGCATACATAGGCGACGCGGTGAAAAAGGTTTCGTGATTTCTATTAGCAAAAGGTTTCGGATTAGTCCCTTTCACACCCAGGGATCGGTCTATCAAGACGAGGTGACCATGAGAAAAAGGTGGAATAAACAAGTAAAGGGTACGAGTTGGAGCTAGGAATGTCATAAGTGAGAATGTGCAAGGGAAACTATAAAATGTGAAAAGGAACATGTAAGGTCTTTATGGAGATGCTGTATGCCGGGGGGCCAGTGAAGTTAAACGGAACGATGAGGATTTGTAGCCAGGCGAACAAATTGTAATACAAACAGCGGCAGAAAATTTTAGGAGTAGGATTCGTTATGAATAGGAAGCTAGGGCAGACAGTGAATTACTTTGAACAGTTCAGTGATAGAAACATTTACATCAGAACCGACACCAAACCGACGCCAACATTAATGGTACAGGTATAAATTTGGAAATTCGTGGTAAGGTCTTATGGGACCAACCTGCTGAGGCTATCGGTCCCTCGGTCTCTAAGTTTACGCACTACTTAAGCTAACTTAAACGAACTTACGTTAAGTATAACACACACTCATGCCCGAGGGAGGACTCGAACCTCCGGCGGGGGGAGCCTCGTGGACCTTAACAATGCGCCTGAGACCACGCGGCTACCACGCGCGGCAGGTATAAATGCCGACGCACAGGCAGAGTATGATACTGAGCATATAAGAGCGCTGAATAGGAGATACAATCTGTAAATGGAGACAGTATTCTGATAACTATCGGGGATCGACTTCTGTGGTAAGGGAAAGACTTATATCACAAGTTAGTAATGAAGAAGAGTACGCTGAAGTTTAAGAATATCCCCAGGAAGAAACAAGGTAAGTAGTGAGGAATGCTGAAGTACGTTTGAAATTCTCTAAGGCTGCAGGTCCTGTGATAATAAATCCCACAGCAGGCAGTTCAGCTGGAAAGGAATGGACGCCTCTAAAAAGGTCACTAATAGAAGTTGCAAAGAAAGGTAACGGTGAAGAAACCATAGGTAGGAGAAATACTTGTGCTCATGAACAAATGAAGGAAATACATAAATGCTCAGGGAAAGAAAGGAATACGTCAATGTTATGTACTTAGGCATGGAATAAATGAGAAGTTCAGGGAAATTAAATTGCCGCAGGCAAAAAAGTTAAACCGTCGCCGCAGATTTAGGATATAGAAAAATCAAAAGCAAAGGTTTCAACACTAAGAGGCTAGGAGGTATTGCCCTGTTAAATATAGTCGAGAAAACAGATTATACTGAAGGTCTCTACGGGGAAAACTGTCTGCAGATATGATAGAAGAAGAAATGGGAGTTATGGGAATTGATATCGAAGACTTAGGGGATCCATTATTATAGTCAGCTTAACAGAGCTTCGGAAGACTTGCGATCAAATAAGGAAGAAAGCATAGATAATTTTCCTTCAGTATTTCTAAAATCATTGAGGCAAGTGACAACGAAACTAATATTCAAGTTGGAGTATAGCATCTATGAAATGGAGACAAAGCATCCGATTTTCGGAAAAATAACATCCGAACACTCCCAAAGATAGCAAGGGCAGATAAGTGCGAGAACAATCGCACAATGAGCTTAAAAGTTTATGTACTGAAGTTGCTGCCACGGATAATATACAAAAGAACAGAAATGAGAATTGAGGATCTATTACATAATGTTCAGTCTGGCTTTTAGAAAGGTAAAGGCATCAAACGCAACCCGACGTTGCACTTGATAATGGAAGCAAGACGCTAGAAAAGTAAGGACACCTTTACAGTATTTGTTGACCTAGGAAGTTGGACAACATAAAATGGTGTAACTCGTTCATAATTCTCAGAAACTGAAAGAGCAACAACGAAGTACTCCCATTAAAACGGAAACAAGAGTGGGACGGAGTATTTTCCTCCTAATGTTCAAACTGCATATACGTGATGCAGTGGCGGAAATAAAATGTTCTGGAGTGAAATTAAAATGCAGGGGAAAGAATGTCAACCATAAGATCTCCTCAATGAATGCGAAGAAAAATTACAAGATATACTGAATGAAATTAAGTCTAATGAACACAAGCCATGGACTGAAAGTAAACCGAATAAGGATGAAGGTAATTAAGAATAGCAGAATCGAGATTAGTGTCAAACCTTGATAGCAAGAAGTAGACAAAGACCAGGAATTGTGTTACCTTGGAATAAAAATAACACGTGACGGATGAAGCAAGAAAGACAGAGGCAAAGAGGGAATTCACAGCTAAAAGAAGCCTACCAACATCACACATCAGAGTTAATACAAGGAACTAGTTTTTGAGAATGTACATAAGGAGCACAACATTTTATGGAAGTGAATAATTGTGGTCTGTGGGAAAACCAGAAAAGAAGAGAATGAAAGGTTTGAAATTGGTGCTTTAGAAGAATGATGCAAATTAGAGGATAAATTAAGAAGTAAAGAGGTTTACCGCGGAACAGAGAGAAAAAAGAGATGTGGAACATGCTGATAGGAAGGACTAATAAGATGACAGGACTTGTAGTAAGATATCAGGGAGTAACTTCCATGGTACTGAAGGAAGCTGTAGAGGGTAAAAACTCTAGAGGGAGACAGAGCCAGAAATACATTCAGCAAATAACGGAGGACGTATGGTATAACTGCTACTTTGAGATCAAGAGAAGGACATTGGAAAAGTCGTGGTGGGCCATATCAATCCAGTCAGAAGACAGACGAGGTGAAAACAATGATTGGTGCGTCTTACACGTTTCACGATGTTGCACAGTTCGTAGAATAAGAGCGTCCGGAATATGGACAACAGCAGCCAAAGAGGAAATGCGGAGCAGCCCATTGGTTTCTTGTTATAGAAAAATGCAATACAACAGGGAGAGAACAAAACATCTGAATATCTGACAGGAGCTTGACGGGCTAGGTTCGCAGGACTGTGTCTTTAGTCCAGGAACATAATTATTATTTTTTTTTCGCTACTCCTTTTTGACTCATTTTTTTAAGCAACAAGTAACTGACACTAAAAAGTACGCTAGTTGCGTCGAATTGGGGACGCAAGTAACTGAAAAGATACTTATAGTTGCAGCAAAGGGCAAAAAGAAAGAGAGCGAAGTGTGAGGCTAAGGAAGCAATTAAATAATACATAAGTGTGGAATCCGTACCACAATTAACCGATACTACGTCTTGCACCGGATGGGAAACAAAAACTGCGGAGGAACTTTCACACTGGGGCCAAAAAGAGGAAAGGGGGCAAATACTGCTACACAGTGCGAGGGGTCACGACGAAACTCTCCATCTGCTTTATCATCCACGTATTACTTCTCGCAATGACCAAGGTAGATCCTACGTTGTACCGTGTAGTGTTCTATCATCGTCTTGTAATTTTAGCTTCTCTTATTCGTGATGATCCAGCTGCATGGATGGTCGTCGAACGCACTCCACAAATAATTGGAAAAATATTGCCTATACTTTGGGTTACGGAGGATCTTGCAATGTCGTACCTGCAAATAGTTCCAAAAGTCTAAAGTGTCCTTAGTGCCGTCTTGAAACAAATAATGCACTGCATTTCCACGAAGCCGCGTCACGGCGTTAGTTTTCCTGTGTGGGTAATACATCTCATCCGGGTCTTGGGTTCGATACGATCCGGCCTCACTCGAAGGAAATAGCTGATATTTGCTTCACTAAGTGCCACACTGCCGTAGACTCGCCAAAGCTAAGACGCTTTTCATCGTTGTCTTGAACGCCACAGCTCGTACACAGGGGTGAGTGCACCATATGGATCGCATGTAGCTTTGGTATGGTCATTTGGTTACCGTTGACAGTGATATACCACATCGCCGTGACGGCAGTGTCCAGTGTTACGTGGTGAACTGCCCTCCACACTACTCGCCAGGTGACGTTCGGGTGCCCCCTCTCCACGATGTTGTCGGGGAGTCCACGCTGAAGGACACGATAAACCGTCCTTACTGTCGCCAGTCGAGTCGCTGGTAAGGCAAGTCGAACGTAACAGAATTCGAGGTAAAAGACACCGATGTAGAAGTGTGACGAGGGGACGTGGTGTATCGTCACAGGTGGCAAGAGGGAGGGCGGTTCTAGTTCTTCTAATAACAAACTCGTCAGACTGTCCGGATGGCGGTGGTGTAGTTTGACTAACGTGCTCACAAACAGGGCGACCGCTATGTCATGAACGTGATAAAGGCCAATCCCTACCAGATCCGGGGGAAGGGTGTGAGTCTCATATTTGATCTTGAAAAGCATTCCTGAAATCACGAAGGACCCAAAAGCCACAAGTATACGACTAGCTCACATAAACGGTATAGGTAATATCTGGGCGACGTGCGGAATGCGTGACACTAAATTTGTGTTGACATACTGGGTCCGTTGGACTCGTAGGCTGTTGTTGGCTATCCCAGTCCCAACATTTCGTAAAAGTTCTCGAAAGTTGTGAGCAGCGGTCCGTCGTACATCGTCTGTGAAATCAATGCCGAGGCATTTCAATGTGTCTCTGAGCTGTAAGGGGATGACGCAGTCCTCAGGCAGTCCGACCTCGATGTTCATCGCCGTTGCGGATGATAATCACCAGGTTCTCAGCGTATGCTTTACATCAGAAAGTCATGCCACGTAACGTCATACCAGTCAGTCTTTGGCGAAGGCCGCATAGGAGTGGTTCCATGGCCACAGCGTAAAGTAAAGTGGACAGAGGGCAGCCTTGAAGTATCGATTGAGAAAAGATGAGGGGCTGCGTAGGTCGGTCGTCACCGATCACCTTGGACGCCGTGCCACGGAGTAGTCGCATGACGACAATGACAAATGGCAGTGGGTTTGCATATGTTGGAGGACCGCTTCCAAATAGTCGTGGTCCACGCGATCGAAAGCTTGAGTGAAATCGATTGCCTCCAGCCCTCCCTTCAGACGACATGCCCTCTCCAGTGAGATCAACTCATGAAATTCACTGAGTGCTGTCCGAATATTATTATCTCCTCCTAATGACATTTGATAGGGTGACATGACGTGTTGTAAGGTCTGGTGTATCCGCACAGAGAACAGTTGAGAAAATACCTTAAAGTCGCACTTCAATAGCGTCAGCGGCCGGGAGTACTGGCCCGTGAGCCACTTGACGGTTTAGGAATAGTAATAATCATCCCTTCTACAACAAGGGCTGCAGGGAAGGCACTTTCGGGAATAGTAGTTTGTGGTGTCACCGCCAGACACGACACTTGTTAGGTGGTAGCCTTTAAATCGGCCGCGGTCCGTTGGTATACGTCGGACCCGCGTGTCGCCACTATCAGTGATTGCAGACCGAGCGCCGCCACACGGCAGGTCTAGAGAGACTTCCTAGCACTCGCCCCAGTTGTACAACCGACTTTGCTAGCGATGGTTCACTGACAAATTACGCTCTCATTTGCCGAGACGATAGTTTAACATAGCCTTCAGCTACGTCACTTGCTACGACCTAGCAAGGCGCCATTATCAGTTAATATTGATCTTGTGAATCATGTACCGTCAGACCGACGTTCACCATTAATGGACTAAAGTTAAGTATTCCACCAGCTACGTCCGTTTTTCTAAATTCTAATTTCCTTGTCCTGTTCCAGACCTCACGCCAGCCTGCGTGAGTTAAAACGCGTGCCTTTCGGCCTCCTCCTAGTAACACGGTGTTGGCTCTCCTGCCAACCAAAACATAGTTCGCGGCAGATGTCCGTCCATCGGGTGGCTAATAAATATTGAAAAGTTTGGTAAAATTCCAAGGGGAGGCCATCAGCTGCCGGAGATTTGTTTATCGTCGATCACTTCTTCTTCCGTAATTTCTTCTACCAACACCGCTTCCATTGCCGGGGTGACGGTACCGTAAACCGTCTGAGAGACGTCCTCCAGTGCTGTCGGATCAGGAGTCTGAGCTGAATAGAGATGGGAATAATGATCGCAGAACGCTGTGTTCATGCCTTGTTGCTTGATGAAGCGACCACCGTCCTCCGTTTCGATGAAGCGTATCGGCGCTCTTTGGCGTAGTGTACGTTCACCAAGTACTTGGAACATAGACGGACGTTCGCTCACTGTCCTATGCTGCGTCCTCAAGGGGATGACCACCCCTCCAGGTGGCGTCGCATATTAGCGATGGTCTGAACCTTAGCACGGTGGACCGCCGTTTGTCGTTCCGAAGACGGCGCTATAGCATCTCTGTCTCGCAGTACCCTGAAGTAAAAATCGAGTATGTCTACGCCAAGCAGGCGATTTTCACACGAATGCCAGGTATCCTCAACGGCTTGGCGGCAGACCGGGTACCACAGGTGAGCGACGTTTAATTTCTTACGGGCTGCGGCTTCTCGACACTTGTTGTCTCCGTACGGCGATGGCACAGATGTAAACTGAGTGGTCCGAGAAAGCTGCAGGCCGCAGTTCCCCACCTGTGTCCTAGCGGCAAGAGAGCGTGAGACATAAAACCGGTCGATGCAACTGGAAGAGTGACTCGTGAAGTGTGTGAATCCCGGTCGGTGGCCATGAAGATGTTCCCAGGTGTCCACCGTTTGCAGGTCTCGAATTAGCGTCTCGAGTTCCGGGTACGGATTACGTCGTGGGAGTTGGTCTATGGGTGCCAATATACAATTGTAGTCACCTCCAAACAGCAGATAATAGTGGCGGCCTTGGAAGAGGCAAAGAATCGTGAACGTTCGCGACGTTTGTGCTTAGATATTGATAAGGCGGACAGCCAGTACTGTGAGTGTCATTCCTCTTGCCCCAGGCAGAAAGAGGATATCGTCCGCCGCTATCCCTTCCCGAAGAAATACAGCGACGCCGCTGCCTATGGGGTACGCTGGAGAGACGCATGCGCCGTACATACCTGGGAAGTCTTCGACGCAAGCCTCCTGTAGAAGAGCTATGTCGATGGAAGCAGAATTCAGCATATACTGAAGCAAGGATAACTTAGCGCGCGTCCGTATAGTGTTGATGTTTATAGTCGCAAAACGATAAGTTTGAGGTCTATCCATAGCACCCGTGTTGGCCATCAACACCCTTGTAAGGGGTGTGTGCACTTGACGTCAGGATCAACACTGGTGGGGTGAATTCCCCAAGGTGTCGTCCGACCCCATGGGCAAGGAGTTTTCGTCACCGCCGTCCGGCCAGTCGTCATGAACTACCATGGACTGTTGGTGGCTGCTGCGGCACTCGGCGCAGACTCCTTCGGCGCTGCAAGCACTCGTCCGATGGAGCACGCCGCCGTCTCTTGTGTTTCCGCGGGGAACGCTGTTTACGGAAGAGTGTTTCAGCATCCGAATGTGGGTGGATGTCTTCAGCTGCTCTGGTATTAGGAAGAAAAGCCGCTGTCGCCACAACCCGTGGATCATTTACCATCCTGTTATCTGTGCTTTCTTCCAAGGTCGGTCGGTGATTGTCCACAGGAGGAGGCGCCATTGTAGTGGCTGGATCCGGTACTGGAGAGTCCATCGTTGGCACGCTAGCCGGGGCGACTATCGGACGTGTGCGATCGGCATCGGTAAGGGTGGCCGACGTGCAACTCCAGCATAATGGAGAGGAAAGGTCGTCACCGTACAATCAGTCACAGATTCACCAATCGCGATTTGAACAAGCCTTCGTCGGAGACAATCCGACCTGACGTGTCCTTGCTGGCCACAGTCGGAGCAAGTGCGTGGCTGTCTATCATACATAATAATAGCCCTACATCTGCCGATGACAAGTTAGGATGGTACATGCTTTGTCAGTTCAATTTTGGTCTGTCGTGTCCCGTCAAGAACCGGGTACGTTGTAGAGGTGGTTCATTTCCTGGCCATGTGGTTGACCGCTCAGCCTTAAGGCTGGAAAGCCACTGTGACTACGTTCAGTGGTACTTTGAACGGGAGTTCGAAGACTCGTAACGTGCGGAGGCCAAGCCCCGCGTGATCGATAGACACCGCCCCAATATGACCATCAGAATGTTTGAATTTAAGATCGTTCGCATGTGCGCGCACGGGTATGTTGCACACCTTGTCACTTACTAACTTGACGTAGACAACACTGCTCGTGACAGAGAGAGGGATGCCTATTATGTCCTGCGGATCAAATTAACGTCGTCACCCAGAAAACGGTCCACTTCAAAAGCTGGCGGACGTGCATTATCGAGTTGAAATCTAATCTTTATGGTAGTTTGTCTGTATGAATATGCCATATTGTGTCGGTAGTTATGGACTCTAAACTAGCGGCGGCAAAGTAGTAAATAACTAAGGACACTCGCGATAGCGTGAACGGGACGTAAACAGGACGTCCTCGCCGCAGCGCTGCGGAAAGCATAAATACATGAAACGTATTCTTGTATTCACAATTGCGAATATGAACAACCATCAGCTGTGTAGTGGAATGACGACTGTGAAAATTTGTGCCGAACCGGGACTCAAACCAGGATTTCCTGCTTATCGCGGGCGGTCGCTAGACCCAAACGTCCATATGTCGTCAAATACGTGTCTACAACTGTGGTGTCACCGCCAGACACCACACTTGCTAGGTGGTAGCCTTTAAATCGGCCGCGGTCCGTTAGTATACGTCGGACCCGCGTGTCGCCACTCTCAGTGATTGCAGACCGAGCGCCGCCACACGGCAGGTCTAGAGAGACTTCCTAGCACTCGCCCCAGTTGTATAGCCGACTTTGCTAGCGATGGTTCACTGACAAATTACGCTCTCATTTGCCGAGACGATAGTTAGCATAGCCTTCAGCTACGTCATTTGCTACGACCTAGCAAGGCGCCATTATCATTTGCTATTTATCTTGTGATGCATGTAGCGTCAGACCGATGTTTACCAATTATGGATTAAAGTTAACTATTTCAGAAGCTCCTTACTTTTTTTACTAGACTCAATTCCTCTAACTGTTCCAGACCTCACGCCAGCCTGCGTGAGCTTAAACGCGTGCCTTTCGGCTATCTCCTAGTGGCTTGGCTGTCTTGCCAAGTCACAACAACAACCCGTACTCGTACATCCATTATGAATATTCCCTTACAGGAGAAATATTTTACTTGAAAGTCGCTTGGCCGGTGTTTGCCGATATATGCGATATTGAAGTGCCTGTGTTATTCCGAATTACGATGCAATGCATTATCGTAGTTACCGTTGAGTCGGAGTTGAATCGATGTATCACCTCTTAATCAAAAATTCAGTTATTAGCTTTGTGAATAAATGGAAGATAATTACGGAAATACAGCATTGTTGGCTGTCAGATCCCGGGAGTCTAATCGAAAAGGATTTATTTCTCCACATACGAATCACATTTTCAAGCGGTATATGACATTTGTCTGAAGTGTATGTCTTAAGTGTGGTTGACTGTAATGAGTACGTGGATAGTGTGGCATCATGTTTGTGTGAAAATGTACGATGATGTCAGAAGGAAGAGGATGAAACCTGATGCCAGCGCACATTTTTCTCCTCTTAAATAGAAGCAAGGAATCCGCCGAACTGAATGTCGCCATCGGACTAACAGTTCTCCGTCAATAGTGTCAAATGACGTCATCCCACGAGGCGCTGCAGAAAAGTTTACAGTTACTTCCATGACATTGCTGCTTAGTCTGGAAATCAGGAAAGACATGCTGACCAAGACGATACCTTGTGCAAACAGGATTAGTACCCGCAATTGAGACGAGCACAATCGCACTATAGTGGATTAGAGACTTCGGTTACGGAGGACGGTAGGAACCGAGGAGAGATTAGTTGAAAGCTGTTTTCCAAACTGGTGTGCAGAGAGAAAGTGTATTGTCTTGTTGTACCTTGATTGAACCTGCAGTACCGTAAATTTTGAAGAATTTCCTATGGTCAGACGTTCCAACCGAAAAATACTTTTGAGGATACCACCTTTCAACTGTTCGCAAGGTAGACTGAAGATCAATTTAGATAGTCATTTATACAAGATGACTGCTTCAATTAAAAGGAAGATCAGCGTTGGCCGTAATATTGATGGTTTATTGATAGCAAAATCGATTTTCAATCACATACTGACAATCTTCAGTGCTGTGGTGTACAAATTAAACTCATAGACACTGGTATCAAGTTATCAGTAACCAAAACTGAGATGCGATCACAACAGCTCGATGGAGTCGCCAATCAACTAGATGACTGCGTTGGGGAGAACACATAACACAGGTGAGGTAACTAACGTGGGTACATTACTTCCTCTGGCGTTGAGTGGTTGTGTGCAGGCAGGCAGAAGTACAAGCAACTCTCTGCAAGCAGCACACACTGGAAGCGTTTCATCTCAAATGAGCCATCTGGGTAGTGGCAGAGCGCCAACGCTTTGAGTCACAGCTGTTGCAGGCTAGGGTTCAGGTGTTCATTAAACAGGCGCAGAGTCCGACAGAGCAGGGACACTCTCAAGTCAATATGGCGCCAACAACAAGTCGCAAGCACTCAATGAAGTAACTTCACAGTTCGTCATCTGATTCAGTTGCTGCCTTCTGCGCCCGATAAAAGTTTTTAATGAAACTGGGGCTACGGATATACCATTAGTGTGAGTTACCACAATCTCTGTAATCTGGGGAGTGCTCGCTGGAGAAGATACTGCAGTTGTTAGCTCTTTTAAAAACTTCCTCTTATTTAATGGATCTACATCTACGCGTGTCGTGCAGAGAGTGAAGAACGTTACACATTTCTAAATAAAAACAGAAGATATCAACACAAAACTTCATTTACAGAATTACATTAACTGGCTCTATTCTCAGTGTAGTCACCACAGCTGTCAAGGCACTTATCGATGCGTGGGACCAGGTTTTCAGTTCACGTATTGTAGTCATTTCCGAAGTTTCGGGATAAATGAAAATCGTTTGCTTCCATGTAAGAAGTTGAAGTTCTTGCTGGGTTCGCGCTGATGCTGTAATCACTGACGGGCTACCATCCAGATCTTCAACGCGCGCAATGGTTCTTCCTTGATTAAATATAATACACCACTTCGTCAACGCAGACCCGTTCATTGTACTGTCCTCGTAATTATTCATTTGCCTAAAAATGTTAGTAAGCCGAACATTCTGTGCAGTCAGAAAACGAATGACGCAAGACACTTCGCATATGGCGGGATTGTTGCCGCCATTCCCCCCCCCCCAAAAAAAAAAAAACATAGAGGTGTGATCGCTCGGCAACTAAACACGATTAACAATGAGAAGGGGGAAACGGCTAATTGTTACACTTGCGACAGCGGTGTCTGGGTATCGGCGCCGGGTGTGGGACGCAATCGTTATTTATTTTCTGGACGGCCCTCGTATATCTACGCTCTGTGTGCAAGGCAGAACGTATTTCCTGATTTAGCTATTATAAGGGCTTCTTTCTGTTCATTTCACATACGGAGAGTACCTCTACGGCAGATATAATGAGTGAACGATACGTGAGTGGTTGTAGTGCATTACTAAATTCCTCGCTTACAACTGTTCTCGAAAATTCAGAAGTAGGCTTTGCGTATGTCTTCAGTCGTCTGCCACTTAAATATTTTCAGCATCTCTGGGGCGCTCTCTTACTGACCAAACAAACCTGTGACCACTCGTGCTGCCCTTCTTTCGGTATGTTGAGTATCCTTTGGTGGTCCTACATGGTACGGGTCCCACACACTAGAACAGTATTCTAGGATGAGTCGCACGAGTGTTTTGTAAACAACTTTCTTTCTCGGTCGACTGAATTTTCCAAGCATCCTACTAATGAGCCAAAGTCAGCCTGTAGTACTGCGTACGACCGAGCCTATGTGATTTGAAGCCATATTGATCATTAATCGACCGTGACTGTTCCAAAAATATGAAAAGGTTTTCAGATACCACTACTAGTCGAAAAATTTGCCGACTACTGAATTATTTATTAAGCGACATGTTTCGAGGTGGTACCTCATCATCAAACTATAGTGGCGTTACAAAAACATGTATCACAAGTGTCTACAGATATTTGAGTTTCTTTGTATGACTGCTGTGATCATCTTTGTTCTTGTGGAGTGGCAGTCTTCTTGCGACGCGCTGAGCTATCACTGTTTCCATGAAAGACGCTTCTTTCTCACGCACCGTGGTCTACAACACGCTGCTCCAGATAATCCAATGTCTGAACTGTTACTGCGGGGGGAATAGTGTTGGTAGGAGTCTCAACTGATGGAAAAAAATCCGTAAATTGGATAAATCAATCAATTGTTGAGACAGGAGTTTGTTGCAGTGTTACACTCGACATGGACTGTGTTGACAGAAAATATATTCCTTCATTGGACAGACTTGTAACATTTATTAGAGTCCTTCTTCAAAACCTATCCTTTTGAGAAACACAGTAGCCATCCTATTGAACCTTTCTGGTTAAAGTCAATAGCTGCGTTCGGTGTCTTCATTTCAGATTAAAGTGTGGTGATGTTTGTACGTAGTACAATCCCCTTTCCACACCGTTTTAAAACGTCGTTTAAATCGTCAGTATGGTATGCACCACGTTCTATTTCCACAATGTATGTCTCCAGTCCAATCAGCGCATTACTCTATTCCCCGTCGCTTGAATCAATCAGTGCGAAGTAATTCTCGCTAATACTGAGGATCGTTCTATTGAAGCCAGAGCATACGACGTTGCATCTGAACCTCAACAGATGGGTGGACGTTCAATACACCTCCTTACATATCCAACTTCAGAAAGGTTAGAATTAACGTGATGCACAGAGCCCACTCAATTAAGTATTAAAGTCTTGGTAGCTATGAAAATTGTAGAACACACGTCTTCTTATCGGTGGCTGGTGGCTGCAGTGAGCTCGACTGTCCGATTGGGCTGGCGTTGGTGGGACGTCTTCATAAGTCAGGTCGGTGGTGACGCCAGGCGCGCGTGCTGCAGAGGATCTGTCTTCGAGCCGGTTGCGGACTGGCAGGGCAGTCACATGTGTTACTGCAACCTCTGTATGTTGACTGGCAAGCGTGGTGTCGACAATGTACGACAGCACAGCCAATGCAGATTTTATCATCGTATTGTCAAATTGTTATGGTAGTTTGCAACAGAAGTACTGATGAACAACAAGGACAATAGGCAACTAACTCAAAAAGAGGTGTCCTACATCTACTGTACTCAGTTATTCCAGTTGTTGTTTTTGTCTAAAGTCACAGTAATTCTGGATGCTCGGTCTTGTGTACGTTACAGCGACTTTGGCACTACTGTCAGATTTTGGTAAAGACCAATTCGTAATCTGCAGACCTCCAGGTAAGATTGAGTATTATTTGACCACTGATTTTGTTCTGTGAATTTATCTGCAAAAGAATGATATGTAGACCTCTCTCCAACGCTCTGAACTGTTCAGAGTGTCTACCTTGAAAATTTCTATGTTTTACCAATGGCTACAGACTTTCATGACTCCAATTTAGCTGATAGATACCAACTTTGTTAGTAGAGAAATCTCTGTGTCGGGCTTTTTACGTATGGTGTACTAATAGCAGTTCTTGCTTTTACAGTCCATTTACACACTACGAACATTTTGATTGCAGAGATCAGTTTGAGTTCCGGGGAAATGTGGGAGTACTCACAGCAGTATCGGCCCCACTACTTACGTAAGAAGAAAACTTGAAGTAAAGCAAGGCCATATTCACTGCACTTGAAAATTTATGGGATTATACGTTTCGGAATTCTGAAGTTATCAGGGATGGAAGAACGAATTATCAACAACTTGTGTAGCAAACAGTCTACAGTTCTGAGAGTCGAAGGATAAGAAACGGAGGCACACATTTGGAAAGGAATGAAACAGGACTGTATTCCAATATGTACACTGCGCATGCGTTTTCGAATTATCGCACGACACCCCACTGTATCAACGGATTGCGTCATTTTGGTTTGTTTTATCTAGCGGCGTGCTGCTGTACTGTGGCGCTGGGATTTCAATGCGTACATACATAAAAAAATTAATTACGCAACTTTTCTTTTTCGAGGTGATATTAAGCTTTTATAGCTCCTCATTCTAGTGAGATTGCGTGAAGGGAGTTATAAAAACTGGTTTAAATGGCCATATGGACGGGGAAAGAAATTAAGGACGGAGGACTCAGCTCCTGCGTTAAATATTCGGCAGGACGTGCAGAGAGCAAGCGCCTGCTAACAGATTTAAAACTGGTGAGTTGACCAACTCCAGCTCAAACGTTTGACTGCATCAGCCATCGTGGAATAGTACTTACGTTTACATGTGCTGTCTTCATCCCGCGTGTCATAAGCCTAGATGAGTGTGGATAATACCCACTGCTACCCGTCTGAATTCCTAAACAGATACATAGCAGAGAAAAATTGAGCTTATGCGCTGAAGTAGAATAATTCATCTTTCTCTTTGGTGAATAATTAATTGCCATTTGTGTTGTGGTAGTCGGTTGTATTATGCTAGTGGCATAACACAAATAACAATTATTCGCCAAAGAGAAGGATGAATTAGTCTACCTCAGTGCATAAGCTCAGTTCTTCTCTGTTACGTAACTGATTAGGAATTCAGACGGGTGGGGTTGTCTTAATGACGTGAGCGACGGTAAAATCGGTACAGTCAGTGACAGTTGGTCGTTTACTAACAGAATGCTACGTGACTACCAAAGAAATATGAATGTTTCAACAATATTGTCTGCTTTGCATAGCAGTGCTTCTCTTGAAAGGACCGGACTTGTTTGAATGAACTTCCAATATACACAGGTTCTTTTAGTAGTTATGCAATATGCATTTGAAACAGTAGCAATGGCGGGCGATCAGTAGCACTACCATATTAGTAACATCCAACTTCATTAGGCGCACACCATTATAGGCTGTAAAACCATTTAAAACTATATTAGCACAGCCAATGTTAGTGATATCAAATAAAATACAGCTTTGAATCGTATATAATTGATCTAAATTTTACAACAACATCACATTCTGCTTTCCGTGCAGACATAAAAGGCACCAAGAAGTAGATAAGTAAGTGATACAAGAAGAACTGAGCTAGACTTATCAATTGTTTCAAAACAAAAACATAAAGAAAATAGTACACAGAGATTATACGTCATCTCAGATCTTTGACGACTGTGTATTCTTTTTCATTACGTTCTGTTACAATGTAGAGCATGCTTACATTAATTCTATTGCCCACATTCCCTTAACGACAAGTAGAACGGAAAGATCGATGTCTTTTTAAAGAGTCTCTGAACAAAAATAAGGGTCCTTCTTTTATTTCTGCGAATTTTATGCATTACTGACACCCAACTAGCTGTGATCCGTTAATTCCCTAAAGGTCAGCGACGTTGTGCTAATATTTTCCACGTCGCGCGTCCGTTCCTGGCCTGTAAAATGTGATCTCAATTTCTTGAACATTTAGGCGAATAAATTATCTGTAATCGCATCTGCGTATCAGTCAGATTCCTGAAAGATGAATATACACTTCTTACAACAAATTTCTAGTATGTTAAAGTCATACTGGGGCAGTAACCAGCCACAGTTATCGCATAAAAAGTTTATTTATAGTTAGCCATTACCGGATTCATATTTGTTTAAAAATCCATCGTCAGAAGTCTGTTAGAAGCGTTCATGTGGGAACCTCACTTTGTGGTCATCAATTTCTGGGTCTTCTACGAAAATTAAACAACCTTTTATTTATAATTTAGTAAATCTGTAGAAAGGAATTGTAATTTATGGAAAAATATGTGAGATTGTCTTAAAGTTCGTTAACACATAATTTGGCGATAACTAACGTTGTTCATGTTGCTGAGCGAAGCATTTGTTGAATATTTATCAGGTACTTTTCTAAATATAACTGGGTTGCGCGTGCGCCATGAATGTGGTGTACGATTATTGAAATCAGCAATAGTCAAATGTAAATAAACTTTTTATACCACATTTGTGACACCATGTTGTAATCCTTAGATTTCTGCTACAGCCAAGTATCTCAGAATGTCTATTTGCGCTAAGATAGTAAGAAGAAAGAGGTAATGGTTCTCTATTGGACAAGGAAAAGACAGTCGCATCAGTGGCAACAAGAAAATGCAGCGTGATTCGTCTTCAGTCGTATGACTGAACATGAATCACGCTGCATTTTCTCACTCTGGTAATATACACACCATGTGATCAAACGTATCCGGACACCTGGCTGAAAATGACTTACAAGTTCGTGGCGCCCTCCATCGGTAATGCTTTGATGACAGCTTCCACTCTCTCATGCATATGTTCAATCAGCTGCTGTAAGGGTTCTTGGAGAATGGCAGCCCATTCTTCGCAGGGTGCTGCACTGAGGAGAGGCATCGATGTCGGTCGGTGATGTCTGGCACGAAGTCGGCGTTCCAAAACAGCCCAAAGGTGATCTATAGGATTCAGGTCTGTTATTGTCGTGTAACCACAGTGCCACAGGCCGTGCATTATGAACAGGTGCTCGATCGTGTTGAAAGATGCAGTCGTCATCCGCAGATTGCTCTTCAATAGTTGGAAGCAAGAAGGTGCTTAAAACATCAGTGTAGGCCTGTGCTATAATAGTGCCACGCGAAACAACAAGGAGTGCAAGCCCTCTCCAAGAAAAACACGACCACACCATAACATCATCGCCTCCGAATTTTACTGTTGGCATTACACTCGCTGGCAGGTGAGGTTCACCGGGAATTCGCCATATCCACACCCTGCCATCGGATCGCCACACTGTCTGCCGTGATTCGTCACTCCACACAACGTTTTTCCATTGTTCAATCTTCCAATGTTTACGCCCCTTACATCAAGCGAGGCGTCGTTTGTCATTTACCGGCGTGACGTGTGGCTTATAAGCAGCCGTTCGACCATGAAATCAAAGTTTTCTCACCTCCCACCTAACTGTCGTAGTACTTACAGTGGATCCTAATGCAGTTTGGAATTCCTGCGTGATGGTCTGGATCGACGTTTGCCTATTACACATTACGACCCTCTTCAACTGTAGGTGGTCTCTGTCAGTCAACAGACGAGGTCGGCCTGTACGCTCTTGTGCTGTATGTGTCGCTTCACGTTTCCACTTCACTATCACAACGGAAACATTGGACCTAGAGATGTTTAGGAGTGTGGAAATCTCGCGTACAGTCCTATGACACAAGTGAGACCCAATCATCTGACCACGTTTGAAGTCCGTGAGTTCCGCTCTCTCACGATGTCTAATGACTACTGAGATCGCTGATATGGAGTAAGTGGCAGTAGGTGGCAGCACAATGCACCTAATATGAAAAACGTATGTTTTGGGGGGGTTATCCGGATACTTTTGATCTCAATACTTGACTCAAGTATTGAGATGGGTCATTTTTCCTACGTTCCAGATAATTAGTAAGCCAGCTTATTTACCTACATACATTCCGATGTTCTTTCGATTCAACTGAGAATTCTATGATTTACCCCTGCGACACATCGACCACGGGCATATCACCGTGCACTCAGAAACTTATTATAAGACGTCGTGGGCAGAATACGGTTACTTTGATTAGCTGTAGCTCGTTGAGTGTCACAGGGCGACCATGCCCCGACACAGTAGTTTTGTAAATATTATCTGCCTCTGCGCATGCGGAATTTAAAATATTATATGTATAGGGGTTTTGCTCAAATATCTTCAGACGACTCACGGTGAATTTCTCTAGAATACGAGTAATTTCGGCAAAATAGTTCACAAACTGATAGTTGTGAGCGCAGAGTTAAGATCACACAACTAATAATTACAAGCTTGCTTGCGCGGAAGAGCATCAATAAGTTTTCGAAACTTGACTACGCGTTCACTAGTATCAACTCAGTCAGGTTATCAGGTAATGGAAGGAGCATTTGTAAGTTCAAAGTCTGAGAGATCAGTATGCTGCATAGTGCTGGCCTACGCAGAGATTGCGGATCCTATCTTTTCAAAACTGTGTAGCTTTCATATTTATACAGAAGCACGTAGACACGTGGAGTAAGGTGACTAAAACCTTAACGGAACACCCGCATAATCTTACATTTCATTCTGTTCACTCAGACTTAAAAAATAGTGAATGTACGAAGACGGAAGATGGAGCTGGCATCATTATGTTTCGGAAGAGTTGCACTATGTTTTTATTTTAATTTGCAACAGAAATTTTTATACACAGATTTTACGAAAATACATTTCGTGAGGTTACCAAATTTTCCATGTACGAGAAACTTTGTTTATTATTGAATTTAGGTGAATACATTATGCGGACGGAAGTTTAAGAATCATTATATGTTCATCTGCGCCAAACCGAAACTCTGTCAAATAATTTTAATGTGAGATAATTCGTGTTAAATGTGGAACGTAATGCTATACTCCCGCGTCGGGAGCTAACCAATCGCCCTTATGATTTCATCACGAGTAACAGATCGCTAGGTTTAGAATTAATCTGTTACTAATTTTTCTGATCAGCATACGTATTTGTAACACAACAAAAATAAATATATGCGTGCTAATCGACGTGGCAAAGCTTATGTTAAATATGGATATCGATTTTGAAGAAAAAAGAATAACAATGCAAAATAGAGTACCTGAGTATTAAAGCACTTATATTGCAAATAGTGCGAAACATGATTATATATAGCAACCCCATAAAATAAATCTGTTTGTAATCCGCTTAGCAATACAACGTGTTTTCTGCTTTGATAATTAATCCTCTAGCTTCGTTTTCATTCTCAATCATTTGTTTCGCCAGTTTTCACGACAGTATTTGTGTGTATACAGAGCTTGATCACCTTCATAGTTAATTTTTATCTCAAAGTAGTCTTTTAACACACACACCATTTCACTCGACTGCCGTTGTAAGGTAAACTTCTCATTCAGAAAGTCACGCGAAACTTTCGCATGAGTAACATTTCACGTACTTGCTCTGACAGTGTTTCATACAACACATAATAAGAAACAATAACTACAGATAAAATAATAACTCTCCCAACTGTAAGACACGAAAAACAAATCACAGCGCAAAACGAATGATCACATGTAACACCAACTGCTTAGAGCCGCAGCATACTGTAAGCGGTATGAAGGTGGCTGCTCTTTTTTGTAAATTAACGACTTGTGTAAGTAGAACCATCAATCCCTGAGCTAGCGAGACTATGCCTTGTTATAAACAACCATGACAAAGAAATCATTTAAAGAACACTTGCTGACTACAGTAATGGACACCAAGTTAAATGAACAACTTACGTTGATATAAATCACGCAAGATAATAAATGATAGGCATATTGTGAATACTATAAAATGAAAGAACACGAAATTCACTCATAAAGACTATCAAAATTACCATCTATAACAGTAAACAGTTGTGCAGTGGGGATCGAGGGCCATGTAAACATTATACTTGAATATGAAATAAGAATAAATGGTTGCAGTTTGACTTAGAGTGGGAGTGGGGTACGTATTGTTTTAAATAGGAGAAGCTATCTGGCATACTAGACACTTTTCAGATGGTATCACATGCAACGGTTGGTTGAGACAAAGGCGGCACCTTGTAAGATATGATCTGAAAATCGCCGTTGACAATGAATGTGCCAGTATGTACTTGAATATTTAGTATTTGAGTTAGGAAAATGAAAATGACAAGTAGCATGTACAGTTAGATTATATAATTGGTTCCAAACCAAGTGCACGTAATACACAAGCCACTAGGCATTCAAATGATACGTACAACGTAAGGCAGCTGCACTAGCAGCCACATACGTTGAACTCTGTCATTGACTTCAAGAGAAATAAACTAAATTGAGGGGGAGAGTGACTGAGCTGACTGTATAATGTTTCGTATTAAACAATAATAATATAGTTCTGTAACTAGCTTTAAGCTCACTGAATTCGGAAAGATAGGAAACTTTCTTAACACTTCAGTTCCTGAATGTGCTTGACAAAAATGTTTTACATCATATTGTCTTTTTTGAAAGCTATAGTTACCGGAAACTGACAAGATCGGAAAAAAATCGAGAAATCGAGGAGACTAGCCGACTGGTCACGATCAGTGAGTCATCAGAAAGTAAGCAGTTGGTCAGATACCAAAGAAAGACAAACAAAGAAGCGGAATAACAAGTCCAGCGAGTAAAGCAAGATCGAAAATCGTAGATGTAGCAATTCAGTACCAAAACAACTATGTGTAGCGGGATCAATACAATAGTGCTGTGAAATCACGACTGAATGGTTGAGAGGCTGCGCTGCTGGCTTTACAAGGCATCTGTGAACCCTTATAGGTTGGTACGTTGGGTGAGTCTCTCTAGACACCACTGTTGCAGCGACATAGGCTCTCAGAGATTATAGCAGTGCCATCTAGTGGCTGCCATCGTGGTCCACGTCTTATAACGAGCCTTGAAACTTACCACGTCAGAACACTAGATCCCTCCCCCATGAAATGGACACATAGGGTAGGAAGTACCCAGGATGATGCTTGAGAAGCAGAGCTGTTGGCAAAGTAGCAGTCCAGGCACTGAAGCCCACCAGCTGGAGGGAAGACCCTGGGGGTCTGCAAAGCAATGCTGTGTGGGCGTCGATGGCTAAGGGGGCAGAGGCTGCAGTGAGGCCTGCACCTTCATGCCCACATCCATGGGACACACCATACGTGCTCTATGGCGCAAGTTCTAGCGTTGGAGACGGTGGATTGGCAAGGGGAGCATTTCAAGCCACCAACAGTAGATGCAGACATAACTGATTGAAATGGCAGCACTCCAAGCCCCACGGAGTTTCAACTGTCGCATAATGATCGTCGTGGGTGGTACCGCCGTAACTGGCATCCATGAGGGTTTCACCATGTATGAGCTGCCCATACAGCTGAATCTGGGAGGTACTGTTCAGTGTATGGAGGAGAATACACGGCTGCCGTCCATAGAGGAGTCCCTCTGGACTATGGTCATGGATACGGATGATCTTGTGCTTAGAAACATGGTGAGTGCAGCGGTGGTGGTGGTAGAGCCTTTTGGAGCACAAGCTCCACTTTGTCTTTGGAGGATGGATGATATGGTGGACCAAACAATTGACTGATGCCACTGAAGATGTAGAACTGCTCGTCGTTGTAAATTGAGGCACATTGTCTGACGTGATAGTGTGGGGGAGCGCTTTGATGGCTACAATCTGAACGAGTCCATGATGGTGGCGTCTGTGATGGTGGCTGCCATGTTGATCACATATTAGTACAATAAGTGTACACGACAATCAGCTACATAGAGCCCAGAAACATGCTAGCAATTTCGAGGTGAATGCGGTGCCAGTGGCGACATGGGGTTGGCCAGGGGGTGAAAGACTGGGGAGGATCAGGCTTATACATTTTTTAAAAGACATCGCTTTATCACAAATATAATGTATTACAGGAGATTCATCACTGGCATTAATTGTGTAACATACATGTCATTCAGTAAAATGGTGATATCTCACTATTTGAAAAATTAAAGCCAAACACCATTTTTTATATTTGACAATTTTTCTGTGGAAAACCAGGATCAAATACGGAAGTATTTCTGTTTCAGTGATCATACGGGGATTGACGTCTTTCACTTGAGTCAAACATATTCTAGGAATTCGAAGCAGTTGGTAAGGCATGGTGTAAGTTACCAATTGCATCGGAGCATGTCAACTTAAAATCTCCCCATAGCTCGAGACAGCCATTGGGACTCTTCATCACCACCAACTGGTGGTTTTAACAAGTTCAATCACCTCAGTTTCATGGAGGCGATAGAGTTCCTGCCAGATGGCCGTCACCAAGGAGACAGGAAGAGGATGTGGCCAGCAGAAGTGGGATACCATGTCTGGACATAAGGAGGTATGAGACCGGAAATCCATGGTGAACCCCAGACCAGGTGTGAACAGAGGCACGAAAGTGACACAGAAGTCGTCGAGCTCCTGGATGGGAACCATCCTGAGACGACCTGAACCTCATCAGCGATGGAGAGTCCTAACAGAAAGAATACATTTAATCTGAAAATTTTTCCATCTGAGCAACTGTTGACAACAGAGGTATCAGCCACGTATGCGTTTTATATGCTAATTGACCCCACAGGAGAATTGAACTGTCACCATATGTAACCAGTGTACAGGAGTGCGGGACCACAACAAAGGAACCCCCCCCCCCCAAAAAAAAAAAAAAAAAAATCCTGTAACCATATAGAAATGACATCCGAGTCTGCAATCGCGAGGTTGATAGACAACATAGTGGTGGAAGAATTGCTCTGAGAAGCAATTGCTTGACGTTCATGCTCTGTCCCATGATACATGTGAGGAGTCGGATCTATCTGCCCCAGCAGTCTGTGGTAAGCAGTCAGAACTGCCCATCTTTTCCACAGTCGGTGAAGTACATCCAGCAGTCCAGGCAGTTCGCGCTTGGGTGCACCATGAAGAAGTCAGTACATGATGGATAATATCCATGGTTATGCCGATGGGCATGACTAGCTGTTTAGAGTCCACTAACACGTCCAAAATCTGTGAATAACGACAGCACTGGGAAGACGACTTACGAGAATTCCCTCTACGACACAGTGGTTGAACCGTCGCCACTTGCGATTGTGTCATGAGGCATTCATTTCCTGCCTATTCGATCTCGAAAGAGTACATGATATTCAAAATATCGTCCAATAAAGGGTTATCATGTTTGTGAGCTGCAATGTGTGTTTCCGGATCAGGAGCCAATTGGATCACTATGTTGCAAATGAGGGAATCTGCGTAAGACGTTTTGCAAGCCATGTTCATACAAACGAAATCACAATGTCAACTCAACCCTTGCAAATCCGTCACCCATGGGCTGTACGTCTGACCAGGTTGCTGTGGTATTGGTGAACTTGAAGTGAAATGCGAGGACGTGGAGTCATTCTGAATAATAATATGATATCAATGAACACATCTCCTCGATAGCGAGCGCAACAGGATTCGAGCCGGCCGAAGTGGCCGTGCGGTTAAAGGCGCTGCAGTCTGGAACCGCAAGACCGCTACGGTCGTAGGTTCGAATCCTGCCTAGGGCATGGATGTTTGTGATGTCCGTAGGTTAGTTAGGTGTAACTAGTTCTAAGTTCTAGGGGACTTAATGACCTCAGCAGTTGAGTCCCATAGTGCTCAGAGCCATTTGAACCATTTTTGAAAAGGATTCGAGAGTGGAGCAAATTTCTCTCTGGAGAAGACCGAGAAAGGAAGAGCGACCACTGGATAGCGTCATCAGAAACCAGAAAAGCGACGAAGTGCTGTTTCAGGGCTGTACGTCTGACCAGGTTGCTGTGGTATTGGTGAACTTGAAGTGAAATGCGAAGACGTGGAGTCATTCTGAATAATAATATGATATCAATGAACACATCTCCTCGAGAGCGAGCGCAACAGGATTCGAGCCGGCCGAAGTGGCCGTGCGGTTAAAGGCGCTGCAATCTGGAACCGCAAGACCGCTACGGTCGCAGGTTCGAATCCTGCATAGGGCATGGATGTTTGTGATGTCCTTAGGTTAGCTAGGTTTAACTAGTTCTAAGTTCTAGGGGACTAATGACCTCAGCAGTTGAGTCCCATAGTGCTCAGAGCCATTTGAAACATTTTTGAACAGGATTCGAGAGTGGAGCAAATTTCTCTCTGGAGAAGCCCGAGAAAGGAAGAGCGACCACTGGATAGCGTCATCAGAAACCAGAAAAGCGACAAAGTGCTGTTTCAGTTGTAAATACGTGTCATAGACATTTCTGGTGTCGTTAAACAGCGGAAATAAGGGTGGAGGGCTCTCAGCCTGAGAACTGACTCCAGCCTGGATTACTTAGGAACCATGACCCTGCAGCTGATTCATTAAACGCTGAATCTGTTGCTGCTGCTGCTCAAATTTTAGTTGGAACTGCTGTTGAAACTGCTGTTAGTGTTGCTGAAACTGCTGCAACTGCTGCTGTAGGGGCGGTTGTTGCTGTTTACGTTCCACGAGTTGTATAAGCTTTGTGTCCATGGGACACCGCTAACATTTTACCTCGTCGCCAATTATAGAAGCCAGAATCTGACAAGACTAGAAATGATTCGAGAATCTGTCGAGATTTGTCGACTGGCTGAGGTCGTCAGACCAGTGAGTCACTAGGAAGTAAGCAGTTGGACAAATAACTGAGTCAGAACGGAGGAGTAACAAGTCCAGTTAGGAAACTAAGATCGAAAACATTTGGCGTAGGGCTTACAACAAAGATAACGATCTGTAACGATATCAGTACAATATCACAGTGAAATCACAACTCACTGACTGAGTGGCTGCGCTGCTGGCTTTATAGCCCAGCTGTGAGTGCTAATAGGCCGGCAGGATGGGTGTGTCTCTGTAGCCAGTGCTGACGTAGCAATAGCAGTGCCGTCTAGTAGCTAGCGTTGAGGCCCATGCCTTCTGGCAGACTTTCAGACTCACCAGGAACTCACCGACCCAGGATACCAGAAAAGAAGTAACAAGATCTGCGTTATTCCTTACCAACTGCTTCGACATCCTAGAATATCTCTGACTCAAAACATGTCAAATCCCATATGATGACTCAACCAGTAACAATTCCGTATCTGATTCTGGTTTTACACAGCATCATTGTCGAATATAAATGTAGTGTTCGGCTTCACTCCAGTCACGAAAACTGACAACAGCCGGGAGAGTGGTGTGCTGTATCCACATCCAGTGACACCTAAGGGCTGAGAATGACACGTCGGCGTTTTGGTACTGTTGGGCCTTCAAGGCCTGTTCAGATGGTGTTTATCTTTGACTTTACTCTTTCAGATGGTACGATGTCACCATTTTGCTGAATTCCGTGTATGTTCCACCATCAATGCCAGAGTTAAATCTCCTGTGACAGCTAGTATTTGGGCTAAAACAATGTTTATGAAAATACATACACCTGCTCATAGTGAATCCCATTTAGGCGTGTTAACAATGACATAACAACACTGATCTTGCCACAATCTCATTGACCATCAGTTATCAGTTTTCCATTTTACAGCCGGACGCTGTGGTTGAGCAGTTCTAGGCGCTTCAGTCTGGCACCGCGTGGCCGCTACTGTCGCAGGTTCGAATCCTGCCTCGGGCATGAATGTGTGTGGTGAACTTAGGTTAGTTAGGTTTAAGTAGTTATAAGTTATAGGGGACTGATGACCTCCAATGTTAAGTCCCATAGTGCTCAGAACCATTTGATCCATTTTTTTGTCAGTTCTACTTCTGTTTGTACTTCTTCTTCGTTTTGGTAGCATTGCAGGACCAGGCGGTCACTACAAACCCTTTGTGATGGTTGTGTTGTGTCGACTCGGCAATGATGATGGGTGTATCTTTACAACAGCATACAAAGGGTTTTTATAGGGAAAAACTTTTAGATGTGGCTTCTACACTTTTTTATTTATAAACTCTTACATACCGATGGATATATGAAGATGATGATGATGACGTTTGGTTTGCGGGGCGCTCAACTGCGAAGTCATCAGCGCCCTTACTAAGGCTCAACTTTTACACAGTCCCACTTTTTACACAATCCAATGTAACCACTGTCACGAATGATGGTTACGATGATGAAATGATGAGGACAACACAAACACCCCAGACAGAGAAAATCCCCAACCCGGCCGGTAATCGAACCCGGGACCCCGCGATCCAGAGGCAGCAATGCTAGCCACTAGACCACGATTGCGGACATATATGAAGATGCTTTAATAAGAACATATTTCTCTGACTTCATCCAGCATGGCAGCTTCGTACAGCTTTTCATGTATTGATACAGAGCATGTGTCACAAAATTGAGTTCCTGCAGAGAGTGGATGATCATCTAATATCAGTGAGGAAGACTGAGCACTTCTCTTAAACATGACATGAATTTGCACTGAAGTATCCTGTATATGAATCCGTTAATCTAAGGATAATGTCACTTTCATATCACTACATCAAGGATTTTCGAAAACTACTACTGGTTAGAACTCATGATCTGACATCCTACCCACATTGATGAGTTTCAACATGTGAGAGCTCTTATGCATCTGGGAAAAACGTTTTTCAGGTACTGTTGATAAATATCATTTTCAGAAGTGTATACAACTTTAAAACAAACAAAAAATGTAAATCTGTACCAAGTGTGCTTCATGTACAGAAGAAATGTGCACTGAACTCTACAGCCAACTCACCACTGTTGCTCATGCCATTGAAAATTACTGTTATGAAACTTCATAGCAAATTGATAAATGCAGTGCGGTAGTATTAGTTGTTAATTTAAGTGATAGTGTAGAATGCACACTGCAAGTTATGAATACTGTAACATGTTTCAGAACTTGGAACTCATACATTAAGTCACTGATAAAAGAAAATGATAACTGCAAGCTGTTGGTGTTTTCACAAAATTCTGATAAGCCCAGTCGTCATGAGTATTCTGGAAGAAATTATCCCCAAGAATGTCATGAATCAGAAAGTGGAAGATTATGGATTTGACAAGAAAGAAAGTGTTAATGATTATTACTTGTACAAGTGACTTAAATATAAAAAGCAAGTAAACTGCTTTTTGAAATTTATAAAAACTTACAAGAGCTGTCACGGCTTGAATGCAAAAACTTTTATTTGCTTCCTAAACTATTGATGTCCTATTTATGTAATATTTTACACAGCTTTGACAATTTACCTTAAGTGTTCCAGAATACTGTCCTTATTCTTAAAATATGAATATTGTTGTGAGCACTATAATTAGAGTGGAGTACATGAAATTGATGGATCTCATCCTATTAAACTCCACTGTGGGGTGTGTAAAAAGGAACAAATACTTTTTTTCAATGTATTATGTAGCCTACACTTTTCTTTCTTGTAATACTTTCAAAAATGTGTAGTAATTATTAGTTAGTATAGTAATGGAAATACTTATTTTGTATAAATCTCTGCAATGACTGTGCCTCATTATAAGGTTTTAACTCACATTAGAAATAAGAATGATGGGATTGTGGAAAAACAAAACATATTACAATTACTATTTCATATATATTTCATATATATAGTTTTGATGCAATTATTATTTCTATAGTCATCACCCTCAGCAGTATTTTGTGAATAAGTGTCTTTTGTACACCTTAAATTTAGCTTATATTGCATACAAACCAGTAGGAGCAACAGTATGCTTAAGTATTTCATCTGTAAATTCCACTCATATCGATTTAATACCTATACAACTTAGATACTGCATGATTGCATGACCTTATACACTCCTCCTAATGTACACTATGCTCAAACACATAGCTGACAAAATCATCTAGTAGCGTTGTGACATACTATTGCCACCAAGTCAACCTGTCTGTCATAATCCATAATGCTCTATATAATCACACAAGTGCACAACACTTGAGGGATGTAAATAAACCACTGTGAAGAGGCTCCATATGTTGAATTTTGTGTTGTAGCTCTGTACATGTGAATGATGGACACCATCTTGTTAAAGATGTAGATGTCTGGAGACAGATGAGGCAGTTCATATCCTTTTGTCATTAGACCCTATTCCATCACACTAAGTGGATACTCCCACTGCATCAATGTAAACTGTAACTTTGCATGGTGCTGAACATTCTAAACTTCTATTATTACATCAGAGTTACTATTTGGGGCTATGCTTGCATTTACATGTTTCAATCAGTTGGCTGTAAACTGATAAGTAGTGGCGAACAGAGCAATTAGAATTGACTTTGCTGCTGCTCTACTTGTGTTACAGGTACTGGAGACAGTGAAAACTGAAAGTTTGGAAACAGTTATGTGTCCTGCTCAGACATATCATACTTTGCATCAGGGAGTCTACCCATGCACTTAACTGATTTCTACTCAAATGCATCATGGAGTCTTTGTACTGAGGGAGAAACAATAAAAAATGAAAACATATACACAAATAATAATAATGAACAATGAGAGAGAGAAAAGGACTAATACTTACGTTCACCTGTGCAAGTCAGTTTTTCCTGTTGGTGGTGGCAGATCTCTGATGATGCTTAATGAAAAAGATGACCATCCTTTGACTAGAGTGTACAAAGCACAAGTGCTGAGTCCATCTGATGGCTAGTAATTCTAGACACTGCAGGTGAATGGTGGGGTTGTTATGAAAATTGAAACAACTATTATAGACTGACATAATTGATGACTGTTCCTGTATCCACCACTGTGATGTCACAATGGCAGCCACTTGGACTGCCATGTTTGATTATAAATTATCCTAATTATGTCAGCATTAAAGGTGAGGGTCATGGCAGCTATATCTGGCTGCAAAATTAAACCAGCAATATGGTTAAACGTCAAA
Organism: Schistocerca serialis cubense; assembly: GCF_023864345.2. Lineage (NCBI taxonomy): Eukaryota > Metazoa > Arthropoda > Insecta > Orthoptera > Acrididae > Schistocerca > Schistocerca serialis. Next base: position 475,059,134 of record NC_064644.1, on the reverse strand, counting down.
AATTATCCTAATTAGGTAATACATTATAGTGCTAAGGATAAGAGTCATAAGTCAATCCTTGTTTGTGTCCTTCCAGTCAATAGGCTAACAGGTTGCCATTTGTATGAAAGGCAACTGGCCTAGAGTGGTGGGGGAGGGAACGAGTGGTCAAGACAGGAATATGGATGAAATATGGATGACAGGTCGTAGACTGCTCCAGAAACTGCTTAGCCCCCATACTCATGATAATGGTTACAGAAGCATCTTTGTAGAGTATCAGTAAAAACTATCTTGCAAGTCAATGAAAGAATATAATTTAAAAAAAGGAAAGTAGCCGTTGAGCAGCGAACAGTGGGAAGTGATGTAATAGCGACTGGGTGGTTGCTTTGGGGGGAAACAGAGGGATGTATGGCAATGGTGGATGGTGCCTGGGGCTGTAATTATCGTTCTGTGTCTCCTTCCTGCATAGCTGTCAATCCTGAGGTACGTTTTGACAGAACATAGAGCAGGGGTATTCTGGTAACGTGCTATGCAAGCAATGTCACGAAGAGCACATGGAACAAATGATCACTTGCCATTTGCAGCTATATTGTAGGCAAGTGATCACAATCTACTCAAATCGATTCTCGAACAAACGCTTTCGTTAAACGAAAATTTGACCATATCCACAAGAGTAGGCTAACGACACTGATAAACCCCAGAACTAGCTTGGTTTCCTCAAAGCAAAAACTCGCTTCGAACTGAATGGAAGATAATTCGCTGATAGACATTAGACTGAGTAATTAAATGTAGCAGTTGCTCTTTTATTGTAAAGCTTAATTGACTCAACGCTCAATTAAATTTAGCATAGTGTTTTCTTAAGTATGAATTATCAGTCAGGATGTAAGTTGGTCATGTCATTTTTGTTTTTGCATGTTATCTATGTGCACGTCAAAGAGGAAACAAGTTACACTACTGTTAAACAATCTTTGGTCTTGTCGTGGCACAGTCTCTGCTTCTGCGCAGTGTGATTCATTGTTAGTTGAAGCGTGGTATGTGATGGACGTATTCTGCAGTGCTGTTTTCACTTGTGATTGAATCTGTTAGACGAAGAAAGATTGATTATAAAGGACAGCAAGGATGGATAAGACGTATATATTAAAAAGAAAAAAGATTATAAAATTTGAATAATGTTATTGTTTTTTGAAGAGAAGAAGTTCGAGGTAAGATTGCTACGTTGCGCAGGTAGTTAGTCAGAATAATTATTGTCGGGTAGTTAATGTGCTCAGAGCTGACAGAAAGACCTCCCACTTTCCTCACTCATGTATTAACATAATTGATTAAGGTGTTTGATTTTTATAGAAATTCTCTGTTAATATTGTGCCCTTTTTAAATCATTGTTCATTTTGTTAAGCATAGTACTATTCATACTTATGCTATGTGTGAAAATCATGCGAAGTTTTAACTTTGTCTTTTTGAATACATACTTCATTTTAAAATCGTTGTCTTGGAGTATCATTTCACAGGAATAGCTACTCTCGCCATGCCAATGTTTATGATTGCGCATTACCACATTGTACAATGTGGTATGAATCAGTTTGAGTATGGTTTGGAAAACAGAAATCCACCTTAGCCTGCTTACTTTTTGCTGTTGTGCTTTCAGAAATATGCGACAATGTTGTCAAGATGCGAAGTAAACGGAAATTTTGCTTAGGGCCAGATAACTTCTTTACTTCAGCTGCACATTTAGTATAAGACAAATTGCATTCACATCAGTTACAATTCAGTTGAAATTAGGTTCTGTTTAGTCATAGTTTAGCATTGGAGTTTAAGTTGGATAAAAGTTTTTGGGTATATAGTTTTGGTAATACGTACATGTTACAGAGTGGGAGGAAAAGTTGGGCTAAATCTCAGACAGAAAAATTTATAATGAGGAGGTTACAAGCATAAGTTGCAGAATTCAGAGTAACATTTCCCTTTCTTCCATGAGCGAAACGTTGGTTTCTGCTTTTTCCATGTTGTTGAAATCCAACTTGATGCCACAGTGGTGAAGAGCACACGGTACATTAACTTAGGCAACATCAGCGACCATTTGTTCTAGCCTTGGACGAAGAAGTTTGATGTAAAGAATTCACGTCGTCTGTATGTCGCAGATAATTCTCAGGAATCGTGCAGAAGAAATTATCTCACATGATCTCTAGTCTTCAACCACAGTTTGTGTACGTTTTCAAATCAATGCAATTACTTGGAGTCTTCAAGAGAATTTCTAACAACTTTTTCACTAACTGACAGTCTATTAATTCACACAGTAACCCTCGAGGAAAGATGGTCGCTGAGTGACGACATATAGGCTCCACATATTACAAAACAGTTGGCGATAGAGAAGTTTCAATTATATCTGCTCGTATGATACACCAACTCTGATTGTAATGGACACTTGGTGTCAAAATCTCGTTGCACAGCTGAACTTATGGCTACCAAGTGTGAAGTAGCTCGCTGACACCTGTTAAGAATATATCTGCAATACGAATAGTGTAAAGCTTATAAAATCACACCACAAAAAAAATTAATCACGCCCAGGCGATATCACGCTGTTACTGTGCAACACAGCCACTAACCTTGATAATGGGGCGAGAAAGAGAGTCGACAAGATTTTTCAGGTATCCCATATCCAGCTGTAACACCCCATTAATGATGAGGCCACATACAGTCGCTAAATTAGGATGATGTAGATTGCTACGCTTCACACGCTATTCCAAATAATTCCACACATCTGCTATTTGATTAATATCGGATGATTTAACGGGCACGTCGATGTGCGATATGTTTCCTGAGTATTCGTCAAAACCGGAAAACGTAGTCGTGCAGGCCTGTGAAGAAGGCTGTTGTCGTCTTGGAAGGCGGAACTGTCGACATCATAAGCACCATTAAGAAGTAGAAAAAAGGGCAACACTTGGTGCCGAGAATATTAACAAAAGATCATAATTCATGTTCAAGGTAAGATGAAAAGTGAGATTAGTTCATGGCGCTTCAAGCACCCCCAAAATATCACAGACCCAGCTCTGGTCTGAATTACACTCTTCACACATGGTGCATTGAACTCGTCATTGTGTCATCTATGTACTTAATGCCTTGAATCTTTCTATACATAAAATGCAGTGTCCTGATTAACTGACTCATTCATCATCGCCGAGCCCAAACCGCTGAAGATAGAAACTTGGAATTTGGAGAATGTGTGCATCTCATCTTATGCTGTAGGCGTCCGTTAAGAAGGGATTGTCCGAAATTCCAATCCTAAGGATCCTAAGGGAATGAAATAGAGGACGAAAGTGCTTTTTTTTTTTTTTTTTTTTGAAAAAGTCGTTATTAAGGCAATTTGGAAGCTAGCCCTACGGAAATTGGTTTCTCGATTAGAAATAAACAAATACGTGTGTCAGAATTTTTGGAAATGTAACCCTGTTGGGGTGAAATAGTGGGTGAAACCTATCCTTGAAGATATATCATTTAATAATGATATATTGGAATAACAGAATATTTTTAAAGCTGCATCTATGAACATTGGTATTTGACTTCTCGGTTACAAATTTTAAAAAAATGTTTCAGTGTTTGTGGAAATTGAACCCCTAACCAGGTGAAATAGGGGATGCATTTTTATGGAAATATTTTATTATAACTGCATTTTTAGAACTAAATCTATAAAAACTTGCATTTAGTTTCTCAGTCAGAAATAAAAAAAGTGCTTCACTGTTTTTGGAAATTCAACCCTCGGGGATGAAATGGGAAATTAAAGTTTTGATGGTAATATTTCATTGTACAAGCATTTCGAAGCTAAATCTATGAAAATTTGAATTTGGCCTCTCTGCTGGAAACAAAATATATACATGTCACTGTTTTTGGAAATTCAACCCCTAAGAAGGCGAAATTTTATGAAAATATTTCATTGCGAAAGCATTTTTGAAGCGAAACCTTTGAAAATTGGTGTCTGGCTTCTCGGTTAGACATGGAAAAATACATACTTCGCTCTTTCTGGAAATTCAACCCGAAAGGGGTGAAATAGGGTCACACTGATTTACTTATTCATCATCGCCCAGCCAAAACCGCTAAGGATAGAAACTTGAAGTTTGGTGAGGGTGTGGATGTCATACTGAAGGCATCGTTTAAGAAGGAATTGTCCGAATTTCCACTCCTAATGGGGTGAAATAGAGGATGAAAGGCTTTTTGAAATTGTGTCGTTATTAAGGGAATTTTTAAGCTAAAACTACGGAAACTGGTATTAGGTTTCTCAGTCAGAAAATAAAAAAATACATCTATCACATTTTTTGAAATTCAACAGCTAAGTGGGTAAAAGGTTTTTGAAAATAAATGAGTATTAAAGAACTACTAACAGATTTTTAAGGCTATGTCTATGAAAACTGATATTTGAGTTCTCTATTACAAATTTAAAAAAAATGTTGTTTCAGGGTTTCTGGAAAATCAATCCCTAAGGCAGAGCAATAGGGCTGAAAATTTTTAAGAAAAAAATTTTTTACGTTAGTCTTATGAAAACTGGTATTTAGTTTCTCGGTTAGGTATAAAGAAATATTTGTTAGAGGATGAAAGTTGCTATGGCAATATCTTCAGAAGAATGCATAAGGCATGATTAACGAAAACTTCGTCATCCAGCTTTTTGGTCAGAAGTACACTTGGAAAATATCATGCTTATATGCCCTTAATTAGCGTGAAAATTTTAGAAGGTGTTGAAATTTGTGAACAATATAAAAATTAGATTAAAGAACAATAAAAAATCTCTGTTTTCCATACAGTCTACGCGAGCGAAGCAGCGGGTGCTAAGCTAGTAACTGCAGATAAAGTAACTAATTTAAACAGTGGACAAACTACGAAACATCGGACTGCACTATGCGCTTCCAGTCAGCTGTTTTCCAGCTGCTGTGTAGTTTTGACTATTGCCTGTAGTTCGGTCTGCGATGTTCTCTTGTAAACTCGTTGAAGAGAGAAGCGCCTGGTGCCGGGTTTGGATCCGACGGTCATTGACACTGCGTTAGACTCGCCTCTTGTCCCTGTCACTTAGTATCTTTTTACCACCACCGTTCGTACGTCCTGTTACAGGACTACCTGTGAGACACATCCGTTGTAGACACTCTCTGTGTTGGCAAACTGGGCAACTACACTTTGAGTGTGAGCGTGGGCACATCCAAACACGGTAGCTGCTTTATGCCAATCTGCCTTGTCCCCACGTCATGCCTTGTTACTGTGGTGATTTCTGATACTGAATGACTGTCACATAGAATCAACTTCACTCCCATGACATGCGTCAACGGTGGAGGGTCACATAACCGCCTGGTATCATTTACAAGCTATCTACAGTGCTCCATAGCGACCGGCAAGCTCTATCAAGAGAACTAACTAGAGTAGGAATACATGCACATTAACTGATTATATAACAGTCAGCACCACCCACGATAACCGACAGAGGAGTATATCGACGAAGCGACATCTATTCCACCATTCTTTAGCAGTTCCTAAAATGAATATTTTAGCAAGATCTATAGGAAGTGTTAACACTTCCAGAAATAAATAAACAACGTTCAAAAGTACAGGCTATACTTGACAACCGGAATAAATAAATAATTGGCTCCTTTCACCGACTCCCCGACACAAATGGTTCAGTTGCTGAGCAGTTCTAGGCGCTTCAGTCCGGAACTGCGCTGCTGCTATGGTCGCAGGTTCGAATCCTGCCTCAGGCCTGCATGTGTGTGATGTCCTTAAGTTAGTTAGGTTTAAGTAGTTCTAAGTCTAGGGGACTGACGACCTCAGATGTTAAGTCGCATAGTGCTCAGAGCCATTTGAACCATTTTTGCACAGTTCTAGGAAAACTTGAGTGTCATTTAAAATAGGTACCACGCTCATACAATTATAGTGATTTCAATCTACTCTCGATATATTGCGTTAATATTTATTTAAAGTTGGTTTTAGGCAAAAAACGTTGTTCGAAATCGTACTGAATGTTTTTCTCAGATATTTATTTTGAACTATTAGTTTCGGAGACCATTCGAAGCGTAAGTGGTTGGAAAAACATACTTCACCTCTTAGCAACAAATAATGCTGACCAAATAGTGATCATAATGACAAATAAACGTATTACTATAAGGTTCTTGTAGAGAGATCGAACATCGTAGCATCCAAACCTAACAATAAAAGCATAATACATCTATTTAAAGAAAGGATATAAAAATTTGCTTAACGTCTTCCTAAGAGAGCGTACCATTCCTTCCAATCTGACTATGTAAGCGTAGATCAGATGTGAATTAAATTCAAAGAAGTAGTATCAACGGCAGTTGAGAGGTATATACCAAATACATTAATAACAGATGGTACTGACAGCCCGTGGTACACAAAACATGTCATAACACTTTTGCAGAAGCAACGCAAGAAGCACGCAAAATTTAAAAGAAAGCAAAAACACGAAGGTTGGCGAAGTTTTACATAAGCTCTAAATTTAGCCGGAACTTCAACGCGATATGATTTTAATAGTTTCGACAGCGAAATTCTGTCTCGTAATCTGGCAGAAAACACAGAGACATTCTGGTCGTACATAAAGTACCAGTAGAAACACGCAATCAGTACCTTCACTCCGCGATAAAAATGGTAATGCTATTGAGGACAGTGCCACTAAAGCAGAGCCACTACACAGTTTTCCGAAATTTCTTCAACAAAGCAGACGAAGTAAATATTCCATAAATCGAATCAAGAACTATTGCCAACATGAGTAACATAGAGGTAGATATCCTCGGTAAAGCGAATCAGCTTAAAACGCTTAATAAGGGCAAGGCTTCCGGTCCAGATTCTATAGAAGTCAGGTTCATCTCAATACTGCATACTGATACAATAACTCTATACTTAACAATCATATAAAACCGCTCGCTCGTAGATATAACTGTGCCCAAAGACTGGAAATTTGTACGAGTCTCACCATTACCCAAGAAAAAAAATGGGAGTAATCCAATGAATTAAAGATTCATATCACTAATCTCGATTTTCCGTAGGATTCTGGAGCGTGTGCTGCGCTGAGACATTATTAATTATTCGATGAAAACGATCTGTTGACAAATAGACAACAAGCATTCAGAAAATATCGTTCTTGTGAAACACAACTATTTGTTCTCACGAAGTAATGCGTGATTCCAGAAAGCTTTCGTCACCGTTCCTCGCAAGCGATTTCTAATAAAATTGCGTGCTTCTGTAGTATCGACTCAGTTTGTTGATAGGATTCGTGATTTCCTGTCAGAAAGGTTAGTTTGTAATAACTGACAGAAAGTTAGAGTAAAATAGAAGTAACATCTAGCGTTCCCCAGGGAAGTGTTATAGTCCCTCTCCTATTTCTGGTCTATAAAACGATTTATGAGCCAATCTGAGCAGGCATATTAAATTGTTTGCAGATGATGCTGTCACTTAAGGTTCATTAAAGTCATCAGATGATCAAAACCAATTTCAAAATGATTTAGATGAGATATAAGTATGGTGCAAAAAGTGACAATTGACATTAAATAATAAATAATGTGAAGTTATCTACATGAGTACTAAACGGAATCCTCCAGATTTCGGATACACGATAAATCACACAGATTTACAGGTTGTGAACAGAACTACAAACTTAGGGCATACAATTACGGTTAACTTAAGTCGGAACGTTCACATGCGTTATGTTGTGGGGAAAGGGAACAAAAGACTGCGATTTATTGGCAGAACACTCAGAAATTGTAACAAGTCTACTTAAGAGACTGCTTAGGCTACACTTGCCCACCCTCTTCTGGAATACTGCTGTGCGGTGTGTGATCAGAAGGACAGTAAGCACATGCCTGTAAAGCAATCAAACATTTAAACAACCAAGAAAAGTGTACATTAAACATCAATATAATTAGCAAAAAACGATGGGGAGAACCTCAATTGTCATATGACCAAAACTTAGTGGAATTAGCGGAAATGCATGAAGGTGGGAAAGGGATAGATGTACTAAAATTAGCATAATTAGAGAAACTTTAGAAACAATGAAAGAAAGGCAGGTTATATAGGTAGCTTTAACAGTGAATTATTAAAATATGATGGGATTCCCCTTCAACTAATAATTTTGCATTCATAAATTTACCGTGGGAGAAAGCGACAATACTGGAAATCTGGTCAGCAACTGTTGTATACTGACAAGGGAACCTCCCCATCGCACCCCCCTCAGATTTAGTTATAAGTTGGCACAGTGGATAGGCCTTGAAACACTGAACACAGATCACTCGAGAAAACAGGAAGAAGTTGTATGGAACTATGAAAAAATAAGCAAAATTTGCAAACTGACAAGTCCATCTGCAAGATACGCAACATAAAAGATAGTGTGAGCTCAGGATCGTCGTGGTCCCGTGGTTAGCGTGTGCAGCTGCGGAACGAAAGATTGTTGGTTCGAGTCTTCCCTCGAGTGAAAATTTTACTTTCCTTATTTTCGCAACGTTATGATCTGTCCGTTCGTTCATTGATGTCTCTGTGCACTATAATACGTTTAGTGTCTGTGTTTTGCGACCGCACCGCAGAACCGTGCGATCAGTAGACGGAAAGACGTGCCCCTCCAATGGGAACCGAAAACATTTGATCGCAACGTCATAGGTCAACCGATTCCTCCACAGGAAAACACGTCTGATATATTCTATACGACACTGGTCACGGCATGTGCGTCACATGACAGGAATATGTTGTCGACCCACCTAACTTGTACACATGGCGAATGGGAAAAAAGATTCTTCTACCTTACCCGATTTAGGTTTTCTTGTGGATGTGATAATCACTCCCAAAAAAAGTGATGAAAACATGAGTTTGTCACATAAACTGCAACAAATGAATGCAACAGTTTCACAGTCGCTCAGTTTTCCCTGTGCTCTGTCAAAAGATATGTTTTTAACGTTTTCAAATTTTTCGGTGTGTAGACCGTCAAATCCTGCATATGTCCAAGCAAATCTGAACATGTCCTGGAATTTTGGAGATCGAAGTTGATTTTGTATGAGTGCCTGAACTTTGATAATTGTCTGAAAATAAAAAATTAAAATTTTCGCTCTAGGCAACACTTGAACCAAGGACCTCTCGTTCCTCATCTGCTCAAGCTAACCACGAGACCACGGCGCTCCTGAGCCCTTACTATCCTTGATGCTGCCTATCTTGCACATAGACTACTCAGTTTGTATATTATGCCTATTTTTTTCCTAGTTCCACACAACTTCTTCCTGTTTTCTCCATTGATCTGTGTTCAGTTTTTCAAGGCCTATCCACTGTGCCAACTTATAACTAAATCTGAGGGGGGTGCGATGGGGAGGTTCCCTTGTGAGTTTTAAGAAAGGAGATCGAAAGGGCTGTCATAATTAAGGGGGAGTATGTGTTTTAACAGCCGGGTACAATGCATATGCAAAAATTTTATCTCTAAAGTCAACACCAACAGCTGAAACACTTTTAACTGAAGACCGGATTGGATTTAGTTTAATACGAACAACTATGGGTAACATTAACTTTGAAGCCATTAATAAATAAAAAATTAAAATTTAATAATGAGAAGTACATAAATTTTTTATCGAGTGTGATAAGGCTTTTAACAGATTAAACAGGACACAACTCACGTCAGTATTACAAGAAAATGGAATTCCGTGGCACTTGCAGCGGTCTATAAAATGCTTATACAATGAAGCTAAGTTTGTAGTAAATACGGGGAGCAGCGTAAGTAATAATGGCATTATAACTAGCCCTGGAGTTAAAAAGAAGAATTACAAATCAATAATTTTAAATTAAACTAAACTGGTCAAAATTATAACTTCAGAATATCTGTATGAAAGAGAAAAACAACATGTGTGATCAAAAATAGCGGTAGAACAGAAAATAATCGAGCAAGTAATCAGTTGTAACTACCGGGGCTACGACATTTCTTCTGGTCATGGTAATGAATGATACAAGGGGGAGTCAATTGAAGACGAGACACATGGAAAAAAGTAAGTAAACTGCTTATTATTTCAAAAGAAATTGCCATAAATGTCAATACGTTTATCCCACAGTAGGGTGACCAAACGTCCCGCAAAACCAGGATTGTCCCGGTTTTCATCCCTGTGTTCCGGTGTCCCGAAAATTTGTTTAGGGACGCTCAAAAGTCCCGGAAATCAGTTTTTAAATACATTTCGTGAAACTTTCTCAAATTTTTGGGATTTCGCTATATTAAAGGAAATACAAAACAAGAAATTAATATATTTTAGCTTATTTGTCTAAAATCTCCATTGTCCCATACTAGTAATCACAGTATCAGTATTGATACACTCAGGCAATTATTTACTTTGAGCGGTACTTTGGCCAACAAGTAGTACGTTGTATTATTGTAACAGAGCTATGAAACCGTCCGATTGTCGCGCCACTTACTCACACAGTCATTGTCAGAACAGTGTAGTAGTTGATGTTTTGTCAGACAAACTGCAATAGTTTTTTCTCATATTAGTGGTATTATTGCTGCAGTACTGTGAAACGCAAGGCAGAAACGTGCCTGCAAGTTCAGTGACTGTTATTCCAAGGAATGGAATTTCATTAAGAAAGGTCGTTTTGATTACGAAGCAGAGTGTTCGGTATGTAACTGTGTTATTGGTATAAGTCATGGTGGACGTTCCGACATAGTTGATCACATCAGGTCAAAGAAACACATTAACAGATACAGAGCACCGAGCTGCACTAAAACTCTACAAAATCATTTTGTGAAACATCAGTCAAGTGAAGAGACGAGAGTTCGAGCAGCCGAGCTTACTCTAGCCTACCACACGATAAAACATAACCAAACTTGTAGATCTAGTGATTGTGCTAATAAGCTTAACAGCATTATGTTTGATGATTCTTCCATTGCAAAAAAAGTTTAGTTCAGCAAGAACTAAAGTGTCAGTCTTAGTGAAAGGAGTTATTGCACCCCAGAGTGTAAAGGAAAGCACTGAATACATCAAAAAGTCTTCTTTCTACGGGATATCCACTGATGCCAGCAATCATAAGGCCACTAAAATATTTCCGTTTGTTGTTCAGTTTTTCCATATTAATCAGGGAATTCAGACCAAACTTTTGAAAGTGAGTTCCCTACCTAATGAAACATCTGACGAAATTTCAAGATTTCGTGTGAATACTATCGAAATGTTTGATCTTGAGAAAAATAAATGTGTGGCATTTTGTGGAGACAACACCAATACAAACTTTGGTGGTTTAAAAAGACAAGGCAAATGCAACGTATTTACCAAATTATAGGCAACATTGCATGAAAACATTGAAGGCATAGGGTGCCCTGCACACGTTTTACACAATAGCGTGCAGACATCTGCTGACAGTTTAAGCTGTGATGTTGAAACTATCGTCATGAAGGTATACTCACACTTTTACATATACATTGTTAGAACAGAGAGGCTTAAGGAGTTCTGTGATTATGTGGGAACTGAATATATGAATGTAATGCGTCACTCGAAAACTCGCTGATTATCACTGTTTCCAGCAGTTGAAAGAGTAATCCGCCTGCTTGAACCGTTAAAAGATTTTTTCCTAAATGAAGACAAATCCCCCAAAATATTGGTTCAGTTTTTCAGTAACCCTTTAAGTGAAGCCTACTTATGGTTCATTCGCAGTCATCTTAGCACTTTGCAGTATGGAATAAAGGAAATTGAGGGAAGCACGAAAAGTGTAATAGAGTTAAATGATGTTTTGAAAAATACTCTGGAAACTGTTACTGAGAGGAGAGAACAGCAGTTCATTTCTTTTAATGTTAAATCTGTCCTTAAAAGAGCAGAAGTATCAGAAGCAGCGGAAAGCAATTTTAGAGAAGAAGTTAAGAAGTTTTATGACACTTGTGTAGAATATCTCAGCAAGTGGAGCGCCTCATATTTACCCTCATCGCCGGTGTTTGATTAGATGTTGCTGAAGAGAGTGCCAAAATGGGAAAGTGTTGAAGCGACAGTTTCTTATTTGAAGACTAAAGAGATTGAAATCGATGATTGCATTCTCTTTTATCAGTTCGGCATACTGACAAATTTTGTTGAAGAAAGCCTTCACAAGTGGAATGATGAAAAAAACACCATTGGAATGTCATGAGAAGTGGGTGAGTTCTTTTAAAATCTGTGACTGTCTTCAGCATTACTCTGAGTTGGTAATAATTGCAAGGTATTTATTTGCAATCCCAGCCCATAATGCCAATGTGGAAAGAATATTTTCGTTCATCAATATCCAGTCGACTGGTGAAAGAAACAGAATGGAGGTGGACTCTCTTTAAGAAATCCTGCAGAACCTGTACAACTACAAAATGGATTGTGCCGAGTTTTATCACTGTGTTTCAAAGAACAAAGACATGATCAAGAAGGCTGGAGGCAGTGAAAAGTACCCTTTTCTCCAAGGACAGTCAGTTCCATCTACAAGTGCTCAGTAATATTAAAGCTCATGTTAATATTAATTGATTAAAAGTTGAATGGCTGTAAAATTTTGTAACATCGTAATACATTTCTTTATTACTGTATACGTTTATTAAATGTCATTAATTATACAGATAACCTAGATTATATCAATCTTTTGTATCCTCTTATTAGTTATAATAATAGGGTTCACAAAATGTATCAACAAAACATTAATATTTAAAATTAAGAAACCTGGGTACATGTGGGATGAGGTGTCCATTGGCACCCGGGTGAATGTGTCCCGGTTTTCACCGAAAATAATTTGGTCACCCTATCCCACGGTGAGAGAAGGCGGTCAGTGCCTTCATGACGGGTTCACATTCTGCAAAGGCTTTTTCGATTACGCATCCTGCATACAGTCCCGATCTCTCCCCATGTGATTTCCATAGTCTTGGATCCCTGAAGAAAGACGTCCGTGGCCTTCGACTTGAAAAGGTGCACGCCTGGGCACAATTACTGTTCTCTACGCAACCGTAAACATTTTTCGAAGAAGCATTGATCGTCTTATCTTACAGAAAAATAAATGCATTAACAGTTATGGCGATTGCTTTTAAAATAATGAACAGTTTACTTCTTTTTTGCTCCTGCCTGGTTTTCGTTTGACTGTCCCATATATACATAATAAGGCACCGAAATTTCACATTGTTTGCGGAACAACAAAAAGAACATTAAACAAACCGACAACTACAGAAAGACAACTGAACTTCTACACAACTCTGGCTGTTTCATTACTATTTTACGGATCTGAGAGTTGATTAGCAAACAAGGAAGGCGTAAATCAAATAGTGACGTCAGAAATGAAATCCCGCAGATCAGTTAAAGGATATAAATTAGAAAATAAGTTAAGAAACAAATATATTAGAAATAAGACTAAAACATTTGCAATAACAGAAAAATGTACACATACAAGCGGAAGTAGGAGGAACATGTAAACGGTATGCAACAAGGCAGATATCCAGGAAAAGCATTGTCATATAAACCCAAAGCAGTAAGGAACTTAGGCCGGCCCGGGAAATGATGAAACTAAGAAGCTGAAGCCAGAAAACGTGCTCCGAACCTAATTCATGAGAGAAGATGATGCTGACGATGACGTATGTACTATCATACATAACAGAGATACTGAAGAAGACTGTGGTGAGAGAGCTGAGCTGGACTAACGCATCCAAGTTTCAACGAGATAGTGAGTTTTGCAGCAATGGACGTGAATAAACATTCAGAAAAGAAAGGGAAGGACAAGGAAAACGATAGTAAAATAAGTTAAAGGAAGATGTGAAGAAGGCACTGTCCCAACCCAAACATCATTCGAGGCTTAACCCACTGCTGAACCTATTCGTTGAAAGCCAACCTACACGACCATGGCAGATACTTGAGATAATGAGTCCTTTTCTTTTTCTAATAACGGTTTCCCTTCCTTATAGCGCAAGATCATTTTCTACTGGCCTTAGGAACTTCATTCAAGGAACAACGTCGCAAACGCATCGGCTTTTAGCTGATTGTGGACGAGTCGCAAGTCCTTCAGTAATTCGACAGAAGAGGCAATCAGTCTAATGGCTGCATCTAGTGCATCCTTTGGGCAGTTAGTTTCTGCTAGTTACGAGCGCACTGAACTGGCGTTTACTTTAGTGCACATGAAATTCTGCCGAGGTGTTTCCAATTCCAGAAAGCGAGTAGCAGTGTAGCTTCAGTCACGAACGCCACACAGAACTTGATTCCCTAATGTCTCTAAATTGCGTTCGTTGTAATGTCTGCTACAGTACCGTACATCGCTATGGAACGAAAGTCCAAAATGAGAATTAAACCTAAACGGTGCTTGTGTTCGATAGTTCTTAAGGGGCTCCGGAAAGGCTCAAAATCATGAAAAGTTCAATTTTTACTTTTTTGCGTTTTCTGAATCTGCAGACTATTACCTTTTAATAGATATATAATTTATTCAATTCCGAAGACTACAACTATTTTTAAATTTTTTTTAAAATGTGTTCTACATGGGCGTGACCCACTGTGGCGCTGTTAAACTGCTGTCAAATGGTGTTATTATTAACGTCCGTGTTCATCAGGTACATTTTAGTGATTTGAGATAAAGTATGTGTTGTGGCTAACCTGTGATGGTTCAATATACATCGCCGGTGTGATTGTCGATTGTTTCATGTTTATTTACTCTGTCGTTATCTCGAAAACATTCGTAATTAATTCTGTTTCTTGAGTCTCTGTTTTGTTGAAGTATAATAATGAGTAAAAGTAAAGTTATTAGAAATCCTCTGAGGGCTTTTAAGAAAAGGAGAAATGTTGGAAAGCCAAAGGTATGTGTTATTACTGTAAACAATAAAGACGATAACCAAGTGAGTGAACCTAACCTCTCAAGTACACCTGCCCATTGCAGTCAAAGTGGGAAAGAAAATACTTCACAGAAGAAGCTTGGTTCAATGAGTGAAAACTATGAATTGTTTTATGGGCGAATCGGATGTGAATGAAATATTTGATATGTCGGTTCTCAAAGGAATTTTTTCAAAATGTGTAAGATGTATTCATTGTAGTGAAGTTGGTCTGGAACTCTCCATAATAAAGCACGTAGGACTTGCTAGTGAAATGCAACTGAAATGTGATAAGTGTTCATACATGACCACCTTTTGGAACAGTGTTGCAGTAACTGCAACTGAAGAAAATGGTAGCAAAATCTACGAACACAACAACGAGCGATGCTTGCTTTAGACAAGGAACGCCTTCGGGCTGCAGACAGGGCTGTAAAGACTCTAGAAATACGAGCAAGAGTAAACAGGAGGAGGAACAAGAGGAAGCTGGAGGAGGAGTTTGCAGAGGATGAAGATAATCCATCCTATGGACCTGGAATGCACTAAAAAGTTAATCCAATCTTCGTCGCTCGATTCCCAAAACTTTTATTTTCTCATACTAATTACATGTTTTCTAAGGATCTTCCAAACATATTTGTTTCAAACTTTCAGTAAATGTTACACAGTACTTTCTGCATAATTTAACACAGCCTTTTTCCAAAACACTGTATATTTTTGAATATATAAATAAAAAATTGCAAAAAAAAATGTTGTGAATTTTCATTACAATTGAAAAAAATCATCTTTAATAACTGAACTAAAATTTTGTAAAATCCCTGTGTTAAGTTGTAGCCCATATTCCAATAAATAATCTGTAAAAAGTTCAACTTCCTACCTCAAATACTTTGTGAGGAAAGATGTAATTTATAAGCGTTATTTTAACATTGCAAGTATAGGGCGTTCCGGAGCCCCTTAAACATCATTATTACAGTTACGAATATTATGGAATCACTGAAGCTTAATAAAATAATTTTTTGCTGACGGTTTCACGAGCACGACAATTCGCCTTTATACTGTGCGTAAGTAACTGCAGAATGTTTAGTGTCACCGTCTCATGATATGTTCCAATATTTGGAGTCAAAGCAAATGCGGTGAAGCGCTACAGAAATTTCTCCTCGCATATTACTAATTTGTAGACCAGTGTCAATATATATTTCTGATATTTTGGTGATGGTCTATGGCATATAATACGGCCACACATACCCTCAAGATCATACCAGGAACAATTCTGATGTTTTCTTTCGTTTATTGTTCTATCGTGCATACTTATTTTATTCTTTATTCTTCGCAGAACTGGGATACTGCCTTTTTTCGGTGCTATACAAACTTTCTGAATCGATATTATTTCAGAGCTCTTGTTAATTTGTTTTACGAAAAATTATCTTTTAGCCTGATTCTTTATTAAGAATATCCGAAACACATACTTCTCCGTTTCCCAATATCACTAAAGGAGAAATTTTGCTTTGTAGTTCATCTATCTGAAATAAGGCGTAGTTCTTTTGTTCTTTAACCGAAGACTGATCGACAATTGTCTTGAGGTAGCATTTGAATACGTAGTTCACCATTTTACTTTTATAGCTTCAGTGCCACAAATAGAACTGCAAAAAATTTATATTGAGGTCTCGAAATTTCATCATCATGAGAATTTAACAACCATAACAGTAATAAAATGCGAAATGTCTTTTGCAATGAACCGAAGATGCGAACGAGGTGATGATTTTCATGCATAATTGTGAGTGCAGAATAGCTCGTTCCTAAATTTACAAAATTCTAACTTCTCTCTGCTGACCGCCAGCTAAGGGGATCTTAAATGAACTAATGTGCAAGATGACTACAGATCTCTATTAATCAGAAAGTTTACATTTGAATTACATCGAAAATCGTGGGAAAAAAATTTAGGAAAAAGCGGGCAAATGAAATGTTTGCTGAGCTTCACCGTATGTAGGTGTTGGAATAAGAGCTCCTCCACTTAAAAAAGTATGTTAAAACGTTTACACTGTATAGAATATTAATTTTTAATGTAACTATTAACATATATACCACATTTCGTAATAGAAAAGCAGCTATATCATTATAAAATAAATGTTGTTTGCAGTGAATGATGACATTGCACTCTCTCCTTCTCAAATGAGATGACCACCGTTTTTCTTTCTGATCCCATCTGCCTGACTCTGTAATCACCTAAATGAAAGTATACATATTCTATCGAACCGACCCTGGTTCATACGGGTAACGCTAAGTATTTATAGCCAGGCGATTTGTCTGCCGTAGTGGTAATAATCTATACATGGAGGTCAGAAAAAGTCTGAAAAGCTTGTAAGGGCGTTGCAGGGTAGGTTGTGAAGAGAAATAATTGTTAAGAAAAAAATCGACACGTTGCATCGTTTCTGAGTCAATCAGGCCATTGCGCGCAGAAATTCGAGGAACCTGCCAGATACAAGTAGTGCCGCCATTCTCGCAAGGTAGAATATAGCGCACGAGAGTGCTCAGCCTTTGGCTCGGGTTCCATCCTTACTACTGACTCCTGTCCAACTTGTGTATCGCTGCCTTGTTTGGCTTTAGGAAGATAAAAGAAGAGCGCGTTTGGCAACACGGTCTCTGACGGGCCGCTTAAATTGCGCTCGCAGTTGCATTATTGGCTAACTTCAAAAGTAATTAACTTGGAAACGGCGCGACGTATAGTATTTTTTTGTTAACAGTTACAATGAAGCGCCAAAGAAACTAGTATAGGGATACATATTCAAATACAGAGATATGTAAACCAACAAAATACGGCGCTGCGGTCGGAAACGCCAAGTGCCTGGCGCAGTTGTTAGATCTGTTACGGCTGCTACAATTGCAGGTTATCAAGATTTAAGTGAGACTGAACGTGGTGTTATAGTCGGCGCAAGAGAGATGGGGCACAACATCTCCGAGGTAGCGATGAAGTGGGGATTTTCCCATACGACCATTACACGAGTGTACCGTGAATATCGGGAATCCGGTAAAACATCACACCTTCGACATTGTTGTGGGTTGTGGCCGGAAGAAGATCGTACAAGAACGGAACCAACGACGACTGAAGAGAATCGTTCAACGTGACAGAAGGGCAACCCTTGCTAGTCATCAACAAGTGTCAGTTTCCGAACCATTCAACGGAACATCATCGATATCGGCTTTCGGAGCCGGAGGCCCCATCGTGTACATTGGATGACTACACGACACAAAGCTTTACGCCTCGCCTGGGCCCGTCAACAAGGACATTGGACTGTTAATGACTGGAAACGTGTTACCTGGTCGGACGAGTCTCGTTTCAAATTGTATCGAAAGGGTGGACGTGACTGGGTAAGGAGACAACCTCATGAATCCATGGACGCTGCATGTCACAGGGGACTGTTCAAGCTGGTGGAGGCTCTTTAATGATGAGGAAAGTGTGTAGTTGGAGTGATACGGCACCCCTGATACGTTTAGATACGACTCTGACAGGCGACACTTACGTACGCATCCTGTCTGATCACCTGCATCCATTTATGTCCATTGTGCATTCCAACGGACTTAGGCAATTCCAGCAGGACAATGTGACATCCCACACGTCCAGAATTACTAAATAATGGTTTCAGGAACACTCTTTTCAGTTTAAATACTTCCGCTGGCCACCAAACTCCCCAGACATGAACATTATTGAGCATATCTGGGATGGCTTGCAACGCGCTGTCGTCTTACAGATTTATGAATAGCCCTGCAGTATTCATCGCTTCATATCCCTCCAGCACTACTTCAGACATTAGTTGAGTCATGCCACGTAGTGTTGCGGCATTTTTGCGTGCTCACGGGGGCCCTGCACGATATTAGACAGGTGGACCAATTTCTTTAAGTCGTCAGTGTATTTCTCAGCACAGCCTCTCCTGCAACATCCTGACAAATTTTTCAGAGTATTTCTTACCGCCCTGTATGCACAATCTGACTCCCTCTTAGGGAAAACCATATCAATACCGCTACATCAATTCGCGTGCACGCGTTTGTGTGTGTGTGTGTGTGTGTGTGTGTGCGAATTACACTACTGGCCTTTAAAATTGCTACACCAAGAAGAAATTCAGATGATAAACGGGTATTCACTGGACAAATATATTATACTAGAACTGACATGTGATTACATTTTCACGCAATTTGGGTGCATAGATCCTGAGAAATCAGTACCCAGAACAACCACATCTGGCCGTAATAACGGCCTAGATACGCCTGGGCATTGACTCAAACAGAGCTTGGATGGCTTGTACAGGTACAGCTGCCCATGCAGCTTCAACACGATACCACAGTTCATCAATAGTAGTGACTGGCGTACTGCGACCAGCCAGTTGCTCGGCCACCATTGACCAGACGTCTTCAATTGGTGAGAGATCTGGAGAGGGTCGTAACACATCTGAAATGTAACGTCCACTGTTCAAAGTGCCGTCAATGGGTACAAGAGGTGACCGAGACGTGTAACCAATGGCACCCCACACCATCACGCTGGGTGATACGCCAATATGGCGATGACGAATACACGCTTCCAATGTGCGTTCACCGCGATGTCGCCAAACACGGATGCGACCATCATGATGCTGTAAACAGAACCTGGATTCATCCGAAAAAATGACATTTGCCATTCGTGCACCCAGGTTCGTCGTTGGGTACACCATCGCAGGCGCTCCTGTCTGTGATGCAGCGTCAAGGGTAACCGCAGCCATGGTCTCCGAGCTGATAGTCCACGCTGGTGCTAACGTCGTCGAACTGTTCGTGCAGATGGTTGTTGTCTTGCAAACGTTCCCATCTGTTGACTCAGGGACCGAGACGTGGTTGCACGATCCGCTACAGCCATGAGGATAAGATGCCTGTCATCTCGACTGCTAGTGATACGAGGCCGTTGGGATCCAGCACGGCGTTCCCTACTACCTTCCTGAACCCACCGATTCCATATTCTGCTAACAGTCATTGGATCTCGACCAACGAGAGCAGCAATGTCGCGATACGATAAATCGCAATCGCGATAGGTTACAATCCGACCTTTATCAAAATCGGAAACGTGATGGTACGCATTTCTCCTCCTTACACAAGGCATCACAACAACGTTTCACCAGGCAACGCCGGTCAACTGCTGTTTGTGTATGAGAAATCGGTTGGAAACGTTCCTAATGTCAGCAAGTTGTAGGTGTGGCCACCGGCGCCAACCTTGTGTGAATGCTCTGAAAAGCTAATCATTTGCATATCACAGCATCTTCTTCCTGTCGGTTAAATCTCGCGTCTGTAGTACGTCATCTTCGTGGTGTAGCAATTTTAATGGCCAGTAGTATATTTCTTACCGCCCTGTCTACGCAATCCGACTTCCTCTTAGTGAAAACAGTATCAGCACCCCTACATTAATTCCCGCGCGTGTGTGTGTGTGTGTGTGTGCGTTTTATAATCTAGGTCGTCAATGGATTTCTATGAAAGGTAGCATATTTTTATTCTTTTATTGTGCCGGTCGATGACTCATCTCTTCTGCTATCCGGTGAGTGGTCTCTTTTACTCCTGAATTATGTTAGTTGTCCCAGAACGCCTGTTACTGTATTTGTACTGGAGGTTTCCGACGAGGCGGTCGTTGCCGTTGTTCAGTTTGTCCCTGACAGTGGGGTTCCGGCCGGTAAGCGCTGCACTGTGCGGTTTCCTGACAAGTCGTGTCGGCCCAGCGGTCGGAACTTTGGCTCGCTCGTTGCGCTGACGGCGCAGGTACACGGCTAATGAACTCCCGCGGGAGGCAGCCACGCCGCCTTACAAGGCCTGCCCCCGCTAATGAGCAAGTTGGTCAGCTTTATCGCCCGCCACTTGCCGCAACGTACGGCTGCGCCCGCACCCGCCGGGGATCAGATCGTGGGCCGCGATAGCGAAGACGCGGCGCCGGTGTACGCGCCCCTAATTGACGTTCAGCCGCGCAGTACCAGCTTGCGATCTCTCTGGCCATTGTTGTCCCACTCCGCCTCTCTCAAGTCGTCCTTTGCAGAAAGAGGTAAAGGCGGCGCATGAAATGGCAACGACGCTTGAACAAAATCTTCCCTTTGGCGATTTGTGTGCGCGTAGTATTCAACCGATGGCAAACACGACGTGGCGTGGACTCCACTAATACCTGAAATAGTGCTGGAGGGAACTGACACCAAGAATTCTCCAAGGCTGTCCATAAATCCGTAAGACTACGTTATCTCTTTTTGAACTGCAAATTCCTTAACCTTTACTATAAAGGAGCGGAAGGACTTGACCCATACAGTGACCATTTCATTTCAACACATTTATTTGCATCATAGATAAATCATTAAGAGAATTACAATCATAAATCAGATAATAATTTCTTTAAGAAACGCCACTCAGGCAAAATTTACAAACTGCTTGTTATAAAACCACAAATGAGTTAATCTCTTTGAAAGCATTATAAACTCATCACTCAGGCAAATTTTACAAACTGCTTCTTATATGTGCTTGTTATATAAAACCACAAGAGAATTAATCTCTTTGCAAACATTTAAAAAAAACCGCCACTCGGGCCAAGTAAATCATTTAAAATAAACTTTACACAAAATAACCAGGCAATCAATTATTATTTCCACATAGATTGAAAAGCAGCCCCCCTCCCCCCGCCCCGGGCGAGTTATTACCAAACAACTTTACAAGGTTACAGACAGTTTGATCAGTAATACCCCAATTATTTCCCTAGAAATCCCTCAAAATTCTTAAGACAAATATTTAAAACATTTAACCCGGGCAACCTTGCAGAGCCACCACAAGCTTTAAGAAACTGCAGCTTGTACAATAACTGAGGCCCGAGATTGTGAGGCCACGGCCTGGCCACGAACGGTGGAGGCGACTGAGTACTTATCTTCCAATTAAGATGTGCACTCCGTTTGTACTTCCACCCCGTTCAGAAGACCGAAATCGGAACCAAACAGCACACGCGAGCTCAGGCGAAGTCCACCGCCCGTGCGACCTCCAGTAATTTGAAATGGGAGGCTCTGCACTTCGGTGGCCCACTGCTTCCGATCTCTGAAACATTAATCAGAAGCGACAACAGGGAAGCAAACAATCCTTCACCTTAATACTCAAACTTATACAGAAAACTACTTCGATAAAATTGACAATAATAAAACTAATTTCGCCTTATGTGGGCCTGAAAGGTACCACACGGCAATCTTTAGACACGGAATATAGATCGTTCGGTAAGGCTGCGGACACGTATCAATGTTTTAAACACTTGCCAGCTGTCGGCCGAAGTGGCCGTACGGTTCTAGGCGCTGCAGTCTGGAACCGCGAGACCGCTACAGTCGCAGGTTCGAATCCTGCCTCGGGCATGGATGTGTGTGGTGTCCTTAGGTTAGTTAGGTTTAACTAGTTCTAAGTTCTAGGGGACTAATGACCTCAGAAGTTAAGTCTCATAGTGGTCAGAGCCATTTTTGAACAATTTGAAACGAGACTCGTCCGACCAGGCAACATGTTTCCAGTCAACAGTCCAATCTCGGCGTTGACAGGCCCAGGCGAAGCGTAAAGTTTTATGCCATGCAGTAATCAAAGGTGCACGAGTGGGCCTTCGCCTCCGAAAGCCCATTTCAATGATGTTTCGTTGAATGGTTCGCACGCTGACACTTGTTGATGGCTCAGCATTGGTATCTGCAGCAGTTTGCGGAAGGGTTGCACTTCTGTCACGTTGGACGATTTTCTTCAGTAGTAATTGGTTCCGTTCTTGCGAGATCTTTTTCTCGGCGCAGCGATGTCGGAGATTTGACGTTTTACCCGATTACCGATATTCACGGTACACTCGTGAAATCGTCATATGGGAAAATCCCCACTTTATCGTTACCTCGGAGATGTTGTGTCCCATCGCTCGTGCGCTGACTGTAACACCACGTTCAAACTCGCTTAAATCTTCATAACTTGCAATTGCAGCAGCAGTAACCGATCTAACAACTGTGCCAGACACTTGTCTTATATAGGCGTTGCTGACCGCTGCGCCATATTTTGCCTGTTTACGTATCTCTGTATTTGAATAAGCATGCCTATGCCAGTTTCTTTGGTGTTTCAGTGTACCTCAGTCGGTAAAACCGGTACACTTATAGGATCACTTTGTTGTTCATTCGACCGCCTGTCCGTCTGTTAAGACCCCTTTTTCTCAGGGGCAGGTGTTGGTATCAAGTTGAAATTTGTCATAGTTAATAAGTTAAGAATCTAAGTCAATGGCATGAAACTATACAGACATGTACACTGGTGTCCAAAATTAAAGCAGCAAACCAATATTTTCACGTGTTGTGTCTAGTTCATGGTATAATCACTCAAAATGTGAACAGATGTCCATGCAATCGTGTTCTCCACGGAAGATAGCATTTCGGTCAGTGGACCATCACGTCAACGATGACGTCAGAGCACCTATCTAACATGGTAGTGTTTGTCGAGTAGTCCCTCATCGAGACGCTGTGTCTACACTCACAGACAGTGCAGTATCACACAAAGAAGTCTATCAGACTCTCTTCGGTGGAGGGACATAAGAGGAATGGAAGCAGGACAGTCACAAACTGATGTGACCCAATAGCTTAATGTGAATCGTTTTCTTGTTTCTCGGATGTGGTGACTATTATGGACACCGAAACAGTATACGGAATACCAGGGAAGGCCCATGTGATATCAAAAAGGGAGGACCGTTATTTGGCCTTAAGGGCACGACGGTACCGACTTAGTACTGCACGGCAATTGGCATCTAACCTTTTAGCATCCACTGGACGTGTTGTATCGAGACAAACGGTGTTCAGAAGGGTTCGGCAGAGTAGCCTTTATTGTCGGAGGCCTTCTGTGTGTGTACCTCTGATGCGTCTTCACAGAAGGGAACGTCTAGAGTGGTCAATATGCCGCCTGGACGGTCGAACAGTACGCCAATGTTCTTTTCGCAGATGTGTCCCGATTTGGTCTGGAGAGTGATTCTCGTCACATCAGCATCGGGAGGGAACGTGGAACACGATTTCAGAATCCAAACATTGCGGAAAGAGACCGATATCGTGGAGGAACCTTAACGGCGAGGGCAGCGATTATGTTGGCCGCTCGAGCTCCTCTTCATGAAATTGTACGGGTGAATCAGGTATCGCGACAAGATCTTGGCACCTCAGATGCAGTGGTTTCGGCGTGGTGAGGGCTCATAATTCGTATTGGTGGACGATACTGCTCGACCTCATAGAGCACAAGTGGTTGATCTTAACTTAGAAACGGAAGATACTGCATGTATGTCGTGGCCTGTTCGCTCTCTCGATTTGAATCCCATGGAGCATGTCTGGGATGCACTAGAGAGACAGGCTGCAACACAGTAGTGTCTACCAACCAGTCTGCAAGACCTGCGAGCAGTTCCGCAGGAAGAATGGGAGTTATTGCCCCAACGGGAAACTGATGACATCACTAAGAGCATGTCCCGTCGTTGTCAGGCCTGTATGGCTGCCATAGGTGCTAACACCTCATGCCAAGCACGCTAACCAGTTGTCGGAATGTGTGTGCAAATCCGTAAAATTGGAAAGAAACGAAGAATTTTTTTGCTTATCGTTATGACTGGTGCAGTTGTTTACGTTCCGTGTTCCTTACATTGTCTCTACTTTACTATCGCTTGTTTACACTGTTTTGTGGCAAAATAAAGGCAAAAAAATGGTTCAAATGGCTCTGAGCATTATGGGACTCAACTGCTGTGGTCATAAGTCCCCTAGAACTTAGAACTACTTAAACCGAACTAACCTAAGGACATCACACACATCCATGCCCGAGGCAGGATTCGAACCTGCGACCGTAGCGGTCGTGCGGTTTCAGACTGTAGCGCCTTTAACCGCTCGGCCACTCCGGCCGGCCAAAATAAAGGCAACCTTGTAAAATATCTGTTAATTTTGGGCACCAGTGTATGTCACATATTCTGATGATCGCAAACTCACTCATCAGAGCTATAGATGTTCTGTCTACATTCATGCTGGGCGTGTTCCTCTACCGTTGTAGTTCTATCTCGAGTGTCGAGCGGAGGGTTGTTAGTTTATCGCCTCAGCGCAACGTCGAGCGCCCCTGGGCATCTTTCCCTCGAACTTTGTGGTTTCGTGTGTGACGTATCGTTGTTTGATTCGTAACGTTAGTTGCTGTGTGAGTCCTTGCCAGCTGCGTAGCCCGTTCGTAATGTCCATTAAGGGTTCCAAGTGCTTTCCAAGAAAAGGCACAGTCAGCTTTAGTTTCGACAAATTCACGCGTTACGTGCAGCCCGGATCTATGGAAATTCACCATTGGCTCCTTGATACAATTCGTGTAACATCTGATCAGGGTCATACCTCCAATATTGATTCTGACAGCTATGTCTTTTTCGTAAAGTTTTTGGACACACTAGAACTTTATAGGTTGCCTTTGCGTCATGGTCCTTAAGGGAAAGTATCGTGGTGGTTCCATTATTACGATGATTCTTGCTAACGTGGAATTCGATGGTATCAATGTCCGAGTGTTCAGTCTCCCACCGGATGTTGACTACAGTTTAGTTAATGAGGCGTTGCTCCCTTATGGTAACGTGAGGGGTATACGACGCGACCGCAGGTCCACTCAACACCAGTTGCAATGTTATAGCGGAATCTGTTCAGTGGGGATAGTAGTCAAACGTAGCATTCCTTCCGATTTAGAGGTCTGTGGTTACCGCATTCTTTAACGTATAAGTGGACAAATGGGGACAGGCTTTCTCTGCAATGAAAGTGGTCACCTTAAATTTCATTGCCAGCGGCGGATATTTGTACTGAAGTCCTCATTTGAACAGTGCCGGAAATTGATCTTAGGTAAACTCTTTTCTACGGATCACGAGGTTGGCGGCACGTCTTTCCCGGGTGCAAGTAATAACGAGAAAATGCGCCCCTTGCTGCTCCAGACTTTCCGCCTTTACTCTCGCAGCACGGCCCTGAAATTTATGTTTCCAAGGCAGCAGTGTCCACAGTGCAGCATAAGAGACGCCTTACGCAGGATGCTGATGATTCGTATACGTCTACTCGTCACCCACCGCTCCATGAAGTAACTTTGTCGGCTGATGTACCTTGTAGTGACGAGGCCTGCAGTCTTGTTGGGCTCGACAGTGCGAAAACAACTGCTGTCTTTGGTGGTTCTCCTAGTAACTCCCGCGATTGAAATAACTCATCCAGAACCACCCAAGGACGTGGAAGTCGTTGAGCCTTGTGCTGTTCTAGTGATTCAGCAGCAGACATTTGAGACGCCTCTGTTCCCTTGATGTCACCCACTCTGGTGTCGTCGGAACGACCAACTGATATTACTCCGGTGGAAGCGATTGGTGGCCATCAAATCCTACGAGTCGACCTAGATGTTGCGATGTCTCACCCCTCTCCTGTGTGTCGATCTGAACTGCAAGGATCCCATCCTACGGAGTGGGCCTCTGCAACTCCTCGTTTGCCACCTAATTTGGTTAATATTCGAAAAGAGCCTAAGTCCCAAACTGCTGATGCTGTATTGCCTCGTTGACGTGTCCAACCTGAGCGAGTGGGGGCTCGTAAAAAGAAGAAAACGAAGATTCCAGAGACAGTAGTGGGAACCGCCCACCCTCTGATTCGTCACTGAATTCAGTAACGGATCTTGACACCCGTTGACCACGTAATTCAGTTGGTCAGCGACTCGAATTTCGTTTTTTCTTGTTGAAGTACGAGGTACGTCCACAAAGTACGTTCCGTTAGGTTATATAAAACAAACGTGTACCGATACAGAACAAATATTTATTGGACAAAAATCTACAAATGTGAAACT
This sequence comes from Schistocerca serialis cubense, assembly GCF_023864345.2. Taxonomy (NCBI): domain Eukaryota; kingdom Metazoa; phylum Arthropoda; class Insecta; order Orthoptera; family Acrididae; genus Schistocerca; species Schistocerca serialis. The sequence continues at coordinate 475,032,583 of NC_064644.1, read as the reverse complement.
GCTTTTCTACATAGCTTCCGAAATCTTGTAGGCACTTGTCATAGCGTGGCACAAGTTTTTGTATGCCTTCTTCATAAAAGGTTGCCGCCTGCGTATTCAACCATGTGGTAATATGTTCTTTCAGCTCATCATCATCGCTGAAGTGTTGACCACCAAGGACAGATTTTAGGTGTAAGAAGAGATGAAAGTCGCTAGGAGCGAGGTCCAGGCTGTACGGAGGATGATCAAACGCGCCCCAGTGAAATGTCCGTAAGAGTTGTTTGGTCACATTCGCCGTGTTAGGTCGGGCATTATCATGAAAAAAACAACACCTTTTGACAGTAATCCTCGGCACTTGTTCTGTATTGTGCGGAACAATTTCTGAATGGTCGCGCAGTAACCATGTCCATTAATTGTTTGGCCTCATGGTAAGAAATCAATCAGCAAAATGCCTTTTCTGTACCAGAAAACGGTGTACATGACTTTTCAAGGTGTCAAGATTTGCTTAGGCTTAATCTTCGTTGGGGATAAAGTGTGCCTCAATTCCATTGATTGCCGTTTTGTTTCAGGGGCGTCGTACGATACCTAAGTTGCATCCCCCGTGACTATCCGAGGAAGAAAACCATAGCCTTCTTCATTGTAACGTGTCAAAAACTGAAGTGCACTGCCCATCAGTTGTTTTCTGTGTAGTTCAGTAAGAATTTTGGGTACCCAACGTGAGAAAAGTTTACGAAATTTCAGTTTTTCAGTAAAAATTTCATGAATTAGTGATCGTGGGATTTGCGGAACTTCCAAATCGTAATTTTTGCTTAAATAATTTGTCTGCATTAAGTTGTATATGGTTGCAGATGACAAACTGTGAAAGGAAACAGACACTATGAAAACATAACACCTCTGGAAAACCACGCCGTGTGGTAGAAAGGTATGAATGCATGACTTCATGAGTTCTTCAAAAATTTGTGATTGTAAGTAGGCTGTTTATGTTTTCTTATTGGCAACGTTACGTAGCGCTCTGTATGAAAATCACTGGCTGTGCTGTGTGCAGTCTGTGGCTAGTTTGCATTGTTGTCTGCCATTGTAGTGTTGGGCAGCGGCAGCTGGATGTGAACAGCGCGTAGCGTTGCGCAGTTGGAGGTGAGCCGCCAGCAGTGGTGGATGTGGGGAGAGAAATGGCGGAATTTTGAAATTTGTAAGACTGGATGTCATGAACTGCTATATATATTATGACATTGTTTGTTCTCTATTAAAATCTTTCATTTGCTAACTATGCCTATCAGTAGTTAGTGCCTTCCGTAGTTTGAATCTTTTATTTAGCTGGCAGTAGTGGCGCTCGCTGTATTGCAGTAGTTCGAGTAACGAAGATTTTTGTGAGGTAAGTGATTTGTGAAACGTATAGGTTAATTTAGTCAGGGCCATTCACTTGTAGGGATTACTGAAAGTCAGATTGCGTTGCGCTAAAAAAATTATTGTGTGTCAGTTTAAGCACAGTCATGTATAATTTTTCTAAGGGGACGTTTCATGATTACGATTTTAAAAAGTAATATTTACATGTGGACAATCAGTAAAGAACATTCTTTATGTTTAATAGGATAGAATATAAGCCCACTGATGATGCTGCAACTGCAGTGAAACATGTTTGGGATATAAAACAAAATTGTGTTTTGCTAAAGGCGGACCCCATCAAAAAGCATTGTATTGTTAAAGTAAACACGGACAAAAGAGCTTCAACCCCAAGATAATGATGTCTGTCACTTTATTGACGTATTAATATTCAAGGCGCCACGGTTGGATGGTCTGCCTACGGAGTTTTAGGTGCATTTTTGGCCTTTTGCAGTACTTTGAGTGAAGTTTTGAAAGGAGATTTTGTGCCCGACTCGATAAAGTTGACAAAATTGTGTTAGTTCTTAAAAGCTCTGGTCTGGCAGCAGCTGATAAATTTCGGACGATTTCCTTACTGATTATAAGAGTGTGGCAAAGGCGGTGAATAGCTGCTGCTGACAAAAAATGGCTCTCAGCACTATAGAACTTAACATCTGAGGTCATCAGTTCACTAGAACTTCGAACTACTTAAACCTAACTGACCTAAGGACATCATACACATCCATGCCCGAAGTAAGATTCGAACCTGCGACCGTAGCGGTCGCGCGGTTCCAGACTGAAGCGCCTAGAACCGCTCAGCCACAGCGCCTGGCAATTGTTGCTGACCGTAAAAGTTGTATCCCTGGTCGTGCCATTCTGACCCTTGTAGCTGAATATCGTGATATCACATCAGTAGCCGTTGTTACGTCTGTTCCTGGATCTAAACATGCTGCGTGGTGTCTGTTTGTTCTATATCGTGTCTCCCTACCACTTTCGCGCAACGACGCTCTGAGTGTGTTTTTTAGGGATTGTCTAGTTTGAATCTGGGACCTGTTGCTGGTAAGGAGACGCCGGACCACACATGACATGTAGAATTCAGAAGAGTTCAGTGAGACTAGCGATGATATAACCAAATACTTAATGATTTCAGCGTCAGCTCCACTGCACTCCCTGTAAAAGAATCTTAATACTAACTAAATTTAGTGGAAGGGGTTCAAGGCTTTCCTATTTTTAGTTAGCTGGTAAAATAACGTCGAAAAAGCAGTTAAGTTTACCATTGGAAATTTTATTCTACTCACAAAACATCGTTTATAAACTGCACTATTGATAAAAGGAAATGTTTTAATACAGGATGGTAAAAACCAACTGCGTTCAACAAAAATGTGAACGAATATTCCCTGAATGGGTTTCCAAGTTCTACAACGGATTGAAGGATGACCTACGCCATATCACATCTATAATCTAGGTTTAAATTAAGTTTCACAAAAGAGCAAACTATCAAAATGGTCTACAGTGACCCTCAATTATCTTTAATTACTTATCTAACTTGTCGTAAATTCCAGTGGCTGATATGGCTTCTCAATAATTATATAACAGAAAAATCATCGCGTTTCAGATTTTTACTTCAAGTGGCAAATGCGAACACCATGAGCTTTAATTGACGACCAACACTAGTATTACGCAAAAAGGGGGTGTAACAGATGAGACTTCTGCAGCTCTGAGTGAAGTTTTATGCGCTGTTATGCGGCATCATGTGCGTTCATTACCTTGTCGGTGTTCGTCAGGGGGCGGCGGACAGCGCAGCTCCACTCATCTCGCCGTCTCGGAAGCAACTCTGAAGCAACTCTCTCCTAACTTCTCATTACTACAATTTACCGAAGTTGGTTTTAAAAAAAACTATCTGGCTGCGTTTTCATCTGACCAATCAGGGTCTCAATGTTAACCTTAAGCTCTGCCTACAAAAGTTCTGTCTATCCAATGAGAAACGTTATACTTTTCATGGTGGGGAAATATTTTTAAAGTTTGCAACCTAACAGAGACGCGAAAAAGTCTCACGCTAAAACTTGCAGGTGGTGTGGTCCTTTTAGCGTTATCGTAAGATCTATACTGTTCTTCTGGAGGGCTCTATCTTTTAACATGGGCTGGGGGGTGGTCCTAACGCAACAGAGACGCGAAAAAGTCTCACGCTAAAACTTGCGAGTGGTGTGGCCCTTTTTGTGTTATCGTAAAATCTATACTGTGCTTCTGGAGGGCTCTAGCTTTTAACATGGGCTGGGGGGTGGTCCTGACTTAACAGAGACGCAAAAAAGTCTCACGCTAAAACTTGCGGGTGGTGTGGTCCTAGCAGTTAGCTGGCGACGTGGGTGTCCGTCCGTCCCTAATCGTAGGGCCTTCCAGCTTAACACGGTTCTGCTCTCGGCTTCTGTTCTCGTTTCTCCCCTCGGAACTGCGTCTGTCTCACGGTGGGAAGGTATGACATGCATTTAGGCATTCTTGTGTTAGTCTGTGGTATTCCATTTGCTCCCTCGTTACTCGTATTACTTTGGTTAAGTTAATGTCACGATTTATTCGGAGCTATGTGATATACTACTGGATTTGCTTATCATGTCAGGGTTTTCATGGAAGGTGTTGGATTTACCTGACACCTTACATAGTGCTCTGGCATTTTTGGATGTTGACAAGGGGTTCGATCAGGTCAGCATGGCTTCCTGCTGCAGTTGCTGACGCGAGCAGAGTCTTGTATAATTTGTTTACGGGTATACAAGCCTGTGTGACTGTCAATAGTCAGCTGACACCCCGATTACGGCCGTAGAAGTTTTCCTCGGGGACGTCCGCTGGCAGCGTCGTTACTTGTTCCGTAATTTAAGTCCCTTCTTCGAAGAGTTGTTGCTCGGTTACTAGGATGGACTATCTTTACGAGACGATCTCGGTGCGCACATACGCGGAGGATGTGATGGTGTTACTCCGTTCTTCCGCTGAGATTCCATTGCTCAGGACTACGCTGGATCTATTTTGCCTTATATCTGGTGGCCGCATTAACAATGGCAAATGTCGATTATTGAAATTATGGGGTTTCGCTAATACTGTCATTTCTTGGCCGACGGTGGTTGATAGACGTAAATCTTTGGGAGTCATAATCGACCAGTCCAAAAGGCTACACTTAATTGGAAGTCGGTTACAGAGAAGGCACAAGGAGCAATCTTGATACATAAATAACTTGCTTCAGGAATTTCGGATTCTGGATAACTGCGTGTTGTGCAGAGCATATTAAATCGCTCAGTTCTTTCCCCTTCTCGTAATGATGAATAAGAAACTAAAAAAGCATTATAATCGTTTTTTTATGGAAGATCACATTTTTTGATTACGTTACGAGATGATTACGCGTTCTCTTGAGGTTTTGAGACTTTCGGATATTGGAAGGAAAGCACCTGTGTTACTTATTCCGCGCACCCTGCTGACCGTCTGTCACGCAATCTGCACATTCACGTCTCGGTTATTTTACTGTCTGCGGCCAGGCAGTCTTAGGTTGCCTGTCGATGTTGGTCGAGGGAATTTTCAGTTAAAATATGTCTGTGAATTTTATGTTGCTGTCAGTTATTTGGTGGCTGATATTCTATAGAGGCAGCTGTCCCTCCATAGAAACGCTACAACATATATTTACCTGTCATGGTCACGAACCGAAGTGGCGCTGGCTCAAAACAAACAATTAGCGTTTCTAACTCGATCCGTTGAGAATGCATATTCAGCTGATATCGTATTGCGTTCATACTCATACTTTCCGAGGGCAAAAGTCAAGTACCGTTGCATGCATGTTAGATCGCCATGTTCATTACACTGTAAATGGAAGGGACGATAGAGATCCACTCGCTTTCCACTAAGTGTTGAAAGTGTTAGCGCCTGCCGCGGTATCGCGACTTATTCGCTAAGATGTTGAACCTTGTATTTCGCCGTCAAATATCGGCTGAATTAACCGGTCCTCGTATGTTTTCTCGTCATGGCCCCTTTTTACGTGTATTGTTAAAAAGTTAAAAGAAACGGTAAAGCGCTTGTCGGTAAGCCGAGACATCGCAGGATCGAATCATGGTCGGACCATAGTTTTCGGTCTTCGTTTTAACCTGGTCTTCACCTCTCGGCGATTTGAGGAATATCCAGAAACAACACGCGGTTCGGATTTCGCGTTAAACTGTAAGTCCTCTTTTTCCAATTAGATAACTGTGGTGTATTGGGAACATACAAGTCACCGTAGTGGCGTCCATTAACTGAGCCATTGAGCCACACGAACGTATCGTTATTATCTGTATAAATAATTAAGTTTGTACGGAAGAATCGTGTTTAAGACTTACACTAAGAAAAATGGCAACTAGTACATCTCGTTGCTGTCTAAACCACCCGGACAACTTTTGTTATGTGTCTGGGAGATTCACTCCAAAAGCCCAAAGGAAACCAACCACTGATTTGGTTAAGAAGTCATATATATTGTATTTTGATTGTCCTGTTGGTGATCAAGATAAAAATTTTGCACTTCATATTGCCTGCATAACCTGTACTACAACCTGGTTGAAAGGAAAATGTCGAGCCATGCCATTCACTGTTCTGATGGTGTGGCGTGAGCCTAATGACCATTATTCAGACTGTTACTTCTGTCTTATCAATATTTCGAGACATTCAAGCAAAACTAGACATAAAGTATCCAAATGTATCTTCAGTGCATTAGCCTGTGACCCATGATGAGGGGTTGCCTGTTCCTGTCTGTAACTTGGAAGCCACAGAACCAGATACCATGTCAAGTCAATCAGAGAGTATTGAACTTGTAGAAGAGTACTGCCGTCAAAATCATGACACTCCGCCTCAGCTCTTTAATCAAAAGAAATTGAACGGTTTGATTCGCGATCTAAAACTTTCGAAACAACAAGCTAAACTCTTGCGGTTGTCACTGCAACAACGGAACCTTCTAGCTCTAGGGACAAAAATTTCCTGTTTCAGATGAAGAGGTCCTTTCTTTGCTCAGTATTTCGATTTGCAGAATTCAATGTGTGTATGTAGAGATGTCTATGGTATGATGATGCGGGTAGGTGTACAACATAATCCACAGGAGTGGCGACAATTTATTGACTCCAGTAAAACCAGCTTGAAAGCAGTACTACTGCATAATGGAAATGCATTTCCATCGGTACATTTGGCTTACGCAGTAGACATGAAAGAAACATATGAAACCATGGCTTTGCTGCTAGAGGCAATCAAATGTAAGGATCATGAATGGCAGCTTTGCTGTGATTTAATAGTTGTTGCACTCCTTACAGGTTTACAGGCTGGATTCCCGAAATACTGCTGCTTTTTGTGCCTTTGGGACAGCCATGACACCAAGAACCACTATACAGTCAAGGAATGGCCTATAAGGAAGTCATATGTTCCTGGAAACGTAAATGTGAACGATACCCCATTGGTTGAGCCCGATAAAATAATTTTGACCTCCCCCCCCCCCCCCTTCTTTCATATCAAATGGTTCAAATGGCTCTGAGCACTATGGGATTCAACTGCTGTGGTCATAAGTCCCCTAGAACTTAGAACTACTTAAACCTAACTAACCTAAGGACATCACACACATCCATGCCCGAGGCAGGATTCGAACCTGCAACCCTAGCGGTCGTGCGGTTCCAGACTGTAGCGCCTTTAACCGCTCGGCCACTCCGGCCGGCTCCTTGATATCAAGATGGGCCTTATCAAGAACTTTGTAAACGCTCTGGACAAAGAAGGTGAGGCCTTCAATCACTTAAAAGAAAAGTTTCCTAAATTAAGTGAGGCAAAGCTGAAAGAAGTTATATTTGTTGGACTACAAATAAGAAAATTTCTGAAAGATTCAACCTTTGATAGCAAACTCACAGATATTTAATTAACTGCTTGCTATTCTTTGCAAAAACAGACATAATGTCTTATGGGATAACAGCAATCAGTGATTTTATTTAAAATCCGTCTTGATTGCAAATTTTTTTTATTTTTCATTCATATGACCGGTTTCGGTTCATTCAGAACCATCTTCAGATGTGATATTTCAGTTATAGGAGTAACCCGTCCAAATCCAGCAACTTTCACATACTACGTAGCATGTGAAAGTTGCTGGATTTGGACGGGTTACTCCTATAACTGAAATATCACATCTGAAGATGGTTCTGAATGAACCGAAACCGGTCATATGAATAAAAAATAAAACAAATGCTTGCTATTCTTTTAAAGCAATTGTGAAGGGCTTTTTGGGTAACAGAAAAGACAAAAAGTATGTCACCACTGCGAATGATCTGTTGCACAACTATAAGAACATGAGGTGTAGAATGTCGCGTAAAATTCACTTTTTACATTATCACATTGATTTCTTCCCGGAAAATTTGGCAGCCGTAAGCGATGACCATGGTGAACGCTTTCACCAAGAAACTCTTACCATGTTTAAGAGGTCCATGACTAAGGAATTTATTGGTAGCGCACTCGAGCAAATGTAACTTGGATGGATTGCTCACGCGCTGTCTGCGATATGTAAGTTACAATAGAATCGCAGACTAGAGAGCAGTGTTGGCAGTAGTAGTGGTAGTAGCTCGCAGTCGGGCGGTTGGGTCAGGTCTCTCTTAGAGAGCAGCTGCCGAGTTGTATAGCTCACGGAGAGCACTTATATTCTATATGGAATTACCACGGCCGGCCGTGGAGAACGATGGTGGTGCCTGAGCGATGTAGTATAAGGTAAAAGCAAAAAGTACTATTATTTATTGCCGCACGCATATGTAATTTGGAACAACTTATTTTGTACTATTGTTATATCAAAGTCACATGTAAATAATTTTCAATAATTTTTCAATAATAATTTTTCTTATAAAGATAACATTTGACAGTCATTCATCTGAATTTTTAAGATTTTTCTAAATTTCTTCTATCCATAGTCATGCCAATTATAGTAATGAAATATCAGTTGCTTGTTTTTATACACAACAAAATCTAGTGGCCAGCATTGCACTGGTCTGTGCCAGAAAAATTTCTTATAGGAGCAGATATATACGCGTTACCCGCTGACATCATTGAGGTAAGAAATTTCAGTTTATTCAGAATGACTTTTCAGGGGCATGACGGAGCACTGCTGACGTCCAGATTTACCAGTTTAGATTCAAAGTTAGTTACTTATTGAAAGGTTATATATGAATCACATTTTATTGGGAGGTTAGTCACCATTTTTATTGCAAGGTTACGGAATTAAACTGTTGGGAGGTTACACTTGTCGACAGTCGGCCAAGATCGTATTTTTTGTGAATTTCTGACAAGTAGTCAGTTACATATCTGCTCTTATTTACCTAATGTTAAATGTAGTTTGCATCTGGCGCAACGCATTTACTAATTTGTCACTCCTTCTTTCACACATCAACGGCAATTTATTGCTATTTATTGTTATTGTATTTGTTCCAGTTTGCTTTGTCTTTGGCTGATAATATTACCGACACTTGGTATCATAATGATAATCAATGCGTGCCGACCACCAGTAATGATTAGCAAACAAATTCAATTACGTCCACAGTAAATTTAACGACAATTGATGACGCGGCACGTTCCGCTACAATGAACGTTGCCCAGTTTGACACACCTGATTTCCAAAATTTACACAGTGAACAGATAAATGTTTCTAACGAAGATGAACAATGTACTCAAAATACGTCAGATTTATTCGATTTCGATGTAGTGACCAACAGTGCACATCCAATTAGCAAACCTTTTCATGAATCATACAATGACCAAATGGTTACAAAGAACGTGACAAATGTAGATACACCATCACACAGCACAGAGAATAGGGTCGCTAATTTTGGCATGGATCAAGCTGTGGCATTATTGCTACAACTTAATGAAAATCAAGACAACAGTTATAGACAACTTAATGAATCGAACAAACAACTTAGTGAACAGATTACAGCCGTTGCCGTGCAATGTCATGATACTAAAGGACAATTACGTGAGGAAATTAAGGCTTGTGTTAGGAACAGTAGTGAAGTGTGTTGCACAAGAATTACATAATACACATGCATCCACAACGGAATTACTTAGAGATGAAATCAGTGCAGTTGCCAAACAATGTTCAGAAAATGCAAAACAGCTACGCGACGAGTTTAAATTAATGTCAGCAGAACTTTCACTCACTCTGGATGCGAAAGTCGACAAGAAATTTGAACAACAGAACAGCCAAATTGACGAACGTTTTAATTACCACCTACAAAACAGTGAAACGCGGTACCGTAAATTCATACAGGAACAGAACAAAATAAAGAAACAAGTCATGGAAACAATTACTATACAGAGACAGGAAGACAAGCGTAAGTTGTTTACGAAAGCACAAACGTACGTACACACCGACATTGCTACAGTATCAGACGAAATCAATACTATAAAACAGTTGAACACTGAATTGCATGGTGAAATCTCCGATCTAAAAACAAAAACAGACACTAATATTGAGACTTTGGAAAATAAATACACAGTAGACTTTCAGACAGTGACCAACAGACTTGAACAATTGGAATTAATACAGGATCCCGAAGCCATCGAAGCAGACGTTAAGATATTAAACAAAACCACACGTAAAATGCAAAAACAGATTAATGCTTGTGACACTAAAAATGACGACGAGGTAAAAGCAGTGACTGAAAAATTTGATGAATTGGCCAGTCGTACTGACGTTATCGAAAATAACAATGACACGAAATCAGACGATACGTCACCAGTTTCATTAAATCAAACACCCAAATTCCAAAACATACAGCAGATAATCAATGAGATAGGAACGTCGAATAATACATTACATAGAAAATTGTCATATTTACAGCAAGAAGTGACAGAAATGAAAAATGTTTCGGCATCAAACACGTCACAGCATATGCCACATTCTGAACATTTGTCCTTCATCTTCGGAATCAAATCGAAGTCACCATCACTTGCGACCAGGCGCGGCGACACTTTCTGTGCAACCCAGCCATCATTTTGCACGACAATTCGCGGGCGCATACAGCGCAAGCTGTGGCTGCTCTGTCCGGTCGATGGGACTGGGAAGTACTGCACCATCCACCATACTCCCCCGGACTTAAGTCCTTGTGACTTTGATTTGATAACGAAGATGAAGGGATCACTTCGTGGCATTCGCTTCAGAACTGTTCCAGAGATTCGACAGGCAGTAAACTGTTCCATTCGCACCATCAACTGAACAGGCTCTGCTAACGGTATACTAGGCCGTCTACACCGCTGGCAACGGGTTCTACACAACGCTGGTGACTGCTTTCAAGGACAGTAACAGGTGCAAACATGTAACTCTTTTGTATCGGTTGTGAATAAATAGTTGCCACTATTTAAGTTGCAACCCTCGCACCTTTTTTCTAGACACCACCCTTCCTTTCAGTTGATTTTCCGAGTTCTCTGTCGTCTCTTCAGAATTACAATGGAATCGGCAGATCTCGAAATTTTTATTTCCTTTCCCTGAACTTTAATTCGCTTTTGAAATTCATCCTTGTTTTCTTTTTCCCTTGGGTTCCTTCTCCGCGAAGGATAAAACAGAACTAATGACCAGAACGTTAGTAGAGTCTTTCGGACTGTATATGGATCCCTCAGACCCAGCATTTATACTTGAAACGGACCAGGAGTTTACACGACTTGTAGCACAGCCCAATCACTACGAAATGAGATGGGCTAGCAGACATGAAGTCGCAAGACCTACTAAGTACTGCTCAGCTAGGAAAGCTCCTGGTCCCGGTGCATTCAAAAACGATTTCTTACGGACTTCACGGATGCCAAGAGAAGACCACTCCTTCCCACAAAATCACCGACCCGTCAGCCTACTGAGCCCGCTCAGCAAGATTATTGAGGTGGTTTTAAAACGACTCTATAGGTACTGCATCAACAACGACACCCTGAGGTCGGAGAAATTCGTCTTCACGAATCACCCTTCTACAACGCAACAACTCCTGCGCACAGCTAAACTTATAATAAACGGCTAAAACATCAACAAAGAATTGGGGCTGCATAAATGGACATAGAAAAGGCCTAGGTTGTCTCTGGCACAATGGCTTCATCCTCAAACTTCGCGACTCTGGCTTCACCGATAGATTCGTATGTCTGATACGCTCATATATCACTAACTGACATTCAGGGGACGAATTGGTATTCAAACTGGAGTATCCCATGGCAGCATCCTGAGGTCCATTTTGTTTCACCTCTACACTAACGATATTCCAAAAACACGTAACACGATGGTTGTCATCTACGCAGATGGCACTGTCATCCTAGCACACTTTAACTCAAGACTACAGACAGCACTCACAACCGTCGAGCTTTGGTTGGAGAATTAGCTTATCAAGTCAAACATCGACAAGTACGAGACAGTTCTGTTTTCACTCATACCGTGACAATTACACAAGCACCAACACTGTAGACAAATAACTCAAGACACACGCCCAATACATTTCCGTGAAAAAGTCAGATTCTTCGGTGTTTGGACTGATCGGACACTCATATGGAGGGACGACATACAGCATGTCGCCAAAAAAACACACAAAATGCTCAAACATCTGTACCCCATACCCTAAGCTCAACAGGTAAAGCACACTGAACATGAGGGTGACGAGTTTATTGTTAGAACGCTGATGACATACGCAGCTCCAAAATGGGGATACACAGCCCCAACACATCTGCGCCGCCTGCAGGTCATACAGAAAAAGGTGTTATGGATCATAAGCAAAGCTCCAAGATACGCATGCACCACGGATTTATGCAATAAATTCCACCTCGACACTCTCGTGGAGGTATTCAAAAACCTAACCACAAGAATTCGAGACGCTCAAGCAAATCCTTCGTCCTGAGTCTTTGGAACTACGATCATAACCACATGTGGAAGCATAAACGCCGGAAAACAATTTTACTTAGGGATAACCACCTACGGAAGGCTTCAAATAAGCTGATGAATGGTGAACTCCTGTATTCCAGCAAATCAAATGTACTCACACAGCCAACTAGTCGGCACAAACAGGGAAGCCGATTACACAAGACATAAACGAACCCTGCACGACTCTACACAACGATCGGCCATTTTTATAATCAAACTGACCATGCATATGATGACTGGGTATGCAGACGCTGCAGCTGGCTCAGGAGATTTCATCAGAGGCCTGCTACAACGGTAACATGTCTCCACTCACATTTCGCAACACCGGTACAAATCCGCCAGCAGCCCGATTACCCACCCAGTCTGTCGCAGAGACCTTTTCTTTCCCACTGTGTTTTGCAGTGGCACTTTCTTCCCTGTGCCCTTAAAATCGGTACTCTCCAGTCGCTTTGTCAACTATCTCCTTGATGGGGCTCTCTTAATGGTGATCGCACCCAGACCAACAGATGTTACACAGCGCATCCTGTGACTCCTAGATTAGAATACCAACCATGTTGCAGAGGGGATATCAAATTTTTTTGTCATGGTCACCATGCGGGCGTGGAGGAGCTCCACTTCTTCTAAGCAAAAAGTCTTGTTTCTACACAAGCTGTAGATAACCTTTCGCTGCCTGTTTTATCCCTGCTATGTTCAGAATTTAAAAGAACGTATCCAGTCAACAATCTCAAAATCTTTCTCTTAATCGACGAATGCTATAACTGTAGATTTACTTTTCTTCAGTCTGTCTTCTAAAATAGGTCACATAGTTAGCATTGCACCGCGCGTTTCTACATTCCTCTGGAACGCAAACTGCTCTTCCTTAAGGGCAACTTATACGAGTCTTTCCTATTATCTGCATATAATTGTGTTAATATTTGGCAACCTTAGCACATTAAAACGGATGGTTCGCTAATATTCACACATGTCAGCATCTGCCTTTTTTGGAAATTGGATTTGTATCTGTTCTGGCGTAACGACAAGCGCCGGCACGAAGATGAAGAACGAAAGAGCAGAGAAGGCTGTGAGACGACGCCAGCCAACAGTTTGCTGACTAGGACGTCACCACGGCAGGAGCGGGCTCTAGCCGAAGAGAATATTAGTGCCGCTCCTGCCAGCCTCGGCCGGACAGTAGAAGACGGACACCAGTAGGCCCGGACTAGAAGAGAGCACTAGAAGAGCTGTTACTTGCGATCCATATCCATTACTTGCATGGACATTCTATGCAGCGAAAGACATTGATTATTTGCATGTCATCAATAGCTTGCGACACGACATTGTAAACCAAAGTTAAGTATTGTCAATCTACTTTAGTATAATGGAAATGCCGTGTGGCTAGAGCCTCCCGTCGGGTAGACCATTCGCCTGGTGCAAGTCTTTCGAGTTGACGCCACTACGGCGACTTGCGTGTTGATGGGGTTGAAATGATGATGATAAGAACAACACAACACCCAGCCCCTGAGCGGAGAAAATCTCCGACCCAGCCGGAAATCGAATCCGGGCCGTTAGGTATGACATTCCGTCGCTCTCATCACTCAGCTACCAGGGGTGGACACTTCATTGTAATAAAAACCATTAATGTGATTTGCTTGAACTGTTGTTTAGCTATCCGAGAAAGCAGCATCCTTTAGGAACCTTATAAGAGACGTGTGGGCAGGACACCACAGTATCTTCGATAGGGACACAAAGAGTTGCAGGAAAAGTGCTCAAATATGGGAGTCACCGTAGAAGAAAGTAAATGGCACAGTAGAAAAAACTGTGGCACACGTCATAACTTTCAACACACCTACAATGTTAGAATGTGCAGGAAGGTCAGATACAGTCTGGAAAGCTTGTAAGGGTGTTGCAGGGTAGGCTGTGCTGAGAAATAGTTGTTGAGAAAAAAAATTCGTTACGTTGTGCCGTTTCCGAGTTAATTAGCTTTGAAGTTAGCCAATCAGGTCGTTCCGTGCAAATTCAAACGGCCCGCCAGATATATTAGTGTCAGTTGTTCTCATAGTGTAGATGATAGTGCACGAGACTGCTCAGCCTGTGTCTCGGGTCCTTACTATCGTCTCACGTCCAATTTTTGTATCGCTCTCTTTTTCGGTTTTAGGAAACCAAACGAAGAAACGGCGTAACGTATCGATATTTTTCTTGACTATTATTTCTCAGCATAGCCTACCCTACAATACCCTTAGAGGCTTCAAGGTTTTCAGACCGTTTCTGACCACCGTGCTTTCAAGTTGGGTAAATACATTTTAGGATTCTGCCTTTAAATGCAATATTGTCTATCTCAGTAGTAAATTGCCTACATCGTTGCGAGCGAGGACACGTTGTGTGTTGTATTTGATGATGCTATAGACAGGCATAAAATATGACGTGTCGAAAATTGTGGCAAACTATGGAATAGATTTTAAATTTTGAAATTGTTAGATGTGAGGTGCGCCAGTTATGCAAACCACCGTTTTTCTCAGTCACCAAACATGTTTCGGCACCACTGCGCCATCATCAGTGGATTTCCGTTTTTATTTATTCTTTACATTTGGTGTGCTTGAATTTTCTGGATCACTTGTGTGTTAATTACTACAGGTAGCTTGTCATGTTTTCGTGTGGCAAGTACTTCCATTCCCAGCATAATGCTTACGTGTTGTGATGCACACGTAACTATAACAAGTATTTTTCACAAATAGCGTAGTAAAACACTTTTCACTTCACCAGAACACAGTGTGAAACACTTTTCACTTCAACAGAACACAGTGTGAACACTTTTCACTTCACCAGAACACAGTGTGATCGCACTGTGTTCTGGTGAAGTGAAAACTGTTTTACTACATTATTTGTGAAAAATACTTGTTATAGTTACGTGTGCATCAGAACACCTCAGCATCATGCTGGGAATGGAAGTATTTGCCACACGAAAACATGACAAGCTACCTGTAGTAATTAACACACAGTTGATCCAGAAAATTCAGGCACACCAAATGTAAAGAATAAATAAAAACGAAAACCCACTGATGATGGCACAATGGTGCCGAAACATGTTTGGGTACTGAGAAGAACGGTGTTTTGCATAACTGGCGGACCCCACTTCCAACAATTTTAACTGTAAACACGGCCAGTACAAGGAGCTGCAAACCAGATGATGGATATTTTGAGTTGAAATGAGAGTGTCAGCGGAATATCAGAAGTTCTTTGGGTGATGGGCAACTTTTGGGAATTGTAGCAAGGGCAGCCATACCGGGGGCAAGGGGCGCTGAGGCCCCCCCCCCCCCACCCCATAGCTGTAAGGAAAAGGAAAAATTTAATCAGGTGATTTTCTTTCAACAGTATATTTAAAAGTCGGTATTACGCAAGATTTTAACAGGGACAGAACTGGAACTATTTTATGGCTACTTAAATGAAATGTCATGTGGGGAGGACCTCCCGGTGGGTAGACCTGATCACCTGGTGCAAATCTTTTGAGGTGACGCCACTTCGGTGACTTGAGCGTCAGTGAGGATGAGATAATGATGATGAAGACGACAGAAACACCCACTCCCTGAGCGGAGAAAATCTCCAACGCAGCTGGGAATCGAACCCGGGGGGCCCCGGCGTGACAAGCTGGCGTGCTGTCTACTCAGCTATGGTGGCGTTCATATGGCTACTTCTGAGTCTCTATTCGTCTTTCGAAATATTGAAAATACTCCATATCCCAAGGTCTACGCCTCTCACTTCTCCACCGCCCCCCTCCCACCCCCACCCCCTCCCACAGACTATGCCATGGGCGGCTTTGCGCTGTAGAACAGACAATGTCAAACTTTGGACTCGATCGAGCGTGCGTTTTTAGACAGTCACTTGATCGCTGGAGTCTAGCGGAGGCAGTCAGAATTTTGAGAACAGTGTTACGTCGAATGATAGTGATTAAAAATATAGAATTAATGATGGAAGTAGCGAAGCAGTGGAAATGAGATGGGAGGATAGATACTCATTATTAATGCAAGAGAGGATATGGAAATCAGATCTTATTAAGGAAGTGGTGTTTGGGTTTAAAGTAGTTCCAGTGGTCAAAGTCAGCAATCGCCTGTATGATGAGAAAGAATTATTGTCTTATATAATGTTTCAGTTTACGTTCTAACGGGAAATAATCCAGAATGTCAATAACGAAAGTGAAAATGGTATTATAAAAGTAGTGTTGATCGTGAGTCTAAAGGGAAGCTGTTAGAGCTGAAATGCTTGTCTACTGAACTGTGGCTGTAATTACATTTTATTCATCTGAATTTTTCAGTATAAACCAAGCACATTCTGTTTCCTATTTGGATAAAAAATGAATGTTAACCAAGATGTAGGTAAACCGAACAGTGACGTGGAGTGGTTACTGGGGGCACGTTCGCACTTCCTAACATTCCTTTCCTGTAAAAAGAAACTGCTGTATTTCAATGACCATGAGCTGCTGATGAATAATTCTATATTCCCAACCGATTTTGATCTGTAGACGAACTTCAGATATCCTCTACCGAAAGGGAAAGAACACAAGAGATTCATTTAATACTTTTTTCATGGAGTGCTATGTGGTGTACAACCTGGTTAAGACTCTCATAGTACTCAGTTAAAGCTACATTAATAGCTTACATGCCAATAATACAGGGTGGGCAAAATAAAACTGCCGTTTAAAATATGTTATGCACCTTAAGATAGGCAACCAAAACTGCATCATCTGCTCCAGGTGCAAAGGTTGTAACTTGGGTTGCCTACCTTAGGGTGCATGAAATATTTTACAGGGCAGTTTTATTTTGTCCACTCACAGTACCGGGCGTGAGTCGTGCTTTGGTAGCTCAGATGGTAGAGCACTTGCCCGCGAGAGGCAAAGGTCCCGAGTTCGAGTCTCGGTCGGGCACACAGTTTTAATCTGCCAAGAAGTTTCATATCAGCGCACACTCCGCTGCAGAGTGAAAATCTCATTCTGGAAACATCCCCCTGGCTGTGGCTAAGCCATGTCTCCGCTATATCCTTTCTTTCAGGAGTGCTAGTTCTGCAAGGTTCGCAGGAGAGCTTCTGTAAAGCTTGGAAGGTAGGAGACGAGATACTGGCAGAAGTAAAGCTGTGAGTACCGGGCGTGAGTCGTGCTTCGGTAGCTCAGATGGTAGAGCACTTGCCCACGAAAGGCAAAGGTCCCGAGTATGAGTCTCGGTCGGGCACACAGTTTTAATCTGCCAGGAAGTTTCATATCAGCGCACACTCCGCTGCAGAGTGAAAATCTCATTCTGGAAACATCCCCCTGGCTGTGGCTAAGCCATGTCTCCGCTATATCCTTTCTTTCAGGAGTGCTCGTTCTGCAAGGTTCGCAGGAGAGCTTCTGTAAAGCTTGGAAGGTAGGAGACGAGATACTGGCAGAAGTAAAGCTGTGAGTACCGGGCGTGAGTCGTGCTTCGGTAGCTCAGATGGTAGAGCACTTGCCTGCGAAAGGCAAAGGTCCCGAGTTCGAGTCTCGGTCGGGCACACAGTTTTAACCTGCCAGGAAGTTTCAAAAACATTTAATGTAAAATTGTTGTACTTTTATGTTCATTTGCTGGTAAAAACAAATAGAGCCAAATGTGTTAAAACTATTTATGATTAATTATTGAAAATTCACTTCCTCTTTTAATTATAATTTTGTATTAATTGTTTTATCATAGCCGCAAGAAGCGCAGCCATTGTTAGTTGCGATTATATAGCAACTTCGTCTGTACTTATAGTTGAAAATAGCATGGGTTTGTGTTAAACTAATTTTCAAAACAATTTAATAATTTTTTTATTGGTGGCGTAAATTTAAATGATTAACTATTTATTGGGAAAAGGAAAAATCTTAATTAAAAAAGAAATCCTCTATCTTTTGTTGGCCGCCATCTTAACTTTTATTACAGCGGCAAATTTAAATTACTTGAAACTGCAAACCATATTACGATGTGTAAGAAATAAATGTGCACCGGTGGTACTGAATTCTATTTATAAAAGAAAAAAATTAATCGAATCAAGGTGCATTTTCAAAGAACAGTGCTGATGGTACTTTTTGTTGAACAAGATTTCATTGCTGATGTATGAGGTCAAAATTAAACTACGGACGAATCACGGAGAAAAATATTTTTTGGTAGCATACGTCAGTGTTGTGTGAGGGTGGTATTCTGTGGTTCCTTTTCATGATCAATTTGCTAAGGATAATTAAATCCATCGAAGACAAAAATATTATAAATGCTCTGATGTACGATCTGTAATTTATGTGAACACAGCTTACAGTCAACATTATTACACTACTTCAGGTGGAATTCTTGTGCAATTTGAACAAAATACTTATCCGGGAGAAGTTGTAGTTTGAATAATGCATTATACATGTGTATAATAATGTCAGTACCATTTACAAAATCAAATCAACTGCTAAAAACTGCTAAAAAAAAGAGTGAGTTCAAACCGCAGAATACCATAGAGTGTCGTAGCATCCATATTCATTGCACTTGTCGATGTTGATGATACACAAAAACCGCCACAATTCGACAGTTAATTCCTTTGAGGAAAATGACGAGTGGAGGTGCGAGGTAACAAGGGACCCTGAAAACCAGTTGAGAATTGATCGTGCAGTAAACTTTTAGTCGTCTAGGGGGCGGGGGGAAATGTTGTCACTTCATTAACTGGAGGACTGTCGACTGAACGAAAGCAAGCAGAGAAGTGCTTTGAGCCCCCACATCGCAGAGAGACAGCCGTCACCGCGCGCTACGGTGCAAACAAGTGAACGTCGCTCGTGTGCCTGGGCATCAATCGGGCCACACCTCCGGTCCACCAGCCATCCGTTCCGCGCCGCCAGCTCGCGAAATGAAATTGGTTTTGGCCGAGAGAGAGAGAGAGAGAGACGGAGCTGGGGATCAACTGCGCGCCCCGCCGATCGCCTGCAAATCCGCTTTGGCCAAAGTTTCAGACCGGCGCTGCCGCTCTGACTCTGCGCAGCTATCCACCCCTGCAAGCCACTCAGCCGAAAGGAGAACGTGTTAGGCGAGGACGACCAACTGCCAGCTAGCGATTATATAGAGCCGCCTTTTGGATTGGCTTTAAGTTACTTCAACCGGAAAATACAAATCTATCAACGGTTTAGGGAATTTTTTGTGTTTCCCATATCAGTCCCCAAGATAGGGGTAGGGTAACAGTAGCGACGCCAGTGTTTCTCAGTCAACATGTTTTTCGAAAATCTACACTTTTAGGACGGACTCATACAGTACGAGGGTTAGTGTGGTGTGCGTACTGTAAGACCTTCGGTACACACACCATCAGATTATTTGACTTGTCGCTCTAACGAAGTAGGCGAGTGTCAGCAATATGTCTCGTGGTCTTATGGTGGCGTGTTTATCTTCTGCCGTTAGGTCAGACGATAGAAATGCCACTTGCACGCTTAGAGTAGCAGATTGACAGTGACCAACGTTAAACAGAACTTGATTAATTTTCACACACATTTATTAAAATAATAACAAGCATAAAAATAACTTAACTTGGTTCTGGATGCTATTTACAATTGACAATCTGAAGTTCCTTTGGTCTTGGTACGTTAATCTTATTCTCACGTATCTCTGATACTTGACAAAGTGTCTAGTCATTTCTCTTCATGTCTATGTACAGGAATATGATAATCTTATTAGGCGCAGACTGAAACTTGACTACAGACTAATGCTGACAAATGCAGACTGGTACAGACTAATGCAGACAAATGCAGACTGACTAATTGGAGGTCTGTACACTCGTTATAATACCTCGAGTGTTCAGGTATCACTGCGTGAGTGTGATGTGCGAGGAGAAAAGCTTCTACGTCAGCACCAATCTCATTGGCGGCGAGACATATTAATACACGGATCAGCGGAAGCAGAATTTGGTCCGTCTCTAAGACAGCGCCATCTCGTAGTGCGGAGACGGACGAGCGCTGCGCCTGCGCTGTTGTACTTAGCGCGGCGCGCTCTAGTGAGAAAGTTCTGTACGTGCTGACTACGCGGAACTATGTACACAACAGTTAGTCATAAAGTTTTAATCACTACCCCTAAAATACAAAGTTATAGAATTAATTTTATGTTTGTTTGCAGGTACTGAGTGGTTATAATTAAAGTTAAGATGCTACGGGTGATGCAGTGAGGCCTGTATATATCACAGGATGTAGAAACACCGAAGAGCTTTCTCAGTATACTGAAAAAAATAATAGTTCCACTTTCTGTCACCAGCTGAAAATATCGAGCTGTAAGCAGTGAGAATGTGAAATGTATCATGTTTCGACGGCAGTACGCTGTATGTCGCTTGGCAATGCGTGTCGATTTCTTCTATGAAGTGACGTTTGGTGTAGAGGGTTAAGAAGGTTGAAGCTTTCCGTGCGAAACGCAGTGACTATTCAGAAAAAAGACCGTACACTGCCGGTAAAGAGGTTTTATCAGAACGACAGCAGTATTAGCTCTGCGTTGGGGGATATTGCAGAGAGAAACAGCTGTGAAGACGCTCTATGTCAATAAATCGGCGAAAGGATACGGTCAAGATATTTGAAGAAAAAGGTGGATTAGGTGGGTGCAACAGGAGGGGAGAAGCGGTTCGTTCCCATGGTAGTTGCTGATGAAGTTCATGCAATTATAACCAACCATGCAAGACATGCCTCAAATTCTACAGCCATTGCTGAAGCTGTGTCATGGGAATTCTCTCTCACCTGGTCAACAGTTCAAAAGATATTGCTGAGCATTTTAGC
Source organism: Schistocerca serialis cubense (assembly GCF_023864345.2). Classification (NCBI taxonomy): domain Eukaryota; kingdom Metazoa; phylum Arthropoda; class Insecta; order Orthoptera; family Acrididae; genus Schistocerca; species Schistocerca serialis. The sequence continues at coordinate 475,011,620 of NC_064644.1, read as the reverse complement.
TTTGTAGGACTCAAAATAGACTACAACGCCGTGACTTTGCCCTCCGTCGTTTTGCCGCACATGGAACTGTATTGGATGTAGGTGGGTTACATTCTTTGGACGGACGAGGTGCTACTTTCCAAGGTGCCGTGAATGCACAGGGCAGTTGCATACGGAGTTTTACTCCGACACATGTTGTGCGGGAACATCCACAACACTAAGCTTATGTGACTGTGTGGTGCGGTTTGACGAGGTCCTTCATTCTCGATCCGTTTTTCTTCCAGGACATAACACTGTCAGGCGTACAGCTGAATCTGCAGGTTACAAGGACCATATTGTGCAACACGTGATTCCAGATTTGCAAGAACGCAAATATGTCTACACATTATCTTCACACAAGATGGGGCGAAACCGTACGTCGTTCGCCAGCTGAACCATTTGCTTCTAGAAACCTTCGGTAAAGACCGTTTCATCCCTAGGCAGTTTCAAGATGTGTGGCCTTCCAGATTCCCCCCCCCCCCCCCCCCGAACTAAATCGAAATATATAGATGAAGATCCGGACTCCTCCTGATCTGAAGGATAGCATACGACGGCATATCGCTCTGATTACACCGGATATGCTCCGAGCAGCTGTCGACCATGCCGTGTTACGGATGCAACACGTTACTGACCAGGGTGACCATACTGAACACATGTAACTTGCAACTCTTTCCTGATAAACGTGCCACAACCAGTGTTACCACGTGTTTGATCGTTCGCACCCTTTTCCTGCACCTGCACAACATCCTGACTGCTTAGAGCTCCATACTTTCACCTGGTGAAAGAGAGGGAAACTATTATTTTTTTCAGCATAATCCACGACCACAGCAATTAATAAATACACCTACAATGTTTCAGCATACTGCGATGTATACGGCCCATACTCAAGCATGTACTGAAATTCCCGCGCCATAATACTGTACTATGCCGCTAGAGGAACTTAAACAAAATGACACTGCCGATTGAAATCAAGCAGTAATTCATTCTCTTCATCTGAAGGGGAACAGCCCTGCAACTGTCCATCTGATCTGGTGAAAGTATACAAAACAGTGCACCATTATACCGGCATATGACACTGTAGTTGGATGCCGCAAAAGGTTCCAGTGGTGTCAAATACACTATTTGATCAAAAGTATGCGAACACCCCAGCCGTATGCAATGCGGAACTGACGACTAGATGTCGCGGGAGGCGAAACCGCCAGAATACACGAATGTGGGGAGTATTGTGTTGTAAATAGTGAATTCTTCCCGTCTCCTCTCTTTTGTTACCCAACCTTCCCTTTTCCAGTAACCCATGAAACCTTCCCTTAGGATTTCTATCTCTTGTTTAATAATAACAAATGAAATCTTCCCTTTGAAATTAACTCTCTTTCTCAATAATAATAAGTGCAATCTTCGCATACATATTTAAATGCTGCTTATTAAAAGTGATTTGCTGATCATTTCGACGAAACATAGAATGTATCGTCGTCGTGGCCCTCAGTCGTTACCTACAATAACCCAAAACTGTTCCTTACCTTTTCCCTGTTACTGGATCGCCATCTGACTGCTACATCGAACTGCAACATGAATATACTTACTCTGTTTTACAATACTTTATTAGCTGCTGGTGGGCTGTCATAACAAGTGGCTGTATTTAACACCAAAGCTGACGTTATTCTTTAATAGCAAAGCTGACGTTATTCTTTAATTAATTGACTTATGGTACGTAATTCATTGTTACACTTTTTCTTGACAACAATAAAATTTTGCAAAGTTTTACGTTGATGGTTTTTGGGATGGATTATAATCAGTAATTCAATATTGCTGGCAAAAATTAATTATATTCTGAATGAAATGATTTTACAGACGTTGAAATGGGACTTACTTTTTACAGTAATCTTACAACTAGCATTGCGCAAACATACCTTCAGTAGTCTTGTTTCTCAAAAAAATGATTTAATAATGTTAGTTCCTCTTATGATAATAGTTAGCTGATGTCTCCGTACATGCATTTATAATCTCTTGTAAATCATAGCTGGTGGCTGGCAGGCACACCGCTCCTCTCAACCTCTCGCTTCAGACCTGCTACCGACTCGCTTCACATCTCGCTTACTACTGACTTCCTACGAAAACTAAAGTGCGGTCTCTCCCGCCAACAATGCTTTCTCGTGCAGACAATCCCTGCTACCATTACAATATGTATCAATGTGCAGACTTTCCCACTCTTTTCTTAAAATGTATCCATACGCGGTCTCTCCTGCCTTTTTTAAAATTATATCAATGTGCTGTCTCTCCTGCCAACAATACTTTGGTGCAGACTTTCCCTGTTACCACAATTATTTCCAACATGACAAATATTAATTATTCCTACTTAATCCTATTAATAAAATATAAACATCTTTCATAAATTGTGGTCTGACAATAGACAATAGAAATATACACGTCTTACAATAGAGAACCAGTAACAGCGGAATGGGTCGCTCACTAGAAGTCAGAGACTTCGAACGTGTGTTAGTCCTGGACGTCTCCTGAGTAACAAATCCAGCGGGTACATTTCAACTCTTCTAAGGCTCTCCAAGTCGACTGTTGGTGATGTGATTGGGAACTGGAAAGACGAACCAACAATCCAGAGCTATATCAGTACCAAGCTCCCATCATGCAATAACGGACTGGTACTGTCAACCATTGAAGACGGTGATTGAAAAAAGTTGTATGAAATCAGCGTAAGGTTCTAAAATACTACCAGCAGTCTAACTAGTACAATAACTGTGCGCAAGACGTTCAAAACAATGGGTTACAGTGGTTGAGCAGCTCCTCATAACCTACACATTTGTGTAGGCAGTACTATGCTATGCTTGTGGTGGTGTAAGCATCGACGCCAATGGACAGTATATGAGTCCATACGAGTGATTTCCGGTGATGAATTCTGCCCTGTGGCAATGTGATAGAAGGATTTTGGTTGGACAAATTCCCGCAGAAAATTAACTGCCATCATGTGTAACGCAAAGAATGAAGTAGGGGAAGAGATGGTGTTACGATAAGTGGCTGTTTTGCGTCATCAAGGTGTGGTCCTCCTATTGCGCTCAAGAAAATACCAAATGTGCAAGGATAGGAATACATTTCATAACATTTTGTACAGCGTACAGTTTGGAGACGATGATTGTATCATCATGACAATGCAGCCTATGATAAAGCAACGTCTTTGAGCAAATGGTCTGTGGACAATAACATTTCTTAAATGGACTGGCCTGCCCAGCGTCCCATCCTTGACCCAATAGAATGTCTTTGGAATGAGTCAGAGTGTCAAGGTCGCTTCAGACAGCAGCAGCCAACATCACTACCTCCTCTGGTTTCGCCCCTTGAGCAACAATGGGATGTCGTTCCTCCACACAAGTTGAGATACCTCAGTGAATATGTCCCCAGCAGATTTCAGGCCGCCATAAAGACGAAGTGTGACACACCCCATATTTACATCGACTAATATGTGTCCAGACGTAGAATGAAGTTGCAGACCATCTTTCTGTGAAGAACTGGTGCGCACGAGAGAAGTGGAGGGCATAGTGCTCTATGGCCAGCGAGTCGCAATCGAGACAAGGTCCCATGGCTGCCCAGACCCACTAAAGAAGCAAAATAAATTTGGCAGTTGTTTCAGGCCTATTAGATCACTTCTTTAGCCGCGTAATCATCATGAATGAGTGCTGGGTATGTCGACAAGAACGCGAGACACGGTAAACAGTGGAAATGTGTGGATTTAAAGCCGTCGAAGAAGACTTAGATCCAACCACAACGAGGCGACGTGGTGTTGAGGCCAGCCGTGGTGTCGCGCTAACAGATCGGACTCATGAGGGTCAGACCATTCACGAGCACTCTACAGAAATCTCTTGTTGAGGTTACATAAATCTGTCAAGTCGGTCATTTGTGGGAAGCTCTCCAAAAGGAATATCTTGGCTCATGGCTAACGCTCATTCTGAAAAGAACATGGTGACGTATACTGCATCTTCAGGCTACCATATTTTGTCTCACCTCTCGCATTGTCTTACATGACAAACTGCTCATTTCGTCCTCTTTTCACAGGTGAACAAACCATTCTGTGTCAGGCATTTCCAGAATGACACCCAGGTGATTTTCGAGGTGGAACGTTTCCTGAACAGCCGAAACACTGTCTTCTACATTCTACAACCAAGACCTCTTCGAAGGTGTTCATGGTTGGGAAATACGATGGGCGTTCATTAAGTAATACAACAGCTTTTTTCTCGCCAATTTCGATGAAAAAAATGCAAAATTGGTTGTGGGACATCGTGGAATATTCCCGCTTGAACCAACATGGCTTCATGAAGTTCTGATAGGTGGTGAATATGCAGCCTTCAAAATGGCGTCAAGAAGAGAGTTTCTTTTGGCGGAAAACCAGAGCGTATCAGGCATTCATAGGCACTTGCAGAATGTCTACGGAGACCTGGCAGTGAATCTTGGGCGAGACGTTTTTCGTCATCGCAACATGGTCGCACAAGCCTGTCAGATCTCCCACGTGCCTGTCAGCTCCACACAGCTGTGAGTCCTGCAATGCTGGAACATGCAGACACACTCATTCGAGGTGATCGACGGATCGCAGTCAAACACCTTGCTGCTCAACTGGACGTCTCTGTTGGTAGTGCTGACACCCTCGTCTACCAGTTGGAGTGCTGAAACGTGTGAGACCGCTGGGTTCCTTGCCGCCTAATTGAAGACCATAAAGAGCAACGTAGGACCATCCATGCGGAGTTGCTTGCTCGTTACGAGGCTGATCGTGACAGTATTTTGTTAGACATCGTTACAGGTAATGAAACATGGGCTCATCATTTCGAACCAGTAAGAGAACGGAATTTCATGCAGTGCTGCTACACCACCTATCCTCCAAAGAAAAAGTTCAAAACTGCACCCTCAGCTGGTAAAATGATGGCGAAGGTTTCAGGGACTCTAAAGGGGCTATTGTGTTTGTTGTCTTCCCTCATAGCGTAACAATCAACTCTGAAGTGTATTATGCTACTATCACGTAATTGAAAAAACGACTTCACAGTGCTAGTAGCCACAAAAATGCAAATGAAGTGCTCCTTCTCCATAAAAACGCAAGGCCTAAACACAAGTCTGCGCACCCGAGAGGAGATCATAAAACTTTGTTGGACTCCTCTTCCTCATCCACTCTACAGCCCGGATCTCGCACCTTGCATCTGTTTGGCCCAATGAAGGATGCCCTCCGCAATAAGCAGTGCGTGGCTGATGGGGAGGTTATTGGTGCATCAAGATGTTGATTCCAACATCGATCAGTAAAGTGGTGGCATGAGGGCGTACAAACCCTTACAGTAAGATGGTGTAAGGCTGTCACAATAGAAATGAATGATGTTAAAAAATAGTTCTTTTAGCCAAAAGAGTGGGGAAAAATATGAGGTGTTGGAATCACGAATAAAACCAACCTGCATTTCGAAAATAAATGTTTGCATTAATTACTGAACTCCTCTCGTATGTGTCACACTGGAGAGTAAATATAGAGTTTGGGATCCTGCCCACTCGTCTCTTATAGGATGTCTTGGAAGCTGTTTTGTCGCATAACTAGACAACATACAAGCAAATCATATTAATGGAGTTTATTACAGTAATTGAATTGACATTACTTAACTCTCGTTTCGACGTAACGGGTCGCAAGCAATTGGCGACATACAAATAACCAATCTCCTTTGATATACATGATTTCCATGCAAGCTATCACTCAAGTTCATAAGTCACTGCTATCGTTAATATCACTGCGGCTCTTCCGGTGCGCATCTTCTACTGTCCGTCCTCTAGTCCGTTTCTAGTGCGCCCGCGTCCGCCGCTCGTGGTCTCGCGGTTGCGTTCTCGCTTCCCGAGCACGGGGTCCCGGATTCGATTCCCGGCGGGGTCAGGAATTTTCACCTGCCTCGAGATGACTGGGTGTTTGTGTTGTCCTCATCATTTCATCATCATCCAGGAAAGTGGCGAAATTGGGCTGAGCAAAGGTTGGGAAATTGTACGGGCGCTGATAACCGCGCCGTTGAGCGCCCTACAAACCAAAACATCATCATCATCATCATCTAGTGCGCCCGCGGCTAGGCGGCACGTCGCTTTTGTTCTCTTCGTGTAGATGGCTCTCCTGATGGTGGCGTCCTAGTCAGCGTGCTATTGGCCGACGTCGTCTCACAGCCCTTTCTGCTGTATCATTCTTGATCTTCGTGCCGATGCTTGTCGTTACGCCGGAACATAGAGGACTAACATTATCATCAAATCGCAACACTGGTCGTTTCGAGATGATAGTTAAAACTTTACTGCTATCCTTCGTCACAATATTAAAACAGAGCGTTTTTCAATTATCGATTTTTCTTTTTTTTCCGTAAGTGTCCTTACTGATTTGATGTAGTATGCGCAACGTCACGATTTCCTCTCTTGTGTCATACCCTTTTTCTCAGCGTAACACTAACACCCAGTGTCCTCTGAGTCTTTCGCGGTGGCTTGCTTTAATACAATCTTCCCGGTTTACAAGTCGCGTCACTTCGAATAAAATACTGTAGCTTTTGATAACTGCCTCCGCCATCGTCATCAGGATTCAAAGTCGCCGACTGCTTGTATAGTTGCAATGGCAGCATCTAGGACCTTTCAGAGAGGGCCGGAATGGCACGTGTGTGGGAGGCAAGCTGGGCGGCTCCCGGCAACTACGTCCCGCCGCATGACGAGTGACATCAGGGGCCGGCGCCAGGTATGAAACTGCTGCTCCAGCGTCCCTAAAAATGTCAAGCGTCCGTCTTTGTTTTCGCTCAATGCCCAAAAACCGTACTCATACCCTGCAAAGAATTTTTTCGTAAGTCAAACTATTGGCACTGCTGCTCAGCGTTGTGCACAGCATTCACTTCATATTAATTAAAGGAAACTTGAAAAGTCGGCTGTGGCTGAACATTGCCTAGAAAAGGACAGATTTTACAATTTGTAAGGACAAAACTTATGGCTCAAGATCATCGTATTGGTATTCTTTTGTGAAAGAAACGGACAATATTAAAATGAAGGGCATGAAATGTAACAGAGGGCAGAGGTATACACTTAGTAGGGCTAGGAGGGTGGCTTTGGACATTGAGCGAAAGCAAAGACGGTGGCTTGACGCTTGTAGGGCAGTTTCTAGCGTTATGCTGGCACCTCGCGCCTTCCTACGTCACTTGGTCCCGCACGAGGGCCCACCGAGACAGGCCGTGGAGCGTACGTCACAGCACGTGACACAGTAGGTGCTAACGAGTGCCAGCAGTCGTCTCCAGCGGGGAGGGAGTAACTGTTTCAGACAAGTTTAACAATTCCAGAATGAGATTTTCACTCTATAGCAGAGTGTGACCATTCTGGAAACGCCCTCCAGGCTGTGACTAAGCCATGTTTCCGCAACATCCTTTCTTCCAGTAGTGCTAGTTCTTCAAGGTTTGCAGTAGAGCTCCTCTGAAGTTTGGAAGGTAGGAGACGAGATACTGGCAGAAGTAAAGCTGTGAGGACGGGGCGTGAGTCGTGCTTGGGTAGCTCAATTGGTAGAGCACTTGCCTGCGAAAGGCAAAGGTCCCGAGTTCGAGTCTCGGTCCAGCACACAGATTTAATCTGCCAGGAAGTTTCAAGTTTAACAATGCTTGAGTGCACATTTAAATGTATGCGAGTTCTCAATAGCGTGCACTAAAGCTAAGATCTTTATTGGGTACCTTTTCAGTTACATACTGATTTCCTACGAGCACTGTATGGGTGCCGAGATTTTGCGTGCAGGGAACGTATATCTCGTTGGCCCCCATCCCGCAACGGGACAGAGCTGCTTGGAGCTCCTCAACTCACCTTCAGCGGCCCTTTCTGGAAAGTTTCTGACGCTGCCATTGCATCTATATAGGCAAAACACCGAGACAGGCCTGGTAGTCAGTGATTTTAACTCCTGATGACGGTGGCGCAGACCAAAAGGTCGAGTATTTTATTCGAAGTGGCGCTGTTTATAAAGCGAGAAGATTTTACAAACAGCCAGCTCGAAATGGTTCAAATGGCTCTGAGCCCTATGGGACTTACTATCTGAGGTCATCAGTCCCCTAGAGCTTAGAACTACTCAAGCCTAACTAACCTAAGGACATCACACGCGCCCATGCCCGAGGCAGGATTCGAACCTGCGACCGTAGCGGTCGTGCGTTGCCAGACTGAAGCGCCTAGAACCGTTCGTCCACCACGGCCGGCCAAACAGCCAGTGTCCACAATTAACTGTTGCATGCATTCCCATTTGTCTTCCGGTACATTGTTCGCTTCCTATGGCTTTTCTAGTAATAATAAAACTGTTCCCTGAAGTTTTAACGTACGTCTTACCATTCTACGCTCTTTCTAAGTAAGTTTTCTATACATCGTATTCCTTGCAGCTTCTGCGGAGAGCCTCCTCATATCTTTTTAGTTTACTTAATTTTCGGTATTCTTCTGTAACATTACATGCCAAACGATTCTGTTCTCTTATTTTACGGTTTTCCAACGGTTCATGATTCATTTATATACAATACTGTTTTCGAAGTATAATACTATTTTCGAAGTGTACATTTTCAACTACTACTTTATTAAATTAATGTCTATGTTTCATATTAGCATAATTCTTTTGGCGGTGAGTGACGCCTTTGTCTATGCTTGTCTGCTTTTCAGCTCAGACTTGCTTCGTTATTTCTGTATTTCCTCAAAGGTAGTAGACTTGATTTATTTTATCTACTACGTGATTCTCAGTTTTTATAAATTCGTTACTAATTTATACACTTTCACAATACTTTCGACTGTCTTTGGTTTACTCTAGATACATGTCATTTGCTCATTAGACTGTTTCCTCCATTTAACAGTTCCTGTCATTCTTCTTCACTTAGATAGGGGATAGCAATGACATTCAACGAACCCTATCATTGATATTATTTCATTGAGAAGTGTAATGTTGCTTCCGAATCTTTATTTTATTTATTTATCCTTCATAAAAAGTTTTAAAACTAGAGCAGAAAGGCTACATCCCTTCCGTAAGTCCTTTTGTTGTATCCAAGCAATTCTGTAGTGCTCTACCACATTTATTGTTTATTATTGTTTTGTGTATTATATTACCAGCTTTCCGTATAGGATATAGCTATTTTTCTGACGATTTCTACTGTCTTGCACCATTTTACAGTTTGGAAGGCCTTTTCTAGGTCGACAGATCCTATGAAAGAATCTTGATGTTTCCTGAGTCTACTACCCACAGCCAAACGGTTTATGAAACCGATTTTCAGTTATCTTTTCCACAACTTTGTATATTTGTTTGTTCAGCCACTGAGCTGTATTTGGAGTCAAGCTTATTGTACTGCAGTTGTCACCTCTATCCACTTTTGCTTTGTTGGTGAATGTGGGGATGGTATTGTTTTAAAAGATCTATGGCGTATCTCTGGTCTCATAATTCTACTTAATAAACAGAATAATGACCTGGATGCCTTTCTCACTCATAATTACAGGATTTCCGATTTTCCTCGTCTTCCTGGCTGGTTTACAAGTCTTCCAAAGTTATGTCGAACTCTTGACTCTAATAATGGACCCCCTATACAGTTGCGGAATATGCATGATAACAATAACAAATACGTGGGCATCCGTAAGTAGATTAAGTTTACCATAGTCAGTAAGAATATTTCATATTGAGCTAAATTTGGGCGGTCTGAGAACAGTTTACGAGACACCAGCCATTGTGGAACACGCGGGGAGGGGCCACCTAAGAAAGGTAGTTACTCCACCTTATGACCTTCAGTGATGAGGCAAAACATTATGGCCATGCCTAGTGACGTATCTGGTACGTGACGCGATAATGAAGACATGTAAGCGGAGAAGAGAGGAATGGCGAATCATTCTAGCAACTATACGGGCCTCAGATTTAGATAACCACTGGCTTAAGCGACTTTGGCAAAGAGCAGATTGTTAGGGTCCACTCTTGGGAAAGAACATCCAGCAAACGACGAAGATGATTGGTTGCTCGCGTGATACTGTCGTGAGCATATACAGGAAATGACTGAAGGTCGGTGAAACCAACAGTAGATGACGAGGTGTTGGACGTCCATGCTTTATCTCCGTACTTGGAGGTCGGAGGTAACCCATGGTACGTAACTAAATTCCTTTTACAGACTTCCAGGACAGATTCCTTACACGAAAACAAGAAAAAAGTCTACTAAAAATTGGCCCTAAAATGCATATCTCAAGAGCTATAAGCACTTGATTCTGTGAAATACGTCTCATGTACTGAACAAGTGCTAATAGCTCTTAAGGTATACATTTTAAAGTCCATGCATAGTAAGCATTTTTTCTTGTTTTGGTCCATAAGAGTTCTTACCAAGATCAGGAAACCAAAAAATGTGGAGCCGAAAATATGTGTTTACAGTATCGGAGATGAAAAAGTGGCCTTAGCTCTTAAGGTGTGCATCGTAGATAGACCTTTTTTTCTCGCTTTGGCGTAAGGAACCTGTCCTCAAAGTCTCTAAGAGGAATTTAGTTTTCCCCTAAGTACAGGAAGACGGATGTGTCTGTGGTGTAGCACAGTGCTGGTGTACGCACAAGAGTTTCGGAGGACACCTTTCAGCGGACATTGCTGGACATGGGGGCTCCACAACAGAACGCCCGTATGTGTTCCAATGGACAGTGTAATAATGGAAACGTGCCGATCAGGCAATATGACAGCTGTAGCCTACGAGAACCTCATGACGGAACATCTTCATCTATTCATGCTTTATGTCTTCCCCGAAATATGGCATCTTCCAGCGGCATAAACGTCCGTGTCACAGTGATTGTGGAGCTTGATAGTGTACGCATGCTGATGTCTTGGCCACCAAATCAGTTTGATCTCAGCCAGATAGAACACGTCTGAGACACTATCGGGTCCTAGTTCCGCGTCCACAAACCACTGACAAGTAATTTACAGTATATGGCGACGCGTGGTTCGATATCTGGTGTCACATACTTCCGGAAACCTTGAAGGACTTGTTGAATCCCTAGTAGAATTTCGCAGTAGTGTGCCAAAGGTGCATCAGCGTAGGTGCGTGAAAGAGCCCTGTCTAGGTGGATGTCGCTTGAAGAGAAGCTCGAAAGTTGGACTGGCACTTGCGTAATTCCTCCCCCATATGCCCTATTGGCTATAGGAGGCAGACTCGCCGTTAGGAGTACGGGAAAGAAAGAGACCTGTACTGAGGCCAAAATCGTACTTTTCTTATAGAGGACAAGTGCATGTTGAACCATATAAAATCTTCAATGAAACGTCTGAAATGGAACGAATAATTAGACTGACTGGCGACCTGTACATTTCTTCCTCTGCTCAAAGGTTCCCGTATCGTGAATTTGAAAGAATGGCTGACATTTGTTGATGTTATAACAGCTTTCCTTTTCACTTCTCCTTGAGCTCAAAGTGCTGTTGAAAAGGGTGCTCATTGTCAACGCCTGGTGAGTGTCACGATTAGCAATAAGATATAGTGAACTGTAATACTCATAACGTAGAGCCCTGCCTCGGGCATGGATGTGTGTGGTGTCCTTAGGTTAGTTAGTTTTAATTAGTTCTAAATTCTAGGCGACTGATGACCTCAGAAGTTAAGTCGCATAGTGCTCAGAGCCATTTGAACCATTTTTCATAACGTAGATTAGTATCATGACAGGAGCCAAGCAGGTGTTTCCCGTAACTAAGCCACTAACAGTACAGTGCAGTAATCTTCAGAACTGCTTGCCACCAGGGGCCAAAAACAAGTACCACAGTTTTTGAGTGCCAATGCCAGTTAAAATCTTTACTAAATGCCTCTCTACTTTGCTCTGTACAATCACGTTTGCGAATTGACTAATTCCTGAACATATAGTGGATTAGCGAATGTAGCAGGAACTTGGGACTGCATCGGAAGCTGATCCGCTTCCATTTCCATGTCCAATGAATCCAGAAAAGCTATTTGTATTACCTCCCCCCCCCCCCCCTCCACTCCGCCGAAGTCCTCCACCGTCTCTGTTTCTGCTGTCACACAAATGAATGTAGTCAGCCGTAAAAACTCTTTTCAATAGGAACAGCCAGGAGCTGACACTTATTAGCTCCAAGTGCTGGACGCCGGAAGTAATATTTTTTGCTATACAGAATAATTACGTCAAATCAAAAGGAGGAGAGAGTGGAGAAGGCGACAAAATAGTTGATTTCTTCTCTTAGGATAGAAAGGCACATAGCCTTGTGTAGTGACGAAGAGAAAGCAAATTTTGTCTCTCTGCCAATTTTCGTTTTTATTCCCTTAAAACTACGTCAACAGACCTGCCCGTAGAGCATAGACCGGTTCTGTATTCGTATTTTTCAGAAAAGTGTTTGACACGGTGTCTCACTGAAGACGACTAACGAAGGCTCGAGAGTACGGAATAGGTTCCAGCGTATGTAAGGGGCACGATGACTTCTTAAGTATTAGAACCCAGTAAGCAACTGATGATGGTCAAAATAGAGAGGATATAAACTGTAGATTGGAAATGGCAAGAAAAGTGTTTCTGAAGAAGAAAAATTTGTTAACAGCATATACAGATTTAAATATTAGGAAGTGTTTTCTGAAAGTATTTGTATGGGAGTGAAGTATGGACGGGTAACGGTTTGGACAGGAATAGAATAGAAGGACACATTCTGACACATCACGGATCAGCAATTTATTATTACACGGAAGCGTGAAAGGGTGTCCCGGGAAGGGGGGGGGGGGGGGGGTGATAAACACCGTACAGGAAGACGAAGAGATGAATACAGTAAGCAGATTCGGAGGGTTGTAAGTTGAAGTAGTAATTCGGAGATGAAGAGGCTTACCCAGGATAGAGCATCAAGGAGGGCTACAGGAAATCAATCTTTGGACTGAAGTCACATTGCCCTCGATGGCGAGTGTTCATCACGAGTGTCCCATGGAAGTGTGATGGGACAGGTGTTGTCGTCTATATACACTACTGGCCATTAAAATTGCTACACCATGAAGATGAGGTGCTACAGACACGAAATTTAACCGACAGGAAGAAGATGCTGTGATACGCAAATGATTAGTTTTTTCAGAGCGGTGGCGACACCTACAACGTGAGGAACGTTTCCAACCAATTTCTCATACACAAACAGCAGTTAACCGGCTTTGCCTGGTGAAACGTTGTTGTGATGCCTCGTGTAAGGAGGTGAAATGTGTACCATCACGTTTCCGACTTTGATAAAGGTCGGATTGTAGCCTACCGCGATTGCCGTTTATCGTATCGCGACATTGCTGCTCGCGTTGGTCGACATCCAATGACTGTTCGCAGAATATGGAATCAGTGGGTTCAGGAGGGTAATACGGAACTCCGTGCTGGATCCCAACGGCCTCGTATCACTAGCAGTCGAGATGACAGGCATCTTATCCGCATGGCTGTCACGGATCGTGCAGCCACGTCTTGATGCCTGAATCAACAGACGGGGACGTTTGCAAGACAACAACCATCTGCACGAACAGTTCGACGACGTTTGCAGCAGCATGGACTATCAGCTCGGAGACGATGGCTGCGGTTCCCCTTGACGCTGCATCACAGACAGGAGCGCCTGCGATGGTGTACTCAACTAAGTACCTGGGTGCACGAATGGCAAAACGTCATTTTTTCGGATGAATCCAGGTTCTGTTTACAGCATCATGATGGTCATATCCGTGTTTGGCGACATCACGGTGAACGCACTTTGGATGTGTGTATTGGTCATCGCCATACTGGCGTATCACCCGGCATGATGGTATGGGGTGCCATTGGTTACACGTCTCGGTCACCTCTTGCTCGCATTGACGGCACTTTGAACAGTGGACGTTACATTTCGGATGTGTTACGACCCGTGGCTCTGCCCTTCATTCGATCCCTGCAAAACCCTACATTTCAGCAGGATAATGCACGGCCGCATGTTGCAGGTCCTGTACGGGCCTTTCTGGATACAGAAAATGTTCGACTGCTGCCCTGGCCAGCACATTCTCCAGATCTCTCACCAACTGAAAACGTCTGGTCAATGGTGGCCGAGCAACTGGCTCGTCACAATACGCCAGTCACTACTCTTGATGAACTGTGGTATCGTGTTGAAGCTGCATGGGCAGCTGTACCTGTACACGCCATCCAAGCTCTGTTTGACTCAATGCCCAGGCGTATCAAGGCCGTTATTGCGGCCAGAGGTGGTTGTTCTGGGTACTGATATCTCAGGATCTATGCACCCAAATTGCGTGAAAATGTAATCACATGTCAGTTCTAGTATTATATACTTGACCAGTGAATACCCGTTTATAATCTGCATTTCTTCTTGGTGTAGCAATTTTACTTGCCAGTAGTGTACATAAATGATCTGATGGAAGAGGTGAGCAGCAATCTGCGGCTATTTGTTACTGACGCTGTAGTGTACGGGCAGTGGCCTTGAGTCACTGTAGGAGGATGCAGGATGAGGTAGACAAAATTACTGGTTGAATGGAAGCTTGCTCTACATGCAGAAAGAAGTATCTTAATGCACATGAGTAAGATAAACAATTCCGTAATGTTAGAATACAGTATTAGTAGTGTCCTGCTGACACAGTCAAACCGATTAAATATCTAGACGTAACGCTACAAATAAATCTCAAATGACGGCGAATTGTTGCCTTCGATTTATTGGAAGAATTTTAGGAAATTGTAGCTGATCTACGAGGTGCGACAATAAAGTAATGAGACTGATGTGAAAAAAAAGTGGCTTACCGTTTTAGTCAAGTTTAGTGTTGTCTCCTTCAAAGTAGTTCCCTTGCACACACTTTCCCAGCGCTTCAGCCATTGATGGTAACATTTCTGGAACTCATCTTCTGTAATATAATCCAAGACCCTCTTCACAGCTTTTGGACATCTTGTGTTGTTTGTAAATGGTGTCCCTTGACCGTCGTTTTGTCTCTTGGAAATAGAAAAAAGTCGCACGGAGTGATACCTGATGAATAAGGTGACTGTGGTAGTACTGAAATTTGTTTTGAGGTTAATAATTGCTGTACTGACAGAGCAGTATGGGATGGCGGATTACCGTGATGCAGAATCGAATTATCAGCCATGTTGGCATGGACACGAAGAACTCTTTCTAAAATTTCTTTTAGTAATATTGGTGAACTGTTTGTCCACGAGGCACCCACTCTTTATAAAAACATTCCTTGGAATCAAAGAAGCAACAACATTGAATTTCACTTTTGACTTCAACATTCGTTCTGCCTTCACTGAACATTTTATGCCAACGAAAAACTTGAGCTCTTGACATAACCTCCTCTCCAAAAGCCTCCTGAAACTTACCGTAAGTTGTCGTCGCGTTTTCACCCAATTTAACGCAAAAAGAAATGGCACACCGTTGCGCTATATTAAGTGGTTCCATTTCCGTGGCGAGAGACACAAACAGATGTTAACTTATTAGAGCACAACTCACGACTGAGGAGTTGCATGGATGTGCCGCTTGGACATTAAGCAGGTTATAGACCAAGGTGAAAGATATTGTGCCTACGCAAGCCTGCAGGAGTGCCACATCTTGCAAAGAAAATCAGTCTCATTACTTTATTGTCACACCTCGTATACAGCAGACTGCGTGTAGAACAATAGTGCGACCCATTCTTCAATACTGGTGCTGTGTTTGTGATCCCCACCAGGTTTGATTAAAGGAGGACGTCAAGGCAATTCACAAAGTGCTGCTAGATTTGTTACCGGTAGGTTCGATCAAGAAGCGAGTATTACCTGGATACTTTGTGAACTTAAATGGCAATCCATGGAGAGAAGGTGACACTCTTTCGGCGAAACACTATTGAGAAGGTTCATAGAAGGAGAATTTGGAGCTAACTGCAGAACGATTCTATTGCCATCAGCGTGTATTTCGCATAATGAACACGAGCGTAAGAAAAATCATGTCTTGTACAGGAGCATATAGAAAATCGTATTCCCTTCGCTCTGTTTGCGAATAGAATGGGAAAGTACCCTCCGCCATTCAGCATACGATGGTCTGCGGAGTATATATGTAGATGTAGGTGGAAAGCTAACTGCGAGACAGGGAGCTGAGCAAGATCCGGATCGAAACCGGGAGGCATATTAACGATCGTGAGCCGGCTTGTGTATGGTTGTTAGTTCGTTTCCCACGCTCGTTTAGGCAAATGCTGAGCTAGCCCCTGAATTATGCCTCAGGGAATACGACACACAGACAGTTAAAACAGACAACATACCAGACAAAGTTACACTTTTCAGTCAGATGGCGCACATGACTTCGCTCCGTTACATTACCTTGATGAATTTGGCGTCAGGAGGAGCAAAAAAGTTGGATAATAAAATAAAATTGGCCAAATCTTGCAATAGTGGATCTCTTACTAGATGGGATAAATGCTAGGGAACAGAAAAAAAGAAAAAAAAGAAGACACACACACCTTGGCTTTCCGAGGAGCACTTCATTTCATGTAATTGTTGACCAAACTTAAAAATTTAAAATTCTATATAATCTACTCATTAAGTGGTGAAGTCTTACATTAAAGTTTTAACACTATAAGTTTAATATTAAAGTTAGAAACATTGTATATGCCTTGAGGCAGAGTGACTGATGGTACACTAAGTCACAGAGTATATTCATCCAATATCTCAGGATGAGCGCACATAGAAAACTGTACACATTATTTCAAAATTTTTCTCCCTGACACCCACCACGAAAGAGTGAAAGGAAGAAAAGTTTATAGTTTACTGATTTCGCTGTTCGTGCAGTAAAACTTTTAACTTGTTACTTCTTGACCACTAACTCCATTCACAACATATTTGCAGATAGTATCCACATACACCACTGTATATACCTGAAAAATTATATCATTCAGCGACACGAAGGTCGGGAATGATGACGTCAAAGTCATTGATATGCGTGAAACGGATGTTTAATACGTTTGAATTTGATCCATTAAGAAATCTACATCTACGTCTATGGTCCAGAAGCCATCTTTCGGTGTGTGGCGAAAGGTACTCTGTGAACCACAGTTACTTCCCTCTGTTCCTGTTCGTAGGAAGAATCAATGCTGAGGCCCTATTCTGTATCGTTCATACCGATCGGTGTAGTAGGTTAGTCTCGGTAGTGACGTCATTTTCGGTTCTTTATCGAAATATCCTGTTCAGTAAGCTTCTGAGACCTGTTACCGAATGGTCCTCCCACCGATTTTACAATTGTACCGAGAGGTTTTGGATTTCGGTGTGACCCCGTCGATCGGTGAGCTGTGGTTTATGTACACCTATAATTTGTTATTTCAAACATATTTAGCGGTTTTAACTTTGGATTTAGTGATTGTGTTACTAAAGAATCACCAGAGGACACTTCCGGTTGGAAAGTGAGTTCATAATAGACTATTTTCCTTTGTAACAAATACGGTTAGGTTAGGTTGTTACTGTGAATGATTACATAAAAAAAAAGTTTTCGGTCGCTATTCTCTCAAAATACGTGTTATTTTTACGCAAATAAGAGTTTAAAGATCATTAAATATCAAGACATCAGCTCTGCTTATGTATATTACATGAGTGTGAACTGACGTTACTAGTGACTTTGTGTACTTTTTCCCAGAAATGGTTTAGTTAGTAATTATCGTGTTTACAGTTTTCAAGTAACAATGGAAAGCAATTATGTGAATATCGGAAACCTTCCAAACTATCACGCATTTATGACTTACACAGCATCGTTTGGGAACGAAGTCAGCCTACGTTCCCCTGCACAGTAGTACAAGAATTGAGCACAATGTTTCTGTCGTTTGGCGTGGCCAAGTGGTTAGCCCGTGGGAATGTCGTACATAGGACACGGGTTCGCGCACGGGTGGGTGAAAAAAGCTTTTTTTTCCTTTTCATATATTCAACACGTTCTGAGACATGGTTATTCGTGTAAGTTAAGATTTTTCTGCAATATTCGTTATTACTTACATGTAAGAGCGCACATCCTCAGTAATGATTTCGTGATTTCTGTGTGTTTAAAATACGAAATATGAAATTGCTGGAGAGGAAATTGCTGCGAGTGAAACAACCGACAGTGACCTTTATATTTTTTCTTGTCAGAAATAACTTACCATTTTGTCCGAATATGTAGCGATTTCCGAATTGTGGTTAGACAGGAATCTAAGAGCACAACTTAAATTACTGGGAATGGAACTAGCAGCAGTCATCTTCATAATCTTGCTTGTCACAAGTCTTTATCTGCGATCGAATCCTCAACAACAGGAGACAGAGATGAAAGATCTCTGCCGTAATATTTTTAGACTGTAGCACCATGTACGAAACATTTTCATTCATGAAATGCATGTTATAAACTTAGACGAACTGCAGGAGCTCTCGAAAATGAGTTTTTCTTTACAATTTTGTTTTTAAGACCCAAATCGTTGACATATCATATAGGGAATTCGGCTACTTAATCATTTGGATCTCTAGGAGCGAGTTCACATTCTGTTTATCTTCTTACTCTGTGAAACTCTCAGAATCAATTTTTCGGGTGTTTTTATAGATGTATTAGTACAATGTGGTACTACGCACTATTCCTAAATAATTTTCCGAAACGTAAAATCCAAAACACGATGTCAGTGTGAATGAGAATAAGATGACATAATGCAGCATTTACGACAATCTGCAGAATACAGTCATATACGCTATCATTACTATGCATGCACGGAAACATGCAGGGAAACTGTAAAAATTTCCATGCGTTTCAGCTGAGAATCATGTGTAAGTAGGCTGTTTAGGTTTTTATGTTGGTAACGCCACGTAGCGCTCTGTATGAAAATCACTGGCTGTGCTGTGTGCAGTATGTGGCTGGTTGGCATTGTTGGAATATTCGCTATTGTAGTGTTGGGGAGTTGGATGTTAACAGCGCGGAGCGTTGCGTAGTTGGAGGTGAGCCGCCAGCAGTGGTGGATGTGGGGAGAGAGATGGCAGAATTTTAAGAGCGGACGATCTGGACGTGTGTCCGCCACAAAGAGTAAACTTGCAATACTGGATATCATGAACTGATATATATATACAGGGTGTTTCAAAAATGACCGGTATATTTGAAACGGCAATAAAAACTAAGCGAGCAGCGATAGAAATACACCGTTTGTTGCAATATGCTTGGGACAACAGTACATTTTCAGGCGGACAAAATTTCGAAATTACAGTAGTTACAATTTTCAACAACAGATGGCGCTGCGGTCTGGGAAACTCTATAGTACGATATTTTCCACATATCCACCATGCGTAGCAATAATATGGCGTAGTCTCTGAATGCAATTACCCGAAACCTTTGACAACGTGTCTGGCGGAATGGCTTCACATGCAGATGAGATGTACTGCTTCAGCTGTTCAATTGTTTCTGGATTCTGGCGGTACACCTGGTTTTTCAAGTGTCCCCACAGAAAGATGTCACAGGGGTTCATGTCTGGCGAATAGGGAGGCCAATCCACGCCGCCTCCTGTATGTTTCGGATAGCCCAAAGCAATCACACGATCATCGAAATATCCATTCAGGAAATTAAAGACGTTGGCCGTGCGATGTGGCCGGGCACCATCTTGCATAAACCACGAGGTGTTCGCAGTGTCGTCTAAGGCAGTTTGTACCGCCACAAATTCACGAAGAATGTCCAGATAGCATGATGCAGTAATCGTTTCGGATCTGAAAAATGGGCCAATGATTCCTTTGGAAGAAATGGCGGCACAGACCAGTACTTTTTGAGGATGCAGGGACAGTGGGACTGCAACGTGGGGCTTTTCGGTTCCCCATATGCGCCAGTTCTGTTTATTGATGAAGCCGTCCAGGTAAAAATAAGCTTCGTCAGTAAACCAAATGCTGCCCACATGCATATCGCCGTCATCAATCCTGTGCACTATATCGTTAGCGAATGTCTCTCGTGCAGCAATGGTAGCGGCGCTGAGGGGTTGCCGCGTTTGAATTTTGTATGGATAGAGGTGTAAACTCTGGCGCATGAGACGATACGTGGACATTGGCGTCATTTGGACCGCAGCTGCAACACGGCGAACGGAAACCCGAGGCCGCTGTTGGATCACCTGCTGCACTAGCTGCGCGTTGCCCTCTGTGGTTGCCATACGCGGTCGCCCTACCTTTCCAGCACGTTCATCCGTCACGTTCCCAGTCCGTTGAAATTTTTCAAACAGATCCTTTATTGTATCGCTTTTCGGTCCTTTGGTTACATTAAACCTCCGTTGAAAACTTCGTCTTGTTGCAACAACACTGTGTTCTAGGCGGTGGAATTTCAACACCAGAAAAATCCTCTGTTCTAAGGAATAAACCATGTTGTCTACAGCACACATGCACGTTGGGAACAGCACACGCTTACAGCAGAAAGACGACGTACAGAATGGCGCACCCACAGACTGCGTTGTCTTCTATATCTTTCACATCACATGCAGCGCCATCTGTTGTTGAAAATTGTAACTGCTGTAATTTTGAAAGTTTGTCCGCCTGAAAATGTACTGTTGTCCCAAGCATATTGCAACAAACGGTGTATTTCTATCGCTGCTCGTTTAGTTTTTATTGCCGTTTCAAACATACCGTTCATTCTTGAAACACCCTGTATATATTATGACTTCTGAGCAATATTAAGGTAAAATACATTGTTTGTTCTCTATCAACATCTTTCATTTGCTAAGTATGCCTCTCAGTAGTTAGTGCCTTCAGTAGTTAGAATCTTTTATTTAGCTGGCAGTATTGGCGCTCGCTGTATTGCAGTAGTTCGAGTAACTAAGATTTTTGTGAGGTAAGTGATTCATGAAAGGTATAGGTTATTGTTAGTCAGGGCCATTCTTTTGTAGGGATTATTGAAAGTCAGACTGCGTTGCGGTAAAAGTATTGTGTGCCAGTTCAGTGAATGTCTGAGTACGTTCAGTTTTGCTCAGCAGTTTGAAAATCAGCACTGTCATTTATAAAATTTTTCTAAGGGGATGTTTCGCATGGAAATGGATATAGTGCGCCTGATAATGTTAAGGAGGAGGCAAGAGCGACGAAGGCGGGCACATCAGCTCGATGGAATGCGGCGTCATGCATAAACGCAATTTCCGGTATATGGAAGAATAGCGCGCTGTTTCGTGTGCTATCCGTTTTGTGTTTGTGACGCTGTGCGCGCTGCAGTGCGTATGCGGGAATGTGCGGCCGCTTGCTTTTGATTGGCTTGCGCGACGCGAACCGACAACAGCGCTTCGGTTCTGTAGACCCGAACGGTATCGCTACCCAAATGCATACTGAATAATGCAGCGGCTCTAATTCGAGTACTAGACTGTTCGGTGCTCTTGAGTACCGAAACGATCGGCACAATGGCGGAAAGATACAGAATAGGCACCCTGGCAACCCTCCGCGTGAACTGGAATTTCTAATTTTACCTTCATGTCCTTTTGCGAGATACCTGTAGGATGAAGCAATATATATTTTGTTGACTCTTCTAGAAATGTACGCTCCCGGAACTTTGACAGCAGACTATAATGTGATGTAGAACGCCTCTCGTGCAGCGTATGCCACTGGAATTGGTTCAGCATCTCTGTATCGCCTTCGTGCTTTCTAAATGAACCAGTAATTAAACTCGCTGCTATTCTTAGGATATTATCTATTCCCTCTATCAATTCTATCTGGTACAGATCCCATACTGAAGAGGAATTTTGGAGTACTGCACGAACGAGGGCTTTGTGACTGAACGGACGAGGGTGTTGTAAACTATCTTCTTTCCTGAAGATACGAGGGTAATCCCAAAAGTAAGGTGTCCTATTTTTTTTATAAGTACATAGATCTGTTTATTTCTACAGTGGTTTACATCAGTTTACAGCTTGAACATTTAGCTATCTTTCGACATAATCACCATTTCTGTCGACGAATTTTTGCAGACGCTGTGGCAGTTTCTGTATGCCCATGTCATACCAGCTCGCCGCCATGCTGCTCAGAAAGTTATGAACCTCTTCTTTCACCTCGTCGTCGAAGCTGAATCGCTTTCCGGCCAAATGTTCTTTTAACTTAGGGAACAGGTGATAGTCACTGGGCGCCAAGTGAGGACTATAGGGTGGGTGGGTGATTATGTTCTACTAAAACTGTTGCAAGACAGCAACGGTTTGCCGAGCGATGTGTGGGCGAGCGTTGTCATGTAAAACGTGTACATCCTTGCTCACATTCCTCTTCTCTGGTTCTGAATTGCTCGTTTCAGTTTTTTCAGACTCTCACAGTACCTTTCAGCGTTAGTTGTAGTCCAAATGGGCATGAAGTCGACCAACAATACCCCTTTCCGATCCCAAAAAACGGTTGTCATGTCCTTACCGGCAGACTGTGTTTGTTTGAATTTCTGCAGCTTTGGCGAAGAAGATTGCCGCCACTGGTGTAATTGCTCTTTGGTCTCAGGTGTAAAGTGGTATGCCCAGGTTTCTCCACCCTTGACAACTGAGTCCAGAAAGTTGTCCTTTTCGGCAGCAAGGCAGTGAAGAAATGCGCGGTAAGCATCAACTCGTTGCCGCATGTGGTCCTCAGTCAGCGTGCGTGGCACACATCTTGCGCACACCTTCCGGTAGTTCAATGTTTCCGTTAAAATTCTGTGAGCGGTGTTACGGGAAACGTCAGGTATCAACTTTCAGAGATCATCCAGAGTGATCCGCCGATCTTCACGCATGCTTTGCTCAACCTTCAACACTATCTCCTCAGAAATTGACGGTCTCCTGCTCCTTTGTTCCTCGGGAATTTCGGTCCGACCAGCTGCAAACTCTCCATACCACTTACGAACGTTTTTGACATCCATGCACGACTCACCATACACTTCCGTCAATTGGCGATGGATTTCAATCGGCGCAGTGCCCTTTGCGTTCAAAAACCGAATAACTGCGCGCAGTTCGCACTTGGCGTTAACATTCAACTGGAGCTTCATTCCCAACGGCTGCCAAGCCAAGACTGAGCGCCTCAGTCCGACGCTCGCATGTTTACACACAGCGTGTGAAGCACTCTTCATAACAGCGTGACTAACTGCCACACAAACAGAGTTCTGTACTTTTGAGTTTACCCTCATACTTCTAATGAAGCTGTCTTTCCTGCAGTTAGTTACTATACAATGATGGTATTTGTATCCATGTAGACACAGTACACAACATTTATTCATGTTGAGCTCTAATTGCCAATCCCTGCACCAAGTGTCGAACCTCTGCAGGTCTTCCTGCATTTAGTTACAGTTATCTCCTCTGTGTACAATAGCATCACCCGCGAAAAGTCCCATGAACTTCCGATGTTATCTACTGTATCATTTATATACATCATCATCATCAGTGTTCTGCCAAAAGGCAGGTTTTCACATGGTAGTTCTCCAGACTGTCCGGACTTCTGCCATCCTCTTCAGGTCTGCATAATTTCCTCTGCCCTTCATGCCGCCTATAATCTTGTATCTCCTTCTTGCTCTCAGTCTTCTCCCACAAACCAGTCCTTCTAAAGCATCTGCTAGCGAGCACTCCCTTCTCAATGAATGTCCCAACCAGTTCTTTTTCTTTTCTCTTACAGCCTTCAGCAGACATTTTCTCTCACCAACCCTTTCCAATTTCACTACTCACTCTTTCCATCCAGCTTATTCTCTCCATTCTCCTCTACATCCACATCTCAAATGCTTCTAACCTTTTTCCATACTCTCGTCTCAGCGTCCATGTTTCTGCCCCATATTGTGCCCCACGCCACACAAAACATTTACCAAGCCTTTTCCTTAGATATTCATCTAATCTGCCAAATAAGAGTCTCGTTTTTCTGTTGAATGCCTCCTTCGCTATGACAATTGGAGTTTTCACCTCCTAGTGTCATCTCAAGTCTTCAGTTATTGTGCTTCCAAGATGTTTAAATGCACTTACTTGGCTAATGGTAGATTGTCCTATTTTAATACTGGACAGTCTGCATCTAGTACTGATGACCATACTCTTTGTTTTCGCTGTGTTTATTTGCGTCGCATATTTCACACAAGCTTCATTCAGATCTTTCAGCATGTTATTCACCGTCCGCTCACTTTCTGCCACTAACACCATGCCATCAGCAAATCTTATACATTCTGTTTTCTTTAGTAATACATATTCCTCTTTTCCCATCTAAGCCTTTCGCAATAATCTCTTCAAGGTATGCGTTAAACAACAGTGGGGAAAGGCAACAACAGAAAAAAATCGCAACACCAAGGTGGTGTTGTCCGATATATACGAAAGTTGGGAGGCGTTTTCTACATCTGAAAGATGATGTGTACTCACATTTGGTGCCAGTAGCGTAAGAGTGGCGCTAGTAACGCCGCTATGAGGATGCAGTTAAGGTATCCTTTAAATACATGCTGTCCCAGTCGTAAGCGTTAGTTACCTTTGTGATTTGACGTGGTGAGTTGGTGTTAGTCAAGAATGCTTGTAAGGCGACTGAGCTTGAACGAGGTCTTCTAATAGGACTGCGAGAAGCTGCGATATTGCAGAAAGATTTGGCAGGAATGCAGCTACTGAACACGATTGCTGGTAGTGGAGGTCACTTGAATGTACGGTCACGCGGCGCTACCCAGAGGGAAGATCATCGTGTTCGGTAGGTGCCTCTGACGCATTGTACTGCATCTTCAGCTGCAATCTGGGCAGGCGTTGATACCAAAATGACACATAGAACTGTTACAAATCGGTTCCTTCAGGAATAGCTCAGAGGCAGAATCCAGAATCCCTGTAGCGTGCGTTCCACTGATCCCAAACCACCTCCATTTGCGACTTCACTGGTATCAAGCGAGAGTTCATTGGGGCAGGGGGGGGGGGGGGAGGGGGAGGTCTCTTGTGTTGTCTGGTGAAAGCGGTTCTGCCTCGGTGTCGATGATGGTGCGTGTTAGTTGGAAGGGCCTTGTGTCGACCTGTCTGCGTGCTAGCTACCCTCCTGTTCGTATACCTAGAGTAATCGTCTGGGGTGCGATTCTGAATGACAGCAGGAGCGCTCTCGCGGTTATTCCACTCACTCTGACTGCAAATTTGTACGGCAATCTAGTGATTCGACCTGTATCCTAATAAAACAGCTCCATGTTTAGCAATTATATACAACCACTCGCTCACAGAAAGATCCGTACCTAAAGACTGGAAGATAGCTCAAGTCACACCAATACCCCAAAAGGGAAGTAGGAATAATCCGCTGAATTACAGGCCTATATCACTAATGTCGATTTGCAGTAGGGTTTTGGAACATATACTGTATTCGAACATTATGAAGTATGTGGTGTCACCGCCAGACACCACACTTGCTAGGTGGTAGTTTTAAATCGGCCGCGGCCCATTAGTACATGTCAGACCCACGTAACGCCACTGTGTGATCGCAGACCGAGCGCCACCACAAGGCAGGTCTCGAGATACGGACTAGCACTCGCCCCAGTTGTACGGACGACGTAGCTAGTGACTATACTGACGAAGCCTCGCTCCTTTGCCGAGCCGATAGTTAGAATAGCCTTCAGCTAAGTCAATGGCTACGACCTAGCAAGGCGCCGTTAGTAACATTGCATGTATCTAAAGAGTCTCACTTGTATCGCCACAATCTCCAGATGTACCAAAAGGATGGATTAAAGTTAAGTATTCCAGAAGCTACGTACTTTTCTTTATAGCATTCATTACGTATCCTGTTTCAGACCTCACGCCATCCTGCTTTAGCTTAGCGCGTGCCTTTCGGCTTCCTCTCATTGTGTCTAGGCTGTCTTGTCTAGACACAACCAAGTACCTCGAAGAAAACGATTTATTGACACATAGTCGGCACGGATTCAGAAAATATCGTTCTTGTGAAACGCAACTAGCTCTTTATACTCATGAAGTAATAAGTGCTATCGACAGGGGATGACAAATTGATTCCATATTTTTGGATTTCCAGAAAGGCTTTCGACACCATTGCTCACAAGCGTTTCTAACCAAACTACGTGCCTACGGAGTTCAGTTGTGTGACTGGATGCGTGATTTCCTGTCAGAAAGGTCACAGTTCGTAGTAATAGACGGGAAGTCATCAAGTAAAACAGAAGTAATATCCGGCGTTCCCCAAGGAAAAGTTATAGGCCCTTTATTGTTCCTTATCTATATTAACGACATAGGAGACAACCTGAGTAGCCGTCTTAGATTGTTTGCAGATGATGCTGTCATTTACCGTCTTGTAAAGTCATCAGATGATCAAACCGACTTGCAAAATGATTTAGATAAGATATCTGTATGGTGGCAAATGACCCTGAATAAAGAAAAGTGTGAAGTTATTCACATGAGTACTAAAAGAAATCAGCTAAATTTCGATTACGCGATGAGTCACACAAATTTGAAGGCCGTAAATTCAGCTAAATACTTAGGGATGACAATTGCAAATAGCTTAAATTGGATCGATCACATAGATAATACTGTGAGTAGAGCAAACCAAAACCTGCGACTCACTGGCAGAACACTTAGAAAGTGCAACAGGTCTACTAAAGAGACTGCTTACACCACGCTTGTTCGCCCTATTCTGGAATATTGCTATGCGGTGTGCGATCCGCATCATGTGGGACTGACGGATGACATCGAAAAAGTACAAAGAAGAGCAGCTCGTTTTGTATTATCGCGAAATAGGGGAGATAGTGTCACAGACATGATACGTGATTTGGAGTGGCAATCATCAAAACAAAGGCGTTTATCGTTGCGACGGGATCTTCTCATGAAATTTCAATCACCAGTTTTCTCCTCCGATCGCGAAAACATTTTGTTGGCACCCACCTACATAGGGAGACAGCTTGAAGGTGGTTCATTGAATTCTCTGCCAGGCACTTTATTGTGAATAGCAGAGTAATCACTTAGATGTAGATGTTATGCTGGCATTCATGAACAGCATTCCAGGGGACGTTCCAGGATAACGCTCGCCCATATACCGCTTTTGTAGCCCAATACGCTCTATAGACCCCGGCCGGAGTGGCCGTGCGGTTCTAGGCGCTACAGTCTGGAACCGCGTGACCGCTACGGTCGCAGGTTCGAATCCTGCCTCGGGCATGGATGTGTGTGATGTCCTTAGGTTAGTTAGGTTTAAGTAGTTCTAAGTTCTAGGGGACTGATGACCACAGCAGTTAAGTCCCATAGTGCTCAGAGCCATTTGAACCATTTTTTTTAGCTCTATAGACCGTCGACATATTGCCTTGGCCTGCCCGACCACCAGATCTGTCTCCAATCGAGCACATATGGGACACCATCGAACGACAACCCCAGCGTCATCGACAAACAGCATTAACCGCCCCTGTACCTAGCGACGAAGTGCAACAGGCATGAAACTCCATCCCACAAACTGACATATGGCATCTGTACAACACAGTGCACCCATGTCTGCCTGCTTGCATTCAACGTTCTGGTGGTTACACCTGTTATTAATGTACCAGCATTTCACATTGGAATGACTTATCTCTCGCTTACGTTAGACGGTGATTTTGCAATGTTAAACATGTCATCTAGACAAATGTGTTCCCCAGATTTCATTACTGTACATAATTAATTTTTTTGTGTTCCGATTCTTTTCCGTCAGTGTATATTGTGAAGAGCTATAGACATATAACATTCTCTTTGGGTATGTCAGAAGTCACTTACGTCCAGTCACACAGTTGGTCCGGTATTTACGAGGTGTGGCTAGAAAAAAACCGGACTAGTACTGGTGAAACAATAAAACGAATGCAATAAGGCTGAAAGTCGCGTGGCCTGTCACGTGACTCTCGCTCCGCCTACTGCTCGAGTTTCATCTGCCTCCTGCACTCAGTCTGCCCGTGGCGTCTCTTTTAAGTAGTTGACGTTTTGTCTGTGCGTCGGAAAATGTTGAGTGTACAGAAAGAACAGCGTGTTAACATCAAATTTTGTTTGAAACTAGGAAAATCTGCAAGTGAAACGTTTGTAATGTTACAACAAGTGTACAGCGATGATTGTTTATCGCGAACACAAGTGTTTGAGTGGTTTAAACGATTTAAAGATGGCCGCGAAGACACCAGTGATGACACTCGCACTGGCAGACCATTGTCAGCAAAAACTGATGCAAACATTGAAAAAATCGGTAAACTTGTTCGACAAGATCGCCGTTTAATAATCAGAGCAGTGTCTGAGTTAACAGGAGTTGACAAGGAAAGTGTTAGGCAGATTCTTCATGAAAGTTTCAACATGAACAAAGTGTGTTCAAAAATGGTTCCAAAGTGTCTCACAATTGAACAGAAGGAACGCCGAAGAATGATTTGTTCTGACATCCTGGAAAACACTGAAAGTGATCTCACCTTCTTACAAAATGTTATTACTTGCGATGAATCGTGGTTTTTTACTTACGATCCCGAAACTAAACGCCAATCGATGCATTGGAAAACTCCTGGTTCTCCACGACAAAAAAAAGCACGAATGTCAAAATCGAAATTCAAGGCAATGATGATTGTTTTTTTTTTTTTTTTTTGACATCAAAGGGATTGTGCACATTGATTGGGTACCAGAGGGACAAACAGTGAATCAGCATTACTACATTAGCGTCCTGGCTACCCTACGTGAGCGAGTACCGAGAAAACGGAACGATTTGTGGAGAAAAAAGTCATGGATCCTTCACCAAGACAATGCCCCAGCTCACAGTGCGTTGTCAGTGAAGACGTTTTTGGCAAAACACAACATTCCCATCTTAGATCATTCACCCTACTCACCTGATTTGGCCCCCTGTGACTTTTTTCTTTTCCCTAAAGTCAAGTCAGCTTTGAAAGGAACTAGATTTGAGACTGTTGAAGCAGTAAAAGAAAAAGCGACGGAAGTAATGTATGGACTTACCGAAAATGATCTGCAGCACTGCTATGAACAGTGGAAAATTCGTATGGAGCGGTGTAGAGACCGAGGAGGAGAGTACAGTGAAGACGATAACATGAAATTGTAAGTAATTGTAAATAAATGTTTTTTCCAGCATCAGTCCGGTTTTTTTCTAGCCGCACCTCGTACGTGGGCACCTTCATTTAAATCCGTAAGGGAAATGTTCGAGTTGCGTCCTGATAATTCTGGACCTCATCATTGAGACATAAATCTTAATGTGCATATTTTGGCATGGCTTCGCCTCGGAGTATTTCCCTAGGAGCCGCAGCTGAGCAGCGGGTTCCGCTGGCAGATGACACTCGGCGATTCCCGTCACACAATGAGCAGCTGCTAGCTCTCCACGCGCGTGACCTGGGAACGAGAGCGCACCAGATGGGGGCTAACCCCGCAGCGATGCACGATGCCCTGCAGAGAGCACGGCTGCCCGGCGTGTGAGAGACGCAAGCCGACCTGCAGCTATCGCAACGTAGCCACTCCGCCGCACATTTGCGGACGGTATCTGCGCAATCACTGCAAAAATCAGACATTCCTGAGCACGTCCGCCGGCGGGCACGCGTAAATGTGATGCTGCTGTCCAGATGTGAACAGGAAAAGCAGCAACTGCATTGTCAAAGAGGTAGAAGCTAGACATGATTGAATTTTAGTAAATGAAATGACATTCCTGGCCAGGAGGCCACGTCTGTGAAATTTTGGGCGCCAGTTGCAAGTCTTATTTAAGGTGACGCTACACTGGGCGACTTGCGCGTCTGTAATTAGGACACACACCCAGTCCATGGGCTGAGAAAATCTCTAACCCGGCCGAGAATCGAACCCGGGCCGACTGCATAGTAAGCAAGGATGTTACCACACAGCTAAGCAGGCGGACTGCACTACTGTTGATACAAAAATACGCGATGGCTGAGAGACGCGGATAAACAACGACATTGGTGTGTCAACGTATGTCGCGGCCTCTTCAGCACTCGTATCATTACTCCCTGACTTATTGAGGTGACTAAATAACCAAAAGTACATACCTCTGCAGCACTTAAGGACGCGCTAGATAAACTAACATAACACATTAACTACTTGCTCGAAATGAATGAAAGTGCGGGAGCGTGTTTTCCAGAGGCCTTCCAGTCGTGCACAGAAAGATGTACGTCAAATGACGTGAGGTCAGCGTGGGGCCACCGACAAATGGGGCTGGTCCAGTAAAGCGAGGCAGTTAGCGGAAGGTATAAGAATTTTGTGGTAAGTTCCAATGGGACCAAACTGCTGAGGTCATCGGTCCCTAGGCTTACACACTACTTAATCTAACTTAAAGTAACTTATGTTAAGGACAACACACACATCCATGCCCGAGGGAGTACTCGAACCTCAGACAAGGCAGGGAGGGGGGCGGGGGGTGTAGGGAAGCAGCCTACTCACGCCGTATAAAATTCACATCAGTCTTTCCGTTGTGTGCCAGCCTAGTTCGCTGTAACTAGCTCTGACGTCATAAATGTTGCGCAATACTTCAAAAATCAAGTAAATAACCTGAAACGTTTCTAGCATGTCAGGAGTAATACTAAATTAATATGTGTTGAATATCAGTTCAATAACTTTAACCATTTTCAAAATTTGGACGTTTTTCTGTAAAAATCATTGGCGCAACAGAAAAGAGCTAGAAACTTAAAAATTTATATTTAGATTCCTTTTTCATAATAATTTAGTAGAAACAGTATTCTGGATCTCACAAATTAAAATTTTAGTTGAAATTCATGATTTTCTGGTTTTTGTCTTAAAAATGAAGGAAGCAAGATAGATTAAGTAGGCGAATAAATAAGGCTAGGATGTTTAAATTTAAGTAGAAGGGAGATCCGCTATAATCATAAAGATATGAGAAGTTTCAATTGAATAACTATAAAACTATAGCGATAGCGTATCTCCAAAGAGCAAGTTCAGAGCTCGTCTACTGTGTGTAGTGTAATTAAATTAATTCTCTCGCCCAAAATATTTGACTTAGCCACGTCAGACTTTTATTATGATTACTTACCTGTGTGCTGAATGCACATTTAAATTGAGAGCTTCATCTGCCATCAGCAAAGGAAGCGATGATTTATTGAATAACTTAAAGTGGTGCATTACTAGCCCAGCGGCTAGTCGGGAGAGCCGATTTGATCAGGCGTTCCCTTAGCCGTCCGCACCGCGGCTTTATATATAAGAACGCTGCGCGAGGAAGCAAGGCCCCAGTTCTCTCCAGACGCTGTAATCACACGGGGGGGGGGGGGGGGGAGGGAGAGAGACTCGCGAACCGTTTCAAGGAGCCCGAGACCGTGCGTCTATCCCGAGCGGCAAGGTGTAAGAATCATCGGGAAAGTGGATGCAGGACAAAGTGTGAAAACAGTAGCCTAGGAGACTGGTATTGCTCATAGCATTGTTTCACGTACATATGGGGCGTTCTGAAAGACACAGTCTCACTCTCCACAGTGGCGCAGTGACTTCATGGAACGAACAGCGCAGGTGGAGGGGTTTGTGGAACGAGAGGATATTCGGCTGACCTGCCCGTTCCCCCGACATAAATCCCATCGATCACGAGTGGGATCCTTTTGTCAGTCGTATTGTAGCACGTCCACATTCACCAACGACCATCCAGCAGTTGTCAAGAGCTCTGGTAAAAGTAAGTGTCGTGTGACTAGGGCCTACCGTCGGGTAGACGGTTCGGCGGGTGCAAGTCTTTCGACTGACACCACTTCGTTGACTTGCGCGTCGATGGGGATGAAATGATGATGGTTAGGACAACACAACACCCAGTCCCTCAGCGGAGAAAATCTCCTACCCAGCCGGGAATCGAACCCGGGCCCATGCGATTGACATTCTGTAGCGCTGACACTATCGGGGACGGACAAGAGCTCTGGTGGAGGAATGGAACACGCTAGCACAAGGACTCTTTATCACCCTAGTGGCTAGTGTGGGAGGAAGTTGCAGATCATGCATTGCTCGTCGTGGTGATCACACGCCCTATTAAGAACGATGTCCCGTCTTTTGTAATGTCCTTAGGGTCATCATAAATCGTAACGTCTTTAGTGTAATTTTTGACTTCCTTTCAGTTAGCTTCTGTACGATACTGTAGCAGTTCTTCCTGACAAAGTTTCGTGGGGCTACGTCATTTAGCATTGGTATACATCAGCGAAAGTTATTTTCGTCCTTATGTTCTGCACAGCAGTGTATCTACAGTTCTTAACAGATAGACATACCAGAGGACGTAAGACCGCGTACGTGGCAGCCGCACTACGGATGTCCTGTCCTTTCCGCACAGATAAATACAGGAAGTTAACATTTAGAGATAGCTGGAGCCGTCGTTTCAGATACACCAAATACAGGGCTATTACAAATGATTGAAGCGATTTCATAAATTCACTGTAGCTCCATTCATTGACATATGGTCACGACAAACTACAGATACGTAGAAAAACTCATAAAGTTTTGTTCGGCTGAAGCCGCACTTCAGGTTTCTCCCGGCAGAGCGCTCGAGAGCGCAGTGAGACAAAATGGCGACAGGAGCCGAGAAAGTGTACGTCGTGCTTGAAATGCACTCACATCAGTCAGTCATAACAGTGCAACGACACTTCAGGACGAAGTTCAACAAAGATCCACCAACTGCTAACTCCATTCGGCGATGGTATGCGCAGTTTAAAGCTTCTGGATGCCTCTGTAAGGGGAAATCAACGGGTCGGCCTGCAGTGAGCGAAGAAACGGTTGAACGCGTGCGGGCAAGTTTCACGCGTAGCCAGCGGAAGTCGACGAATAAAGCAAGCAGGGAGCTAAACGTACCACAGCCGACGGTTTGGAAAATCTTACGGAAAAGGCTAAAGCAGAAGCCTTACCGTTTACAATTGTTACAAGCCCTGACACCCGATGACAAAGTCAAACGCTTTGAATTTTCGGCGCGGTTGCAACAGCTCATGGAAGAGGATGCGTTCAGTGCGAAACTTGTTTTCAGTGATGAAGCAACATTTTTTCTTAATGGTGAAGTGAACAGACACAATGTGCTAATCTGGGCGGTAGAGAATCCTCACGCATTCGTGCAGCAAATTCGCAATTCACCAAAAGTTAACGTGTTTTGCGCAATCTCACGGTTTAAAGTTTACGGCCCCTTTTTCTTCTGCGAAAAAAACGTAACAGGACACGTGTATCTGGACATGCTGGAAAATTGGCTCATGCCACAACTGGAGACCGACAGCGCCGACTTCATCTTTCAACAGGATGGTGCTCCACTGCACTTCCATCATGA
Organism: Schistocerca serialis cubense; assembly: GCF_023864345.2. Taxonomy (NCBI): domain Eukaryota; kingdom Metazoa; phylum Arthropoda; class Insecta; order Orthoptera; family Acrididae; genus Schistocerca; species Schistocerca serialis. The sequence goes on along the minus strand of NC_064644.1, from coordinate 474,978,590 downwards.
TGTTCGGCATTTCTTAAACAGGAGATTGGAAAACCGATGAATCGGTGATGGTGGAGATCATGATCAGCAATTCACGTCATGTCCTCCATGCTCTCCCGACTTAACCCCATGCGATTTCTTTCTGTGGGGTTATGTGAAAGATTCAGTGTTTAAACCTCCTCTACCAAGAAACATGCCAGAACTGCGAGCTCGCATCACCGATGCTTTCGAACTCATTGATGGGGACATGCTGCGTCGAGTGTGGAGGAACTTGATTATCGGATTGATGTCTGCTGAATCACTAAAGGGGCACATATCGAACAATTGTGAACGCCAAAAAAACTTTTTGAGTTTTTGTATGTGTGTGCAAAGCATTGTGAAAATATCTCAAATAATAAAGTTATTGTAGAGCTGTGAAATCGCTTCAATCATTTGTGATAACCCTGTATCTTGCATGCCCTACCAGCTTAACACCTTTGGACCTTTATCTGCCGAGAAAATTAAACAAGAAGCCTTCAAGGAAATACAAATTACTTTCGATCACATGAAATGCCGTATAACACTAGCGTGAGATCCGGTAAGTCCAGATGAAATTTGACGTGCTGTATTGTCAGTCAGGAATCGCTTTATATCAAGCATCAAAGACAACATTTTGAGCACTTGGCGTGGCAGTCATAAAAGTAATAAGCACACGAACCGTACCTAATGTTTGTGGGACATCTTCTACTGAAAGGACATTCATTTCCGGCGTTGCTATCTTTTTACTATTTCCTCAAGCACCACACATGTTATGCCACTGAAGCGCTCTTGTTGGTAGCCTGTTTGTATGTTGGTAGCGCTATAGACTGTGTTACTATCGCTGACATCGCTCTGCGCCCTCGGAAAGAGATTCTGTAGTTGGACAGTTAGCGAGTGGATAGAGAAAGTTATGGACAAGCTTTTTCTTAGTGGAGACTCTGTGTTGGCAGGACATGCATTGTAAATTGAGACCGCAAGGAAATGTATTATGAGGATGGTTGGTAATGTTTGGGTAGTGGAATTATTGACAACAATATAATTTTTGGAACTGGATGTCACACGAATAAGGTAAAATTTTCTAAATACATTGTTTTCTCTTCAACAATATCTTTCTTTTTCTAACCATATGCCTCCTAGTAGTTAGAGTCTATATTAGTTAGAAGCTTTTTATTTCGCTGGCTGTAGTTGCTGCTTGCTGTAGTTCGTGTTATGAAGATTTTCTGTGAGGTATGTGACTTATACAAGAATGGGGTTCGTGATTGAAATGAGTTTAGGCAATTAACAGAGCTTGAGGTAGGCTCAAATTTCTTTATTGGACTTTTATTATTAGGATTTCTTGCAATTCAAGAAAATGGTTCAAATGGCTCTGAGCACTATGGGACTCAACTGCTGAGGTCATTAGTCCCCTAGAACTTAGAACTAGTTAAACCTAACTAACCTAAGGACATCACAAACATCCATGCCCGAGGCAGGATTCGAACCTGCGACCGTAGCGGTCTTGCGGTTCTAGACTGCAGCACCTTTAACCGCACGGCCACGTCGGCCGGCTCTTGCAATTCAGGGCCATTCTTTTGTGTTAATTATTGGAAGTGATGATGTCACTGTATAGCAGTCATATTGCGTTGGGCTTGTATATTGTGGGTAATAAATGAATAGGTTAAGCTTCCGCAGCTATAATCTTTGAGAATAGCTCGAGCACATTAAAATATTCACATTGTTTACTAGAACATAGCGAAAATTGCATCTCGATATATTTTCTCTTTTTGGATTTATTTTGGATGGACGCCTCACACTGTGAAATCAGCTATATAAGTTTCGAATGGGCGTATGACGGGGAACATCCTGTCTCACGCGTGTTGTAAAGTAATGGAACTACGTAATATGAAGAAAGCTCACAGGAAAATAATGCGCGGAGAGATTGTAACTAACCTGTTTCTACGGGTTATTACGTTATTATTGTGTCGGCACCGACTCCGTGTAACTCACTTGGTTACTTCTTAGTATCAAACTAAAGCATAGGTAAATGGTCGCTGCAGGCAGTCGTTGTGCGGCACCTGTGAATAAATCGTGTATGACAGCCGTGTATTTGTTGCGTTCTGCGTAAGTGGCATGAAGCGCCTTTGAGTCAACAAAACGTAGCGCTCGGAACTGTGTCCAAATATTTAAATGAATCAAATGCAAAAGAAAATGCTTATTGATTGTGAAATTAACGTGAGAAGATCAGGGTCGCCATCGACTCTAACCATACAACTAATCAAAGGTTTGGCCGAGTCGGAAAATAAATTAATTTGATCACAGACCAAAAACTCATAGAAGTGCATACGTTGTGATATCGCTCATAGGGGATGCGATGTAATTAATAGCATTGCCTGAGCACTGTTCACGAGAATCAAACATTTAAAATAGAAAGTGCATGAACACTGTACATAAGATCAGCTCCTAGCAACACACCTGAAAATAAGACTTAATATAAAGCATTTGTTTTAAAGTAAAAGAGGAAACTAATCACTGGACCTGTGCATAAGGAAACGCGTTGGAAATGCTAAGGGGAAAGCTACGAGGTGAGTGGTTTAGGTGCAAAAACGTAACCTCGGAGTACAAGAGAAAATTGTGGATAAAATCATTTATTCCTAAGACATGGATGTGAGGCATGTACACAATTCCTGACAACATTACTTCCTAAAACATTAAAGAAAAGCATGGATACACTCGCCGTTATAATCTACACCTAAAATCATTTATGTGAATCATTCATACGACTGCGGTTGCCTGATAACTGATTGCAATGGCTCGTGAAACGGTACACGTTTCGCAGTACACTCGCGTGCCCACGCGGTTTGTGTAGACGCAATTTCTAGGTATCGTGGCCAAATTGCAACAATATCACATCACGCGATCATGAACAGTTAACATTCTTTAAAACACACATGAAATCGAACAGTTAGTGATGACGGTAGCCCAGCAAACTCTAATGTTCAACCTCGTGGTTGGCTCCCCTCGGACAAAAGATACATAAAGCAAGGAAAATTTACGACAAGGCAAAGGTATTAATATTTAGAAAAATAAAAGCGTATACAGGCACAGCTGAAGGCAAACAGACATTCATACAGAAGCGAGGGCTCACTTCTTATAGATGCGACACCTTTGTGTTGCGCTCTGCCGGCGAATCCAAGTCTATTATAGAAATTTACTAAAAGAAAAATCTGCCAACTTTTTGTATTCCTTGCTGCGACAAGGTAAAGCAATCTTTCAGAATTGAAAAGCTAGACCAAAAGCTAACAGCTCTCCTCTCGCCAAGTAACAACGCGCCAGTCGGTCAGTCTAACTCACCTTTCTTTGACGGGAACACAGCTCTGGACGCTTCCCGTACCGGCGGCAGACTGCCTCGCTTTTTCTCCTCCAGCCTCTTCCCGGCTCCGCGTGGCCCGGAAAACCCAAAGATGCCATTTCCAAATGGTTCAAATGGCTCTGAGCACTATGGGACTTAACTTCTGAGGTCATCAGTCCCCTAGAACTTAGAACTACTTAAACCTAACTAACGTAAAGACATCACACACATCCATGCCCGAGGCAGGATTCGAACCTGCGACCGTAGCGGTCGCGCAGTTCCAGACTGTAGCGCCTAGAACCGCTCGGCCACCCTGGCCGGCTGCCATTTCCACCACCAACTTAACGCAGGTAGATTTCTCACAAGTAGTGCAAACCTCTTTGCCTGCTTGAACACTATGCGAGTTGGCTATTCTGTACAACTGCTGCTGAATCTGTATGACTATCGCAGATTTCATGCAGCAGACTACGCCTCCGTCTAGCAATGTGACACACAACCACATTCATTCAATCAGTTATGAAAAAAGAGAAACAAGGAAAAGAAAGAGAAATGCTAGTGAAAGTGGGCTACTGGACTAATGAAAGGTGGCTACAGGACCCTTTCAAGATGTATGAGTGTGTGACTGCGTTGTCTTTAGAATCATTAATAATAAATGCTGTATGCAGTATGAACTGCTGCATAGACTTGATTTCCTGTCTTAAAAAAGAGCACAAAACTTACCGAAGAGATGGGCTTGTAAATAGTGAACTACCTCTTGTTAATATCCCCAAGAAAAAATACCTCACTTAACGTCTACATGACAAAATAGTAAAAATCTCTATCCATTATTTAGTATAAGAATGAAATAATTTGTGTAGAAGGCTGTGACCAAGAAATTGGTATATTTGTTGGAAAAAAATTACAAATGGCAGTGTTTGCTATCGCTGAAAGAGGGTGGCCAGGTCACGAATTTTGCATCAGAGCTCCATTCAGTAGCGAAAAAAGGACGAAACATCCCAAGCGTGAGCGATTCAATTAAAAGCGTTTTATGAGATTTTTCCATAGATACACAGAATCGCGAGATTAATTTCGCAATTTCCATCCTATTGAGCTTTTAAAAGCACCCTTAAAAATTTGCACCACTGACATTCTCTCGCCAACGAAGGTGTGCAGCGCTTTGCACGTCTTTCTTTCATACTAGCATTGTGCGCCTGGAAATATATCCGTTAGTCTTGATTTGATACGTTCACCTCCGGATCAGGAAAGCAATTTTTCGAGTCTTATTATTTCCGCTGCCACTCTTTATCACTCTTGATAGTACCTTTCTCATTCTTCTCAGCTTCTCACTTTAAATTCTTTTTCATTTATGTAGAGGTACACATTCCAAGCGGAAGTGTATTGGAAAGAAGATGCGAATGAAAAAAAGCTAACCATAAAAAATATTGGACATCCTCTTGAGAGACTACTTTGTAAACGGTGTAGTACTGGTACCGGGTGGCCCTGCGATCCTCCTCTGCTAAAGAAAGTCATGCGCCATTCAGGTATATGAAATCAGTGGTGTACGATAGATCGGTGTACAGAAGTACAGTATGGTAGTCGTATTTTTGTACATTGTACACTTTTCTTTCTACAGCACATTTAAATCAAATGGCTCTGAGCACTATGGGACTTAACATATGAGGTCATCAGTGCCCTAGAACTCAGAACTACATAAACCTAACTAACCTAATGACATCACACACATCCATGCCCGAAGCAGGATTCGAACCTGTGACCGTAGAAGTCGCATGGTTCCAGACTGTAGCGCGTAGAACCACTCGGTCACCGCAAACGGCAAACACAGTTAAAAACACGTGAAAGGATCTGTTATTTCAAAGCAGACAGGAAAATGTTACAATATTAATTGTACATTGATGCCGCCTGGAAAGCAATTATTTGTATAAATATCATAACTTCCGCAGACATAACTCTCCAACAGTCAACTCCAAGAATACACCAGCGTACCAACCACCCAACTATTAATAATATCGTCAGGGAGTTGTACAGTTTTGGAGTCACATATTCAATAAAAAAATATATGAGCTAACAAGTTTCTTCAAAGACGTAAAAATCCAGATTTGCTTCGTTCGAAATTATTAACCTAGTCACTAACGCACCTGTTAAACACACAACTGAAGTTATTAGGTAAGAACTTACGAAACAAAAAGAACTAACCACACCAGACATTTCTGAATTTGTTGCTCTGCCTGAACTAATACTATCCTACAATTATTTTTCATTAAGTGATAAAATATACCAACAGAAAGAAGGCTCAGCTGTGGGGAATAGCATGTCAAGCCTCCTAGCTGACATATTTATCATTCACTTAGAAAATAAATTTTATAGAAGGAAAAGTAAAAATTCTGAAAAAAAAATGTTTATTACAGGAGAAATGTGGATGACACACTACTCCTGTCTGATGGCACAAAAGATGAGCTTGATTAACTATTTACAATATTCAGTTCACTCCATATTAAAATAAAGTTCACAATAGAACGTGAAACAAACCGGTCCATAAATATTAGACCTTACTGTTGTTAGTTAACAGTAAGAACATACTTTTTACATTTACAGGAAATGAATCTACACTGAAAGCACAACATAAAAATCATCACGCTATCCTGACACACACATATGCTTCATTTAGACCCATGTTGATCAGGGCACACACATTTCCTTGAAAACGCAAAGCACTAATTCGGGAAACATACCATCAAAGTAGTCGCAGTGGATAACTGGTATTCAGTAAAATCAGTTGACAAACTATTAACAAAATAGAGGTCAATATCAGTAAGCGTCTTGTCACGGTCCGTGCGACTCCCCCCGTCGGAGGTTCGAGTCCTCCCTCGGGCATGGGTGTGTGTGTTGTCCTTAGTTTAAGTTAGATTAAGTAGTGTGTAGACGTAGGGACCGATGTCCTCAGTAGTTTGGTCCCATAACACCTTACCACAAATTTATAATTAAATTTTATACTATCAGTTACAAAAGCACTACAGTGAAACAACTGACACAAATCAAATCTTCACAAGCATTCCCTATTTATGTACAGTATCATAAAAACAGCCAACGTATTCAGAACTACCAATATAAAAAATCTTTCACCACAAACAACAACGTTGGACACCCCTTGCTTCACACAGTAAACATAAACAACCCAATAACTGCACACAGTGAAATGCATAGATTGCAGTGTAACTCTTGTCATGCATTTTACATGGGCGAAACAGAACGAACTTTCCATATACATTACAAAGAACACACAGATGCTTTCAGGCCCAACCACAATGGCATATCAGCAATAGCTAATCACATGTAGTAGCTTAATAGACACAGGTTAAGTGACATCCACAACAGCCTAACTGTACTCCATACAGAAAATAATAATGGAAGTCTTAACTTACTGGACCATTATAGATAATGTTACAAAAATCTTCTGAAGACGTGTTAAATGAAGAGAGTGTAATAGCTGCAGTTTATGTATGCAGCTATTTTAAACGCTTATTTTTTTCTAAAGAAAAATTCTTAAATTGCAGCTAGTTCATTACATACAGTCACATCCGATATTTGTACAAAACAGTTGCTCCCCAACAGCATGTTTGTGTAATTAATAATGTAGTATCTTTGTGGCTTCTTTGAAATAACAACACCCTCCTATATGTAGAAGGGTACCATCCCTATCTTCTGATATTCTTCCACTTGTTTTTAATTATGTTTACAGATATCTATATGACGAAAAGTAACTAAGACTACTTACACTGTACTTCAGAACCATCTAACGACTACTGGAAACAGGAATTTTTCGATGTTGTCTTAGTTTTGTACAAACTTACATTCACAATGTGCCACTTGGTAGTTATATTTGTGCAGTCTTAACAGGACGAGTGTTAACGTAAATTTTAAGGATGGTGTGGACTGATCAAGTAACAGAAGATAAGCCCCTATCGCTCGAAATGCAACGTGTTTTGAAATAAAATCATTATTTGCGATTGAAGGCTGTTTCTTTACTTTACTTTTATTTTAAGAAAAAAATTCAGTGATAGATGTAAGACTGTGTGATGTACCCCTCGATGAATGATCGTGTGATAAAATGAGTCTACTTTAAACTTCTGAAAACTAACTGTTCAGAGGCGGGACACATCACAGTGACCTTAACAGGATCCCATTAACAAGATAGATAATCAGAATTTTCATGTTAACTTGTGTAATGATTCCTACTAGGTCAAAGGCGATTCGGTTACCTGCTATTCTCTGATTTCTTGTAGAGCCAGATGAAGAATTGTCGTTGGGGAGCGGAAAAGATTGGTAATGGCGGACCTTGATAATATGAAGCATAATGTAACAAGTGATTTGTATTCGGCTTGTAAAACCGCAATTGTGTATATGGTACGCGCTGTAGCGCGCAATCGACACATCACCAAACCAATCGCTTCACAACGTCGCTAAATTGCTGAAAGACAAACAAACTCTGTATTCATAATTACTAGAGGAAAATGGACCGATCACTTCTAAATAAAAGCACAAATTAACTTTGATAACATTAGTGTTATAAGCAAAATTGCAAGAGCGAGGAAATGCATACTCACGTGAAGAGAACCGCAAGAGGAAGGCTAATAAGAAAGACACTTTATGTGCTTCAGTTATTTTGAAAAATACGAAATATTAAATTACAGAAGCGATGCTAATCATCTGCAACGATATAGATTTTCAGTTTTGTATCTGACATAGCGAGATATATTAATTCATTGCAGCTGACAGAAATGGGTGAAATTAAATGATCAAGATTTGAATATCCAATACTATGTTCTTCTAACCCTAATTGTCAAGTTTCTAAAAACGTATGCTTTTGTCAAAATGTATGTGCTAATTATAAAATTACTGGTGGAGAAACCCGGCGCTGGTGCGTCTACACCCGCACCACGCAACGTTTGGCGTCATACTTAATGTTTATGACGTCATATCTCCTGAACTAAGTATCGTACAGTGATGTAGTACCGTACGCACATTCAGCGCCATACTTGGATACCGTCCGCAAAATTTATTTCGAATAGAGTTTGTAGGAAAGTAGTTATAAATTTAAACGTCATGCATGATACAGCAGTTTCTCACGCATCCAATTGTTTATGACGTCATGTCTTCTGAACTGAGAGTCGTATAATGATATAATTCTACACATACATTCAGTGATATATGTGCATACTGTCAGTAAAACGTGTGGCGAATAAATGTAGTAGTCAGAAGTAAAAAATTATGACGTCATGCCACGTACGACCGTTTTTCCTTTAATCATTTTGCAGGGGTTGTCAGTGAGAAAAAATTTCGTAAATGTTTGAAATTACGTGTAAAGTTTGTTGCAAGTCACTAAGTTCTGTCAAGCTCAAATACCGGTTGAGTAAAATCTGGGAACTCAGGCGTCGTGAGCTACACTTATTTTTCACCCCATATCCACCAATTCGACATGTAGGTGGTTCTTACCCCTAAACCTCTTGTTGCCTGACAGTAAGGTATGATTGAAATCGGCTTAGTGGGAGAGGTGGAACATACATACTCAAACACACGCAGACACACATGCATACACAAACACACACACATACATTTTTATAATATGCGTGTGTTGCAATGAAAAGTTTCTGTTTCGCAAAAATTCTCATGGTACATGAGAGATCATAAGTATGGGCATTGCCCGACAATTCAGGAGTCTGTGTTTAGCTTTTGACCTCTGAATGTGCTATACAATTGACTCTGTTATTAACATAGTATTTGAAAGATACTATGCCACTCGTCCAAAGGTTTTATCATTTGTGTAATTCGTCTGTAGCAACAGTGTCGTGGACAGCTGATATGATGTTAAGAAATGATGATGAAAAAGGCGAAGAAATGTGTTTCAGTCAGCACATAATAAAGTCAACCTTCTACTATGAACAGGAAGCAAGAGAAAAAGGTAAGTTTTGTTTGTAATTATTTCCATGCAATGATGGTTAAATAATGCAAGAATGGTGAATAATTATACCTAAAATTCATTCACTTTGTGTAATATTTAATTTTATTACATCCTGCAACGTAAAATATCTTCCCAAAACATCAGTTCGACTCAAGACCTTTGCCGTCACCAATAAATTTATTTGAATCAACATGAGTAAACCTGAAAACAAAACTGAGCCATAAAAAGTGCTGGCAAGAAAAATGTGGTGCGAAAAATGCAGTGACCTCGGAGACGTTTCAGAGATTTGTGATCGTCCTCAGCGCGGTGAGAAGCGGCAGGCCGTGTCTGAGTTATGGCGGCGTGCCCCCCAGAGGGCAGGCTGGTTTTGCTCACAGCGGCTGCCACCTCCTCCCTCGTCTCCAGAGACGCACGGCCAGCGTGCCGCGCCCTGACAACCCTCTCTCCTGCAGTGGAAATCCACGGGCGAGCCGAGGCAAGAGCGCTTCCAGTGCTGCGCTAGCAAAATTTCTGGCGAACTATTAGCGCAGACAGACAAAACATATATGTCTTCGGAGTATTTAGCGGTGGCATGCCTGAATAAAGCCTCGGTATCGAGCCGCGTCTAATGAAATCTTTGCGCTTTTCGTAGCTGTCTCCACAGTCGATATGAGAGTAGAAACTACTCGCTGCTGCCGCTGACAAACTTTCCCACTTACTTAACGTATTTGACTGATATAGGTACAAACGAATAGGACGAGTGGAGGACATTCAAACAAACAAATAATCCTAATGAACATGCGCGAGTACCAGTGGTTTCTGTGATATGGTCTATGCAGAAGTGCAGTTATGCCTATGTTACAATACCGTCAATGTTAAGGCTACATTCGGATCATGTTCCTTATGGCGGAGTGGTGCGCATGTGGCTGTCTGGGAATATGCAGTACGAATGTAAGGAGGAGCTAGATAGGCTGAGGAGGGTGAAGGGTGGTGAGGAATGGGAAGTAGCACTTGGCAAGAAGGCAGCTAAGAGAAGGAGGTGGTATTCAGACAGTTATACTTTGCCAATATGGACTGGATTTGACGGACAGCGTTGAGTGGAGAGGAGCCTCTTGTAGCTGTAGATGTAGGGTACATGCAGCAGCCCTCAGGAGTTAGGAGGCCTAGGTTAGTTGCAAAGTCTAACAGAAAGAAGAAGGTTCTGCTGCTAGGTAGTTCGCACAGTAGAAGTGTGGGCCAGCAGTTTCAGGAAGTGTTGGGGAGTGAGTACCAGGTCACCAGCATTGTGCAGCCAAGTGCAGGGTTGGCTCAGGGACTGACAATGAGGGGAGTTATATAGGGATTTTACGAAGTAGTATCAGGTAGTGACAGTGGGTGGAGCAGGGAACAGTCTTGATAGAGATGGGGAATATGATGTAGATAGTGACCTGGTAAAGATAGCTACTCAAACTGGTGGCACTAATATTCACTTCGTGCAACTGTTTCAGCGTCATGATCGGCCTCATCTTAATGTGTCTGTCGGGCGCGTTAACATGGGGCTGGAGAGGGATCGGATGACAGAGGTCATGGCTCACATTGCAGTGGTGCCAGTTATGGCCTGCACCTCAATAGGTATGGGAAGGGGAGGCTGGCAAAGCTTACAGGTGACAGTGTAGTGGGTGATGGTGGGATCACTCATGGAAAAATTCCTGTAGTAGTTGGTGTTAGAGCTGCACTTTTTTAGGCTGAAGTCAGTTGATAGGTAAAACTGCTTAAAGGAAGTCCCTCTAAATAAGGGCTCACATTCAGAGGATGTCATGTTTCCAGATAGAGAAGGAGTTAGCGTATTTCATTAAGATATAAGAGGTATTAGAGATAAAGTTAGTGAACTGCTTATAGATGTTGACTCTGCAATTATTGGTATGTCAGAGCATCACTTAAATAATTTGACAATTCAGAAGCTTCCTTTTCCAGGATACAGATCAGCTGGCTGTTTTTCAGGGAGTTCCTTGCAGGGTAGGGGAGTGGCTATGTACACACAAAACAGTATTCCAATTGAGTCCATAGACGTATCATGGCACTGCACTGAACAGATATTTGAACGTTGTGCAGGGGCAGTTGAATTTAGTGAAACTAAGTATCTAATTGTTGTAGTTTGTAGGTCCCTTAATTCTAACTTCAGAGAATTTCTGATCAAGCTAGAGAGGATTCACGATTCGCTTTGTAGGAAGTACCAGAAATTAGTTAAATGTGGTGACTTCAATATAAATTTTGTATATGATGGTATAAGAAAAAGGATGTTGGTAGATCTCCTACATTCATGCGACCTGATATAGACTGTGTTTTTCCAACTACTGTGCAGGGGAACAGTAGCACAGCCATAGACAATATTTTTATTCATTCTTCATTATACTTATTTTACTGTTAGTAAAAGGGTGAATGGTCTTTCAGACCATTGTAATATCTCTTTATATTCGATGAATTATTCAGATACAATTCTACCCTTGAATGACGTTTACTAATTTTCTATCTTCATACTCGCAGAATCCATGCGAAAAGTAGTTCATACAATAGCTATGCCATGAGCGCATAAGTATTCTATGTAGTACTCTCTCTGGTGGTTGTTAAAAGAAAAAAAAGAAAGGGAGCTTCCGAGTTTGTCTTCGTGCCGATTAGCCTGAGCTTGGCTTGGAAGAACTGTAATCTGATTATTGAGATTTATGACAGAAGATAACTGAGACGAAACTGTACGATTAAAAAGGAAATATATGTAGATTGCTCCTTCAAATAAAAGGTGTGTATTGGAAATTTGAGAATTAATGATATTTATCGATATATTGCGTAGTTGTTAATCAGAAGGGAACTTCCGAAAGACTGGATACGAACCTGCATTTAATAATCCAAGAGCTCCATTACTTCTTCGGAAGGTTAAACTTCATCAAAGCCAAATATCCGCTTGATATGAGGTTTCCCGACTGATTATACAACGCTCCCAAAATTACGAGGCATTTTATTTGTACAGATTAGCAGACTGCCGCAAAGCACGAGCCTGCAGAGAAGAAGAATCATCGCCTGATTTCATTCTAACAAGTAAAATTTCAGAATCATTTTGAGTGACTGAGCTATGACTGTGTTTCCTATCGTGAATGGTTGATTGCTCGAACGAATTGAAAGCTACAGAATTACGTAGATAGGAGGAAAAATTACAGTGGCGACCGTGACAGGACTCTCTTGGATTGTTATATAATATATGTATTTTTTGTTTCATGAAAACCAACGAGAACGAGAGGTAACTAATCTGAAGAGAGATTCGGTGCCCATAGTAAAAGATTGCTGATACCAAGAAACGATTTCAACTATTGGACAACACCGAGACTACAGAACAAGGCCACAGAAATCTAATTTTTTTTATCCTGTAGTTAAAATAGTTTGAAATCAATTTAGAAAGAACTTTTTTCCAGATAGTAGTTAGATTGTAGAACTGTATATTGTGTGATTTTCGTATCTGGACATCGAACTTTATACCATCTGTGAAGTAATTTGAAAGTTAAGTGTGTCTACGACAGTAAATTTGAAACTGTATTTAGTGATTTGAACCTGATATTGACAGTTATTTAATGGTATTGACTAGAGCGGTGACAGTTATTTAATGGTATTGACTAGAGCGGCATTTAAAATGTCATTGAATCAGCAACGAGACGTGCAACAGCCTTCAGCTATTTGCACAGAAGCAGAGGCCACGGATAGCAATTCTGAGACTGTTGTGGCTAGCGGTAGCAATATAAATAATCCCGTTGGTTCAGAAAACATTCATACAACAGCTGATCAGAGGGTTGTTGACACATTAGTTGTTATTATGCAACAGTTGTCTATATTAGCCGGATGCCAAGCGGAGGTAAAACGAGACTTATCCGTTATACAAAATGAACTCCAAAATCAATTAGCCGAAAATCAAACAGAATTACAAAATCAGTTAATAGCAACCTTTACCGAATTAGATTAGAGATTAAATACCCAGACACAGGAAATAAAAGAACAGGCAGAAAGGACCGAACAGAATCTTATTGCTCAAATTGAGCAGGTCCGCCAACAATGCCAAGAAAACAATCGTAAATTAAAAGCGGAACTAACCGAATATGTATCCGTTAAAATTGACACGATACAAAAACAAGTAGAACTGTTTCCTCAAGTAATACAAGCTCAAGAGGATATACAGTGCTTCGTATCTATGATACCAGAAATTATAGAATCCCAAGATAATCTAAAGAAGCAATTTGACGACGTGAAGGAAAAACAGGAGACAGTGGAACATACAATGAATGTACTTGCGGGAAAGTTTTCAGAAATGACATTAGAGGGGCAAAATTTTCCTTCGGAAACCATAGAAGAAACTGTGAAAGTAGCTTTACAGTCAATTTCAGAGAGTTCCGAGGAGAATTTTTTCAACGAAGGGTTAAAGGAAGTTCGAGAACAACTTGGCGAAGAATTCTCGCGTTGGAAAGAAAATATCGAAAGATCACTAAATCTCTCGCAGGAGGATTTAGAAACAGCGAGAAGTAGGAAACAACATCCTCAATCTGCGCGTGACATTCCGTCCACATCAAGATCCGATGTACACAGAACTGGAACATCACAAGTTAGATTCGATATAACGGATAGCCACAGGGAAGAGTACGAACAGGATGATTTTTGGAATCGTAGTAGCGTTGAGGAGAAGATGATTAAACAGAGACAATTTCAAATCTTTAACCCTGACAAAAATAATGTTCATCCCGTAGTCTTTATTCGAAGTTTCAGAGGTCTATTTCCACGATCTTGGACAGAATGGCAAATTGGAATTGGTTTTGTATCTGGATATATACAAGGTACAGGAGCATTGTGGGCATCCGAACAAACATCTTCTTGTAAATGTTACAAAGAATTTGAGCAGGCTTTTCTAGCAAAATATTGGTCTGCTGGAGTACAAGAAAGACTTAGGCAGGAAGTATTATATCCTGAGCCTTTCTCATTTTCTAGAGGATCTCTAAAGAGATATTTTGAGAAATACATTAATAAATCTTTGTATTGGGATGTACCGATTCCTTTGCCGGATATACTTAGAATATTCAAGTCCAGACTACCCACCAGTATAAGGAATCAGCTGTTGTATATAAATGATAAGGATATAGACTCATTTATGACTACGCTTGATCGTATTGATATAATTGAGGAGGACAATAAAAGGGCAAGAGAAATTTCATATCAAAGAAGAGCAATAGAAGCGAATCCGAGCTGCAACTTGAGTGGGAATGGCAGTAATGGTAGCAGTAACAATAATCATAACCAACTACACTCTCCGGGGAGACTTAGCAATGGACAAAATGCAAACAATAATTATTACCATAATGGAAACTTTAATAATGGTGCAGCAAGGGGCTATTTTAGGAACAGTAGGAATTTTAATCGATATAATCCAATGTATGGCAACACAGGACAGTTCTACCGACACCAGCAAAACAACAACAATAATTACACGAATCAAGCAAGGCAATACAGTCAGAATTCACCACAACAACCGATAATCACTGAAGTAGCTGAAAAGACAAATACCAATCGGACCAACAATCAGTCAAACTAAACGTGACCGCATCGTGCCCCGGAGGAGCGGTCAGGGGATCTGTTAGGGGCGAAACAGTAAAATTACAATTGTTAAGATATAATGATGGTGAGCTGTTGACTGAAGAGTTAACAAAGGATTTAATAACGTGTCATAATGACAGATCGAGTGTTCCGGTATCGGAAGTATTTGTTGAAATAGAGCAAGTTCCAACGAATGTGATATTAGACACCGCCGCTTCCGCCAATGTCATCTCAGGCGCTCTTTTTCGGAGAATTATTAGGAAGAAGAAGGTACCAATTTTGCCAGTACAGAACTGCAAAATCATCGGAGCTATTGGAGCACGCTCTCCCAATGTCAAAATACAAACACAATTAGAGATGAAAATGGGAAATGTAGCAATAAAATGCACGTTCCTTGTTGTGGAGAAGTTATTAGTGGACTGTATTCTTGGTATTGGGAGTATGCAGGAGTACGAGTGGCAGATTGATTTTTTTGGAAGGAATAGTTAAATTTAGATTAAATGGAGAAGAGATAGCACTGGATTTAAATAGAAAGGAAACTGTGCATGAGAAATATTGTCGCGGTGCCATAATTCAATTAATTGACACTACAAGCGGTCGTTGGAAGGAGCTTTCAAAGGATTTGATACAACAAGAGGACTTTAACCAAACAGCAATGATAAAGGCTAGTGAATCAAATCAGCATACCGGAGAACAAAGGCAGCAGCTTCATTATTTGTTAGAGGCATATGAAGAGATTTTTGATGAGAAACCAGGAATTATTAAAGGGTATATTTGTCACCTGCAAGTGAAGCCACATCAGACTTACTGTTACACGCACTATCCGATCCCCTGGCGTTTAAAACAATCCGTTCAAAGGGAGATAAATAGAATGTTAGAATGGAACTTGATTGAGCCATCAACTAGTCCATATTGTTCTCCGCTCTTGGTCGTTCCAAAACCTGGAGGCAACGGACGAAAAGTATGAAGACCAGAATTTAAAATGGGAGGAAAAGACTCGACTCGCACTTGTCAATTTAACTGAAAAGGCAATACAACGGAAATTGACATATGATAAACGGATTCAGATGTTTCATGTTGGAGAAAAGGTTTTATTGAGGCGACACATCCATTCCTCGAAGCTGATGAAGAACGTAAAGAAATGGAATCTTATTTATACCGGACCATACGTTATTGTAAATATACCAAATCCTGGATCATACTTGTTGGCATATCCCGAATCGAAAAGAATAAAGGGATTATTCCCGCATAATGATATTAAGAAATTTAGTGAAGGATCGTAGATCTGTGATACCAAATATGGAGAAGAATTTAGAGTGGAATTTGACTATGAGTCGAATGTGTATATAAATATCAAGAAGTTTATGTTGTCTAGAGGTTAAGAGGCAGTGAGATTACTCCTGTGGTAGGTTAAGAGACAGTGAGATTGCTCCTGTGATAGGTTTAGAGACAGTGAGATTACTCCTGTGATAGGTTAAGAGACAGTGAGATTACTCCTGTGATAGTTTAGCACAAAAATTTTAAGATAGGTAGAAGAATTTGTTAATTACTAGTGTTTGTAAGTGTGGACTATGAGCAGAAGCCACAGTGATATACAATGAATGTGCATCTACATTTCCTCAAGACACGGCACTTACGTGAGAATTGCGTGTGAAACTTGAACAGTGTGGGATATGTAGGTAAATACGCTGTGTGTATGATGTGCGCTGTTCGTGCGAGAAAACAAATGAACTGTGAAATGAAGCAACAGTCGATAATGTCACTGTTGCAAACAATGGAAGAAACTTTCTAGTTACGCGAGAGAAAATTATTATAATTTTTAGATTTTTTATTATGCCTTCTTTACCAGGAGAACTAATTTAAGAATTTTAATTAACATTTTAAGAATAGCAGTTTGTGTGTTTCATATTATGGACATAATTGTTGAAATATATTTCCATAAATGTTCATGAGAGGATGAAGAAGATTCTGCGAGTGGATGATTTGTTAAATGAACATACGTCATCATTAATGATATTTATTTGCAAGTGGATCTATAAATCAATTAATTATAAGAATAATGAAAATTTTTCAAATTATTCGTTTTCTGTAGTCAGTGTCATATGCCTATGTTTAAAAATTTTCATCAGGTGTAAACTTAAATTTTATCCTTAATTTCGTAATTGAAAGCAAACCTCGGACAGATTCAATGCTCTACATCAACCTGCACTATAACAAAACAAAGATTAGATTTAAAAAATTTTTGAGAGGAATATATTCGATATGAGCTACAACAAAATTTAAATGCCCACAGTCTATTTGGCAATGTTTTGGACAATCAGCAGTTGTAAGGCAAAACAACTTTGGTATTGAGGACTACAAAAAAAAAAAAAAAAAAAAAAAATTCGCGATTGTCAGGACTGATGGATGTTCCAGTCTAGTACAGATGGAAGAATATAAGAATCCACTCCGATTTTGAGTTCAACGATGAAATATGGACTTCGTTGCCTTAATCCACTCTCTTCCAGGGATTTATGCAGTCACAACCTTTTCTTATTCCACTTTAAACCTGTTTCATGTTCACGTCCCTGACCATCTGTTCCTGAGATCATCTTCCTGTTTCTACGGCACGTTAACAGCTTCTATCCTGTACCATAAGCCATCGCCTGTCCTCCGTGCCGCCTCCACCAAACGCTGTACGTCGCCTACCCGGTGTTCGTATCCAGTGTTCCTGTTCCATCGACTTCACAACGAGATCGCCGGCTACATCGACGAAAGAAGAATTTTGAAAAAAAATTTTTTGAGCAATATTGTAAAATTTTTTTTGGCTATGAGGCACTTTTCCTTCGATCTAATCTATGGAGCTTCTATATATTTCAAAATTACTGGATTTAGGCTTTCCTATCTTCTTTAATACCTGAGCTGGGGTCTATTCTTCCGGGTTTTCCAGGGTTTCCCTGTGAAGGCCAGTTCCCAAATGGGTAGACCTTTTTCGTAATTACACCAATCTACATCTTCCCTGGTTATGTACTCGGGATGCGGGTATACCCCGGTACATGTAAAAGCTACAGCTTAGGTATTCTCGTAACTTATTGTCTTAACATGTTACCCATACTCTCTATAGTAAAATTCTACCTATTCAAAATATTCCTCTTTTGAATAAACAACCCAACAAATTTTATCTGTTAGCTCGCAAAGTGTATCATCATTAACTTTGCTCGCTGCGAGGGGCAATTGTAATATCTCTTTATATTCGAAGAATTATTCAGATACAATTCTACCCTTGAATGACGTTTACTAATTTTCTATCTTCATACTCGCAGAATCCATGCGAAAAGTAGTTCATACAATAGCTATGCCATGAGCGCATAAGTATTCTATGTAGTACTCTCTCTGGTGGTTGTTAAAAGAAAAAAAAGAAAGGGAGCTTCCGAGTTTGTCTTCGTGCCGATTAGCCTGAGCTTGGCTTGGAAGAACTGTAATCTGATTATTGAGATTTATGACAGAAGATAACTGAGACGAAACTGTACGATTAAAAAGGAAATATATGTAGATTGCTCCTTCAAATAAAAGGTGTGTATTGGAAATTTGAGAATTAATGATATTTATCGATATATTGCGTAGTTGTTAATCAGAAGGGAACTTCCGAAAGACTGGATACGAACCTGCATTTAATAATCCAAGAGCTCCATTACTTCTTCGGAAGGTTAAACTTCATCAAAGCCAAATATCCGCTTGATATGAGGTTTCCCGACTGATTATACAACGCTCCCAAAATTACGAGGCATTTTATTTGTACAGATTAGCAGACTGCCGCAAAGCACGAGCCTGCAGAGAAGAAGAATCATCGCCTGATTTCATTCTAACAAGTAAAATTTCAGAATCATTTTGAGTGACTGAGCTATGACTGTGTTTCCTATCGTGAATGGTTGATTGCTCGAACGAATTGAAAGCTACAGAATTACGTAGATAGGAGGAAAAATTACAGTGGCGACCGTGACAGGACTCTCTTGGATTGTTATATAATATATGTATTTTTTGTTTCATGAAAACCAACGAGAACGAGAGGTAACTAATCTGAAGAGAGATTCGGTGCCCATAGTAAAAGATTGCTGATACCAAGAAACGATTTCAACTATTGGACAACACCGAGACTACAGAACAAGGCCACAGAAATCTAATTTTTTTTATCCTGTAGTTAAAATAGTTTGAAATCAATTTAGAAAGAACTTTTTTCCAGATAGTAGTTAGATTGTAGAACTGTATATTGTGTGATTTTCGTATCTGGACATCGAACTTTATACCATCTGTGAAGTAATTTGAAAGTTAAGTGTGTCTACGACAGTAAATTTGAAACTGTATTTAGTGATTTGAACCTGATATTGACAGTTATTTAATGGTATTGACTAGAGCGGTGACAGTTATTTAATGGTATTGACTAGAGCGGCATTTAAAATGTCATTGAATCAGCAACGAGACGTGCAACAGCCTTCAGCTATTTGCACAGAAGCAGAGGCCACGGATAGCAATTCTGAGACTGTTGTGGCTAGCGGTAGCAATATAAATAATCCCGTTGGTTCAGAAAACATTCATACAACAGCTGATCAGAGGGTTGTTGACACATTAGTTGTTATTATGCAACAGTTGTCTATATTAGCCGGATGCCAAGCGGAGGTAAAACGAGACTTATCCGTTATACAAAATGAACTCCAAAATCAATTAGCCGAAAATCAAACAGAATTACAAAATCAGTTAATAGCAACCTTTACCGAATTAGATTAGAGATTAAATACCCAGACACAGGAAATAAAAGAACAGGCAGAAAGGACCGAACAGAATCTTATTGCTCAAATTGAGCAGGTCCGCCAACAATGCCAAGAAAACAATCGTAAATTAAAAGCGGAACTAACCGAATATGTATCCGTTAAAATTGACACGATACAAAAACAAGTAGAACTGTTTCCTCAAGTAATACAAGCTCAAGAGGATATACAGTGCTTCGTATCTATGATACCAGAAATTATAGAATCCCAAGATAATCTAAAGAAGCAATTTGACGACGTGAAGGAAAAACAGGAGACAGTGGAACATACAATGAATGTACTTGCGGGAAAGTTTTCAGAAATGACATTAGAGGGGCAAAATTTTCCTTCGGAAACCATAGAAGAAACTGTGAAAGTAGCTTTACAGTCAATTTCAGAGAGTTCCGAGGAGAATTTTTTCAACGAAGGGTTAAAGGAAGTTCGAGAACAACTTGGCGAAGAATTCTCGCGTTGGAAAGAAAATATCGAAAGATCACTAAATCTCTCGCAGGAGGATTTAGAAACAGCGAGAAGTAGGAAACAACATCCTCAATCTGCGCGTGACATTCCGTCCACATCAAGATCCGATGTACACAGAACTGGAACATCACAAGTTAGATTCGATATAACGGATAGCCACAGGGAAGAGTACGAACAGGATGATTTTTGGAATCGTAGTAGCGTTGAGGAGAAGATGATTAAACAGAGACAATTTCAAATCTTTAACCCTGACAAAAATAATGTTCATCCCGTAGTCTTTATTCGAAGTTTCAGAGGTCTATTTCCACGATCTTGGACAGAATGGCAAATTGGAATTGGTTTTGTATCTGGATATATACAAGGTACAGGAGCATTGTGGGCATCCGAACAAACATCTTCTTGTAAATGTTACAAAGAATTTGAGCAGGCTTTTCTAGCAAAATATTGGTCTGCTGGAGTACAAGAAAGACTTAGGCAGGAAGTATTATATCCTGAGCCTTTCTCATTTTCTAGAGGATCTCTAAAGAGATATTTTGAGAAATACATTAATAAATCTTTGTATTGGGATGTACCGATTCCTTTGCCGGATATACTTAGAATATTCAAGTCCAGACTACCCACCAGTATAAGGAATCAGCTGTTGTATATAAATGATAAGGATATAGACTCATTTATGACTACGCTTGATCGTATTGATATAATTGAGGAGGACAATAAAAGGGCAAGAGAAATTTCATATCAAAGAAGAGCAATAGAAGCGAATCCGAGCTGCAACTTGAGTGGGAATGGCAGTAATGGTAGCAGTAACAATAATCATAACCAACTACACTCTCCGGGGAGACTTAGCAATGGACAAAATGCAAACAATAATTATTACCATAATGGAAACTTTAATAATGGTGCAGCAAGGGGCTATTTTAGGAACAGTAGGAATTTTAATCGATATAATCCAATGTATGGCAACACAGGACAGTTCTACCGACACCAGCAAAACAACAACAATAATTACACGAATCAAGCAAGGCAATACAGTCAGAATTCACCACAACAACCGATAATCACTGAAGTAGCTGAAAAGACAAATACCAATCGGACCAACAATCAGTCAAACTAAACGTGACCGCATCGTGCCCCGGAGGAGCGGTCAGGGGATCTGTTAGGGGCGAAACAGTAAAATTACAATTGTTAAGATATAATGATGGTGAGCTGTTGACTGAAGAGTTAACAAAGGATTTAATAACGTGTCATAATGACAGATCGAGTGTTCCGGTATCGGAAGTATTTGTTGAAATAGAGCAAGTTCCAACGAATGTGATATTAGACACCGCCGCTTCCGCCAATGTCATCTCAGGCGCTCTTTTTCGGAGAATTATTAGGAAGAAGAAGGTACCAATTTTGCCAGTACAGAACTGCAAAATCATCGGAGCTATTGGAGCACGCTCTCCCAATGTCAAAATACAAACACAATTAGAGATGAAAATGGGAAATGTAGCAATAAAATGCACGTTCCTTGTTGTGGAGAAGTTATTAGTGGACTGTATTCTTGGTATTGGGAGTATGCAGGAGTACGAGTGGCAGATTGATTTTTTTGGAAGGAATAGTTAAATTTAGATTAAATGGAGAAGAGATAGCACTGGATTTAAATAGAAAGGAAACTGTGCATGAGAAATATTGTCGCGGTGCCATAATTCAATTAATTGACACTACAAGCGGTCGTTGGAAGGAGCTTTCAAAGGATTTGATACAACAAGAGGACTTTAACCAAACAGCAATGATAAAGGCTAGTGAATCAAATCAGCATACCGGAGAACAAAGGCAGCAGCTTCATTATTTGTTAGAGGCATATGAAGAGATTTTTGATGAGAAACCATGAATTATTAAAGGGTATATTTGTCACCTGCAAGTGAAGCCACATCAGACTTACTGTTACACGCACTATCCGATCCCCTGGCGTTTAAAACAATCCGTTCAAAGGGAGATAAATAGAATGTTAGAATGGAACTTGGATTGAGCCATCAACTAGTCCATATTGTTCTCCGCTCTTGGTCGTTCCAAACCTGGAGGGCAACGGACGAAAAGTATGAAGACCAGAATTTAAAATGGGAGGAAAAGACTCGACTCGCACTTGTCAATTTAACTGAAAGGCAATACAACGAAATTGACATATGATAAACGGATTCAGATGTTTCATGTTGGAGAAAAGGTTTTATTGAGGCGACACATCCATTCCTCGAAGCTGATGAAGAACGTAAAGAAATGGAATCTTATTTATACCGGACCATACGTTATTGTAAATATACCAAATCCTGGATCATACTTGTTGGCATATCCGAATCGAAAAGAATAAGGGATTATTCCCGCATAATGATATTAAGAAATTTAGTGAAGGATCGTAGATCTGTGATACCAAATATGGAGAAGAATTTAGAGTGGAATTTGACTATGAGTCGAATGTGTATATAAATATCAAGAAGTTTATGTTGTCTAGAGGTTAAGAGGCAGTGAGATTACTCCTGTGGTAGGTTAAGAGACAGTGAGATTGCTCCTGTGATAGGTTTAGAGACAGTGAGATTACTCCTGTGATAGGTTAAGAGACAGTTGAGATTACTCCTGTGATAGTTTAGCACAAAAATTTTAAGATAGGTAGAAGAATTTGTTAATTACTAGTGTTTGTAAGTGTGGACTATGAGCAGAAGCCACAGTGATATACAATGAATGTGCATCTACATTTCCTCAAGACACGGCACTTACGTGAGAATTGCGTGTGAAACTTGAACAGTGTGGGATATGTAGGTAAATACGCTGTGTGTATGATGTGCGCTGTTCGTGCGAGAAAACAAATGAACTGTGAAATGAAGCAACAGTCGATAATGTCACTGTTGCAAACAATGGAAGAAACTTTCTAGTTACGCGAGAGAAAATTATTATAATTTTAGATTTTTTATTATGCCTTCTTTACCAGGAGAACTAATTTAAGAATTTTAATTAACATTTTAAGAATAGCAGTTTGTGTGTTTCATATTATGGACATAATTGTTGAAATATATTTCCATAAATGTTCATGAGAGGATGAAGAAGATTCTGCGAGTGGATGATTGTTAAATGAACATACGTCATCATTAATGATATTTATTTGCAAGTGGATCTATAAATCAATTAATTATAAGAATAATGAAAATTTTTCAAATTATTCGTTTTCTGTAGTCAGTGTCATATGCCTATGTTTAAAAATTTTCATCAGGTGTAAACTTAAATTTTATCCTTAATTCGTAATTGAAAGCAAACCTCGGACAGATTCAATGCTCTACATCAACCTGCACTATAACAAAACAAAGATTAGATTTAAAAAATTTTTGAGAGGAATATATTCGATATGAGCTACAACAAAATTTAAATGCCCACAGTCTATTTGGCAATGTTTGGACAATCAGCAGTTGTAAGGCAAAACAACTTTGGTATTGAGGACTACAAAAAAAAAAAAAAAAAAAAAAAAAATTCGCGATTGTCAGGACTGATGGATGTTCCAGTCTAAGTACAGATGGAAGAATATAAGAATCCACTCCGATTTTGAGTTCAACGATGAAATATGGACTTCGTTGCCTTAATCCACATCTCTTCCAGGGATTTATGCAGTCACAACCTTTTCTTAT